>NC_091813.1:36422065-37156231 GCF_041296235.1 Equus asinus | reverse complement strand
CTACATCACTGGGCCAGGCCAGCCAGAGTTTCGCTCCTGTTAAAAACTACATGCCCTTTGGGGGTG
Source organism: Equus asinus (assembly GCF_041296235.1). NCBI lineage: Eukaryota > Metazoa > Chordata > Mammalia > Perissodactyla > Equidae > Equus > Equus asinus. Next base: position 37,156,165 of record NC_091813.1, on the reverse strand, counting down.
CCCCAGTGATACAGTGGTTAAGTTCACGCATTCCGCTTCGGTGGCCCAGGGTTTGCAGGTTCAGATCCCAGGCATGGATCTAAACATTGCTCATCAAGCCATGCTGTGGTGGCATCCCATATACAAAAAACAGAGGAAGATTGGCACACATGCTAGCTCAGGGGCAATCTTCCTCACCAAAAAGCCCCCAAAAAACTGAAAACAAACTACATACCCTTTTAGTACCTTAAAAAATAACTTTAGGTGGGAATATAAAATGGTGCAACTGGTATGGAAAAGAGTATGGAGAGTCCTCAAAAAATTAAAAAGAGAACTACCATATGACCCAGTATTCCCACTTCTGGGTATATATCTAAAGGAAATGCAAACAAGATATCTGCACTCCCACATGCCTTGCAGCATTATTCACAAGAGCCAAAAGGTGGAAGCAACCCAGATGAGTATCAATGGATGAATGGATAAAGAAAATGTGCGTACGCATACAATGGAATATTATTCAGCCTTCAAAAAGAAAGAAACCCTCTCATGTGCTACCACACAGATGAACCTTGAGGACATTGTGCTAAGTGAAATAAATCAGACACAAAAAGATGGATACTGCATGATTCCACTTTACATGAGGCATCTAGAGTAGTCAAACTCACAGGAATAGAACGTAGAATGGTGGTTGCTAGGGGCCACGGGGAGGAGGAAGACGAGAACTGCTGTTTAATGGGTATAGAGCCTCAGTTTTGCAAAATGAAAAAGTCCTACAGATCTGTTGCACAGCAATGCGCATGTAGTTAACACTATTGTACCGCACACTTTCAAATGGTTAAGATGGTAAATTTTATGTTATGTGTTTGTTTACGAGAATTTCAAAAGCAGACTTCAGCATGGCAGTTGCTTCTTGTAAGTAGGGGCGGGGACAGTGTAACACATTCAGGAGTTCAGGCCTTCCTTTCCTTTGTCCCATGCTCAGTCTCTTTCCATCTCTTACCCTCCGAAGAGGAGCCCGTCTCTGGATCTTGGGATTTTCCACTGAAGAATCAGAAGAAAGTGGGGAGGTGAGTAAAACAACAAGGGGCTGAAGAGCAGGAGGGAGTTACTTCTCAAGGGTTTCTGAAGAGAGAAGGAGAGAGACAAACTGGTGTAGGGAGATCAGGGCCACCGTTACCCCACACGGAGCCTTTCCCTGGATTAGGAAAAGGGGCCCCTTGGGATGGATGAAGCCCACCTGCTCAGTGGCTGGCACTTTTCTCTGAAGCTCTAGAGCCCTTCCTCCAAATAGAGTCCCATCAGAGCCATCTCTTGGCACGAGAGTGCAGGCTAGAGTCTGCTCCCACTGGCCCCTTGTGCACAAAACTATACAGACACTCTCTGGTAAGGGCAGCGTGTGGGAGAAGAAAAGAGGTTTTTAAACAAATATAAGTTTAAGCTTTTAAAAAAAAGGACTTATGATTTTAAATAAATTATGAAGTAGTTGAAAACATAACTCCATATAACTAATAATAGACCTCATGCATAGTACCAAGATTTAACGCATCGATGCCGTATTTTCTTCAGATGCAGTAGTTGCAGATATGTTCTTAGGTTAAATCCACTTTGGCGCTGTCTCATTCCTCCTCCTACCTCCACAGAAGTGAGCTTCATTCTGAAGATATTTATCCTTTCTCCGTATATCCCTTTACCACATGTCTGCAAACATAAATAATATGTAGCATCTTTTGGCATACTTGAAAATTTTTGTATAGAAAGAGAGAGAGTATCCTATTGCAACTTGCTTTTTGCATTCGGTATTATATTTTTGAAATACTTTCATCTGTTTATATGCAGATCGAGTTCTATCATTTTAACTCCTCTGTAGTATTCCATTGTATGTCTGTACCATAATTTACTTATTCATTTCCCTATTGAAGAACATTTGTGTTTGCAACCGAAAACGACTCAGTCTCTGCATGCGTGTTCCTATAAACCTGTGCGAGAGCAAGCCCATTCTGTTACTCCCCTTGCGCAAATAGAACTACTGAAACCCCACATTCTCGGGGGAAACGTTCATGTTAGGTGCCTGTTGTCAGAGTGGATGCACTCAGAACAAAAAGAAAATCCACTCTTTTTAGAAACTTTCTGCGCCTGCCCCTGGCTTCCCTTCTTCTTGGCATTCTTTCTCCCCAGGTGCTCCCTCCATCACCAAGGTCATGACATGCTTTGGTTCCTCCATCTTGCAGAAACATTGTGCGGAAGGGAATAATGATCCTGCGTTTAAGTTTGGAATGAAATTTAACCCCAAGGTTTTCAAAACCTTGATGACAAGGGTAGAAGTAGGACAAAATATTATTTAAAAGCTTCAGTTTTCTCTCTTCCCAGGAGTGAAATGGAGACTTGAATACAGGTTGGGGCAGACTATCTCTTTGTCTGGGACAAGCTTTTCTTTCTTTCTTTCTTTTTTTTTTTTGAGGACGATTAGCCCTGAGCTAACATCTGCTACCAATCCACCTCTCTTTTTGCTGAGGAAGACTGGCCCTGAGCTAACATCCATGCCCGTCTTCCTCTACTTTACATGTGGGACGCCTACCACAGCATGGCTTTTGCCAAGCGGTGCCATGTGAGCACCCAGGATCCGAACCGGCGAACCCCGGGTGCCGAGAAGGGGAATGTGCACACTTAACTGCTGCGCCACCAGGCCGGCCCCTGGGACAAGCTTTTCCACGAGACGTTAGTTGTGCAAACTTAAAGCAGTGATTATAACCAAAGGATGCTTGAGACCTGTGGCTCCAAGGAGCTCCAGATAAAAACATAACATATTGTCTAAATGGTAAGTAGAGTTACATCTCTGCCAATACAGCTTCCTGGGACAATTTTATTTTCTAAGCAAGATTGATACTGTTTTGTGCTTGGCTAGTGTTGTTACTGCTTGTGGAAATGGATAACTTCTTTTTTTTTTTAAACAAGGACAGTCTAGTTGGAGCTTAGACATACAAGCTGAAGGAATTGTTTCCATGAAGCACTTTGTACAACCCTGGCCACAAGCAGGGCTACATTGTTGCCAAAAATTATTTGTTGAATAAATTAAAACAGGCTCCCCATGGCCTCTGGGATCCTGTGAAGAGATCCATTCACAGGAGCTATAGTAAGGATTCCTTGTTGTGAGCAGGAGAGCAAGGGGACCGAGAAAAACAGATAATAAGAGCACAGAGGCAGTCCTCTGGCTCTGGTGGGGGAAACCTTTGGTTAGCACCAGAAATAATTGGGAGATGTCTTATGGGGGCACAGAAATCAATTGGATGAAGAGACACATTGTAATTTGAACACTGAGCATTAATACAACCTTATTGATATTCACAGGCTGTTGAAGAACGTGTCCGGGAAGACTGGAGGCTGTATAAATTGTTTCCTTTTTCCTTTCGAGAAACAACCTCAAAAAGAAATGGCTGTGTTTCCTCCTGTCTACATACAGAGAAACCCTTTGGAAAGTGGTGAATTTTTCAGGGAGTGTCTTAAGCTTGAAAAGCAGGCAATCATAGGATAGAAATGTGAAAAGATTTTTAGCTGGCAATCCCAGAGGACTTGATTTATAAATGTACTTCCTATATATTTTGGATTTAATTCCCTATCTTTTTGTCTAACCTGAATGTTAAGAGTTGGGGGAAAAAAGGCCAAATTCAAACACCTTTCTACTATCCAAGATTGAGGTTTCACACTGATTTTTATAACATTTTAATCTAAGTATATACTTAAAAAAATCCTTGAATAATTTCTTCTTTGATACCTAGTTATTAATTGGACTGAGATGGTATATTTTACTTTTGACGGCATTGACTAGATTTCTCAAATACATCTGGCATATATAGATAATGAACGTGCAGTATTTCTATCCTTGAGGGCTAGGAGACACCTCATTACTTGTCTGGATCACTGTGGACTTTAAAGTCCTAATTTTTAAAGGTATTGGTTTAGCATTGCTTTTAATTTCATTTTGAATTATAAAGCTCTCTGAGAACTTGCTGTATGAATTTATTATATTGTTCTTGTTACTGTCATACATTACCCATGCAGTATTAATGAGAAAACCAGGAGAGATAAGGTAAGATTTAAAAGCAAGAGACTCATTTATAAGAACAAAACCTTACAGCCTTTTCTTTCTCCTCTTTCTTTTTTTTTTTTTCCAGTTTCATCATTTTTCTGCCTCTGCCTTGTTCTGTTAGCTTGTTAACAGTATAGTTTCTATAGCAACACCTATTGGTTGTTGTAATAATGAAAGCCACAGCAAGATGTCCTGCAGAGAAATCCTTGATGCTGACAAGATCAACTCATATTTTCTTTGTCCGCTGTTTTCTATTTCTTCTTGGAATGACCCTTTTAGCAGAATATAAAAGATATCTACTAATTACCCGTGAAATAAACAGCTGAAGTCAGGCAGCCCCGACAGCACATTGGATGTTAGCTTTATTCCAGGAATGGTGAGATATTGCCTGAAGGAACAAGCCAATTTCTTGAGCTATAAATTTTACTAGCCAGCACTGTTAACATGAAATAAAATGAAGGTCAGTCCACTTCTTCCAATTTGACTTAAAAGGTTTTATTCAGAGAAAATTTCCCATGTACTCGGGTTTTAGCACTTCATCAAAATAGCAAAAGTAAATGTCTGTTGTTATTTTGATGTACGATTTAGAATAATAGATTAAAAATAAAAATAAAATATTGAATTCTAACTCTGCTAAGAAAGGTTTGGATAATCGTTTAGACAATCACTTAGACTAAATCTCTTTTTTTGGTCTCTATTTTTGGAGCTATTGGATGCAAATTTCTCTATCTAATCGTCCTTTCCTTGATTAGTCAGATAAAAGCACTGTTTATCCATTTTGCTCTTTGTGACATATTCATACTTGTTAACTTAAAATGGGAAGAATCAAGAGGTTACAGGTCTTCTCTACAGCAAATTTACCCATTGTGTGTCATTAACGAAAAATAAAGTGTTATTGCTTAAAATATTGCTTAATGTTTAATCCCAGGTCCTTGATGAATTGGGGATCTTTGGCCTTATTTCTTATCACTTCCAGTTTCCTTTTGGGATCTTGCTGATTTCCATGTAAGTCATCTATTTACTTTTGTTTTAATGACATCTTCCTTCCCTTCTCATGAACAACAACAAAAAATTAGCATTAAGTTGGATTCTTTGAAAACTTACATTAATTCTTCCCAGTCACGTTCTATCTATCCCATAAATTTAGATTGTTTCCTAAGGCTTTAAAACAGTTTATCTTCCAATAGTTTAAGCATAAATATCATTTAAAGTCTTAGTGCCTAGGAATCAAAAGCAACATTGGATGATACCAAGCTTTTCAATTCCAATTATATACATTGAGTATGCATGCAAAGTATTTAATTAAATTAGAACCCAGAAATTGACAAACCGAGAGAACAAAGGCCAAAATTCGTGTTTCTTTTCCAATTTCTTTCATTTCTTTGTATTTAGAGGAGGTTCTAATGTCTACCAAGCAAACTTCCACAATTTTCCAAAATTATCATCTCTTTAAAATACACAGGCACACACACATACATATAGAGCCAATTATGAGTAATGTTAGGCTCTGAAAAATGCACTTAAGGAAGAGTTTTGTTTTCTTCTTAATGCGTTTCTCTATTTTTTCCAAAATTTACTCATTGAGAATAATTATAATCATTATATATATAATGATTATAATTAGAAAAAAACAAGGAGAACCTTCTTGGTAAAGTTAATTATGGTAAATGTCTTCCTATTATTTTTCATAAATTCTGGTCAGCCCCTGGGTGTTATTTCATCCTGAAAATCTGTAAATCTCATTTCCAGCAGAAATAGTTATGCTAGAGATAATAAGGGAAAAGCATTAAGGACTTTTCCACCCGACTCTCCATGAAAACTATCCTGAACCTTACATATCCCTTATGTAACATAGAAAGATACTCAGATTCAAGAATCCCATGCACAGTCCAGCATGCAGCTGACAAGTACTTCACCACTCGCACTTTAGAAGAGTGGTATCAGATGCAACCTTAGCCTGTGTCTGCTATTCTGATCCATCAGGGTGTCTCTAGGGCATGTGTTTATCAACTTGCCTAATTGTAGCCTTCCAATGCAGATGTTTCTTAGGGCTTGGAATCACATCTGGCCTGATCATCAGCTGATGTTGGCTCCAACTCCATAATCTTGAAATTAATACCTCTAGGACCACAACCTTCAGAATTTCAACTTCCATGGCTATTAAAACATCTCTCCGACTACACCAAGCCTCCAGTTATTTGATTCCTCCAATTTTATCCATCCTGTCACTAGTGTCTCCCTTGGAGCCCAGTTTGTCCGTGTGCCACAGTCAACGACCTCAATGCTTTGCTCTTTCCTCCCTTGACTTGCGCACCCACTGACCAGCTGTCACAGTGTAGTTCTGGGTTATTCCCAGTGTGTTTCTGCACATCTCCTTCCCCTTTCTTTCTAGTATGCACATGTCTTCTCATCTTAAAAAAAATCTAAACCAACCAACAAAAAAATTTTCCTGTGGATTGTCACGTGTTTAACCACTGTCCAGTTGATTTCTTTCTTTTGTGTGTCAAACTTTCTAATGAGTGATGCAAGCTCTCTGTCTTCCACTTTGGTACCATTTAATTTGTTTCCTAATTTCGTGTAGAAGTAAGCTTCTGCCTCCATTATTCTTTTAATACTGGTTTCTCAAAAATTACCAGTGAGGGGCTGGCCCTGTGGTATAGTGGTTAGGTTCATGAACTCCTCTTCAGTGGCCCAGGGTTTGTGGGTTCAGATCTGAGGCACAGACCTACATACCACTCATCAAGTCGGGCTGTGGTGATGTCCCACATACAAAAAATAGAGGAAGATTGGCAACAGATGTTAGCTCACTTAAAAAAAAAATTTCCAGTGAGCTCCTGGACAAACACAGAAGCTCTCTTTCTGTCCCCATTCTCCTGGGGTGTCTGTAGAGCACACCAGAGCTGACACTGCCTTTCTAAATGCCCATCTCCCTTGACTTTCATAAAGCCATTGTTTTCTGGCCTTTTTTTTTTTTCTTTTAAACTTCAGACTACTCAGAAGCCAGGCTTCTGCTTTTTCTCCTTATATTTTCACATGCCAATTTTTGAAAATATGATCCCCATGCTATCACCTTTTTGCATTCCAGCCCTTACCCTCTCCCCTCAATTCGATATGCCAATTCATTCCAGGCACAGGAATCAGGAAACAACCCTATGATTTCTGTAGATACCTAATTTGGATATTTTACTCTCTGAGGTCATATCACTCATCCATTCTCAGCGGGGCCTATTTAGGGTTGAGATGAAGCACAGTGATGATGGTGATCAGGAAACTTTACTGAATTAGGTGGGCCAGGTCCTATCCCCAGGGGCTCGCCAAGGGCAGTGTGGGTGGGAGTGGTCTACCCCTGGTGCAGGCAGTAAGGGTGTGCATTTTCGGTATAGAATTTAAAACCAGTAATAAAACTGACTAGAAGTTGATCTGCTTTTTATTATGACCACATGCCAGCAATTCCAAACAATATCAATGAGAAATTCCTCCTCCTCAGAAGATTTTCTTTGTTGATCTACATTCTAAACAACTGCTGTGATTACTGTTGAGTTTTAACTATATACGAAACCTTCAAATTAGGATAGTTTACTTACTTATCCATTAATAAACATTGTATTCTATATGTGTCACCAAACAAAAAGGGGGTTCTGTGCCTGATGGGCATAAAAAACCAATAATTGCACCATTGGCTTTTGAGAAAAGAAAACGCTTTATTGTGAGGTTGACCAGCAAGGAGACAGGAGGCAAGGCTCTCAAGGCTGTCTCTCTGATCCAGGGTTTGGGGTAAAATTTAAGAGGTTAGGGGTAAGAGGCTGGTATATGGAAGTGCTAGCAGGACAGGTTTCCACCGAAGGGCTTTAAATATTTCTGTTAAGGTGTGGAAGGGGCTTTAACCCCGGATCTTCCTAGGCAATGGGTCCCTCGTTTCTGATGAGAGTCTGACTTTTGAGTTCCAGTCATGCCCTGGTCCTTGGGTTCCCTTGGGGGTGGAATCTTTGGTTCCAGGTGTTATTTCAGGTCAAGATTTTCTCCTCTGCGCATTCGCTGGCTACGTGACTTACATTTTTTGGTTAATTGTCCCTGAAAAACAACTCTTAACTATTCTGTTGACAAGATGGGGTCAGTTTGAACTGGTCCTGGAAGGCCCGTGGTTACACATGAAAGTTAATTTGATGAATTTCCCTCTTATACAGTCACCCCAACACACAGAAAGTCAGCTAATATACATGCTCCTTTCAAGAATAAGTTCAAAATTGTTCTGATTCTTTTGAACTTACCTCAGGAGCAGTTTTTGTCACCAATCCCTGTGGTATTATATATTTCTATATCCATATACATTAATACACTTTCTTTCTTGACCTTTCTGTAACATTTGATACTATTGACCACTCCTTCTTTCTCTCTTTCTTTAACTTCTCTTTCTATTCTTTTCTTTTCTTTTAAAGATTGGCACCTGGGCTAACAACTGTTGCCAATCTTCCTTTTTTTTTTTTCTGCTTTATTTCCCAAACCCCCCAGGTACATAGCTGCATATCTTTAGTTGCAGGTCCTTCTAGTTGTGGGATGTGGGATGCCGCCTCAACGTGGCCTGATGAGTGGTGCCATGTCCGTGCCCAGGATCCGAACCCTGGGCTACTGCAGAGGAGTGCATGAACTTAACCGCTTGGCCACGGAGCCGGCCCCTTTATTCTTTTCTTGATTTTTCTTCAACTTTACTAACTAGTCCTTCTTTAACTCACCCTTTGAATGCAAGATTCATTAATGTTGAGTTCTGAGTCTTTTCCCTTCTCATCCTCTTCCAGGGCTTTCAACTACCAACCATGAGCCCAGGACTCCTGAGTAGATTTCTACCTTAGGCTACTTGGCTTTGCTGTAGGTCCATACTTCCAGGTGGATATGCCACAGGCACCTCGAACTCAACATGTGTAAAACATATTAACTTCCTCCTTCAAACCTGCTCCTGCTCTTGTTTTCCTTACTTTGTTAATAGCACCGGAAATCTTTGAATCACTGAAGCGTTGAACCTGAAATTCATCCTAGAGTTCCCTCACCAACTCCCATTTCCAAGTCCTGTCCTTTCTACCTCCTGAAAACCTCTTTGATCTATTCCTTCCTCTCTATCTCTTTACCTAGCATCTTAATTTGGGTCTTCCTAAAGAATTACTAAATTCCTTAACATTGGGCTTCCTTCCTCTCTTTTCATTCTCCTCTTCCTCAGTGCTTCTACAGGTTTGTTCTAAAACATTCACCTAACTGTGTCACCTCTTCTGCCTAAAGTCTGCTATTGGATTCCTAAGGCTTTCATGATGAAGTTCAAACTCTTTAGAGTCTCATGCAACTCTATACAGTCTCCTAATCTAATGCTTCTTTACCTTCCCTAAAATATCCCCAGCATCTCCTCAAATGTCCCCTTTCCTTCAGCTCTGCTGGTCTAGTTTGAGTCCCCAAACCTGCCCATGCTCTCTCATTCATGTCTTTTCTCTCTGCCTGAAGTTTTCTTTCCCCTTCCATATTCCTCTCTACAACTTTTCTTTTCCTGGCTAACCTGTCCTTGTCTGTTCTCCCTTGGCTTCTCCTAGATTTTCCTCAGACTTCTCTGACTGCTCCTTCTCAGCCTTCTTTGCTCTCTCTTCCTCTTCTGATTAACCCCTATGAGTTGGTGCTCTTCAAGGTTTGATCCCAGACTCTTCTCTCTTTAAATTCTCTCTTTTGGAGATCTCGTCATTCCATGGCTTTATGCCATAGAGACATGCAGTGGTGACTCCTAAACTTATTTTCAGCTGAAGTTCCTTTTGCATATCCTGCTTGAATGTCTCAGACTTCTTAAAATGAACAAGTCCAAGTGGAGCATCTGAAATCCCTCCCTTGTTCTCTCTGCTCCTTCTTTCTTCCCCACGTCAGTAACTGGTACCACTGGCCACCCAAGTTTTGAGCCAAATATAAACCAAGTTTTGAACCACCTCTTACTTCTAATCTGCCAGTAGGTCCCATCTATTTTACCTCCAAAGTAGATCTCAGGTCTCTAGTGTACATCTCCACTCCTTCCATCCTACTTCAACCCCATCCTTTTTCGTATGCTTTCTTGAAATAGCCTCTTGGCTGGCTTCTCCACTTCCACTTCTGGTTCTTTACAATTCGGTCTCCAAATAACAGCTAAACCAACATTTTAGAAAAGTAAATCAGATCAAGTTATTTTCCTGTTTAAAATCCCTCAAGGGATTCTCTTTACACTTTGGATAAAATCCAAAAATCTTGCAATGGCCTTCCATGCACCAAAGAACCTGGCTTCTTCCTCCCTCCCCAAGTTCACCTCATGCTCCTTTCCCACTGGGCACTACACTTCATTCACCTTGCCCTTCTTTCATTTCCTAAAACAAACCAAGTTGTTTTCAGTTACCTGCAATTGCTTCTCCCTGGAATCCTTTCCACTCTCTACCACCTCCCTTGACTCCCTCCTTCTCATCCTTCATATCATAACTCAAACATCACCTTTTCAGAGAGATCTTCGCTAACCATATTTTCAGAGTAGCTCCATAGCCCCCTAATATTTTCTATCAGAACAATTGATTTCCTTCACGGCATTTATCACACTCCTGTTTGTTTTACTGACTATCAACCCAACTAGAATATATGTTCCATGAAGACGGTGACAATGTCTTGTTCAGTGCTGTAATTCCAGTGTGTAGCACAGTGCCTACACTCACTACATATTTGTGAAGAAATAAATGAGCATTTGATGGGCATGCATTTTAGGTGTTATTGCTTGGAAGCATTTTCTAATAATCCCCACCTGAATTAAGGTTCAGGCGAACCTTGCTGAATTAAGGATTCCTCCTGGAACTCCTTCTATACTCTACTATAGCAATCATTGTTCTATAGCACGATTGCTGATTTTCATATAATTTTCCACAAGTAGATTGTGAATTCTCGAAGGCAAGCTTGAGCCTTGCTCATCTCTGCGTCTCTGCCAGTCCCAGCCCAGTGACTAGCCCATAGTGAGTGCTCAGAAGTCATTTGTTAATGAGTGAATGCAGTGGAGTCTGTAGTACCAAATCCAAACTCCCCACGGACTCCACCAAGTGTTTCTTAGTTGGGTGGCAGGAGCGGTTGGCTTTTTGTGTTGAACAATTCTTTGGTATATAGAACCATCTGGAGCATTGAAGACATTGTGTATCTCTGCTTCTGGGCTCCAAATGCCAGTCCCAGTTATCGTGTCAACCAAAATTGCCATCCCACCTTTCCGAGTGTTATCTCCCTTTCTAGAAACTCCAAAGAGCTCAAGCTTCAGCTTGACACAGTGATTGTGTCTCAAGCTTCTTCGTTTATCATAGCACCAGCACTGTTTTTTCCACATGCATGCTTAGAAATTAATAAACACTTATTGATATTTAATTCTTAGTGGAAGTCGTTAGGCTTGTTGGAACTCTCCAAGACCAAGATGAACCTTTTAGATAAGTTTAGGGACATCACCTTTCTGTAGTACATTTGTTTACAAATGGTACCCTATTGTTTCCTTGAAAAAATAAAATGAGCCCATTAAAAGTCTACACAAAGAGAAAGCCAGAGAGTATAAACTTTTAAAAAAGAGAAAAAGAAAGGAGAGAAAAGAAAGGACTTAGCTTGGTATAGCAGTATCTGAATATAATTTGAATACTCTTAGAAATCATTATAGTCCAACACAACTATAATTGGGAGTAGTTTTCAATGGTCTTTCCTTTTAAAAATATGGAGCTTCAGCTAAGGATCAAACATTTTACTCAACATCAGATTGAAACCCTCCAGTGGCATGTAGTATTGGTGCCTCCTTTGTCAGACTGCAGGCTTGTTTTTCACTCGTTTCTAAAGCACTTTCTATCTGTAATGCCCTCATGGTACTTGTTAACTTGCTCCTAAGTGAAGCCAATTGTTTCCTTTTTATTTTGGTGTGGAAATAGCCAGAATTGTGTTTCTAATGTGAAATGATTTTCCTTTCCTAAAGTGATTGGTCTGCCAGGCAAATTTCTTTCCTGGATTGAATTTTGTTCAATCTTCTATCTCATGTGAGACGGCATCGAAATAATACAAGCATAAAGATTAGACTAACATCAGCTGCATTAGCAAATTGACATTCACATCTAGCTGTGGGATATGTGGAATAATCTGTTTATCTTATTTTTCTTTCTCTCATTCTACTGAGTTTTATTCTAATGACTGATTTTGAACTGTAGGTTTATTATCTGTGAAAATGGAACTGAATTCCTTTGCTGTTTATAGCTCCATATTATAACCATAGCCTCTCTCCTACCACCCCGCCCTCCTAGAAGTATGTCTTGTAAGATGTTTTTAAATATTTAATAACTCATTTTTATCATTTCCATGCCATGCATTGGTAGGGCATTTGAGGATTCTATCTTTATAATGATTCAAACAAACTTTTTGATAAGGTTATCAGTACCAATTTTTCTTTAATACTCATATGAATTGAATCAGCTTGGCAATTGTTGTAGAAGATGGCAACTCAAAGCTTGTTCCCTGGTGTCCAGATCTCTCCCAAAGAGGCCCCACTGCCCTCATCCTGTGTAACAAGGTGTGCTCTGCTGGCCTACAGGAAACCATCTCTGGGGAAGATGGAGGGAAAAGCGATTTAAGGCTATAATGAACTTTTATTTATTTATTTATTTTTTTGAGGAAGATTAGCCCTGAGCTAACATCCGTGCTCATCTTCCTCTACTTTATATGTGGGACACCTACCACAGCATGGCTTGATGAGCGGTGGCATGTCCTCACCCAGGATCCGAACCTGCGAACCCCAGGCCACCGAAGTGGAATGTGCGCACTTAACCACTACGCCACTGGGCCAGCACCTGAACTTTTAGACAATTTAGAAATCTTACAGTATTTTCACAAGCAGATTTCTGTTAGCAGTTTTAAAATAAAACTTTTAGAGTTTTTATAAGAAACAGATTCCTATCTCTATTTCTAGAAAAGAAGCAGTAGCATAAAGGATGTGACTGAATCAAGAATAAAAAGGAAAAATGGATTTGAGACTTAGCTAATTAATGAAATGTTTAATCTCAGTATAGAAATGATCCCATGCTGTGCATTCCACAAAATCCAGACTTGTGTGCTATTTTGGCTCTATTACATATTCAAATTCATTCCGATTTAACTGAGAAATCACTTACTAGTGCATGAAAACATGGACTACCCTTTTAACATTCTCAAGTGAGGTTGTCAACTTCGTTTTACCCTATGTGAAATGTATGAGCTCAGATGATTTGGTTTGTAAATCATCTATATTCCTGTAATTGATTGGAGCCAAGTAAAATGGAACTTACTGTGAGCAGTCATCTGAGCTCAATAGAATCTGGCGACAGCTTTACGAAATGGAAAATTTTAAGGTAGAGATATTAGCACAGATGGAAGAAACACTAAACACAAAACAATAATTCGTCTTTCCTTAAAAGTTCCAAAATTCATTTGAAGGAAATATTGGAGTTATATTGTCACATTTAAAAAAGACTATGGTGCCTAAGGAAAAAATTCAACCAGGGACAATAGTTATTTGCTTGAAATATTCTTTGTAGTTTTATTTATAAGAATAAAAAAATCTGGTGGTGTCCTAACCAGTAAGCTTAGAGGGGAGTTGAATAGTATATTATGGTACATAAATTAGACAATTGAGCTGCCAAAAAAGGATCATACATAATAATTATTTAATATTTAGTTAAATGGAAAAAAGAATGCAAATTGAAGCTGTGCTTTGATTTCAGTTGTGTCAAATTATATGTGATTGTAATCATGTGCATTAGGATGATGGGAATGTGGAATTTTCCCTTTTTGTTTCCTTTATTGCAGTCAAAATACAATTTCTTCATTAAATAACAATTAGGCAATAAAATAGAGATAACAGTGCCATTCATAATAAAAAAATATTGTACAACTGTTTTCCATCATTTCTGCTTCTGCTTCTGTTGAACTTGATTCTTATAAGGGACAGTGAGCTTGACTTCAGTGATTTCGTTGTTCACCAGATAGTCCCAGGATAATTGCATTTTACTGCTGAAACACCATCTGGACTTTGTTCAAAATCCTCTTTAGCATGAATTGTAGTTGGCTAATGTCTCTCCCTGTACAAACACCGTAAATTATCTACTCTCAATAGGGACCTCTATCACTTTATCATTTAGGTTATTTCAGCCTTTCAGGACACAGCTACAGGAACTTTTCAATACTTCACACTATATTTTTGCTTACAATTAGTATGTTTTAAAAGATACTTTATACTGAGTTTTATGTGTGTGTGTGTGTTTCTTTACATGCTCAGATGCAGGTATTATATACCTATATACTGGGTTGTTTCCGTCTTCAAAAGTTGGAAATAATTAAAAAAATAATCAAACAAAACAAAATATGTCAGATACACTGTGTTCAAAGAAGAGCAGCAAAGAACTATTTCAGCATTTTCTCCTGCTTTAGTGGGTAGGAGTGTGGAAGTAACTTTAATTTTCTCATCCAACCATCTCACATTCCTTCTCTGTGATGGCCTTGCTCCTGTCATCCCTGGGGGTTCCTGCTCCTTAAGTAGCAAGCAGCTGTTAGAGGTGATAAGAATGTGATAATAATCACCTCAAGGTGATTCTTTGTGTTTACTAAAGGCAAACACTCCAGCACCAAGTGTGGGGGAAGAGAGATTGACTTCCTGGCCCCTAACTAAAGAAACTAGAAAGAAGGCTTCACTTTGAATCCTCAGGAACACAATGGCTGCCTCTTCATCTCTTTTGGGCTGATAGGCTAGCCTTTGCGTTTCTCCATCTATTGCATTTTGGTCCCATAAATACAATGAATCCCCTTTCAGGTGCTCAGTAGGTACACTGTTAATTTGACCTTGAGAGAGCGTCACACCCACTCCCTCTGTCCTGATTTCTGGGTGTGCCAGTGACCCAATAGAAGGAGAGCTGAGAGGCCAAGCTATCAGCAGTGCAGCAACCCATCTAAATCTGAGCTAAAATACAGACAAGGAGGTTTTTAAAGTGATTACTTACTTCTCAAGTTATCTCAGAGTTGGAGCACATAAGTGGGCCTGGTTGATATCTGGTCTTTGCAATTGGCACGCCACTTCCATGACACCCTAGTCAGTAATCCATGGGCAACCTCACAGACAGAGAGTAGTGGATTCATGAAAGTGGTGCAATGAAGCACTGAGATGTGGCTGCCCACTGAAATGATCCATCTAGCTCTATTCTTTCCAAAATAGAGTGTTCCAGAGTGAGAGCTTCAGGAACCAAATAACCCAACTGTTAAGACCAAGTCAGGGAAGGTGGGAGGAGGGAAAAATCTACTATGTATCATGCATTGGGCTAGGTGTTTTACATATGCTAATCCTCAGAGTAATCTTGTGAGTGACATATTACCATCCCTGTTTGCTAGATGAGGAAACCACAGCTCACAATTGGTAAGTTGTGAAGATAATATTTGAACTTCATCTGAGTCCATGGCCCTCCTTCTACCATTCACTCATAAATGTCACAGCCTAAAATAACTTCTTGGGCTTTGGGGGCTACCATGTGGAGACTTGATTGGAAACAGGCAGATTGGGACAGGATGAGGTGGAGTGGCAACCAGAGGATTTCAGGGTAGCAATGGGAAGGAGTAGGCAAAGTGCTGGGTTTAGGTATTGAATGTTGACTAGAGAAACAGTGATCACTAACAGGATGCCTTTATATTTAAAACCCTTCAAAGAGCTTTCCTCTCCATTTTATCTGTCAAACTTTACCATCTATGGTGAGGCCAGTGCTGGCCAGACTAGACATTTGCTGACTTGCATTCAGTGGGGCTGAACTTGGAGTAGGGCGTTTTATACCCAGGGTAGAATTCCCAGAGTAGGGAACACGAGTCAAGTCAAAGTCCATAGGAAAACGTCAAAGGTCACACCCAGAGAGACCATGGATAAACATCAAGTCCACAGTGCCAAAGGTAGGACTGAGGGCAGGGTCAGAGATCAAGAGTTTGAGACCAGATGGGGATGAGATTGGAGCAAAGCAGGTTAAGACTGAGGCCTGGAGGTGAGGCTTAGGACGGGCTCTTAGAATTGTAGGGGAAGTCTGTACTTGCCTTTCTGGAGGTGGGTTCATAGTGTGTGGATAGGTGGGGCTGGCTTAAAGCTGAAAACAGGGTTAAGGTTGGCCTTTGATTTTCAGGATGATAGGAGATATAATACTATTTGTATTTTTCAAATAAGAAAACTGAGACCAAGAGAGATTGACGTTAGTGGTCAGTCACACGGCATGTGAGTGATGGAGCGGTGAGTCGGACTCACAGGAATGGCAAGCAAGAGGTGGACACATCAGCACTATTCACGAGAACGGGACAGAAGTAGGCAGACCCGGGTACCTCTGCTCCAGTTTTCTGGTTGGCAGTCTGTCAGGTTGACACAGATGCGTGGGGACAAAACTCACTCCACGAACTCCAATATGGATGAAAGTTAATTTTATTATTTTTTATAAATAATATTTATAAAATTTCTATGATGATCCCCTACCCCATGACAAAACATCTCAATCAATTTGGGGAAAATACTCCTTTCTCCCAGAGTTGTTTTAAGTTGCAGGTGGCGTGACAGTCTCTGGGCCTGGGGAAGGAGAAAGATGGGGTGGGAATCTGGTGTGGGTCTGTTGGTTTGCAATGACATCATCTGAGTTATCCTCAGGCCAGTCTGTTCTCCAGAGTCCCCAGTTGATCCCTTGATTTCCGCTGAGCTGTCTGTCTCCTGTTCCCAGGCACAAGGTTCTTGCAGCTCCCGCCAATGTCCGCAGAGGACACGCACTTCATTTGTTGCCATACTGAGGTGTCACAAAACCTGGTGGTGGTATTGGTAGGGATCTCTGGTCTCAGCTTCAAGAGAATTGTTCTCTTGTTGAAAAACTCACTCCTGCTCCTTTCATTATTTCCCCAAGTCTTGGTCCCCTACTCTACCCTTCCTCTGATGTGAACAATTGACACTTCCTCAGTCTAATGTGGAATGTAGGCAAATTCCAATGCAGCAGATCGAGATTCCTCTCGCCCCTAAGCCCTCCTGCATGGAAATTCTGGAGCGGCTCTTGTTGGCTCCCCTAATAAAACCAGCAAGACATCATGGGGTACTGGGCAAGATGCAGAATGCAGTGAATTTCTCTGAGGCCCAATCCTGCCCAATGTTCAGCTAGCTGCCTTGATTTTTCATAGCAACGACAGGACTGCCAAGTATCTAAATGACTGGGTATGATTCTAGCTCCTTCATTAGAAATTATAGCTAAGGCCAGGTCAGCCTGACACGAGGAAAAGTCAATTGCTGGCGGCTGACCTCATCTCTATCTGATATTCTTTTGTAAAACATGCATAACCTTACATGTTTTAGGAACATTTGATGAATGCTAATAGAATATTCATCCATTAAAGATACTTTTCTTTTTATTACAATAATTACGTGAATATTTTTACAGTTGATTGATTAAGAATAATTTTTCTCTAATTCACGCTCTTTTTTTATTTATGTCCTAGAATTGTATTCTCATGTAGTGGTGTGAGGGAGGAATGTTATAAAATTTCTTGCATGAGACTGTGAGTCAATTTAGCTCATTGTATTGTTATAAAATTTGACTTAGTCCAGAGATAATTCTATCCCATATGGAAGTGGAGCCTTTATGGGCTGCTGCCTTTCTCTTCATAGCAGAGAGGCTCTGGGTACCATGAAATGGAATTGGATCAGATTGAGTTCAAATGCTGGCTCAGGAGTAAGAGTATCACCTTAAGTCAATCACTTAAATTATCTTAGTCTTGGTTTCCTCTTCTGCAAAATGGTCAAAGTACCTGCTTTGTAAGGATTATACCTTCCACTGAACACTAGTTCCAATGTACCCCACCACACCTTCTTCAGCTTCTTGGCAGCTATTTACAGACATGTTATGTTTACTAAAAATTGAGATCACAAATATAAGGTCAAAAGAGGTTATTAAAGGAGAAAGACGTTTTCATTACTTCAGCTGAGGCTAGAGTTGTAGCAGAAAGAGTGTAAGCGTCAGAAGACCTGGTTTCAAATCTTGTCTCTCTTATTTCTGAGCTACTGGCAAATAATTTTTCTGAGTGTCAGTCGTAAAAAAAGAAATAGTCATGTCTAACTCAAAGAGTTCTAGAACCTAAATGAGATAACACATGAACATTTAGATGATGTCTGCCCTTTCTTAAATGTGCAATAAATGTTTGCTATTGAATTAAAACTCTAAGCTTATTGAGAGTTAATTATTGATTGAATGTGCATGGAGAGAGCTTTGTATTATGCAACATCCCATAGTTTGCTCCAAAATATCCAAAAATATGACACTAAGAAATAACTTTTCATAAACTAGCTTTTCCCCCCCAAAATTAAGCATGATAATGATTTCATTTGCATACAGAGAATCCCTGTGATAAAGTATCCTGTGATAACACAAATTTGGCTTTGACACCACTGGTAATTGGCTCCTGTTCTCCACAGCAGGCTTATCCTGATGAATTCTTTAATCTTGCAATAATAACACCAAATTTTACAGGACTGGGTTTTCAGACCCCATTTATAGTATTATGATGAGGTTAATGACAATTTTATCCCTATGGCACCACTGTTACACTTGCTCAAATAGGCTAGTAGAATAATGAGTTGTTACTATATTGCAGATGAGGAAACTGAGCAGAGAGAGGGTCAATATCTGTTCCAAGAGATAGCGGAAGTGGATTGGGCCTGAGAAAAATTTTGAGGAGTTTGTCTTCAGTGCTCTCCTACCCACCTCCCTTCCCTTCCAGGCTAGTATGTAGAGCTCCTTTCTTTGCTTGCTTCAGGTTTTATGCTTCCTTCACCCTTTGCCCATATCTTGAACTTGGTAAAATGTATGTGGCAGATTCAGTGCCCACCAAAAATGCCATTTTGTCTCCTACGTTTCCCAGCCTTCCTTGGAATTTAGGGCCTGATGACCAGCGCTGACCAATGGAATATGAATGGAAATGACACGTGTGACTTCTGAGCTGAGATGCTTAAGAGCTGGTGTGCTTCCTTGGCTGCTTTCTTCTCCTGCTCCCGTGACCTTGGAAACCTCATGCCAAGATGGCAACATCCAAGAGGGAGAGAAGCTGAATCTCTGAGTCACCAGGTAGATGAGAGCCTTTGTGGACTGCATGAGACTTTGTGTGAGGGAGAAATGAACTTCTCTTGTGCTAATGCACTGAAATTTCTGGGGTCATCTGTTACAACATCTAATATTAATACTCCAACAAGGAACAAGATATTCTTTTGCATTTTTATAACTACGTGTTTACCTTCCTTTTGCAAAGAGCACCATAGCTTAGTTTTTCCTTTTCTAGAATTTCATATAAATAGAATATATAGCATATATCTTTTGTGTCTGGTTTCTTTTGTCCAGCCTAATGTTAATGAAATTCACCCAGGTTTTTGCATGTTCATTCCTTTAGATTGTTGAGTATTATTCCACTGTATGGATATACCACAATTTATTTATCCTGTTTATCTGTTGTTGGACATTTGGGTTGTTTCCAGATTTTGGCTCTTAGAAAAAAAATTTTAAAAATTTGAGTAAAATCTGTTTATGAATATATGTTTTCATTTCTCTTGAATAAACACTTAGGTATGAGATGGCTGGGTCACAAGGTACATGTATGTTTAACTTTGTAAGAAATACCAAACTGTTTTCCAGAATGGTCATATTATTTTCTATTCCCATCAACAAGGTACGAGAGTTCTAGTTACTCTGCATCCTCATCAGATCTTGATCTTTTATTTTGCTCTTCTTATTTTTAAAATTTAGCTATTCTAATAGGTATTCTAATAGGTATGTAGCAGTATCTCATTCTGGTTTAATTTGCATTTCCTTAGAGACTAATGATGTTGAGCTTCTTTTCACATGTTCTTTTGCCATAAATATCTCTTCTTTGGTCAAGCCTCTGTTCAAATCTATTGCCCACTAAAAAAAATCAGATGGTTTATTTTCTTGTTGAGTTGAAAGAGTTTTCGTATATTCTGAATAGAAATCTGTTATCAGACATACACTTTGCAAATATTTTCTCCTGATCTGTGGCTTTCCTTTTCCTTGTCTTAGCAGTATCTTTTGAGGAGCAGAAAATTTTAATATTTATGAAGTCCAACTTACAACTTATTTTCTTTTTTTTGATTTATATTTTTTGTGTCCTCAGAAATCTTTGCCTAAACCAAAGTCACAAAGATTTTGTTCTGTGTTTTCTTCTAGAAGTCATAATTTTGCTGATATATTTTGAAGTAATTTTCATTTATGATATGAGGTATATTTATTTTTGCATATGGATCCCCAATTTTTCCAGCACCAGTTTTGAAAATTTTATCATTTCCCCATTGAATTACATTGAGACTTTTGTTGAAAACTCTTTTACCATATTGGTCTAGATTTATTTCTGGATTCTCTATTCTGTTCCATTGGTCTAAATGTTTACACTTATGCCAATACCACATTAGCTTGTTTACTAAAGTAATTCTTGAAATCAGATAATGAAAGTTCTCCGACTTTGTCTTCCCATCCCCATCCCAAAGTTATTTTAGGCTATGCTAAGATTTTTGAATTTCCATATAAATTGTAGAATCAGTTTGTCACTTTTTACCGAAAAAACTTATAAGGATTTTGATCGGAAACGCATTGAATCTGTACACCAATTTAGGAAGAAATGACATCTTAACAATATTGAGCTTCCCATACATGAACACGATATACCTCTCCATTTATTTAGTTGTTATCTAATGTCTTTTAGCAATGCTGTACATATTTAAAAAAATATTTCCTAAGTAGTTCATATTTTCTGATGTCATCCTTAGCAGTATTGTTTCTTTGTTCCAATTTCCAATTGTTCATTATTAATATATACAAATATGACAAATTTTTATATTGACCCCAGATCATTTGAACTTACTAAATTCACTTATTACTTTAATCAGGTTTTTGGTAGATTCTTTAGAATTTTCTACATAGACAATCAAGTCATCTGGAAGTACAGAAAAAGAAATAAAGATTTAACAATGAAATTCAGACTTAAAATAAGTCCCAGGGGAGACATTGGGAAGGTGTCTTACCCCTTCAGGTGTAACTTGTGAAAGCTGACACTAAATTAATCTGTGCATGAAGCTGACTTCAGACCTGTGGAGAAAAAAAACACACCAAAAACCTCGTCTTCTCCTTCCACAGATCTGTAACCTAAATATTAATTGTAGTGTTTCTCTGGACTTATGCTTAAGGCTAATCAGCATAAATTGTGCTAAAGGTTAAATTAAATACAATCATTTAATGACTTCTCAAGGGGACTGAAATAACTAGAATTTGAATTAAACTTTTAATCAAAGTGACTACTGTCATTTCTTGAAGAGATACAGGAAAATCATAGTGTTATATTCATTCTTAGAAGACAATCAGATTAAGCCTAAATACTTGTAATTAAGAAGGAACAGATAGACAAATATTACTTATCAGTCACATTCTCCTCTTTCAAGGTTACAATAAAAATAACTTTATGGTTAAATATTTGTTGATAAAAGTTCACCATATTTTACTCATTTAATTTCTATCATCCAGTTCTCTCCCATTCTTGTCAGCCCTGGACATTTCATCGTGTCTGCGGTTAATTTATATTCTACTGAAGAAATATCTTCCAGAAGAATACGTTTGTCTGGCTAGAAGCTATGGCATATTAAAGACCATAAGTCTTTCAAAATTTCAGAAGGCTGTAGAATCAATTTTTTAATCAAAGAATATACTCATAATGTTTTTATAGATAGTTCATTTTTAAATAGCGCAATCTTACATTATATTGATGTAATGTATGCCAGCTTCTCTCAAATGCATGTAGAGCTTTAAAATGTGCACCGCTTTTTAAAATGGTCAGTTTTATTCCCCCCAAATGTTGATTTACTCAAAATAGATTTTTTTTCTCTGAGGCTGCATTCCAGTCTATATGTAAATTGAAACACACTCAGATTAAATTAAAATAACGGTGAATTATGGGGCTGTTTCCTCACATGAAGTCTTTTCTTACTTAACCTTTCCACATGAAAGAGAGAATCTGTATTTGGTGTCGACTCAACCGGTTTGACATTCCAGAGATGTCAGAATTCTGAAGAATACATCTTAGCTGGTCTGGGTACCGCTTTTGTTGCATAAAAGAACTAAGCTGGAGAAGGATTTGTGATTTTTCAATTCTAGAAATAGTATGATGAAAAAACTAATGATCCCACACAGAGTTCAGTGTTTGTGCAATGTTTATTCAGCCAAACAGAGAGCTGTTTTTCTCTGCTATTAATCCTCAGCTTTTCTTAGACTCTGGCATAAAGTATTGGTGGAAAGTGATGTTTCAGTGGCGTGTTACATTTCATTAAATAAATGTGGGCAGGTGAGTGAATCACACAATTCTTTTTGAAGTCAAGCACATTTCCTAACCCAAGAATTTAACTCTTTAATTTGTATTCATTTTCACTCTTTGCAAAATTTTCCTTTCATCCTATCTTCCTTTTACTTTGCTAATTAGTAAGCAATAATTTAATGTAAAATCCCAAAATCTTTTCATGGGACCATTTTAAAAGACCCAAAGTGAAAAAGAATTTTTTTCAAATGGCGCATATTATGCATTCCGTCAACTTTCATAAATTTGTCTTTACTTTTTTTTCAAGTCACTTTGAACATATCTCAGGAAAACATTTGGAATGGCTTTATCCACTAAGAATTCAAATTCCGTGGCACGTCTTCCTCAAGTCTCTTATCTTTTAGTCTTTGCATTTTCTCAGCGAACACACCAATTCTGATGGGATTACCATTTTAGCATCCCAGAATCACTTATACATCCTTTTGTGAAGGATTTTGGAGTCAGTGTTATAAAATTCTAAATATGGTGGCAAAGACTAAGAGCTGGAATAGGTGAAAGAGACAGGGAGGAGAGGGAGGGAGAGAATCCTTTGGAATTTTAATGAAGTTCAACCAAATGGCAAGTCTTATAAAACAATTACAGCAACAACAGTTGGCATTTATTGAACTCTTCCTACCTGGTGGGCACCGCAGAAAATGCCTTCCATAATTTGTCTCATTTAATTATCCTTCTTCTATGAAGTAAGGAGCCTCAGTATGCCCGCGGTAACATGAGGAAATCAAGGAATACAGAAATTTAGTGGCTTTTCCAAGGTTACACACTAATAAATAGCAGAAATGTGACATAAACTCAGATTTGCCTGGTTTAAATGCACACTGCACATCCGTATTGTCAGCCCTGCACCCAGGTCTGTTAGGAGTGTACATTTCCGAAAGGCTTGTTTTCTTCTGAAATTACTCAGAATGAGGCCAAGTCTTGTGTTTTTGGTTTTATGTTCCTCTGACAACTTGTAACCAAACCCTCACTCTCCAAAACAACTTTGAAATCTTATTCTAAGTTTTTTGCACAATTCTCTTTGTAAATAAAAAATGCAATAGAAACAGAGAGGTATTAGGTTCAAGCCAGCATGAAATTTCCCTATGTTAGGCAGCCAAACCATGCTGACGGTCCCAGAGGGGTTCGCTCGAGTCAGGGCAGCACTGTGAGAAGGTTCTCAGAACTGCCCTCAGCTGCCCCAGCCAAGCCCCACCTTAATGCCTGCAAACACCCGGCTTTATGCCTGCATCTCATTACTTTCCAGCACTTTATCTTTTACAAACCGGAATAGCTGTGGTTACAGATGTAGAAATTCTAGGTAAAACATGAAACTCTCTCATAGGGTAATCCCACCCTTGTTCACCCATCCCCGCTCCTTGTTCCCATCCCCAAATTTATAGCCATCTTTACTCTTTTGTCTCAGAAAGGACAGTGCTTTGTGCCCTGATTTCAACTGCATTTGATTTCATAAATAACGACTTCTGTGCAACAGAAGATGTCCTAAGGGGCTGCCCCAGTGGCTCCCTCTTTCTAAAGCTGGCGTGGAACTGATGTCCCAGCACAGTGCTGAAGAATACCAGCGGTATTTTCTTCCACCCCGGAGTTATTAGCACATGTATTTACAAAGCATTTTGTCCTATTTTATGTAGGGGAATGCTATGTGGCAGTTAAATTTTAGCTAAGGTAATTATATTCCATCTGCTGAAACTTTTCACTTACAACTTTTAAAGTATTCCAATGACGTAAAGTATTCTTTCTTCCCATATTGTTCTATTGAGTCCTTAAGCAGCAAAATCTTGTTTAGTAGGAATGGTTGAGGAAGAGGGCCTTCTGATTAAACTAATATTCTGATTAATTTAGATTTATGCACAAATCCTTTTGGTTAAGACTTGGAACAATCTTTTTTAAAAAATAATTTGTAAACACACCATAAGGAATGTAACGCACTTATTGATGGCTGAGGTGCTCTCAGGGTCTGGGTTCCTTATCTGAACGCAGTTCCTGGAGGGAGCTGTGCAAACTGACAGCTGGTGGACCCGCCGCTCGTCTTCTCTGAGTCTTTTCTTATCTGGGTTCAAATTCTTCCTTAGGTACTATTTGATCTTGGGCAAGTTACTTATCTTCTTTGCATCTCAGTATTATCCTCCATAAGAAGAAGAACTACCTCAAAGGGATGTTGTGAAGATTAAGTATATTAATTCATATTAACCTCTTAGCACAATGTCTGGCAGAGTACATGAGCTGAGTAACTATTAGCATCACTAATATGCCTTCTTTAACTTTTAGTGTTTGTTGACTCAACACATACTTTGAAAATTACTTTCCTTTGGGTAAATACCAGATAAATCAAATTGTTGTCATGCTATTTGCCTCTTTCTTTTAAGAGAGTTTAGCTGTAGCACAGGAAAAACCATTATAGCTTGCTGTGTCTGGATTGAGGCACACATAAAACGTTTCGTGTAATTTAACAGACGTAATTGTTATTTTATAAAAGGTAAAAATAACTTGGTTAGGACTAATAAATGCATATGTAACATAAGACAGACTAGTTGGCTGATTCAAGAATATGAACGTCAAATTCCTATTTTGGATTAATACAAATCCTTAATCACCTGCCTTGTTAATTTAATGGGCTTTCCGTAGTCAAGTGGCTGATGACTGAAGTTTGTACCTAGTTCAACTGTCTGCCTGTTTCTCCTTCCTTTCCTTCTTCCCTCTCTTCTTCCCCTAGATGGGCATGACAAAAGCAAATAGGACAAGCCTTGTTTGTTCGCTCTCTGGTCTCTCCCTTTGGCCATCCTTTCCATGGTGGAAGGTCGATGTACAAAGGTCACCTTCCAAGGCCCCACAATCTGACCTCGCTGCCAAATCACTTTTCCAGAGAGTGCCACCAGATCATGTGTCACTTTTATGAACTTTTGGTCTGGCCAACCTGATGCTGTGTGTCACCTCCTTCTTGGTTAAAATGTGTGCTCTTTAAAAGCTAACACTATACATGGATAGAAGTATGTTTCCAGCCTGATTTCAAGAACTTTCTTTATTTCTTTCTTCAAAGTTGAAAATATACTTGAAATATAGTATCACAGCAGGAACCTAGAATTTATTGGATAGCTCCTTGTTAGCAAATTATATTGAAATAATGCACTAAAACAAGCTCACTATTCATGAACCATTCATTGTAATGAATTCATTTGGGAAGTGTATTTGAATTTCATTGAGTGGAAGAAGTCTGCAATTTGATCAAAGAGTTTATTCTTATAATCATCAAGTTTATGTTTTGCCCACTTAAAAGCCAGTTTTCATTGCTTTAAAAGTGTTTATTTGCTTTAACCTTATTAAATATACAATGGTATTATTCTTACAACTTTGATTTCACTAAAATGAATAAACATGTTTTACATTTAACTTTTAAAAAATTTTAACGTTTACTTCTTCACATTTTAATTAATGGTTTAAAATACTCTTCCATCCTTTGACCTCCAAAGCAAATTCATTAATAATAAAACAAAAACAAGTCACCTCCTCTTCCAGAAAAAACATCAAACTAGACACTAAGGCATTTGTTGTTGTGAATACACACATAGATTTCATGGTCTGCTTTTCATTTATATTTATTGAGGAGAAAGACCTTCACATTCTTACTTTTTAAAAATAATTGGAGTTATATTTGACAGCTGATGTCTACGTATTTTATATATTCTTCTAATCTTTGTTGTGGCCAATGCCACAATTATCCTTAAGTAGGCTGAATATATATACTTCACATCTCCAAATTATGTCATTTTAAAAGAAAGTGTACACAAAATATAATAATTTTTGGCATTGGGATTACAAGCATTTATTCATATTTTTAGAATGTACTCTCTTTTCAAATCTATTGATTTCTCTGAGTGTATTTAAATGATTACCTAAATTTATAACTAACCAAATTAGTTAAAATTCTTCAGTAGTTATATTTCCAAAATATCTAACTCCAATTTGGAAACAATAACAAAAAGTCTATATATTTATTTTACATTTAAAAGAATAGTTGAGAATCCACAATATATTTGATTCTACAAATCAGAAAAACAGATTTCCACAATCCTGCTAGCTCTGATAGGTTCACTAAATTTTGTTGCTGTTTTTATACATAGCTGGCAGTTCTTATGCTCTAGAAGCTTGTGGCCTATGGGAATGTTATTTACATGTGAAGGAAACAATATGTAATTTACCAAAGGATCAGCAATTATTTCCAGTGGTAGGCAGGCTATGATTACTTTACAAGATGAAACACCCTTATAAATTTACTTATGGCTAGTGCTGGGTGATTAAATGTTGTAAATAGTTGTAAAAGATAGCATACTTTTTTTTTTCTAGCTTGAATTCATCATGCAGTGAAGAAAAAACTGGAAAAACAAAACCATGAAATGACAGAACCATAGACTTATAGCACAGAGGGAAAACTCCAGAAATCGATCTTTTAGGCACGTGGTAGCTATGCAATGCTCCCAAAGGTAGTGCTCTGTCCTGTTTTTACAGATCTCCACAGAAGGATATTACATAATTTATACCTTTTAGTTACACCGATTAAAATGAAAGTGCTATCAAGACTAACAATTATATCTGACTTGCTTATGTCCATTTTGATTTCAGTGTATAAGAAACTAGATACAAAACCAGCCCTGGTTCATTTAATGAGTAATACCTGAGTGGCAAGCTCATCAATGCCCCCATAAGACTGTTTTTGGAGCAGTGAGAATCCATCACTTTCTTTCATCCATTACTTTCTCTTCACTCCCAACACTATCCCCAGTGGTTGGTCATCTTCCATGGGGACGCAGCCTTACCGTGAGGGAGTCTATCCAGGCTGCAAAGTCCACTCAGCAGCCCTCTCACACCAGCCCCCTGGTACACTGATGTCAAATTTGAGTCTTGACAATGGTCCGGTTTGAGACCAGGCATTGAATAGT
This sequence comes from Equus asinus, assembly GCF_041296235.1. NCBI lineage: Eukaryota > Metazoa > Chordata > Mammalia > Perissodactyla > Equidae > Equus > Equus asinus. Next base: position 37,128,742 of record NC_091813.1, on the reverse strand, counting down.
AGAGTTTCTGAGATAAAGTGTATTTGAAACCCTAATGGTAGTACGGAATGGGCATGAGCTGCCTTGAGGGAGTCCTAAGGTGGGTCACATGAGGGGCTGAAGATATATCTGGAGGGGATCATTTTTAGGCAGATAATAATGGCCAGAATAGCCAGCATTTCTAGAGTGCTTACTGTGTGCCAGGCACTGTCCTAAGGCTTTTTACGCATACCGATTCATTTAATTCTCATAAACAGTAGATTCTACAATATTCCCCTTGTACAGATGTTGACACTGAAGTGGAGAGAAGTTAAAGAACCCCAAAGTCCCAGGAAATGACAGTGTGGGGATTTAAACCCAGCTTGCCTCGCTCCAGACCTTAAGCAATACTATCTGTTCAGCTGGTTCCTTGCAGAGAACAGTGAAGACCTGGGACTGAGAACCTATGAGGGAAAAAGAGCCCAGAAAAGGAGTGCAGGAGCCCCTACAAATTTCAATTTTGCTTCAGATCAGCTTTCACAATCTCTTGGGAGAAGGAAATAGTCTTGATCCCAAGATCTCTCCCAGAGGTAGGAATCTCGGTTTTACTTCAATACTTTTAATTCATGCCATTTTGTATAAGTTTATCTTTTCTCTATAGCTCAGATTAACTTAAAAATAATTAATCTACAAAAGAAAATAAATGAGCATAAATACTTTTAAATGTGAAGCACACATTCTATATGATGGTATATAACATTGGTTTTGATAACTTTTTTCTTTAATATAGAAGAAACAAAAAAGCTAAGGATCCCAAATAAAACTACTCTAAATAAAAAGCCTGTGGAGGGGCTGGCCTGTGGCTTAGTGGTTAAGTTTGGTGCTCTCTGCTTTAGTGGCCAGGGTTTGGTTCCTGGGTGTGGACATACACCACTCGTTGTTGGCCATGTTGTCATGGCAACTCACACAAAATAGAGGGTGAATCTTCCTCAAGCAAAAAGAGGAAGATTGGCAACAGATGTTAGCTCAGGGTGAATCTTCTTCAGCAAAAAAAAAAAAAAAAAAAAAGCCTGGGGAGAAGGAAATTTAAAAAATTCCTTTAAGAACAAGTAAACTTTTAAACAATCACTTTGATTTTTATTGTTTTTGTAGATCTCATCTTCGAGGCAAAGTGAAGGGTGAAGCTGTCTAGATAATAAGGAAAGATTACTTGCGTCCATATGCCCTGACAAATAAGGACAACAGTTAGTTTGCTCTACCGTGGACAGGGGTGCCTTTGATTGCTTGCTTGCTTTCTGGCCTTAAATCTATTGTTCTCCTAAATCCTCAGGAAAACTTGCCAGAAGCATATAAACCAACTGTACTTTCTGGAAATTCACTTTTCTTTTTAAATTGAAAGACAGTTGGTGAAATCTCTGTTCTGAAATGGCAATTCAGACAGGAACATGCTAGGATTGATTTTAGGATCACACTTCCCTTCTATGCTTCACTTTGCCAGTAGAGGTTGGACACACTTCACCAGCCTGCTGTCGTGTTTGGGAACTTGGAACTTCCCGTCATTGGGAGTCATTATCATGTATTGTTTGGGAAAAACTGTCTAGCTGTCCATAGTTTCCAAGAAAGGCATTCTACTCACTTTCCTGCTCTGAATTAACAAACAGGCCTATTATTATTCAGGCCCCAGGGCAGATGTCTCTACGATGAGATACATCCTGGGGAGTAGGGAAAGTGGAGAATAGGGTTGGGTCCATGAGAGAGAATATTTCTTTAGAGTCATGTGACAAGCATCAGTCAAATCATCTCAAATATTGCTTTCATTTTAAAGTTTAAGATAGCATAAAAGGTTTTGGAAGGGTCAAGATTTTTTGATGCACAGGAAAGTTGTTATTTAGCCCAATTTCCCTTGGAGGGACTGGTCCTCTGGAGGATGGTACGGAGGCACATGATTAAACTAATATTAGCATGGTGGATAACAGGAAGCTAGAGTGAGCCCACTGAGATGAGGAAAGAGCTAATCAAGGGCCACATCAGCAAGGTAAAGTTAAAGAGCGTTTGGGAAGAACCACCAATGCCAAGGTTTCCTTGCATGAAATATAGCACAAGTTCAGGCTTCTAAACTCTACATACCTCTGACCTTTGGCTCTTTTATGTCTCTATTTTTCTGGCCTGACAGACCACATGCCAATGTGCAACCCAGAATCCCCCAGCCTTGTGATTTATGGCTTACAGCTGCTTCAGCCTCTCAGACGTGGCAGCTGCTTTTCAGATGTCTTCAAACCGGAGGGAGAGTGTTAATGTGAACTTGAGTGGCTGCAGAAGAGAAGAAGAAAAGTTGATGAAAAAATCATCTGAATTCAGCCTCAAAGCTTTCCATTGATCTTTGCCTTCGGGGCCAAGCAAAATGTTTGGTTTATTTCATAAGCTAATTAGGTGTGTGAAAGGCTACTTGGCATCTGCTATTGACTGAACCCAACAAAAGTGATCACCAGGCTAGGTAATCAATAAGGGATCAATAACAAGCGTGTGATTGGATTAGCCATTTGATCAATGCTGTGTGCTAATATATTAACAAGCAAATTACCGAGCAGCCCTTAAGAGCAGAATGCTGACTCTGATTGCATTACAAACTGGTGAGATCTAATGACCCGCCAAGTGCAAAGGGTTAGTTATACAAATTAAGACCTGAAAGTATTTTTTTCCTTGAAGATTTCTCCCTAGCCAAAGAAAACGCTTTCTTAAGTGAGATTCAAATTAAATTACAATCAGTGGGCTGTTGCACTGAGGGACACCTCATTTCTAAGCAGTTATCATTCATGAGGAAGAGAGCATGGGAAGGCCAGATAAAATAGCCTGGAGAACTTTAGGAAAACTCAGGTAAACATCAAAAAGGGCAAACATAAAGAATGCCAGAATTGTCACTAATATTTCTCCAATAGCATTTTGGTAAATGGATTCCCGGTTTGGATATACAGACCTCTTTCATGATAGAATCTAATGAGGTCTGATCTTCATCAAAACTGTATGTATCTTCCCAGCTCCCATTTCTGTTTTAAGGTAACATATTACCATAACTATTTCAATCGCAAAATAGATCAACAATAAGATACCTCTGCGTGTGTGTGTGTGTGTTCACACACAGAGTGGAGGACGGTGGCTAACAGCAAAAGGTGCACTTTCAAAAAAAATTACATGGGGCCGCACCTGTGGCGCAGAGGTTAAGTTCGATGTGCTTCACTTTGGCCTCCAGGTTCTCGGGTTTGGATCCAGGGTGCTGACCTACACAACTGTCAGTCATGCTGTGGTACAACCCATGCACAAAACAGAAGAAGATTGGCACACATATCAGCTCAGGGCAAGTCTTCCTGAGCAAAAAAAAAATAATAATAAAAATAAATTACATGACATAAGATGCTGAGGATTGAAGAAAAAGTTCTCCACTTTCTAACTGGTCAGAACTTGTTAGTATGAGATGATTCTATAGCTGACCTTACAAGAGTAAAAAGCCACCAAGCAGAGCTCTTTTCCTCCTCTGCCTTCCTCATGATCAGGGGAGCCATTTATTCAATCGACTGTGCTCTTTTTGATTCCCTAAGCGGAGACTAGGCCAGCCTTTGCTCACTTTTCCTCTTAATCCTTTTCTTTTTAAAGAAATCTGTTTTTCCCTTTGCCTCAGGGAAGCTGAACCGATTGGTTTGAACTCTCCAGTGTTATTTGCAGACCGGAAAGGTCTCCCGGGAGGGGCGGGCTCCCCCAGCGTGGAGCCTCCAGCGTTGGGACAGGCCTCGGGGTGTCCCCAGGGCAGGCGGGCAGACAGCAGCTGACAAAACAGCAGCCTGACCCGTCGCAGCTTGGGGCGGGCGGGGAGAGGCTGTCAATCAGCATCGCGGAAGCACAGGCGAGAAACGTAATAGCTGACGGAGCCCTGGCAGTATTCTAGAGTTTAAGGCGAGCCAAGGTTGGTTTGCCTGCTGCTGAAACGCCTAGTACCTCAGGGTTGCTGTTTGGGCACTAGGAGGGCTATAAGCAGATTTTCCCACTTAACACCCATTTGGTGGGTTTCAATTTTATTCCTTCCTACGTTAGTTTCTGCACCCGAGTAGTTAATTCAGTGCCATTGAGAATACCTAATGACATTTTTATGAGAACTATTTTTCTGTTTCAATAAAATTGCTGATATGCAATGATCACAGCGATGACAATCCTCTCAGATCCATTCCCTCCTGGTGTTATTTTTGTGGAAAGCCTTGTTCCCTGTTCTATGTTTTTAAACACTTTATTTTTGGAGCCTACCAAAGCATAACATGCAGGAGGCTAGCAATAAACACTTAAAGAGCTTAACTCTTTAAACGTGGCAGTAATGAAACTATGAAGTCATCACATTTATTGTTGATGGACTCACCCAACATTTTACCACAGAGTGAGATTCTGTAGATAAACAGTAAATCTTGGGGATCTGACTTAGTCTAAACTACAGCGGCATATGGCATAACGATATAACAGTCTAGGCTACAAGATTAATTCCTTCAGTCATCAATGATTACATCCGTAGTGAGAAGCAACATACTTTGAACCAGCAGTGAAAGCCCGTCTAATTAATCTCCATGTTCCTCAAAAACTTTATACAGAGCAGTTAAAGAATATCCTAATCTCATAAATGCAAGACAGGTGTCTACACTACTATAAACTCCTGATTGCAGTGTTGCTGGTTAACGCCTCCGACGTTATTCTACTCTTCACCCTCTGTAGTGTTATCACGTTGAAGCTTTAAGTGATAGCTTCATAAATATTTCTCCCGGAAGAACCAGCTGTATGGCTCTGGATGATAATGATTATTATTGTTATTTAAGATAGAAGCCATTGGAGAGCAAGGTTCTTGCTTGTCACCGTGTCTGATTTTGTAATATACTAGTTTGTAGGAAGAACTGAGAGGGAAGAGTGAATGATGATAGGCAAAAAGAAATTTGCCAATGTTCAGGAATTCATTTGGAAATTTGTGACTATTTCACTTGGGGAAAAAAAATCTTAAGCAACTTGATAAACATAATCATTGGTATCTCTTACGCCCTAAACATTATCTAAAATATATACACCATCTGATCAAAAGTTTTTCTAAAAATGTCTGTTTGGTTTGTAAACTGTTTCGTTTTACCTACTTCTATGTTAAGTTTAATGACAGTTTATACTAAAAATTGAATATGCTATTTCACGTCAGTTTAGACATGTTGTGTTTCAGAATCTCACAGCTTAATTTGGCTTTAGTTGAGCCCTATAGAGCGTGATGTGGCTCACCAGTGTGGGGATGGAAGGCATGGTCTTTTGCCTACTTCCATCCACAGAGGATTCATCTTCCCCAGACATAAGTGATAACATTCTTGAAAACTCCAGTGGGCTGGACTATGACTTGGTTCCAGTAGACAGCTCTAGTGTTATCCTGTGAAAGACTGATGATTAATCAAGACGAAAAAGGGAATGGGTGGTTAGCTAAAGCACGCATGAGTGAGGTGGCTTACAGGAAGGGAAATGGTTCAGATAAGAAAACATTACTGAATACTAAATAGGGGCCTTCACACCCATTAGGATGGCTATTATTTAAAAAAAAAGAAACAAGAAACGAAAACCAGAAAATAAGTGTTGAAAGGATGTGGAGAAATTGGAACCCTTGTATCCTGCTTGTGGGAGTGTAAAATGGTGCAGCCACTATAGAAAACAGTATGATTATTCCTTAAAAAATTAAAAACAAAATTACCGCATGATCCAGGAATTCTACTTCTGAATATATATCCAAAAGAATTGAAATCAGGGTCTCAAATAGATATTTGTACACCCGTGTTCATGGCAGCATTATTCACGATATCCAAAAGGTGTGAGCAACCCAAGAGTCCATCAATGAATGAATACATAAACAAAATGTGGGGAGATAGACACACACACACACACATTGTAATGTTATTCAGCCTTAAAGAGGAAGGAATTCTGACATACGCTACAACATGGATGAACCTTATGAACATTTGGCTAAGTGAAATGTGCCAAGTCACAAAAGAACAAATCCTGTATGATTCTATTTATATGAGGTATCTAGAATCATGAAATCCTTAGAGACAGTGGTAGAATGGTGGTGCCAGGGGCTGGGGAGAAGGGAAATGGGGAATTATTGTTTAATGGTACAGAGTTGCAGTTTGGGGAGATGAAAAAAGTTCTGGCAATGGATGGCAGTGATGATTGCACGACAATGTGAAAGTGCTTAATGTCACTGAACTGTACATTTAAAAATGGTTAACAGATGTGCCTGGTGGCATAGTGGTTAAGTTCTCCTGCTCGGCGTTGGCATCCCCAGGTTCACATGTTCAGATCGCGGGCATGGACCTAGCACCCCTCATCAGGCCGTGCTGTGGCAGCGTCCCACATAAAATAGAGGAAGATTGGCACAGACGTTGGCTCAGCAACAATCTTCCTCAAGCAAAAAGAGGAAGCTCAGGGCCAATCTTGCCCCCCCCAACAGACAAAAATGGTTAAAATGGTAAGTTTTATGTTATATATAGTTTATGACAGTTTAAAGAATACTAGTCAGAGGATAAGTAGTCAGAGATATCTGTGAGTTTCACCTGTCTCCTCCCTGCTTTTTGAGGAGAGGAAGGAAGCGGTCACCTGCCAAAGCATGTGTTGCATTGTCCTCCTTCTTTGGGGAGCTCAGGCTGAAGGAAAATATTTTTCCTTCCCATGCTGCCTGTGCTGTCTGGGGAGGTTTGAAGGGAATGGTGACCAAGGAGTTGAACTAGTCATGGTGTCCTCAGTCGGCGGCTCTCCACAATAAGGTTTACAATTCACACAGGTGGAACCTGACTACTAGAAGCTTCTTCGGCTGCATTGAGGGGCCACAGTAAGAGGAGTTGCAGCTTTCAGTTTTAACCTTTGTCCAGTAAATATTTACTGAGAGATTATGTGTCAGGCTTTATTACAAGCCTTGCTTTACTTGGGACCAAGTCCCACATCCTCAGTAGGAGTTGTGGCCATTCCAGTCCTGGCCCAAATACTGTCTACACAGATTGCCATGGCATTGGCTAATGTCTGTCTAAGGGGTAGGGCTGTAACCTCAACAAACCGGTGTCCTTTAAAGTTGTGTCATTGGTCAGTTAGCTCTGAGTTTTCTAATTTTTCTCAATCCCATTTATATTTTTTGCCTCGATCTTGTAGGGGAGCAAGAGTGTCTTTAGTTTATGAATATTATTTAATGCTCATGATAAACACCACCTTTTCTATGCATACAGTACCTGCTGTGTGTATAGCAATTGCCTTCAGGAACTTTAGGAAGAGAAGTGCAATGTTCTTTAAAACAATGTGACAGGGGACAAACCAATTCTGCAGGTACAGGGAGTTAGGCCAAGGAGGCCTTCCCAAGAGAAAGGAGACTCAGATGAGACCTGTAGCATGTGGATAGTCATCCAGGTAAGGAGGGCCCAGAGTGGTAGGTGCAAGGAGCATTCCCAGTTGAAGGAATCACCCAAACCCCTAAAGAGCTGGAGAAGTAAGGGGTGAGAGGATTTTGAGAAGGTAGACTAGAGAGGTAGGCAGGAGTTAGATCACGCAGGATTTCAAAAACAATTAAGTATTTGATTTTTTTTTCTTATGGGCAGCAGAATGCCTGATCAAATTAATGTTTGACATCTATTATCTGGTAGCTATATGGAGACTATATTAAAGAAGTGTAATTGTTAAGAGTGGAGAGACCTATTAAGAGTTCTATTACAGGGCCAGCCCCATGGCCGAATGGTTGTTCTTGCGCTCCAATTCGGTGGCCCAGGGTTTCATTGGTTTGGATCCTGGGCATGGATTTGGCACCGCTCGTCAAGCCATGCTGGGGCGGCATGCCACACAGAACAAGCAGAGGCACTCACAACTAGAATATACAACTATGTACTGGGGGGCTTTGGGGAGAAGAAGAAAAGAAGATTGGCAACAGATGTTACCTCAGGTGCCAATCTTTACAGAAAAAAAAAAAGATTCTATTACAGTGAGAGAGGATGGGACTCCTACAGGGATGGTGGATGAAGGGATGAAGACGACGAAGAAGGGATGAGGAATCACCAACATGTGTCACAATGGAACAGTATTAGAAGTCAATGCCTTTCAATGATTTGCTTCATCTTTTTCTCTTATTCCTTTCATGTCCCTGCTCCTCTCAACCCACTTCACCATCCTCAGCTGTTTCAGTCTAAACCCTTCCCTTTTTTAGAGTGCTCTTCCAACACCATCTCCTCAGTGAAGTGGGTCCTGATCTCTCCACAAACAAATCCTCTGTTCCTCTCCTGAGATTTTCTGGCCATTGCTGCCTACTCCAGCTGACACAGCTCACCATTACTAATCTGTTTTATTCATCCAAGCTGATTGTAAGCCATTTGAGGCACGAACCATGTCTTAACAATCGTTTTACATCCATAGTCTTCTCTACTTTCTCCCACCTCTTTTCACTTCACCAACAGCGCCAGAACACCTTGGCTCCTGCTTGATGTGCAATCAATATTGGTGATTAGTCCAGAGGCCCATGTCTTGTTATTTCGTGATCTTTAAGGCCACACACAAAGAGATAGATCTGGGTTGTAAAATTAGCAATGTAAGAATATTATCTCCCATGAATATGTCTATTTTTATTGCTGTTTGTAAAATAAAAGAAGAAGCAAGTTTCAAAGTATCTAAATAACTGAACACGAAACACCTAAACCAATTGGTGTTGACTTTTTGCTTGGGAGCAAAATACAGCAACTATTCATAACTGTTGGGTTCTGAGCAAGTTTCTGAAGAAATTTAAATATCTTGCATTTCAAAATAGTGCACATGAACCACATATTTTTCTAAGAAATATTTTGTAGACGTGATTCATGTTGCGATGGAAGATTATACCTCAATAGTGCTGATTAAAAGTTTCCTTTAAGGTGAAATTACATACACACACATGCGTATGTAAGCGTGTGTGTGTGCATATACATGTTTTGGGCAAAGGTAAAAGGCAAAAGGTAATTTGAAGTAGTGATGTATTATTTTAAAACTTAGATCTATAATCTGTTTTAAAGTTCAAATCTACTACTTTAGGTTCTTTTCTTCCTCCATATAGAAGTATACCCATGATTTTATAGTGTGTATTTATATTAATACTTAATTTATGAACAGCCAACATGTATTAAATGATGTGAAATTATTGATCACCATTTGCTTATTACACAGACTTGATCGAGAAATATTCTGCATTGTTTAAAGATGTCAATGCTTCAAAATTATGTAGTGTTTTGATTTAAATGTTGCTATAATCTTGAGAAGAAGAAAGTCATACTTTCATGAGCTTTTTGGTTTATACAAGGGCAAACAGGACCCTGAGAGTTTGTGTCTGAGCAAAGTCACATTCTTAAATGAACTTGGAGAAGGACTGTGATGTCTTTCCTACCAAGGTAGCAGTGCTTTATTTCACTACGTTTCATGATCACATCCCTGATCCATCTTGGACATAACTGTAGAATCAGACAGAACCTAGGGATGACCCACTGAACCAGTTTTTTTGAGGTCTTGTTAATGGAAACCATTCTAGATTTTGCTCTAGCCCCAGAGAGAATTGGCTAAAATAAATGTTGGGCCCATTTGACTCCATTTTTCAGACTAGGAAAAAGCTTTAACATATCATATTGTTTTCTTTTGACAGAATAGTGTGAAATCTAGTAGGGCTTCATACTTTGATAACCAGGAAAGACATTTACTTTGGTTAAAGAGAAATTACAAAAATATTCTGATTATTCAGAAAGTGAATATTAAATATTGTACCTCTTTCTGATAAATAATTTCTAATGTTATTCATATTAATACATTAGTAGTAATTACGTTTCTTTCTTTCTTTCTTTCTTTTTTTTTTAGGAAAATTAGCGCTGAGCTAACATCTGCTGCCAATCCTCCTCTTTTTGCTGAGGAAGACTGGCCCTGAGCTAACATCCGTGCCCATCTTCCTCTACTTTATATGTGGGACACCTGCCACAGCATGGCTTGATGAGCAGTACCATGTCTGCACCCAGGATCCAAACTGGTGAACCCCAGGCCGCCGAAGTGGAACGTGCGCACTTAACTGCTGCACCACGAGGCGGGCCCCTGCTGTTTCTTAATACACACAAACTTTTGTGAAACTTGTTATATTAGAAATATAGAATAATAGTACCTATTAAAAAGTAAAAAAAAAAAAACAACCAAGTGATGCCTCAGGAAACAACATATATTTGCATTTTATTTTAACTAATTAGAATTAAGTAGGAAGAGCTATAAACTTCTTTTATACCTTTCATGAAGTATTGAGATTTTTTTGTTAATGTGGCAGGAAAAGCATATGTACTCTTCACATATAAGGTGTTATCTATCTATAAAACCTCATTTCATCTTAGTTGAGTTATGAAATTTTACATTGAAAATGTTATTAATATTACTGCTTAATATTTCCATGCATTAGAAGGAAGAAGTGATGTTTTACACATGCATTTATGTACATATTTAGTGATGGTAGTGCAAAATATGCCCTGGGATGTACATTCCAACAACCTAAAAGCGGCCTTTTTAGCAAAATTAGGGGCACTTAGCACCTGCCCCTAACTGCAATCCACATGTCATCATGCACTCTGGCCATGACATTCCAAACCAGCAGTCCCCAAGGGAGGACAGCAAAAAGTGGGCACAGTGTGATGGCAGAGATCTAATGGCATCTGAGTGGCATTGTCCTCTATGGCTGGATTCTATTCTCACACCAAAGGGCTGTTAGTGAGATCTGGCCACCAGTGTCTTTATCCAGGCACAAAAAATACAAAACTATTCATGAGGAAATTTTGTAAGCGTGAAATATGTATTAACTCATGGAAACAAAAGATATAAATAAGGGTTGAGATTGATAGCCAGTGATAGATAAAACCTATTGATATTAGTAAATACATATGTTTGCTCTAATGTATACACTTTTAATAATTATGTTAATGTAATTTCAATAGCTGTGCTTAATACATACACCAGTCAATACGAAAGAGTGCTATATCAACAACTCACTTTTTCTTTGATTTAGCTTTTATCTATCTTCCTTTTTAAGTCTATAAAATATATACATTTTAACATTTATATAATGTCATCAATAAAATACCAGTTTTATCTTCACTCCTGGGTATGAATACTCCTTGACTCATTTAAGGATATGAATTATACAAGCCACGGACTCTTCCTTCCCTAGTACACGGGATGCTGGCCTGCCTTTTGTATTCGCAATCTGTATGCTGAATAAATTGGTGTGTTTCTTTCCCTTGAAGAGGTTGCATATTTCATACATATGTGGCAGTTGTAGGTACATATGTCTGCTGTAGGTACAACTCGCATTCATCCCAAGTAATTACATAGAAAGGGTTATAGTGAGCAAAGTGAGTTGATAAAAATGATAATGAGAGGCTCTATATTTATTCATTTGCAATGATTTCTACATCAACTTCATTCAGTTTATAAATCTAAACATTAGTTCTCTTGCTGTCAGCACTTCAAACTCCACCTGGGATCAGTCAGCCAAGCTGTGCTCTCTGCCTCCTAGAATCATCAAGCAAAATAAAGATTCTGCATTTGGAATGTGGCTGACAAGTTGGTTGATGATGCACCGGACAAAAAGGAATGTGCTTTTCCTCCTCAGCTGTATAAGCTCCTCTGTTCCACAGGCTTATTTCTTTAGTAAGAAAAGCAGATGTGACTTAAGGGGTGGGGCGAGGAGGTGCTGGGGAAAGAGCAATCCTTCGATAAGCACATTGTAAATTGCCACACATTTTTTTCAGCTTGTCTTATAAAGTATTAAAATTTCCTGGTGACCAATAGCTAACTAGGTCTGCTATTTTTACTACCGAAAGAAAAAAATTATATGCAAGTTTTGCATATTTAAATAAAGGATGGGATAACAAATTTTCAAAATAATTTTGTCCAGCTTATAATTCTTTTCCTCTGAAATTTCACTTTTTTTTTTTTTACATTTTAAGTTTTTTGTTTTGTTTTCGTGTAGCACTGACTGTGGTGGAATCTATCACGCTATTTATCTTAAACATGTTAGTCATGTGTTACCTATCTCTGGGGTCTAGAATATTAAATTCTTGGATTCTTTTCTACTTGTGGTTTTGACTACCATTCACCCAGTAAATATACGTTTCTTCTTTTCTATTAAATGTTTATATTTCACAAAAAGAATTATTATTATTACATGGCATTTATCTTTCATTAATCAAACCTGATATCTTGAAAAAATAAGAACTTCAAAAGTCAAGAAATACTCAGAATTAGGTTGCTAGTTTCTTCTATGTCAAAGAGGTAGGCTGTTAAACAGAATTCCAGCCTGTGGTGGATTCTGCTGAGTATCTGCAATTGTTACAGATATCACAAGCCAGTAAGTTGATCACATGCACAGCAGCTAGGAGTTCATCATATTGAATTTTGGGTGTCTTTGCACTTGGGCTTTAGCAAAGCTATGAATGGAAATATTTTGAGAAAGGAACTATCCCATTTGTATTTTTAAAGCTTACTTTTGAATCATTCTCTCTGCTGTTTCTCCATCTCCTCTTCTCTCAAATACAAGTTAATCTGTTTATTTAGATTAGACAGCAGATCAAATAAAGTACCAAATAAGAGCCAGAGCGGTCAAAGAGAGTTGAAAGTTACTCTGCTGTTGAAGACGGGAAAACAGACGAATAAAAGTGATAGCGTGGCAATTTGTAATCATACTTCCTTTAGTATTTTACCTACTACATCACACATAAAATAATCCCGGATACTTTTTATTACTTTTTCAACTTAGCGAACTTATTATTAAATTAGTATTAACCTATATAATTTTTATCTTACTAATGAGAATATTTTTATAAAATTTTATTAAATTTTAAAAACATCTTCCTCACCCAGGAAAGACTTCTCCATTTAAAAATGGAATGGAATGTATGCCTCTTAATGTGTCTTATAGGGCCAATTACTTTTGTACTGACCCTTTGGAAAGTCAGTTCATTAAACAATTATTCTGGGCTATGTTCTGTGCTTTTAACAGAGCAAATTTGAAGAACCTAAAGCAAAGATAATACTCTGACATAGAGTCTATGAGCTGTGCACAGGGAGGGGTCCACTGGCTATGAGTTGTCATGGGTTATCTCCATCCTCGGTTTCTCATGCCATTGGGGTTCCTATGATAGTACCCTGGGGAGACACTTTTTCATTCTTTATCTCTTTCCTTTCGAACAGCCAAGATTAGAGATGCATTTGTGGCTGTTTCTAACAAATGCACACTGACAAAATCTACACAATGAACTTTCCTTGGAACCATAGCATTAATGAAAAGCAGAACCAAACACAAATTCTGACTGCTTTGGTAAAAGAATTAGGGATTGGTAATGGATGGGGTGGCCTGGAACAATGTCTGGTACAAATTGGTGCTGAATAAATATGTGCTGAATGAGTGGAGGAATAAATACTTAACTATCAATAACTTAAGCAATTTTTAGGAATGGCCCTGTGGTTCATATTTTATCCCCAAAGAGGTTATTCAGTCACTCAACAATTATTTACTAGTCACCTATCCCATGTAAAGCTGTAATATCCACTCTAGGGGATACTAAAATGGGTAAATCATACCATAAAACATACTGATAACTGAATTATCATAATATTGGCATGATTACAAGTGTGAAGTGGAATGAAAACACTATGAAAGAGATCCAGATAAAGAAACTGTAAAGATAATTATTAGCTGTGTTTTTAGTAGCCTGTTGTCGCTAATGCATGTCTCTCACAGAGTAACTATCAATACACCCTCTTAATAAAAGCAAGTACTTATTTACTACCACCACGAAGTGCCTTCTAAATGCCATGTACTTTGCTTCTATTATTAATTCACACAATAATCCAACAAGGAAAGCATCATTGTTCTCATTTTATAGAAGAGGAAATAGAGGCTCAGAGAGGTTACGAAGGAAATTTTCTAAAGTGACATAGCTAATCAGCTCCGCATCCATTGTCTCACGCTACTGCAAGAGAAAGACCCACCAAATGCCTGCCTCTGCCTCTGCCTCCCCCCTGGTTCTCCATCCCAGGCTCCTTCCCTCTTAAAGGCTCAGCATGCCCTCTCCAGCCCCTCCCACTCCCACTCTCTAGAAAGGGGAGACAGGAAACTCCAGCATAGTGCTGTGAAACTCGGCTCCAGGTTACCTCCAGCACTTGTCTGGGAGAAACAAGAGTTCTGAGTCTCTTTCTTGCCCCTAAAGCCAGTCCTCACACGATAATTTTCACCTTCTTGTTCCACCGGGAAGGAGAAGTTCTGCCAAGTTCCCCAAGTTCTGCCTGGATTGTCTAGCATCCTAGTCCTTCTGGAATTGGGGCCCTGGCTGGCCCTGGTCATCCCTTTCTCTGAACTGGCATCCTTCCCTTGACCTCCAGCTGGAAGTCTGAGGCACTGCCGCCTGCCGACAGAGTTAACCGTGGATCTCTCGGCGTTGCCTGCTTGGATTCTTTGGTGCTGCAGATTCCCTAACATGGAGCATGAAGCCTTTGATGATGGGGCTCCTGCTCACCCCTCCAGCCTCCCCCTCATACCCCAAACCTCAGTCATACTGAACTGCTTGTCAATCTCTGGATTTGGCCCGTCTACTTTTCCCCATAGGACTTGGCATAAATTGCTGCTGCTGTCTGAATACTTTTCCTAGTTCTTTCCGTTTTCTGCATCTGCCCTTATTTAGAGCTCAATTTAGATCTCTCCTCCAGGAAGTTGTCCTACGTCTTCCCCAGTCACTCTGGATTCGCTCCTCAGTCTCCTCCCCTGGCTAAGAGTAATTTGAGGCCATCGTCATTGTATCAGCAGAAACTAAGCCAGAGCCTAGCACATCATAGACCTTTAACAAATATTTTTTCATTGATATGAAGCTACTTACAAGGCAGTTTACAAGGACCATAAAAATCAAACAAGCAGTACTTGGACGACACTGATCTCCAGTTCCCTGTTTCTTGACACAGTAATTTCCCCCTTGATGCAATATTCTAATGTACGAGCTGACTCTTGTGAATCTTTTAGGCAACCATGAGAATTTTAGTTCCAGTATGTGAGAATTCTGAGTTCCTCCTGCTGGGAGAATTATTTCAACTCATAGCTATTGCAAGGACTTACAAGGTACATTAGCGTGATTTGCAGATGAGGAAAATGGAACCCAGACGAGTGTCAGATGCTGTTATGATGAGCCTCAGGTAATGGAAGATTTGAATTTATGTTCAGTCATATTTCTACTGAGATAGAATGTCAACATTTGGGGTATGTTGCTAATTAAGATGATTCTATGTCTATAAGTCTTATGAATGACAAATCATTTCTTAGACATTTAAAAATTATTTAAGTAGATATATTCCTAGGGAAAAAAACCCTCTGTCTTTTACAAGTGGAAATAATAAAACCCACTAACTTACATTATTGCGTAACCTGGAAGGTAACAGATTTATAGCTACCCTGTTGACAGGTCACCTGCCACCCCTTCATGACCACAGTGTGGGCTATCAGTTTGGGAGGCCTCTAGCAATGTCATTCTGAGAAAGGAGAGGATCTTTCTCTGGGAGTGGTGATGGCAAACCCCGAAGATGTAATGAGTATCTCATGTGGAATGGAGCCATTATAACAAGGCCTAGAACACTGTCTGAAATGTGGCTTTCTGGTTACATTCTCAAATGATTAGGAACATGCTGATCTTTTACAATTTGTGGAAATCTACTGTGTAGGTACCATCCTTTAAATAAAATGGTCTCTCATTTCTTTTTTCTTTTTCTTTTCTTTTATTTTTTGAGGAAGATTTGTCCTGAGCTAACATCCACCTCCAATCCTCCTCTTTTTGCTGAGGAAGACTGGCCCTGAGTTAACAGCCATGCCCAACTTCCTCTGTTTTATGTTGGATGCCTGCCACAGCATGGCTTGACAAGTAGTGCATAGGTCTGCACCCAGGATCTGAACTGGTGAACCTTGGGCCGTCAAGCAGAACATATGAACTTAACTGTTGTGCCACTGGGCTGGCCCCAAAATGGTTTCTCTTTTAGTAAAAGGAAAAGATTTCTCTGTTGTATGTTGAATTTGTATTCCAAGACTGAATTTGCATACACAGAATCCTTTTTATTTTTAGATTGAGTAGATGACCACATTCTTTGTTGCTGGGAAAGATTTGTCCTGAGCTAACATCTGTTGCCAATCTTCCTCTTTTTTTTTCCCCCTCCCCAAAGCCTGAATACATAGTTATATATTCTATGTAAGTCCATATTGTAAGTCCTTCTAGTTCTTCTATGAAGCCACCAGCACAGCATGGCTACTGACAGAGGAGTGGTGTGGTTCCATGCCTGGGAACCGAAACCATGCCACCAAACCAGAGCATGCTGAACTTTAACCACTAGGCCATCAGGGCTGACTCCAGAATGCTTTTTTAAATAAACAATTCCTGCCCGTACTATTGGGAGAAAACAAAAGAAGAGAAAGGTCCAGCTTTCTGGTACACATGGGCTGCCACTAACATTCATTTACAGTCATTCATTCAGCAAGATTTTAGAAAACTGGGCTATGCCAGGCACTGTGCTGGGCCCTGGAGATACTGTAAGTTACTGTTGTGAGCAGTGAGCAAGGCACCATGCTGCTTCCAAAGGGCCTTAGAGCCCTGGGAGGGGGACGTGGAGGGGATTGGCTGCCATTAACCAGAGAAAGTTCTTTCTTTTGACCCAATTCTTTGTTTCTGAATTCAGAAGGCAAAATGGTCCATTAAGAACATTACTAGGAACAAAAGCCTTTCTGTCACCCAGCTCTCTAATTTTTTTCTTAAATAAACCGATAGCTCTCAGCTGGAATCTGTAGCTTCGTGACCACTGGGGAGGGGAGATTAATAAATTGCCACCCTGCCAGGGAAACCTGGGCACACGTGAATACTTCCTCTTCTGCCTGCATTACCCGTGAGCCCTCTGGGCTTGTGTGAATTCACATATGGAACAGAGAGAGATTTCATTCTTGGATGGACTCGGGAGAGGTGAATTAGGCCCCACATTTTAGACATTTTAATTATGCTTTAGTCTTCTTTAAACTATAAAGGGAAATACATTTCTTCCCATAAAAATACATATTCAACCTTTTTTTATTTGAGTTCACGAGTCAGTCTCCTATTTTTATTTACTTATTTGGTAGTTTTGAGGAAATTTCTCCATTTTACTAACCACTTTAAAATCCTTCTTCAGATTAAGATCAACATCTGAGGTTAGAATTTAAACCCGAGCAAAGGTAGTAAGTAAAGAATCTTTAATTTATGAAACTGCAAGTTGACTTATCCAAACATCTCTAGGGCTTTAGTGGGGGATATCTATAATTCTCTGAATTGTATTCCTTTCACAGTGATATTTTGTAATTCCATTCTATTACCCTTGCTTAACATTAATGAGATAAAAAGATCACATTATGGCGATTGATGTTCTTTAAATTGAATGCACGTTTCCATGTAAAAAGCTGTCTGCTAATTTAAAAAACATAGCATGTAACATAGAATCATGACCATGGTCATCACTCAGCTGGGACCAGATAGCATTTTTTATCTATTCATTGGATTTAACAAGGCATGAGATAGAAGCAGAATACAAAGTGTGGGTAGATTATCCTGTATCCCTCCCTTTGGCCAACTCTTGGCAATCTCAGCAAGGAAACTGAGGCTTCATGTTTCCATGGAAATAAACCTCAAGGTCAAAGGGGCATATGGAAGGTCAGACAATGACAAAGGAACATCTGAGAGGCCATCTGGATGAGTGACCTGACATAATTAGTCATTAATCCCACTCTGGGGAACAATAGAGCTGGCAGAGAGTGTGTTTGGGCTTTGATCGTGGTCTGGGTGATCTCATGGGGAAGAGGGAAAAAAGCCCCACTTGGTAACTAAGCAGATTACCCCGGCATGCTGTTAACTAAAGACGGGGTGGCCGAGGAGGCCAGTGGGATACGCATTTTACATATTAGACTACATTTTCCTTTACTTACCACAGGCCCCTCCAGGGCCATGTGGCTTTTGGATTAGCTTCTGGGTAGCATTTTTTACGGTTTACAATGGAAGGAGAGCAAGAGTCCCAAAATACGTTGCTTAAAATTCTCAGGCAACAGATGGGAAGATAGCTAGAGAGCCAACGGCATTAGCCAGCTCGGTTTACAGGTGTCAATATTTACTAAGCAAAGTTTGCTAGGGTGCCTTTTGGGAAAAAGCAGAGAGAATAGTTAATCAGTAAAACAATAGCAATCAGTCCGTTGTCTGTTTTCAGCAGAATGGTTAGAATTATAAGTTGTCTTAAATGGTAGGAAGTACTCATCGCATCTGTCTTTCTCTTCGGTTCTTCTTTTTCATGTTTATTAGTCTTAGCTGACTTTGATCAGCTACCCCTCACATGTAGTAGAATCCTTCTATTTGAAGGGCTGGTGATGTTTTGGGACTGATTGTGTGCATTTTTGTAGGATGTGAACATGCTAGCAGTCTTTATGAATGCATGTATTTCAGCAACTGCTGAAACACCCTCTGCCCCCCAGAGATAACTGATTATACTTGCTGTGTAAAGAATGGTGGCCAGATGAGGTAGTAAATATATTGGGCCAAAGTCTCTTTATTAGAACAGCTTTCTCAATAATGAAATTTAAAAGTCATTGTGAGCTTTTAAATTTTGAAACCAGGATGTGATTAGTCATTTGGGGGTATATTCTCGCGAACCACACATGGGGCAGGAGAAAAAGCACTGGGCTGAGTGTAAAGAGATGAGCCATTGTCCCAACTCTGTGGCTAATTTGCTGTGCAATCATTTTAGGAATATTTCTTTATCTGTAAAAGGATGGGCTGTACTATATCAGGGATGGCAAACATACTTTTTCTTGTAATGCCAGCTAAGATAGATTGGTAGTGGCTGCCTGCACATCCACTGAAAATTGAGAAAGACTCTAAGGGTTATCCATGCTTAGTGGGAAAGAATGATTAGTAATGCCTGCCTTTGGTGTGGGAAGAGAAGTGGCAACATGAACGTTAAATATATATTTCTCCAGATTTGGTTATCTCACACGTCAGTTCTATTTTGGAGAATTTGGGAGAGGGGGTTATTTACAAAAGTACTTTAAAAATTATTTAAAATTGTGGCATACATTATAGCTATTCTTAGTATTAGGAGTAGGAGCAGCAGCAACATAGGACGCTTGCACTGGAGGTGGTCTAGAAGTTTATGGTGATGGAAAAATCAAATTCGCTTGGTTGCCAATATTTAACTATATTTCCTCAAGTAGAATGTGGGTATCTAAGTCATAGCATCCACTGACAAAATTAAGATGTCAAATTAAGACTGACTGTAACCATCTCTTAACTAGTGCCGTATATGATTGTTATTTGGTCGTGTTTCTTCTCTCCTTTAGAAAGGTGAATTTTGAAAGTACATCTTGGAAATGTTAACTATAAATTCAGATGCATTTTGGGGTGACTAAAAATCCTCATGGCTGTGCAGAGTGGCTAGACATAGATAACTCAAGTACATGCTCATGAAAGTTTTAAGTCCTGCACAGAACTTTCCAGAATTTTTTCTAGATTCCTTTTATGAGGATACAAAAACCCTGGCCATCCAGGATTTTGTCCCTCCTACTTGTCCCTTCGATCTGTTATATTAAGGGTCTGTTTCTCTGCTGTGACATGTTAATTCACATGAGTGACTCACTCAAGAATTCTCACTTATGTAAAAGATTTCTGAATTCCTTTCTATGATTAAAAAGCACCTAAAATCAGCATGAAAAATAACTTAGGTTATATTATCATAACAACTTGAGTTATTCAAGGGAGTATCCTTAACATTTTTATTTATGAAATGTCTACATGTGAGAATTTTACAAAGGAAGTTTTGGGTGTTTGGAAAATTTTAATACTTCATTTCCACTAAAACTCTGTGTATTTTTATGAGCTCACCAAATCACTATTACTTTTGAGTCTATGAGTTCTAGGAAACCAAGAGTTTGTCAGGAAACACCTCAATTTGGGCAGGTGCTGAATTTTGCTTCTTTGACCCACACTTCCTTGTGTACAAATGCTTCAGCGCCTTACTAGAGAAGTTTGTGAGTAGGGAGTAATGTGTCTTGCATTATTCCCCGCCCCCCCCAGCTATATTGAGGTATAATTGATAAATAAAATTGTAAGGTATTTGAAGTGTACATCGTGATTTGATACACATATATATTATGAAATGATTCACACTATCTAGTTAATTAACACATCCATCACCTCACATATTTATCTCTTTTGTGTGTATGAGAACATTTAAGCTCTACACTCGTAGCAATTTTGATTATATGATACAGTGTTATCAACTATAGTCCCTGTCTTTTACCTTAGACCCTCAGATCTTATTCATCTCATAGCTCAAAGTTTGTACCCTTTTACCAACCTCTCTCCATTTCCCCCACCCGCTAGCCTCTGGCAACAACTTTTCAACTCTGTTACTATGAGTTTGATTTTTAAAACTTCCATATATAAGTGATACCATGCAGTATTTGTCTTTCTCTGTCTGGCTTATTATACTTAGCATAATGCCCTCAAGTTTTATCTACGTTGTTGCAGTGGTAGGATTTCCTTCTTTCTCATGGCTAATGTTCCATCACATAAATATACAAACACACACACATATTATACACATATGCTCATATCTTCTTATCCATTCATCCATTAATGGACACTTAGGTTGTCCCCGTATCTTGGCTATCGTGAATAATGCAGCAATAAACATGGAATTGTAGATATCTTTTTTTTTTTGATAGCCTGTTTTCATTTCCTTTGGATATATACCCAGAAGTGAGGATTGCTGGATCATCTGGTAGTTCTATTTTTAGTTTTTTGAAGAACCTCCATCCTATTTTCTATTCTGGCTGCACCAATGTACATTCTCACCAGCAATGCACAAGAGTTCCCTTTCTCTACATCCTTGCCGACACGTATCTCTTGTCTTTTTGATTATAACATTCTAAGAGATGTGAGGTGATGTCTCACTGTGGTTTTGATTTGCATTTCTCTAATGATTAGTGGTGTTGAGCACTTTTTCATATATCTCTTGGCCACTTGTATGTCTTCCTTGGAAAAACATCTGTCCAGCTCCTCTGCCCCTTTTTAGTTTGATGTATTACACTTGATTATTTTTGTTTCTGTTAACTTGAATTTGGTGTCAAATCCAAAAAATCACCAAGACTGATGTCAAGGAGTTTTATGGTTTCAGGTCTTACGTTCAACTCTTTAATCCATTTAGAGTTGATTTTTGTATATGGTGTAAGATAAGGGTCTACTTTCATTCTTTTGTACCTGGCTGTTTAGTTTTTCCAACACCATTTATTGAAAAGACTGTTCTTTTTCTGTTGTATATTCTTGGCTTCTTTGTCATAAATTAATGGAACATAAAGGCATAGGTCTATATCTGGGTTTTTTATTCTGTTTCATTGATCTATGTCTGTTTTTATGTAAAATCATTCTGTTTAGATTACTATAGTTATTTAATATAGTTTGAAATATAGGTGTGATGCCTCCAGCTTTGTTCTTCTTTCTCAAGATTTCTTTGGCTATTCAGGGATTTTTGTGGTTCCATACAAATTTTAGGGTTGATTTTTCTGTTTCTGTGAAAATTGACATTGGAATGTTGATAGTGATTGTACTGAATCTGTAGATTGCTTTAGGTAGTATGGACATTTTAGCAAGATTCATTCTTTCAATCCATGGGCATGGAATCCCTTTACATTGATCTGTGTCTTCTTCAATGTCTTGCATCAGTGTTTTACAGTTTGCAGTGTACAGATCTTATACCTCCTCGGTTAAGTTTATTCCTAAGTATTCTATTCTTTTCTATGCTATTGTAAACAGATTTTTCTTCTTAATTTCTCTTTCTTATAGTTTGTTGTTAGTGTATAGAAATACAACTTATTTTTGTATATTGATTTTGTATCCTGAAACTTTACTGAATTCACTCATTGGTTCTAACACTTTTTTGGTGGAGTCTTTAAGGTTTTCTGCATGTAATATCACGTCATCTGCAAATAGAGACAGATTTTCTTCTTCCTTTCCAATTTAGTTGCCTTTTATTTATTTATTTATTTTTGCCTAATTGCTCTGGTTAGGATTTCCAGTACTGTGTTGAATAAAAGTAGTGAGACTGGGCGTCCTTGTTGTGTTCCCAATTGTAGAGGAAAAGCCTTCAGCTTTTCACCATTGAGTACAAAGTTTGCAAGTAGATAGTAATGCTCAGCATTCTTGACATCTAGAGGAGACCATTTATTAAACACTCCTTCCTTTATACAACAAAATTTATTTTAAGCAATAATTATGAAATAAATAATAAGTAATAGCCATAAAATAAACACAGACAATGAAAATTTTCTTTCATTAAATTTCTAATGTACACTTTAGTAAAATTTTTAAAAATAAAAATTAAAAATAAAATAGATATTTTAATACAAAAGAGGAAAGAAGTGATGGATTAATAATTTTCCTATATGTTTTGACTTTATATACATTTATATATGTATACATGTATTATTAATGACTATTTTGAAAAAAGGGGGAACCTTATACCTACCTATTGGTTTGTCACAATAGTAAAGACTAACATCTTCTATTTTTGATTTTCAATGTCTTCAAATTTGTCAATGTCACTTTGTCAATCTATCTTTTACATAGTTGATCAAATAATTTTGATTGACTTTACAAAAAGTTTATTTAACATGCACAAATATATGTATGTGTATATGTGTGTGTGTGTTTGTGTGTGTAGCCAGCTCTAGTAGTCTAATGGTTAAGATTTGGTGATCGCACCACCATGGCATATTTCACAATTTCTGTGGACCAGTTAAGGTATGATTTTTTTTTTTTTTAGGGAGATTAGCCCTGAGCTAACATCTGCTGCCAATCCTCCTCTTTTTGCTGAGGAAGACTAGCCCTGAGCTAACATCCATGCCCATCTTCCTCTACTTTTTTTATATGTGGGACACCTATACAGCATGGCTTGCCAAGCAGTGCCAGGTCCACACTAGGGATCGAACCGGTGATTAATAAATTATTGTGAAAATAATGAATACAAGAGTGAAGATTTACACTGGTGTTGTCTAAGACTAACTCACTGCAGTCTTCTCATCCTTTAGATTTTTTCCAAATATACTCCTTTTTTTCCTCAAAAAATCATACGTTGACTTATATATGATTTATTTATGTATAATTAATCTCGTTACATTTCCAGGTGATAATTTTTGTCCTATGATGTAAATATTCCACACAGTTACCTGCACTGGGGTCAGAATTGTCCAGTCCCTGACAATCACAGCTTGGTTGTCCAGGGTGCAGTACATCACTGAGCATGGTACCAACTGATATAAGCCATTTCATGCTTTTGAAATCACAGAATAGCAACTGGTAGCTCAAGTAAGAATCAGAGAGAGAGCCAAATGAACTAGAAAACATAAGACCACGCTGTTGGCTGATGTGACTAAGAAAATACAGACTTTCTCCCAAGTATTTAAGGTGTAATGAATTTGAATGCAAAGATCATATTTTTTAAAATTAATTTTCTTGGTTGATAGGCTTTGCTTATTTCATCGACAGAGGCTTTGGATTTCTCTGGTAATACATTTCAGGAGAAGGTGCCAAGCCTGATATTTCTTGACACCATACTTGAGTGATTATCATCATCTGAATGATTTCCTACAAGAACCAGTTTTGGACATGGCATTCGGTTCAGTGCAAGGAAACATAGAAATCCTATAAGGCACAGTCTTCTCACAAGGCTAACAATCTCTTGAGAATTTGCGGCACATGTAGGGAATGATTTGAAAGCAATGCAGGGGAGAGGAGTGGTATTAAACCCTGTAACACAGGCACTTTGTGCTAGCTTGGACTAGAGGTTATTGGAAGAAGATTCTCTGTGGGTCTCTGAGGTTTCTGCATGTCCTGCAAGCAGAGGCACTGATTGCCTTTGTTCTGAATTATCTTTCCAAAGATGTTTATATGGTGAACACCCTTGGAAGACAAAGATCATGCCTTCTTCTGGGGCAAAGGGCAGGCATACTTACACTCATTATAAAAGATTTGGGTTCCCCGAGGTCAGGATTTCTCTCATGTAACACACATCTCCAGGCACAGCCAGTTCAGAGGGGCTCTAGAAAGTTAAAAATGCACTGTGCTGAGTTTTATTATTATTTATTTATTGTGTGTGTGAGGAAGATGGGCCCTGAGCTAACATCTGTGGCAATCTTCTTCTATTTCGTATGTCAGATGCCACCACAGCATGGCTTGATGAGCAGTGTGTAGGTCTGTGCCTGGGATCAACCTGCGAATCCCGAGGCCACCAAAGCAGAACGTGTGAACTTAACCACTACACCACCGGGCCAGCCCCTGTGCTCAGTTTTAAAGGGGAAACTATCTCATGTGTGTGTGTGTATGTGTGTCCTTGTTGAAGTTATTTTTTAATTTTTTTGGTGAGGAAGATTCATCCTGAGCTAACATCCATTGCCAGTCTTCCTCTATTTTGTATGTGGGTTGCCTCCACAGCATGGCTGATGAGTAGAGTAGGTCCTTGCCTGGCATCTGAACCTGTGAACCTGGGCTGCTGAAGTGGGGCACATGGTACTTAAACCACTTGGCCATGGGGCAGCCCCGAAGTTATTTTTTCTTAATCTCTTACTTAGGACTTGTCTCTCTTATTCTGATTTAACCAGTGGTCATTTCTTCTTTCTCTCTCATTAAACACATTTAATTTTCCACTAAAAATCTGATTCTATCTCTTTGCATATCTTGCACAAGAGTCTCCAGATCTAGCTCTTTCCTATGGCCCCAATTCTCATCTCTTACTACGATATCATGTTCTAGGTCTGGGACCTCAAACTGAGTAATTGAGCCAGCAGACATGTTATATCTGGTCCTGAAGACTGTTTTAAAAATTAGGAAATTTCACAGACAGTTGTGGATTTCTAGTTTCTTCATTGGAAAAACAGAGTTGGCAATAGTTACTCTGCTAACCACAGATAACAATCAGTTGAAGGTCTGCTTTGCTATGACATGGGGTGGGCATGCTCCACTTCACCGCCTGCCCTTCCCCTCTGCCCCAGCTTGTGTTGATTATCCAGTTTACTTTCTAGACCAAAAGGCAGTGGGTAAACAGTGGGGCAAGGTTGCACCAGGCCAAGTTCCCATTTATATCTAATATCATATATCTACTCATTTTTGAAGATGTAGATCAAGAATCTCCTACTCTACAACACTGCCCCTCTCTCCTCCCAGCAGAATGTATTCATTCATTCTCAAACATTTATTGAGGACCTACTAGGTGCCAGGCAATGGGGACTCAGTAGGGAAAAGCTCAGGGGAGAGGGTAGAACTAGAAATATAAATTTGGAAGTCATTAGCATCAGATGGTATTTAGGCCACAGGATGGGGTACTGTCATCCAGGGACAGAGTGTGTATGGAGGAAAAAAAGAAGAGTTTGTGCCACCATGTTCTTTGTGTCACCACTGTTCATTACCACTGCCTTTCTTGTGGCATTTTCATGATGTATGGCAATTATTTATTTTTCTTTTCACTGTCACTTAAAAAATTTCCCATGTTTTTATTTCAAAATAATTCAAACCTACGAAAAGGTTGCCAAATGGTACAGTGGATCGCCATATACCCTTTCTCTAGATTCATGGGTTGTTAGCACTTTGCCATATTTGCTTTCTCTCTCCCTCCACTCTCATCTGTCTCTCTACCATTTGAGATTTGTAAACATCAGTATGTCACCCCTAGATACTTCAACATGCATCCTAATGATAAAGACATTTTCCTTCACAACCACAATTAGAAAATTTAATATTGACATAATACCATTATCTAATGTTCTTGCCCCTGTTCAAATATTCCCCCAATGCCCAATAATTTCTTTTATAGCTTTTTTTGTTTTTGGATTCAGTATTCAATCCCGCCAAATTAATGGGCAATAGGGGAGTGACTGTTGAGTCACTTGTACTTAGTTATATCTCTTTTGTCTTCTTTAATCTAGGGTATTTTCTTAGTCTTTTTTGGGGGGAAGGGGTGAATAGAGAGGGAACTTTTGTGTTGTTGACATTTTTTTAGAATCCTGGACTGTTTTTTTCTTAATATCCCTCCTTTTGAATTTGTCTGACTTGACTGTTTCTTTATGATTAATTTAAGTTAAACATTTTCGGCAAGAATATTACACAGACGATGTTGTATACTTCTTATTGAATCATATCAAAGGCACATGGTATCAGTTTTCTTCCTATTATTTGATGCTAAGTTTGATAATTTAGTAAGATAGTGTCTCTCAACTCTATTTCTTCATATTCTGCTCCCAATAAGCTTTCATGTAATAATTCTAGTATCCAAGGATGATGTTAACTGAACAAATTATTTTTATAGTGTTAGTAAAATGATGACTTTCTGTTTCTATCATTCCTTATGAATTTGTTAGTTGGATTTTTTTAGATAGAGATTTTCGTGTTCTCCTCCACTCTAAAACGAAAAAAAAAGCTTTGTGAGTATCAATTTAGACTCATGAACTTTTAAAAAGCATTTAATGTGTTATTCCCCATTCCTGTCTTTATTCATTTTGATTCACAGAGGTAATTATTTATTTACAAGCTGTCTCTCATTAGACTATGATCCTCTTGAATATAAGTCACAGAATTATGCCTTGTGAATTTTTTCCATTGCCCGACATACACATGGAACCCTACACATGTTTATCAAATGAATGAATGAATGAATGTAACTTTCAAATTGTCTATCAAATCTGTTCATAGATTTTAGCAATGAGGTACTATTTATTATTTATCAATTTAACAAATGTTAAAATATGTTAGTACCCATTTTTTATGTTTGCATTTTTTAGGGTTTTAAAAAGATACTCATCATCTGCTACTGAAGGATAATTTAGTAACGTGTTAAAAGTCTTTAGGGAATAATGGCTAAGATTAAGATGAAAGTGACTAGAGCTAAAACCCCTCCAAATTTACAAGGAATAGATAAAACGTACATTTCCTTTGACTCAACAGTTCCACTTCTAGTGGTATCAGAGATGTATTTTTGAGGCAACAAACCAATGCGTTATGTGACAATCCCTTTTTTAGAGTTGTTTGGCAGCTGCCTCACCCAATAGATGAGTGGAATTAATTGCCATGTGGAAGTGGGGTGGGGGGTGTCAAGAATGGGGGAATCATTGCTTGACTTTAAGCTTCAAAACAGAGGATATCAAATCCATAGTGAATTAACAGCCCTTTCAAAAGCTGGACTTTAATGAGAAATGAAAAAAGTTTGTACATTTCAGTGAGTCCGAGCTTAAAGGACTGACCACAGAATAGATGATAAAGCAGGGAAAAATACAGAACATTATGTAAGCCTTTCTTGGGGGTAGAGAGGAGCAGCCAGAGAAAAAGGGAGAGAAGGCAAGGAGTCAAATGCCAACGTCCTTGTTTCCATCCTTCAGGCTTGAACATCACAGAAAGGAGGTGTTTTGAATGAGAAGTCAAATGCGCGTGCTGTTTTCCATTTGCTATCCTTTTAGGAAAATTGCGGAGTGCCCTGTGCTGACAGGACAGTAGAAATGGCAACATGGCTAGCTTAAAACAGAGAGAGGTCAGGTCTCCATGGGCTGTACATATCTGGCAATGAGCCAGAGGTTGTCATAGGCCCAGGACATAATTTGGCACAACTGAGAATTAACATCGTGCAACTTCCAAGGAGTCAAAGTGGTAACAAGCGGAGGGGCAGCCCAAAGGTGGACTCAGAAGATGAGCACAGAAGGTGTGCTGATGGTGGGTGTGGACAACTTCTCAGACCTGTCCCTGGGAAGGGCTCATGCCAGAGAATAGAACAAGAGTTTTATTAGCTGCATACTGCACGCTGGTGCCCAGAGACCAGCAATGAGGACCCTTCCCCATGGAGATATCACCGACATAAGCTACCCCTGTACCCACACACCATCTTGGGAGGGAGGGGGAAAAGTTTGAAAACCTCAAGAGAAGAGAAATTGCCTGGATAAGTGATTTGAAGTTTGAATTGAAGCTTGAAAATTGCCTGGATAAGTGAATTGAAGTTTGAATTGAAGCATATGCTTGAAAATAACTGAGTTAAGCACATGACTAGGTTATTATCTTTAATTAGCTAATTTAAGTTTCTTCAACTAGTGAGTGGGAATAGATTCCTCAGCAAGATCATACCGTTTCCAAGAAACTTAAGTAAAAATAAGAAAGTTAACATTAAGAGTAAGAAATAAGAAAGTTACTGTATTTTTTACATACCTGAGTTGTAGTAAAACAAATTTGACCCTGAAGCATAAATAATTTGCCCCGAGAAAAGGATCAGCCAAGCACACAAAATATGTCTACAATGATGAACAAGTCGGAGACATCTTAATACTAGATGAAATGTTGTACAGTTTTATGAATTACTGGGCAACATTAAGAACGGTATTGTAGACTTATATTTATTGATCTGGAAATATGTTCACAATATGGGCATCACCCCCAGGAAGGAACCTATTGCCCTGATCACCTTCTTTAAAATGGATCTCTTCATCATTTCCACCCACCCCTGCATTTCCCACCTGAGTTCCTTGTTGGGTCTTTAATACCAGTTAGTCCAGTTTGTAATTATCACATTAATTTTTCCCTGTGTGAGTGTGTGTGTGATTCTCTACGCAACAACTGGACAGGCATTAGGTCTATTTTATTTACTCTTATCTACCTGATTCTCCAACCTAGTGCCTGCATGCTGCTTGGAGTAGCCAGCATTCGTTAATATTGTTGAAAGACTATAGAATGAGTGAAAAAAATTACAACTGCATTTATTCTTGTAAGAAATGCTACATTTATAAATATGCTTGGAAAAAGTCTAGACATGTATATTTTTATATACATATACATATATGTTAATAGTGATTATTATGGGAGGTAGAAATGCAGGTGATCTGAATTTATTTCTTTAAATTTATTTGTCTTCTAATTATTCTTTTAAAGATTGGTACCTGAGTGAACATCTGTTGCCAATCTTTTTTTTTTTCTCTTTCTCCTCAAAGCCCCCCAGTACGTGGTTGTATATTCTAGTTGTCCTTTCTTCTAATTTTTCTACAGTGAATAAGAATTTGTTCTATAATAATTTTTGGAAGTAGTATTTTTAGATTTCCAATAGATTGCAAACACTTTCAGCATATACAGTACAAGTTTTGGTCTTAAAAACACCCCTTTAGATACCGTATTTTAAAAATATAGGGACATGTAGTGCTCGGTTTCACATTTCTCCTTTACCAAAAATACATACAATGATTAAATTCTAATGTTGAGTCATGAAATATTTGGCAGTCATATTCTTTATATTTGAAAAAGATTCAATTGACTTGTATATTTTATATCTCTGTACTTGGTTTTTTGCCCAGGTTTACTTACGGGCCAAACTATAAGATGTTCTTCCCACTTGTAAACTGGTCACAAGAAGATTATTACTTTTTGGGGCTGGTTAAGACCATCTACTTTGAAGGCCCATGCTTAGTGACGTTACTTCTTACCTGGTTTCACATAGCTTAAAGAGAAGATGAACTCTATTTTTACTGCATATCTGTTTGGGAAATTTTAAATTTATCTCTTTGTTGGAAATTTCTTAGTCTTATTGCTATGGTCTCAGATCACAACGAGTCCTAAGAGTAGGAGTTCTGTAGCTGTTCGGGGCGGGGGAGGGTCAGCCATAGCAGCTGTCTGCATTTAGCAGTTGTTTCTGTTCCGTGTCTTACCCATCAAATCACAAATGAGTGGATGAGATATGATTGGCCAGCAAGCCCTACCCGGGTCAAAACTTAGAGAATTGCTAATGGGCACCATTCTCAAATAGGTATGTTGTTTCCTTGTGGAGTGCTGTGCACAATCTGAGAGAGTTTAATAGTGAAACATTTTCATCATGTGTTGAATGATTTTGCCTTTGTTGCTTTGATTTTTTAGAGTTTTTTTTTGTTAAAGTAGACGTGCCTTTAAGTTTTATTGACTCCATACAATGATAGATATCTTTGCTTCAAAGAAACAAAGCTTACAAAATCTTACAAGACATTTTGGACATCGAATGGCTCTTACCAATGATTAGTTAATCGTCAATCAGAACATGTGGATTAAATTTCTCCTCCTAAATACCCACTGGTTTGATATTCTAGGAAAGCTCTTAGGGTGCCTCAGTGTACTTGTTGGTACTTATTGACTTTCCAAATAGCAATGAACTCATGGAGGAAATACTAATTCAAAATTTAGGTCCCTTTCCCCGATTATCTCAAATTTTTTGAAGAAGAGTTCATACATAGGCATAAGTAGTAGATGGGACCAAATTTCCCCAATGACATGCTTTATTTAAAAATGCGCTTTCTGTTAGAGTAGTTGAAATCACGACTTACTCCTTTGAGAAGATAATTTAACCCATGGTTTTCTTGATTAGAGTGCATTCTGGCATTACCTGTGGCTATACTCTTTTCAGTAACATTGACATGCATTGCTTAATTAAATTGAAACTCTCACTTTATATGACACGTTTTGTCCAAATCACACTTTTATATATCAATTCATAGACTGATGCATGTAAATTTGCTCCTGAAAAACTAAAGTGTGTTACCTTTTTGCCCTAACAAAGCATTAAGAAATGATACAATTTTATTTCTATTCTTTCCCTTGCTGTTTTTCTGTAGGAACATCAGCTGACTTGTGCCTGGAATTAGCTCTTTATACATTTTCTAAAAGTTGCTGTTTGTGGGCATTGCTAAGACTGACAATTTCTCTGTGTGGCATTGGCTCTGTCTATGCGTTCGTATGTAAACCTGTTAGTAAACTTTCTTTGCAAGTGCGTTAGTGATATAAGTGTATAGATTTTAGTGGATGTATTTTCTCTTCTTTTACAACAGTGTGAGAGAAGAGCCAAGAGCAGACTCCCTGCTGTGATCACTTAGGCCCTACATGATCTAGCGTGGACCCACGGCTCTGACCTCATTTTGCACCCCTCTCTGCCTCACTATTCTGCAGCCACTATTCTCCAACCTACCTTCTGTTTCTCAAATGCAAAAGCGCATTGCCACTTGCCCTTTACCAGATCACAGCCCGAATGGGGCTCAGAGATGCCTTCCCATGCACCCTACTCCCTCATTGTTCTCCATCCATACTTAGATTTGTTTCCTACATTGCATATTTTACTACTGGAATTAGTTTAATGTATTTGTTTCCTACCTCACTCTCCTCATTAGAAAATCAGCTTACAAGGACAGGCCATGTGTGTCTTGCACAATGACATAGGCAAGGGCTTGGCATGTGGTTAGTTCTAAATAAATATATAATCAATGAATGATCCTCTGATATAACCCTTGCAGAAAACTGTATAAATTTCCTAGGGAAATGATTTGCTGCAACAAATGGAAAGAATAAATCAAGCAAAAGGTCTTTAATGCTGGGGTCTCTATGGGAGACTGAAAGCCCTTAGATGTTCCATGTTCTCTGGTCAAGAGAATTTCACCCCTGGTTGAGGAAAGACCCTTGTCCTCATCTCAGCATAGTGCCCACTGGAGAGAAAGGGTCTCTAGGACCATTCCTGGAGAGATGGATTAATATCAGAGACCAAAGGGCTATGTCACAGAATGAACAGGATGCTGCTGAAGGGGTGATGACTGGGAAAGCCACACTGTGAGTTCCTGGAGCATCTAAAGAATGGAAAGTGGATCATGGTGATCATCATCATGGAAGCTACTCACAAGAAAGGGAGGAACCGGAGTTCTGAATCTTTACTGATTTTGCTCATGAGGCTTGCATGTATAGGAATTGTTACAATTTTTAAAAGTCATTATTATTATTATACCACCTCTTAATTTTATTTCCCAGGTTGGCGTATTTTGGCAAACTCCTTTTCATATTTTCAGAAGAAAACTTCCCCCACACCTCTTTGAAGCACAAACGTCCCTTGGATTGCTACAGTTACACTTCAATACGTTTGAATTCAGTACCCCTTTTTTATGATATATTCTCCTCTCTCTGATCATTTTAAAACATTTCAAAAATAAATTGACCCTTTTTATGGATGTGACTGCTCCTCCTTTTGTGTCCCTAAAAGAATTATAGCTGGGCAGAAAAAATAATATTGCTCATGCTTCTAATTTTTAGAAAAATTATTCTCTGAACATATAATTAGAAGATTTTCAGAGACTATGGATTACAAAGTTTTCTTTTGTCCCTACTAATTTCTATTTGAAAAATTAAATGTATTTGTATGATATGACTCAAGTCTTTCTATTTGGGAATAGTAAAGGTAATAATAAACTAATGAAGTTCTTGTACTTCAAATAATAGCAAAAGAATGCTAAAGGAAGGTTTTTTCTTTTTATCTTTATCTTGGTTATAGACCAAATAGTTTACAGATGGCAACAATAAGTAAAAGACAATTTACATTTCCTCATTCAGTTCAAATCAACAAACGTTTATTAAAGAAATACAATTTAGCCAAATTAAGATTTTGGCATTTGAGAGCCAGCCCTGAGGGTCTAGTGGTTAACGTTTGGTGCTCTCACCACTTTGGCGGCCTGGGCTCATTTCCTGATGGTGGAACCACACTGCCTGTCTGTCAGTTGCCATGCTGTGGCAGCGGCTCACATAGAAGAATTAGAGGGACTTACGACTAGGATATGCAGCCATGTACTGGGCTTTGGGGAGGAAAAAAAAAAGAGGAAGATTGGAAACAGATGTTAGCTCAGGGCAAATCATTCCCTGCGCCAAACAACAACAACAACAACAACAAAAACACCACACCACTTTTTCTTTAAAAAAAAAAAAAGTTGGACATTTGGGAACCTGCCTATGAAAAGAAAAGGTGCTCATTTTTATGGCTATACAGCAAAATTTGGTCATTGAAATCTGATCTTATTTGATGGGCAGGAAGTTTCAGTCCAATGTCAGATCAGGGAAGAATCCAATTCCAGAATAAAAGCAAATGAGAAAAATCAAGATGCTGTTCTGAGTATTCCAAATGATCAGTTTGTCTCTTTGGTTTAGGGTATTCTAATGGGTAGCATTGCATGTAGTGGAAAGTTTGATGAAAGTAGGAAATTGTGGCATTGTTCTAAATGTTTTGTTTTGTGAATTGGAGGGCCACGTAAAAGAGAGTGAAAGAGAAATATTAGGGTCAACGGGTGCCAGTGGGGGAGCAGTGGTCATGGAAATGCATAAATTCAAGAAAGCAGCTAGAGAAGATCCCTAACCTGCAATGATTAAGGCATGAGCTAACATTTGAGCCAAGCATCCTCTCCTTGGTCACCTTCTTTTCTTCTCCCCTCCTTCTCCTTTTCATCTCCAAAATGCTAGAGCAGACAGCACAGGCAGCAGCAGCTCCAATAGAGCACAAGCCTGGCACTGCCAGAACTGAGCATAGTCACAGCTGCAAATCCTCCTTAAGCTCTGGGATCCCTACCATTAATCGGAGACTTTTCTAGGTTCAATGGACAAGCTAAACAACAGCATGACCAGGGCCGAGAGAAGAGGCTTTCCTTTATGCCACCTTCACAGCTCTGCAAGTTGTGTTATGCAATTTTAAACAATAGCATATTCATGGTGTATACACATTGCCTAATTCTGAGATGTATGGTATGTTAAGTGTATTTAACTATGACTTTAAACCCATAAGGATATCAAATTGTTTTGCGTCAAAATCTATTGTTTCAAAATAGATTTTTGAGTTCCAGACAATGGTAGGCTTGTTTCAAATAATATTTTCCGTCATATTTCTGCAGAAAGACTTTGGACACTAACTTAGAGTTTGCTGCAATGAGATGTGAATTACCTACAATTTTCTATGCAGGTGATACGAAGATACTAGCAGGAAAACATTGCTGTGGATTGGGTAGCAAAAATAATATTGTTTGCACTTTCAATTTTTTTAAAAAATAATTAGTTGAACTTACAATTAGAAGAGGATCTAATAATCAGAGTAGGACTAAAAGTTACATGTGAACTGACAGGTTAAGTTCATTTGTAAGATATAAAGTTCATCGTTACCTTTTAAATAGAAGGAATATGTGTAGACAATGAGGTGGATTCCTCATGCAATCAGTTTTAGACCTGCTTTGGCACATTAGATCTAGCTTTCTATTCTAAGGGGCATAAAAGGAAGGTGAAGGCACTGAAGCAAATACAGAGGGGGAAAAAAGCTTTTTTAACAGAAAGGAAGAAATAACTTTCTAGATGACAATGGCGAAATTGGCTTTTTTTTTTTTTAGTCTAGAAAGGATTAAAAAATAATTTAATATCTGTCTTCAAGTCACTACATTTCTGTAAAGAAATGGTGAAGGTAAAATGGAGACGAGTGTGGTGTAACTTCAGTGAGGTTGGTTGGGAAGGGGGGGTGAGGTAGGGGCTAGCAGGAGGAGGTTGTGGGGCAGAGAGAGGCTAGTTTTAAGATGCTAGGACTTGAGGTGTTTAAATGCCAAGGAAAGGATCCATCTGAGAGCAAGTGGTTAAATTTACAAGAGGGTATATGGTAAGGTAAGGTTTTCGAGAGTTTAGAAAAGATGAAATCCAAAGCACAATAGAGGGACTGGCTTTAGGGGGTAGAACAGCTCCTTGACTGTTAGATTTAAGTGATAGGAAAATACTCCACTGGTTAGACACGCCATCCTTTCTCTATAGTTAAATGAGCTTTCCTTCCCCTCTCCCTCCCTCCTCTTTCTCCCTCCATCTCTCCCTCTCTCTCTCCCTTCTTTATTTATTTCACTATTATATGTAATTCTAGTGTAAATATCTCTCATTATAAGTAGAAAATGAACACTTACTACCCTGCCTAGTGCTTTCCCTAAACACTGTAACAGATGGGTATACAACAACATGATTGTTGTTTAATACTAGTATTCATACTACTGCAGTTTCAAGTTCTATTTGCCCAAGATATTTTTCCTGTGGCCTTTTTTTATAGTAGTATCTTAATTGATAACCTCTATCTACTGCAGCCTTTATCACAGTATACTATGTTACTATAATATACTAGCTTTCTTGTCTATCTCCTCCATTGAAAACAGAGTTTCTATTTTCCTCCTAGAAACATTATTCTTAAGAATATTGATAATTAGTAAATTTTATAGGAAATTGGAAATAGGGAAATACAACATGAGACGGTTAACTTGGCTAGGCTTCATGAAGCACCAAATTGTAGCATTGTTGTGAAAGTTAAATGGCAGGAATTAAATAATATTAGTGTCCCAGTAAATTATAATTACTGTCAATGCAAATTTGTCAGTTTTCTTTAAAAGGACTTACTTATTCATTCTTGATTTTTGAAAAATGATTTTTAAGTCATTCAAATATTTTAGAGTCTACTCTGAGCCAGGTATTGTTTTGATGCTGGGCACACAGGGATGGATGGTCCCTGCTCTCCAGGATGTCAAGCTTTAAAGACCTGACAAGTAAGCTAAGAAGATACTAGTAAACTAATATGCTGTGATAAATGCCACAGTAGAGATAAGTATAAAATTAATTAGAATGTATCCATTAGGATATTGCTATAACAAAGGCCAAAACAGCAATAGCTTAACGAATAGAAGTTTATTCTCTCTTACTCATTTAGTCTGAGCATCAACAAGCTGGGGCTGCTTTGACAGCTCCACAGTGTTGATGACCCAGGCTCCTTCTATCCTATTGCTTTCCCATTCTCACATGTTGCTTCTATTTTTGTGATCTGAGATGACTATTCCAGCTTCCTCTATGAGGACTACAACCCAGCTAGACGGGAGAAGGAGAAGGAAAAGACATGAGCCATCCTTTAAACAGCATGAAAGTGGCACATAGCACTATGCTCACATACAATCGGTCTGAACTTGGGTACACAGGCACACTAGTGAGGCAGAGAGATGTAGTCTTCAGCTGAGCGGCTACATGCTTAGCTCCACTCAGGATGACGGTACTAAAGGAGGAATGAGCCTCTGCCAGCCTGGGTGAAAGAAGAGGTCCAAGAAGGATTTGCAAGACAGTGAGGTGTGGGCTGAGAACTTATTTTAAGAATAGGGCCTGAGATTTAAATAGAATTTTACTAACGGCAAGCGCTTTCCCACACATTTTTCAATATGGTACCCACAACAATCCTGTTAGGTAATCAGGGAAAACGTGATTACTCCTATCTTATAAATAGGGAAACAGAGTGGGGCTGGCCCCGTGGCCGAGTGGTTAAGTTCGCGCGCTCCGCTGCAGGCGGCCCAGTGTTTCGTTGGTTCGAATCCTGGGCGCGGACATGACACTGCTCATCAGACCACGCTGAGGCAGCGTCCCACATGCCACAACTAGAAGGACCCACAACGAAGAATAGACAACTATGCACTGGGGGGCTTTGGGGAGAAAAAGGAAAAAAAAAATAAAATCTTAAAAAAAAAAATAGGGAAACAGACTTGAGTTAAATGACTTGATCAAGGTCACATGTCTAATATAAGATCCTAAAATAAAATCTTTGTTTTCTGACTTCTCAAATCCGATGATATTGCAGATAGCACAGCAAAATTTGACTAGTATTGAAATGAATTTATCTTATTTCCAAAGGCATTCTCTATTTTGGGACTTAGTTGATTCATCAATGTAGCATCCAAAAATAACAGTCTATAAGAGCAAGTGGAATGATGGTAAGAGAAATATAAGTAAAATTTCTACTTTTGTGAGCTTATTTCATACTGTGAATACATCCAGAGTTTTCCAAATGGTTTACCTTGGGAGGGGGAAAAAGATCAGGGCACCTGAGAGGTACTGATGAGGAGTCATAGGCTCCCTGCCCTAGCGGGCTGTTTCTGTTCAGTGTGAGTCACTTCATTAGCACAGATGATTCTTGCTGCCAGTTGCTGCCCTTCAGGGAGGCTATGGCTGTGGGAACCAACGTGTGAGCTTTGCTTTCACACCTTCCACAGGCAGAGACACAGTGGCAGCTGCTGTGCACAATCTAACACTGGCTGTGACTGCCTTTCTTAAACGCTTCATCTCAATAGAATCTTGGGTCCTAAAAACCTTACAGACAAGAGAGTTTTTCAACAGCCGTCATTTATGCTTTTACATATGAGATGGTGTTTCAGCGAACAGAGTTTCTACCCTATTGTGGGGTCCTCATTTCGTGTTATATATCATTGCATGGTGGCCTTCTGTCACCCACACTTAGCATACTTTCTGAGCATTATTGCTTCCAAAATAAGAGAAAAATTTTTACCGAGTTTCAAGATTAAATTTTTGCAATAATCAAAAAGAATGAAACCCAAATCCATCTTGTAATGTGCATGCCTCAGCTTCTTTCGGAAGAATACACCGTAATAGCATTAGTCCTGGAACCCGAATTCTCTGCATGACTTTCCTCATCTTGTGCTTAAGGTTTTACATTTTTAGAAAGTCTTTTCTTTGTGAGATGATACTTATCAGAGAATATTTATTCAAGTGGATAGACAGGTCCATGAAAATGAGTTCAAAATACAGTAAAATGTGGTCAATGCTGTAATTAATTCGTGATTGATAAGTGATGGAGAAGATGACGGGAAATAGCGTGAAAGTATAAGATGGAATAACAGCCAGAATATCTGTTTCCTCTGAAACTTTGTAGAATTGAGAGGCAGTGTCCTTCTAGAATGGTCTTTCTTTTTACCCAGAATAATTTTTGCATTGTGGTAATAACCTCTGCTTAAACCCTCTTCTCCTCTCTCCTGCTTTTTCTTTATTAAGAGAGGGATAGGGTATATTTTCACAGGGGGAAGGGAAGAGCTGCCAACGCATGGGTGCCCCCCATCCCCAATACAAGAACCTTAAAGAAAACCCTGTGGGTATTCCCTAAATTTTGTTCTACCCAAGGAATGTGATGAGAAGGGAGATAATTCTAATTCGGGAGAGGCGTGGATTTCCCGTCAAATGAGCTTGAAATCAAATGAAGCCTTTCCCTCTGCTGTAAAACGTTCCTCAGTTCCGTGTGGCATGTTTTTCCTCCCCTTCACTTTGGTGTCACACTCTAGGGACTGCTGTGGTCATTATCACTGTCATCATCATTGAAGGCCATGCAAGACTTCACAGATCCCTTGATCTTTATACCTTGTCCCCAAGGGAGGATATGGTTTTCCTCCTTTCGGTCACTGGCTTGCTCTCCTGCCCATGTAATAAATAAGGTCACCAAGCTGGTCAGCAGCTGCCCTCCCTCTGTTTGTCACAACTAGTTGGGTTCTTTCTTCTGTTCCATTTGGCTTGAGACCTTCCCTCCCCCCTCACTTCCTTTCTTATCCTAGTTCATTGCTTCAAAGTTCTCTTGACAGTAGCAAAATTCCCCTAGATTCTATAGTATTTTATTTTCCCTAACTCAAACCTTAGAGAAAAATGAGTGATTTTTTAAATCAAATTTGCTAAAAGTAGTGATAATGGAAATATTTTTAAGAAAAATGAAAAATTTTTTGGAAACTTCATTCTTTTTTTCATCGTCTATCTATTCCTTAGTGATTTTTATCATAGGCCTAAACTTTTAAGGCAATTAACCAATTAATTGTGTCTTGCATCTAGAGATGGGGATATTTCACTTGATTACCAGAGGCCCCATGTAGATCAGCTCAGTTATTGCTTATAATGGAGAATTATAAAAATTACCAATTCATGAATTTGTATTGTTATCCAAATACAGGCCTCAAGAGTTCTGCTTAGTTAATAGAACTGTGATAGCTCATAACTTTATAGATATTATATATACCTAATAATTATAAATGGAAACATTTGTCTTCATTTAAGATAGGAACAAAATATTGATCAAATAAGTTTTCTTAAATTTAACTTACCATTTTAAGTATTGGTCTCTCAGAGGTATTTTCACTGATTTGCGTATATACTTATATTTATATAAATTTATATAAATTAGATAGAGATAGAAATAGGCATAGACATAAAATTGCAAAATTCCCTGTTTGGAAAATAGTCAACAGGACAATATGCTCCAACACCTCTCTTTGTGGGGAAAAATGGCTGGTCTGGAGGAGCAGGAACTTGATGTTCTTGGAGCCTATTTCTCATTCTCTCTGAGATGCAATCTTCTCATGGCTGCTTTTTCTTGTCACATAGGACTCAGCTCAGACCTTACATGCTGAAGGAGACCCTCCTGCACCCATCTAAAGGAGTCTCTGGTCCCCTGCTCCCACATGCTCTTTGGTGTCATTCTGATTCATTTTCTTCATGATCCCAATTTCTTCCTGATAATGTCTTACTTATTGCTCAGTTATTTATTTTGACTACAGTGTAAGCTCCCCTTAATTATGTTTTGTCACCACTATGCACTCAGTGCCTACAATGGTACCTGGCACCAAGGAGGTACTCAATAAAGATGGATTGAATGCATATGTGTTCTAAATTGCCATTGCTACCAAGGTCACAGAGAAAAGATACGGAGCTGATACAAAATTGGAGGGGAGGGGTCATCTCCTAGGTAAACGCTACTGGAAAATTCTTTATAAGCCACACTATTTTGTATCACAATGACAAAAGCTTTTCCACTGTCCTATCTGTAGTCACTGCTTTTAGAGGAAAATGAAAGAGAAGAAAATAAAGAGAGAACAACAAAATGAAGGACAAAGGAGATGATAGTGCTGAAGTAAAGAGTTAAGAGATGTGTTTTAAAGCAACTTTAAATGATTTTTTAGTAAAGCTTATTTTTATCCTTTGAACTAAGATAACTGACTTTCCCCCGGGGGAGATTTCATTTTGAGGCAGATTCTCACAAATCACATTTTAAATCCTATGGCAGGAGGACCTTTCTTTCTTTGTCAAGCCTGAATAACTGTTTGGAGGGCTGGGGACACCTTCACACTGGGGTGGGGAAGGTCACTGTTCTCCCTCCCTTGCTGCTTTCGCAATGGCCCTGCCCTCTTCTGGGGCTGGCAGATGGTCACAGTGAGCAGGGCAGTACCAACTGGGAAGAGAGAACGAGTGCAGAGCTGCGCCTGCTGCAAGCATAAGGGAAGCAGAGAAGGCTGGGGTCCCGCTGAAGGACAGCTAGAAATCTGAGAAAAGAGGCAGGGGGCTATACTTCGTTTTTGTCTTTTAACTTTCTATTTAAGGGTAATATTCTCAGAAAAAGTGCACAAACCCTAAGTGTAAAACACGATGAAGTTTTACAAACTGAGCAGCACTGTGTACCGGTGCCCACATCAGGAAGCAGAACATGATCAGCGCCCCAGAAGCTCTCCTTGTGGCCCCTTCCTGTCACTACTGCTCCTCGCTGAGGTTACCCACTCTCCTGTTTTGCTTGTTCTTATACTTGACATAAAAGGAATTATACACAATGTATTGTTTTGCATCTACCTTCTTTCACTTTCTCTCATGTTTATGAGAGTCATCCACATTTATCATATATTGTGTTTGCTCATTCTTGCTGCTGTGTGGTGTTCCATTGATGAATACAACCCAATCTATTTATTCTGCTGTTGATGGGCAATTGAATAGTTTCCTTTTGTGGAGGTGGGCAGCTATCCTGAATGCTCTGCTATGAACATTCTAGTGCATCTCTTTTGATGAAAGAATATACACACACACAGACACATTCCTGTTGGCTATGGAGCTAGGAGTGGAACTTCTTGGTCACGCAGTGTGCATATGTTCAGATTTAGTAGATAAGCCAGTTTCTGGAGTGGTTGTATACATTTATACTCACACCAGCAATGTATGAGAGTTCCAGATGCTCTAGCTTCTCGCCAATATTTGGCATTTTCTGTCATTTTCATTTTAGCCATTCTGGTGGATACACATTGAATATGGTTTAATTTCTATTTCCTTGAGGGTACCTTGTTTTTAAATGCTCCAGTCACAAGGTTTTAATCTCATGTCTGCTGCTGAAGCCAGGAGTGAGCTACCTGTGGGATTAAATACAGAATGAGACTAAAGACCAAATTCATTCCAAGAGAATAGAAAGGTTAAAGGTTCCTGGACTCAGAAACAAAGAGAAAAAATCAAAGAGGGCAGCAAGGTTACTTTTGAAACAAGTACAATTTTTCCCCTGCAGTTCATCAGGCAAGGTAAAATCCATCTTCTCAGATAGAATAACTTTCTCTATTCTAGTCAAGAAAAAGAAGAGTAGATTTTTAAAAAAAATCTGCAGTCTTTCATAGAGAAACGGCTACATAGTACTTGACTATAAAATTCAAAACAATAGTGAGGGGATAGACAGATCTATGACAGACTTGGTCCTCACGCTCCTGAGGTGCCCCTTCTAGAGGACAGTGAGAACAGGAACCCAGAAACTCACAAATTAATGTTCTGGATAAGCCTCAGAGATCAGAGATCTCCTAAACCTCTCTCCAGGAGTACTGTTTTGGGAAGGGGAAGAGATACAAAGGGGGAAAAATCACCTCTGTTTGTTCCTTTCTGTTTTTCTTTTTTTATTATTATATCAAATTATGGGTTGGACTCATTTAAGTAAACCAGATGGAAATACAGAGAATTGAAGCTGAAATCTTAAGGCTGCCTAAGGAATCAGGGCACTTTGTTTCTGGTTCTTAGAGACCATCAGTGGGCTTGATTTTGTGTCTTTATAACTGTCCTGCTTCAGAAGGCACAGGCCCATCAAAAGTCTCTTCCCCTAAAAGTCTATTAAAGTGCTATAATCATATAAGATTTTCCACAGGAGAAGCTGGGTAAGGGGTACACAAGACCTCTCTATTTTAGCAACTTCTTGTGAGCTATAGATATTTCAAAATAAAATACAAACATTCTAAATATCTGTCTTCTAAAACAGAGAATCTATAAAAATAAATTTCTTTGGATTCCAAACAGATAAAAAAATTTTCTGCAATTTTAACAGCAATCACATGTGTTCCTGTAGCTTAAACATAGTAGAGAAACTCCTCTCCAAAGTGCCTATTAAAAGATTTTTAGGTGCCAGCCCTGTGGCGGAGGGGTTAAAGTTCCACATGCTCCACTTCCGTGGCCCTAGGTTCACGGGTTCAGATCCCGGGGGTGGACCTACTCCACTCATCAGCCATGCTATGGAGGTGTCCCTCATACAAAGTGTAGGAAGATGGGCACAGATGTTAGCTCAGGGAAAATCTTCCTCAAGCGAAAATCTTCCTCAAGCGAAAAAAGAGGAGGATTGGCAACAGATGTTAGCTCAGGATGACTCTTCCTTACAAACAAATAAATAATAAATAATAAATAAAATTTAAAAAAAAAGAGATTTGTACCCTAGCTGGAAGCATTGGCACACTGGGCTCTGGTACTGGAGCGTAGCATCCTGAGTACTCTGTTTACACGATGGATGTATGATAGTGATTTTCACTGCTTTATTTCTCCAAGATGAAATTGCCACTTAGCCTTCATAAAGATTTTAATGAAAAAAATTAAGGACATAATCAAACAGTCTGCAAACAATCCAGCAAACTAGTTGCATATAATGGCCTGCAGTAGGTCAACCATGTTAGCCTCTCATAAGAAAGACAAATAAATAGAATTATTTCTAAATTCCCGTGAGATGCTAATTGAACAGGAAAATGTAACCAAATTATTCATCCACCCCCCCCTTAGCTTCTAAATTATTCCCAATTTTAGTTCTTCAGACTTAACTTTTTAAAATAAATGACCAGATTTTTAAAATGTGGAAATAGCAAGCAATTAAACACAACCATTTTAATTGCTTCAATTAAATTTGAGAATAAAATAATGAAGATTATGCAGTTAGTTTTCACCTTGACCACTATACAAAAGAGGTTTCTTTTTATGAACTGGGGAAGGAAACAAAGAAAATTTTGAAAAAATTAATTATGCTTTGCTTATTTTTGTCGTAGTAAGTTTTTCTTCAGGAAAAGTCTGCTACGAGTTTCTTTGTAGAGCTTGCTTGCTTTCCGGGGATTCTCAGACCACCTTTTTTTTTTTTTTTTAAATATATTTGTCTTAAGTGAAGAAAGGTAAAGAGCAAACAAACAAAAAAGTGAGTGATTAAGTAAATGCCTAGCTGTAGATAAGCACCTCATAAAAAATGATAAATATACCAGACATCAGGAAGATTTAGTGAAAACGTTATGCATATTTTAAAACATATGTGAATTTATCCATAGGATAAAGTAGAGTGGCAGAAAACTAAATATTCCCACCAAGTAAATTATACATGTGAAGTTAGATAATGCAAATAAATTCTAAATATGCATAAAACATAAGCCACTAAATACATATTTACTTAAGAGGCCCCACAGAAATTTATACAAGACTATTTACTAATATTCACATAATATTAGTATGGAACATATTAAAGGGCATTTGGTCACACATACCAAACATGCAAAGACTATGAATGAGGGTTATATATCAGCTAATGTTAGCTTTTCACAAAAGAATGTGAGACCCCAAGAGAGGTAATTAGACATTATGGTAGAAGGAGGTGACTGGAGCATTATCATACCAAAGAACTGATATTTGTGACAATATGATAAAGTTATGAACACGCTTGCTTTCAGAGCTAAATAATTAGAACTTCAATCAATACAGCAACCTTGAAGCTACAGACTGAAGCAAATTACTTTTAGGTAAGCCTGAAAAGAACCAGGACGTTCACATAATGTCACTTTCATTAGAGGAAACTTGCTTTTCTTTCTTTTGAATGCTGCCTATACAATTAATTTTAAAACTCACCCACTCTTTTGTTCACTTATTCTTTCACTCATTTATTCATTTATTCAACAGTAGTGAACAAAATGACAGAAATCTGTGTATTTATGAGGACAAAGCAAATAGAGAGTAAGACGTTTAGTATAGTATGTTATATGGGGCAAAATAAGGTAGGAGGGTAAATGGAAAAGGGATGATTTGCAATTAAAATAAGGCAGTCAAGGGGCCAGCCCGGTGGGTGTTGTAGTGGTTAGGTTTGATTGCTCTGCTTTGGCGGCCCGGAGTTTGCCAGTTCAAGTCCTGGGCGCAGACTTACACGCTGCTCGTCAAGCTATGCTGTGGCAGCATCCCACACACAAAGTAGAGGAAGATTGCCACGGGTGTTAGCTCATGACAATCTTCCTGAAGTGAAAAGAGGAACATTGGCAACAGATGTTAGCTTAAGGCCAATCTTCCTCACCAAAAAAATAGTAATAAGAGAGTCAAGGAGCTTGACATTTGTGAGATAAATGGAAAATGAGGGAGTGTGCTGTGCAGGTATCTCAGGGACTAATATTCTAGGAGAGGGAAGAACAAGTATAACGAACCTGACGCCAGAAAAAACTTGATACGTTTGAGGAATGGCAAGGAGGCCAGTGGGGCTGGAGTAGAGTAAGAGAGAAGTGGGAGGCTCAGAATAGAGGAGGTCAGACAGGTGGGTAGGCTATGTGGTAGTGGCCATTTGAAAGGCTTCAGCTTTCACCCTGAGATGGAGGACATGTTCTCTTCATGGAAAGTATCAGCTGGGTGTTGCAGGGGGCTCAAATTAGCTAGAGGGAAGAATTGGTGTGGGGGGCAGCAGAGAACATGGCTGGTTAATCTGGGGTTTTTTTGCTGGAAAGCTTT
The DNA here is from genome assembly GCF_041296235.1 of Equus asinus. NCBI lineage: Eukaryota > Metazoa > Chordata > Mammalia > Perissodactyla > Equidae > Equus > Equus asinus. Next base: position 37,084,223 of record NC_091813.1, on the reverse strand, counting down.
TTGGTATCCCTAAACCTGCTTTCACTGGGATGAGTGACATCATAAACTAGGGGTCCAGCTGGGAGACCTGAGTTCAGTCCCAGCCCGCGGGATCTCCTCCTCTCCCGCCCTGCAACCACAGGACCCCGGGGCTCCTCCTTCACAATATTGTGGGCAGGTGCACTTTATCTCTTTCCTCTTGTGGCTTTTTAGTCTTGACCTCCCACACACAAACAGTAACAGACAGCGGGCAAAGATACTACACATGTCACGTTTCTTCACCCGGACACACCCAGCAGATTTTATTTTGATGAAATAGAATTTAAAAGATATTCTATATATTGTCAAAGTTGACTTGCTGTGCACTTTTGCTCCCTCTGCTGGTTGTGAGGAATGTGAAAAACCACAATTCTTACATTGCCCTGCTAGGAGCCTTCGAGAGCAACCTGCCAGATGTTTCACCATGGTTTAAGCCAGAGGAGGAAGAAAGTCAAGCACGTGATGGGCACGAAGCAGACGACCTGAAGGGAAAGTTTCATTCTCTGCCCTGCCCGTGATGGAGCTGTGGAATCACGAACTTTGGCCCCATGGCGCACAGATGAGGAGGCTGAATTCTAGAAACTCAGGACCTTCTCAGCTCCCAGGTCCACAGGTAACTTAGGGTAGTATCAGGGCTTGGAGAAGCACTCTTGGTGCTTGTCTTAAGTATGAAAACTTCGTGGATGGTGAGATTGTGCTGTTAACGAAGAGTTAACGTAGCTTTATTTGGAACTCCCCTTTCTTGTGAGCTTACTGTAATCTCATGCTAATAACTGGTCGGAGGGAGCTTATTTCCAGTCCTTCAAAGACAGAAAATGTTCATCTCTTCATATGACAGTAGGGCAGTAAAATCCCAGCTTAAAGTCAGTTCGGTTATTCTCTGAACTCATTAAATAACTACCCATTACATTTAAAAATCTAGTTCCGTAAAAATAAACCTTGAGTCCGAAAACCTTTCTCAGCTTTCAGTGCTCTTGTTCTGTGAGACCACGAAGGAGTCATCACCACCAGCAAAGCATTTATTTTCAAGTTCTTGTGTGCGCCTGGCATGACCTGGGTTCCTGTGCCCAGTTAAATGAAAGAAGCTTAGAAATAGTTTGGGAAGAAATTAACTTATATACTTATTGTCTTAACAGGTCAAACGTTTCCTACTCCCATTTAGTGACTGACACCAAAAATAAAAGCAGATCTATTTTACGTACACCACGTTTTCTGGAAAAGCCAACAAATATAAGACGCGCATTGGTTAGGGTGTTTGCGCAGTGTTGGCTCTGCTCATCTTTGCAGGAGGCAGACAGCTGGAGAGGCTGCCACCTCCATCCTCTCTCCTGCAGGTGACACAGGAGTTGTGTTGCTACAGGTGGTAGAGAAGAAAACGCCTGGCCCTCATCTCTTGTGAGCACTCTGGCTGCAGGACTGATAAAGTTGGTCTTGTAAGTCAGTCACATGGTGTATTTTGCCTTCTTCCTTGCATGACAGTTATTTGTGTACCTTTCTTATGGACATTCTTGATTATAAGCTCCCTGAGGTCTGAGACAATATCTTATTCTTTAAAGCACCTAGTAGGTACTAGTTTCCCAAAAGAGGTTTGTTGAATAACTAAAGAGTTATATACTAGGTTCTGAATAAATGTTTGTTGAAAGAAAGAATTAATAAAGGTATTCATTTGAGACTTTTCCAAAGCATGCCAGAAGATTTGGATTGCCTTTAGTCAACAATATTATTATTAATAACAATAATGGCCATATTAAGCATTTATAATATGTCATGGACTGCACTCAGCGTTACAAATACTTTCTCATTTATTTCATATAACTTGATGAACTAGGTCACAATTATTTATCTCTGTTTCACAAATGAGAAAAATGAGGCTTGAAGAGATTAAATTGCTTGCTTGAAATTGCCCATCTAAGTACTGTGCCCCAAAGCATTTACATTATCTTGATTATTGTCTTATTGAATGACTTGGCCACGTAGGGCAGTGGGATCTGGAAAATGAAGCTAACCTGAAATTGTATTTTAAGCCCCCTTTCCAAAACAGAACAATCAAGGACCATATCTGCAATATGAGTATGAATATATTTAGGTTTATAGGGATCCAAATATCTGGAATGCCTTTAAGGGCCTTTTACAACATTTTCATTCATTTAATAAAAATATCTTGCTGCATACGGAGGGGGAAGTGGTGTACCCACAATATGACTAACAAAAATGTACAACTGAAATCTCAAAAGGTTGTAATCTATCATAACATTAATAAAAAAAAAAAAAAAATATCTTGCTGCAAACACAGTGATGGTTGAGACATCTCAAGTCTAATGATTAAAGCATTAAAATCCAGTGTGCTGAGGGCTGGATTAGGAGTGTGTAAAGAGCACCACGGCAGCTTAGAACAGGCGGCTCCAAACTGTGCCTGCAACCAGTCAAGGAGGATGATATCGAGAGGGGTCTCGAAGGGCAACGGAGAAGGAAGTGGGGAGCAGAGGCTCAGTGACAGAGGGACAGCTTGGGGAAGAGGTAGTTTGTGTCATAGTATGAAAGTGGGCTCCCCTGAATTTCTCAGTCCTTCAGTTCACACTGCTAACCATCCTTAGTGAATGCAATTTCTAGGCACTTTTACAGATATCCAGGCATTTTTCATTGAAAAATCCTTAGAACTTAACATAAAATGTGTAGCTAAAAGCAAAATAGGGAACTGATGACTCTTGGTGGATTGGTTGAGACTGGTTAGAGGAGTTGGCTAGAACACCTCGCTGACGGATGAGTAAGAGATAAAGCCTTTCTTGTGCCACTGGTCTCAAAATGACTCTGCGAGAGTGGGTGAACAAGTCAGAGCAAGTGAATCCCCCATCCCAATCCTGACGCCAAACCCAGTATGGGAACAGCAACCACAATGTGTCTTTGTCTTTGAAAGACAGAATAACCAGAATGTCACTGGGAAATCATGGAATTGCAATTTTTTAGCATTTATTTTTGGCTATTGTGAAGCAGTAGATGCAAATTGCAAAGTTAGAAAAAAAATTGCTACGACCTCTTTCTCAGTTTCTTGAGAACAGCCTTTACATTGATTTAAAGTTTCAGAGTTGGCTGAATGGAAAAAGTACTGTTTTTAAAAGTAGTTTTTAAAGAGAATTACTTACGATTTTGACGTTCCCTTTCTCTGTCAAATTTAATTAAAATTACATATTTATCATTCTTTTCTATTAAAAGTTATGCTAACAGCTGTTATATATATACATATATATATATATATATCCTTTGTTCGAAGTTTCTTTGGAAAGCCTGTGAAATTTGACTGCCCTCTCTCCAAATTATTTAGACACCCTTTCCTGCCCACAACTTTAATTGCCTGTTAATATTATTTTTTTAACATACCTTTTCTCATGTCAGACACGAACGCTGTTTTAAATGTAAATTCATGTATAACCTGTTATAATCTCTACACGAGATCTTATCCACGTGAGCCAGACCTTAGTTCCGCATGCATTAGGGTGATGTACATCGATTTCACAAGGCTCTAGTAAAAACATTTCCTGGACATCATTCTCACTTAAAATGGTAATTAGCAAAGCATCCCAATTGTTTTCTCCTATATAAATGATTAAACATCAGTGAGTTGGTATAAATGTTAGTATAAATAAAGATGTATTTCTCAAAACGTATTTATAGCTATTTATTCTCTGAATGGTTCCAACCATAAGATTTGGTATGTGATTATTATTAGTATACATTTTTTAAGACAGATTATTTGCTGTACATTTAACACTAAATAACTCATAAAATAATGTATGGATTATAGGCTGTATGAATTTTTAGTAAATGTTAGGTCTAATTCCCCTTAATAAGTCCAGTTAAAAAAAGCACATTTCAATTGATAGAAGAATACACCACTTTCGTGGTTCTTTTGCAAGTTAAACGGCTTGTCCATTTTCTTGACATTGTATTTACTTAAAAGAGTTTATCTGGAGAGAAAGAGCAAGGTTGCAGGCAGCTTAGAACAAGGTTGTAATTGTCACTAATTAAGTGCCCTCAGCTGTGTCTATATGGGGCCGCTGTTTACTTGCCTTACACATACTCAGCTGTGGGTGGCCACACTAAAAATTCCTCTACTTATTACCTCCCTCGCTGTTTTCATTTCCATGTGGTGAAATATTGACAAATACGTCACATTTGACTTTCACACTTTGTTCTGTGAATAGGTAAATTGAGGGTACAATTTTTCCTTGTTTTGAGTTTTCTGTATGGAAAGTATCTCGCAGTAGGGGGGATACCGGCAGTTGCTGATGGACTGGACTGAAAAATTGATTCTGAGGAGTAGAAATTCAGAAGGATTGTGCTTGGACTGGTGCTACACTAGTGCTCATGCATCAGCATACTCTCAAGCATGCTCTTTATAACCATGACCAGTGGTTCCCAAAGCTGGCTGGTAGTTCAGCCAGCATCCAGCCAGCAATAAAGTTAACTGTGACCCTTGTAGACCTAATCCATTACTGGGATCTATGTAGCATCATGCTTTAACCACCATAGCTTTCAGACTTAGAGATGTGTGAAAGTTAATTTTTGCAAACTTGAACAATTCTTCAGCTTTCTTTCCCTTAGTTGCCATGTTTGTAAAAAGATGATGAAATACTAGACCAGTGTTCTCAAACTTTAATGTGCACGTGAGTCTCCTGGGCATCATATTAAATTCAGATTTGGATTTAGTAGGTCTACAGTGGGGAGGGAGAGTCCACGTTAGCTCCCAGGTGCTGATCCAAACCACATATTGAAAGTCAAGGAGCTAGCTGATCTCTAGCGAGCCCATCAACAAAACGTTCTCTCATAAGGTCTTTACTTGTGAAATACACTTTGTTATGGATTATGTGATAAGATCACAATTCACTGATTCTTTTGGATATCATGTCATAGGGTCTTATAATGCCAATGAACAAGATAATGAATGAAGGACTAAGTTCAACCTTTGGACTATTTTCTAAAGTTTTAAAACTCATAAATATACAATAATAATTACTGTAGGAATTAGGTGCCAAGGCTGTGTGCCCATGATTTTATCACTAAATACTAAATAGCAAAACAGTAGATAGCATCTTCATTTTCATTACCACTTCAGAACTTCATAGGGCTGCAAAAAAGTGCCCACTGGTGATAGAGATATTTCATTTTCCTTAGCATGAATAAATACTCATTCTGAGAAAAGAATGAGATTTCATATATCTATTTGCTAAATGTTTCATGGATTTTATTTTGACGCATTGATTTTCTTCTAGATACCCCAGAATTCTAGACATCTTAAATTTTTCTCCACCTTTGCCTCTGGACACATTTCTCCCCTCTACCACAATACCACCCCACTCAAGTTCCCAAAGACCAAATAAGATAGAATTTTATTGAAGAGAAACTCTCCTTCTGGAGTCTTTTTATTTAATTCAATTGAACATGTAGTTTTCTAAAAACAGCAGAGATACACTTATAGAATTTAAAAGCCTCTAAGGTCTCTTGTTTCTTGGGACGTTATTTTAGCATCTGCACTCAATTTCAGAATCAACCTGACTATTTCATATTCTTTTGATTTTATAAATCTTGAACAACATGATGCATCTTGCTCTGTTAGTTTTATTGGACCAGTTGCTAAGTGATGGTATGGAAGATTTTAACAAAAACATTCATTTCATATTTTTCTTTAAGAGATTAAATGCAGTAGGAGCAAATATATTTTTGAAAATGTTTCCAATGTTGTTCAAAGCATAATCTGAAAGGCTGGAGTAAGGGTTTATGCAGATAATGCATTCAGGATTGAACTATTTGTATATTAAATACAGTCGTGGGATATAAATTAACTTAAGCTCTTGAAATTTATAGACGAATTCAAAAATGTAAATCTGCTCAGATAAAAGCTATTTATCTCATTCGTTTGTATGGTAATTGATGGTTCATAATGAAATAATCTGATGCACAGAGTCCAGCTAAATTAGCCTGCCCGTAATGTACTATCTTGAAGTGACTTCACATTCTCATTAGAGCCTTTCTAATTTCTAAAGCAAAATTAATGTAATTAGTGATCAAATCAATACATATTGATCATGAGTTTCTTCAATATGGCATGAAAATACCGGGTCAAAAAGAAAGGGCGTTTTTAAATCATAGAATTAATATAAGAAATTCAAGTTGTGGAAAAAAACAGCTTTGTGCTATTTTCCATAGTAGCTATTATTTATGAGAAAGCGGAAATATTACTTTTACCATTGTTCGGATGAAATTCAACACAACGCACTAGGCCCCATCCCTCCCCCCCAACACATCAATACTGTATTCATTGTCCATATGGATTTTTCTCCCCATAAATATCCAAAAGCAAATTTTTTCCTCATGGTGCAGAATTTCAGATGACTAATTACTTAAAAGCATTTCTTTTTTTTCACATGCAAATGTAAGCAAGATTCCAAGAAGAAGTACACCCCCCAAACCCCTCGACCCAGCAAATGTCCCGGTGGTGGAGTAGGCTGCAGTTGAATGTATGCAGGAGGGAAGTGAAGCCCCGAATCAAATATCAGAACATATTTGCGGAAATCAAGGGACTGTTGCTTTTCTACATAGTAATCAGCTTACTTCAGTGCAAAATAAGATACTTCCAAGAGGAAAAAACCCACTCAGTCCTGGGAGTCCCTCCCACCCCTACCTAAGTGGATTCTGAGATGTGTTTCAACTGGTGTCTACTCCTGAAGTTGAGGAGAAACTAGTGATGGACTGTCTTCACTGCTCCACTTCTTGTTCTAAAAGTCACCAGATTGTGTAGATCCTGGGGGAAATTTCTGAGTAAACCTGGAAAAAAGGATCATATCGTTGGGTCAAGTCTAGCTTTGAGGTCCTCCAAGGCTGAGCTGGAGAGCAAGACCTGTTCCAAAGCCAGAAGACTCCAGGTTGCGGTTATGGCCAGTTAATTTGCTTCGACATCTTGAGGATATGTTAGAGCACGAGACACTTTTCCTAACCCATGTTTCATGGCTATACTTCCAGAAGTTTTATGGCATGTGAATAAATGCCCTTTCTGTCTATGATAAAATTCAATTGCTGTATTTAAAAAAAGATAATTAATTTGAAATTTTTCTTGCAATTTTCACACCATATGTACATGAATAAAGCTTTTTGTGGTGTATAAGTTTATCAACTGTGATTATTGAAATGAATGTCAGTGACAGGTGTGCATTTTATTTTGTTTACAGACTGGTCTCATCTACTTGAAAGTGATTTCACAGATTTTGTTTGAAGTTCAGACATTTATTCACTGGTATGAAACTCTTCGGTGCTTCTGGTGAGGCAACTTGATGGAATTGATTTAATGTCCTCACCAGAGTCACAGTTTTTGAAATTAGAGTGTTGATGGTAAAAATAATAGATTTATATTTACCAAATCATTTTTTTCATCTCCTGAGGGGAACAGTACATGTGTTTATTGGCGTTTCTAGAATACTTCTTCAGAATAGCATTGTCCTAAGTGTGCTCTACTGGTCATTGGCCAAATATGATGCTCTAGCAAAAGAGGATCCCATGGATTAATACGAAGTTTGGAAATGGTTCATAGACTCCACCATTTTGGGGGAAATTTACAGTGCACATCAGCATAATGAAGGCTCTGAGAAGTCCTGCCATCAAGAAGCCTAGTCAATGTTATTTAGCTCAACATTTCTCAAGTTAGTTTGGCCACCCAATTTTTTTCTTTTTCTTCTAAAATTTATCATTGTCCCTTTGGATCTACTTTGGGACATTCTGATTTTGATTTGGTGAGTAACAGGGAAGTTATAAAATCTAAATTCTGGGGATATGCTGAATGACAATGGCCATTTCACATTTGTTTTTGGCCATCAGGCGAGGGCCAGCAATCCAGCTCACAAACTTACTTCTCTCTGTGACATGAAAAGCTTGTTCCTCAACCTGAAATATTTCAACCTAATCCGTACTTTAAAAACAACCACTATCAGTACCACCTATTCCATAATCTCCCACTTCCTGAGGAAAACATAAGATAGTTCTTAAGAACAAATAAATAAATAATACATTTTTAAAATAGAGAATACAGGTAAGCACAAGGAAGAAAAAATTACCCACAATCCCCTCACTGTCAATATCTTGATGTATATTTCTCCTGTCTCTTTATATGAATATAACTATGAAATTGGATTTGGCACATACTGTTTCATAACCAATTTTTTTTTCACTCAGTGATACATAGTGAAGACACTTTCACGCCATTCATCTCTAATGTCATTGTTTTTCATTGTATGCATGTGGCATACATTTTAAAAGGCATAAGACGTACGGTCAGTGAAGAGCCGTGTGTTTAAGGGCTTCTGTGTGTCCTTGTTAGGTATTTAGTGGAGCAGGGCCTGTACAGACATCACTGCTGTGCTGCAGGGGCAGGGGGGCTCGTGGCGATCCAGATGCTGCCTGGGTCTACAGCGCTCCCTTGCTCCTCTCCTCAACTCATCTTCCCCAGTCACCTTCTCCCCTGGCATCACTCTCCCTGTGAGTGGGCCTTTCTCAATGGTGGGAGGTGATGTTTGCCCTTGAGATGATCCCTGCAGGGAGGAAAGCACTGCTGTCCCCTCACAGTCCCCAGGGCAGGATAGACAGTGTCTAAGCCTCTCTGGACCTCTGGAGTGGTCAGCGATCAGAACACCAGCCAAATCCAGCAGCCAACTAAGGCCACTCTAGAACTGCCTAATGGTTAGTGCAATGTAAGAAGGGCCACTGAATCCCTCAGATTGGTCCCTGGCTTCTGGTCAAGCTTTGGAAGTCTTTGTTTGGCTGCTTTGGGCCCTGATCTTGCAGTAGCCTTAACAGGAGCTAAGGATTGTGCTAACTTGATTTGATTTGATATTTGATATTATTCCTCGTGGACGTGCTGTGCATCCTTATGCAAAGGCTACAAGAATGTTTGCAATAAAACAGGGGCACATACAACTAGATTTTCTAAAGAAATGGAAACCAAAACTCAGTATTTTTCTAAAGACTTCTCTGAAGACCCCAGTCTGAATTAAACGCTCCCTTATTTACATTTCCCAACTATTTGGACATTCCTAAGATTCCTGTCACCCTACGGTGTTTGTCATTGCCCAAGCACGTGAGTGCCTGAGGGATATGCCACCCCGTCTTATCTTATTTTTTTGATTTTTATAATCAAGCAGAGACCGGAGACACTAGCTGTGCAGGAAGGAGCTTGGTTCTTGCTCCAGCTTTGCAAAGTGGTTAAGAGCAAGGACTCCAGAGTCCAACTGCCAAGCTTTAAGTCTCAGTTTGCTGTGACCTTGAATAGGTTATTCAACCTCTCTGTGTTTGGATTTCTTCCTCTTAGAATGTGGATGCTAATCGTACCAGCTTCACATGGTTATTCTGAGTAATAAAGAACTGACATTTATAACCCACTTAGAATAACGCCTGGCATAGATCAAGTATCATGCGGCTGTTAATTTAATTTTACTTTTGTTGTATCAAATTGCTCCCCAAATCTCTGCTTCTTCACAGGGACAAGTGAGACATATCAGAAGTGATCAGCACAGTGCCTGGAACATGCTATCAGGGTCTGTGGACACTTCCTGGCCATACTTATAATCCTTTGTGTGTGCCCGTGAGAGTTCTAGATGGGGCAAGTATGAAAGTATGCACACTGTAGGCGTGACCTCCAGCTACTTCTTGGACCTCTTGCTTCTGAGTCCTCTTTACTGCCCATCTGTGGTGGTCACACTGTTGCCTATTTTGGTTAAGTTTCATTAGTTTAAGTTACCTCAGGTGGTTGTTTCAAATGAAGAGAGATTGTAATATGCGTGCATGTGTGTGAGGACTCATATTAAAACAGTAGGGAACGCTCAGTCCTGTGTTTCCTCAACTCTTCCTCTCATAAACTGTGACATTTTGAGACGTAGATAAGAAAAGAAATCATAGCTAGGTCTTCAGACTGGAGATGGGAAGGAGGCCCATTTTTAGTGGCAATGAAATAGAAAGTGAACCTAAACTCACCATTGCTTATTTATGGCTGTAGTTATTTCTCTCTGGTACATCCCAGAGGGTTACTTTCTGTTGTTAATTGGAACTTCTAAGCCATTTTTATTTACAAAGTGTTTTACAGTCATTGGTATTGATGACTTATAATTCCCCCATGACTTAGGTGTCAGGATGAGGCATTGACACGGGCTCCACTCTCAGGAAGCTGAGACGTGAGGGTGGATAAATCTGCTGCCCCCTCCCACGTGGCAGCCAAGGGGTCCTGGTTTGCTTTATTTTGGCTTGTCAGACGCGCATTACCTTCTCCACGGGCTCTGGTAGCAGCTACAAACGGATTCAAGGATAGAGGGTCTTTGGAGGAGGGACTGAGAGAAAGTGACACAGAATCCACTTCACAATTCTTTTCTTCCTTCTGCTCCCCATTAAAATGAATTGTCCTCGCAACTGTATGTCTTTCAGCACCCTTATTTTGTTTTTTAGAGAAGTAAGACAAATAACCTCCTGTTTATTGTTAAATTTGTAGTGCCAGTCATGACAAGCATAAGGATAGTAACACTTTTGCCAGCAGGGTGCTTATCTGTTTTACTAGTTCAGAAGGACTTGATTGATGTGAAAGACCAAGGTCTCAGTAAAGATAATTTAGCCATTTCCATACAGTTTATGCTTGTGTTAGTTGTATCCTGCAGGGGAGTCCCAGGGGGTGGCTTCGTTGACCTTCTCTCTAAAAGGTAACACATAGGAGATTCCTAAAGGAACCATCGTCTAACAAGACTAATGATGGCTTCCATGCCTATTATCATTCAGAGACATAGAAAAAGGCTTTAGAAATGCAGTACCACATTCTTCCCTTGATGTTCCACATGATCTATTAAGGCGTTATGTGGCCGATGAATTAATCATTAAAAACTTACTGTTAAGTCTTTACAAATAATAACCAGGTGTACCTTGATTATCTTTGATCTCAATATATATTTTTTCTGTCGCTAAACGGATGATACACAGCAGTTTGTTTTACTGACAACTAATCTGAGGGTCTCAAGGAAACAAGGCTATTTTCCTCCAGTATTTTTTCTACCTTCTTTTTTCAAAGTTAGAAGGGGTAAAAGGAAGTTCCTCACTCAGTAATAGCTCATGACAGCCTGGGTCACGTTTTTCTATTGCTTTGCTGGGGTGTGAGTACGAAGCATCTTCGCTGTTTGTTATTCCAGCTCTCCTCCCATTTGATTTATTTCTCCCATTCATTGCTACTTAGTATTTAAAAGTTCTGACCAAGGGACCAGCTCCACATCTTGTGTGCATTAGATGTTCCACGATACACTGGATTCCACTTCATGCCATCACTTTGGATTGAGGTGGAATTTCTTTTTTAATAATGTGTTTTTCATCACATTAACTGCTTCCAGAGCTAACATTTTCTACATTCCAAAAGGAAAATAAAAAAGATATAACATGAAATGATGCAAATGCAACAATCAAGGTAGATATATAGAAGACAAATGAAAAACCATGACAACACAGGAGAGGGTTAGTATCAAAATTGACTTAATCATTTCCTACTAAGAACAATACTAAAATGTTTTAATATGTAACTGATAAGCTCAGGAACAGCACCAGGAATGCGGTGATAGAGATGAGTGGGAACAGGACAGGAAAAAGTATCCTCAGCAGACAGAAGGTTTCGTAAAGAAGTTTAAGGAAGAAAGTTTGGTTGAAATCCTTCTTGATGCCACAGATCTCTACAATCTACTCTATTAAATAATATGTGTTTTTATTAAAAGTTACTTCAGAGAGGGAAAATTTTTCATTTGGTATTTCAAAAATTTAATTTGAAAGTTATTTCTTTGGAGATGTGTGATTTCATTTGCATTTTGTTCAATCTCTTAAGGACTGCTTTATGGCTGGGTAACAAAATATAGGATCATCTGGGAGGGAAAATTAAGTTTTTTTTCCTGGTTTGTTGAATACAATATATGTGAAAAGGCTGTCTTTATTCACTCTGAGTTCTGAGCAATTGGTGATGATAATAGGCATTTTTTCTTTTTAAAAGTTTGTGTTGAACATTATTGATAGGAAGCAAAAATAAATATATCTTCATGAAGGTGCCAATTATAACGATAACTTACTTTAGAGCTTGCAGTATTTTGAGCATTTTTATATAGCCTAACATTTTCTTTAAAGTAAAATGATTCTTGGAGGGAGTAATGGCTGTTATTAACTATGATAATAGCTAAAATTTACCAAGCATTATGTGCCAAGACTGTTCTAAATGCTTTACGTGGGCTACCTCATTTTATTATCGTAACCTCATAATTTAGTAGGTATTACTTTTCCCTGTTTATAGATAAGAAACAGAAGCAAACAGAGATGAGGTAAATTGTCCAAGAACATATGGCTAGTAGGCTGTAGAGCAACGATAGATGACACATGCATGTTCTTTGCTGAATAAATTTTAAGGCCTTGATAATGTAAGTTTTTCTCCATCCTTTCTTTATATGACTGACAGACCATCCAGTGCCACTCTGGCATTTTATAATCATAAGACCAAGGTCCAGATAAGTTAAGTGATTTGCTTAAGGTCACACAGCAAGTTAGTGGTAAACAAGGAAAGCTCTTTTGCACCCAAATGTGCTATCTCAGTTGGGCTTGTTTGGCAGCCTACCCTAGACTACAATGGTGCCAGGGGTGAAGGGATCCCACTCCGAGAGCAGGAGGGAAGGAGATTTGGTTAAATAAAATTAACCCTCTCTTCAACCAAAAACAAGACACACTTGGGAGTAGAGTAAGATCATAAGTCAGGACCAACCTTAGGCACATCTATGCGGCAAATGACATTTTTCTTCCTCACTTCCTACTGCTACCTCCACATCCTTTTCCGGCTCTATCCAGTGACTTGAATTGAGACTCATGTTTACTCTGTCTGAAGTCCAGTCTCGCTGTAAGGCCATCTATTTTAAAGTGTTAGTGCTTAATCATCCCTTTCTGGAGACTTAAAAAGAGACTGGCTAAAAAGAACATCACATGCTGATCTTTTAAGTTTTGCAGCATCTAGAGAGAGAAATAATTTAACATAAAGGGATTTCCAAGCATTCATCAATTTAGATAATGTAAACAACTAACTTTTCCATTTGTGAAAATGCCTGGTCCTAAAAAAGGTTAAAAAAATTTTTGGAAGAACGTTGAAAATATGAATAATATTACATATTTACTTTACCTATCTTTGAGATACTCAACCATGGTCATATTTTAGAAACAAAACCAACTCTATCTTAGACTACTATCCAGTATGGTAGGCCTTCCCCCATTAAAACCCCTGGTGATGAAGTTAAAGCACGGGGAAGCTGCTTTAGAAAACAGCTGTATAGTTATTTCCTAAAACTGTATCAAAGCAAAGATGGCACCTTCCTGATTCTCATTATACGGATTTATTTAGTAATAGTACCACGATGGAAGTAGATGCTGGGAATGTATAATTCTTGGACTTCAGATTAAAGCAATTATCTTGAGTTCTTAGACTTCTGGACTAGTCTGACTAAACACTAACTTTCTGGATTTTTTCTCTAAACAAGTGAGCCTTCAAGCAAGGATCACAGATTCACAAGCAAAATTTTTATATCCCTTCCTGTCTTCCCTAAGTCCAGTGAAGAAGAAAATGGAGGATTGATATCCAAAGTGGGAAGTAATTTCTCCTCACTACAGGAATAAAGTTGTCAGATTTAGTAAAGAAAAATATAGGACATCCAGTTAAATTTGCATTTCAGATAAAGAATATATTTATTTTTTAGTATAAATATGTCCCGTGAAATATTCTGATGTCCTGTATTTTATCTGGCAACTCTTAGGAAAGACTCTCAGGCCACTCTTGGTGGAAGGGGTTGTAGGCATTGTTCCAGCAACCCCCGGGTCCCTGTGGAAGGTGCTGCCTCGTCAGGTCTGTGGAAGAACAGTACTTCTGCCCGCAAATCTTAGTACGTGCAACAGTAGAGGCATGGGCCCAGGGTATGTGCTATTGTCTCAGGTGCACTGGAGGCACGGTCAGTGGGTATTCTCTTTTATGGGGCCCAATTCATGTAGGGGAAGTAGCCAAACGTTCAGGAACTGGGCCACTGAGGCAAAAGGAATCCTACAATCCTTTGACACGGTATTGATGGAAGCCACTCTTACACTTTAAGCATAGCGTTGATGTCTGCAGTCAAACTGCTGCATTGCAATGCATTTGCATTAGCTGGATTATATTTAAGGTCTGAAGGCTTCATCTAATTTAGGGCATAGTTTGCTGACAAAAGAAATAAATTTTATTACAAAGTGGCATTTGTTGTTGGCCCCCTGCATAGTCCCCCAAAGGGGATCTTCCTAGGTACCCCTCCCAACTCTATGGTAACCAAACCAAAATCATTTGTTCTTCTCAGTCTTGGTTTTCTTACCACCTTTATATGAAGTACAGAAAGTGAAGCCAGTCTGAGGGATAAGCCTTAGTCCAGTGATGTTATAGCCAGAGCTAAGAAGGGATGATTGTCCAGCAAGTACTCAAGAGAAAACCAGTGCTGATTTTTTTTTAAATGGTAAAGCAGTTCTCAGAGTCGTATTTTTATTCCCTATTTATGATTTTTAAAAATGGCTATTTATGATTTTACAGAAGACAAAAAACATTTATAATGATTTTAAATGTGTAATGTGAAAAAAGTAACTCAAAACATTGCCCTTATTTATTTTTTAAAAAAATCTGGCAAGTGATTTTAGCCAAGGAAAAAAAATTAAGCAGAGACTGTGGTGAACACACTTGACCTGTATTTTGAATAATAAGAATGATAAGATTCTGACAAATCAATACCATAAAAGGCATGCTAGGAGCATTAAACAAAAGAGAAAAGCCAAAGAACTATATCGAAAGGCACGTTTTTCAGCATAGCTGTTTTCAGTTGCTGAATTGAATGTTCTCCTGCAGCATATAAAGGGCGCCTAGTGACCCCTAGCTGAGGAATCTATATAGCTCCCTGCCCTTCCCCCACCTGACAGACAGCTGACGCCACTGCACTCCATTAGCGAGAGACGGGGGCGGGGGGGGGGGGGGGGGGGGGGGGGGGTTGGGGGAAGTTGGGGGGGGTGTGCGTGTGGGTCTCTATGCAACAAAGTGCACTGCTCATGTGGGCTCTCTGCCTGCAGTCCATGTCTTTTGTGTGTTTTAGCAATACATCTTCTCTTTCTTTAACGATTTCTCTCTCTCCAGTACTTACATCCAAAAGGAAGATGCTCAGAGTAATAAAGTGGTCCAGAGCTTCTAACAACACAGTGATGAGGCATGAGGAGCATGCATTCCTCCCTAGAAATCAAGTGCACTGTGAGTCAGGGCCTGGAAAAGCAGCCCAGCGTGTACCTGCAGATTTTCCCGCTAGCAGCTTCCCACTAGGACGTTGTTCTATTAATTTATTAGAAATGAAGGTGAGTGTCTATATGAGAAAAGCTTTTTAAATATCTTATAGGAAAATACACGAAGCTGGATGTTTTGGGATGAGGGACTATGGTCTATTACCTAAGTCTATGGAAAAATAGGACCCAGGCTCATTACTAGAAAAAGCTAAAGTTCAAATGTCTTGAACAGATCTGATACTTTTGTGAGCTTCCACTGTAGAATCAATTCAGTTGCATTACTGTGTAGCAGTGATTTCTAGACTTCAAAGACCTAAAGACCTAAAGCAGGAGAATGTAGCTTAAGTTGCAGAGGTCCCCTCACCCCTGCAACCCTGGATGTAGGATGTGAACGGGTGTGCCTCTTGAATTAAGAGAGTAGTGGTGGATCCTAAACTTGCTAGCCTCCATAATCACATGAGCCAATTCCTTATAACAACTCTCTCTCTCTCTGTCTATCCTATTGTTTCTCTTCCTCTAGAAAACTCTGACTAACGCATCCACCCAACGGTTGGTCCTAAACTATTTGGGCTGAGCTGGCTTGTAGCAAATCATGTGGCAACTAAAGAACCAGTGTAGAAGTCACATTCGAACTTACAGAAATGGATCCCATAAATGAAACACAAAATGATTGTTGGCAATGGATTGTCCCAATACATCCATTCTCCTTTTCCTCTTCAGTGTTGTGGAATCTCCATAATGAGGTCAGGGACCTTGCGTATCTTGTACATTTTCCCCTCCAAAGTACCTGTCACATAGTAGACACTCACTGAATTTCTCTTGAATGAATGAACCGTGAGACTGAATCAAAATTAAAGCATCAGATCTGATCAGATCCAATTAAATGAGCAAGCACACACTAAGACATCTAGCACAAAGCCCAGGACAAGAGTAAGCACTCAGTACACGCCGGATGAATATCTTTCTAGTAGACCTCAGGTATATTCTGTTTTCTATAAATTCGTGCACTTTACTGTAAGATGGTATTTACCAAATGGCAAGTTTGCTGCATTTGGAGATGTTAATAAATGATTGTTTAAAGAAGTAAATTTAAAAGTTCTAGGGCCAAATAAGTTTGAGAAATGCTGCTTACATTATTCTGCCCTTGGAAATTTTCCACTTACTAAGCATTTGGGAAGTAACAGCAGTAAAGCAACTTGCTTAACCATTTAAAAAAATAGTTTTATCTTTATGAAAGTGATATATGCACATAGGTCTACAATGTTTGTTATGAAAAATAGCAGTCCCTCACCCCAGTTTCCCATTTCCTGCTTCCTGGAGGTACTGATGGATTCTTTTGGTATTTATTTCAATATCTCTAAATAGTCCTGAACAACTACTTGCACTACTACTTTTTGAGCTTTTGGTCTTAGGTATTATCTATTGACTGACAATGGTAGCATTGACAAAAGGGCTCAGGCAATGTCACAAGCATCAAACAGTGCAGCCTGGAACTCACAGTACTCTGGCAGGATACAGGCAGATCCTAGGCTCTTGGCATCACAAGGAGAGGTGTGCTTGGACCAGGTATGACCAGACACATCAAGGATGTGCTCCGGAGAGGGTCACCTCCATTGCCCTTGTTGTTTTCTTTGTATGGGGGATTGGGGAGGGGGAATGTGACAATGGGGTTTTATATAGATGGGGGTGGTATTGCCAGTGGAGATCAACCCCTTGCATCTCCATTCCAGCTGCCTAGGGAAGTCAACATTAGTCTTGATAGACCCTGAGGGGAGGCCAGCATTGGTCTCAGTTGACTCGTTGCCAGATAACCAGAGAGGACTGCTGGGTTCACCAGTGGACAATCCTGTAGGACTCTTACTCCACTGCCCCATCCTCCTGGTAGTTATTACATGCTTTGGTTAGAACAGTATTCAGTGTGTTCATAATTAGGACCATTTGAAATGCTTTTCATGGTTGAGTCATATAATACTCTTTGATTAATTAATTAATTTCTCCTCCTATACAATTTTAGTCTTCCCTGGAGTTATTTATTGTTTTACATTTTATGGCAAAGTTCTCTATGTACATATCCACTAATATGTCTCCCTCAGTTGTATGAACTTCCTCTCAATATCTTCAAACACATTAAGCATTCCCTTGGTTTTATCTTCTCCAAGACACCTCTCCCAGAATCTTCAGATCTGCTCTAGTCTGAATGTCTTGCCCTCAATGCCTGGTGCACACCTGTACCTTAGTACCATTGTAGTGATCACTGTTGGTACCCTGCCTGGATCTCCTTCCAGGGCTGGGACTCCCATCCCAGAGTTGCCGTGAATTCTAATGCCTCACAGATGCCCCTTCTCCAGGGAATTATCTAAAGCCACATGGTAGCCACTTCACCCAAGAGGTTACACCCCTACCACTAGGGCCTCTCCAAAGTCAATTCTGGGATTGACACAAGAGTACAAAAGTCTGGTTTCTCTGCCATTAGGTGGGACCATCTCTGTGGTGCAATTTATGCTACAGAGCTCCCCCTGGGTTTAGGCTGAGCTGTTCTCCAGCTGAGTCCATATCCTTGCTTGCTTCCTTTCACTGGGCTATCCTGCTTCCCTCTCTCTTTTCTCCTGAGCACTCTCCCTCATTAAATCACAGGCACACGAACTCCTGTCTCAGGTTATGCTTCTAGAAAACCTGACCTAAGACAACCATCATCCTGGGGATTCCCTTCATATCCCTCTTGAGTTGGTTCGCTCATTTTCTGAAATTGTGTCTTCCTCCTTCTTAGTTTATTTTCTTGGGTAAAAGACATCCTTTTGTAATTTCCTGAGAAAGGCTGCATGGGAGATAAATTTTTAGTTCTTGAATGACTTAAGATATTTTATTCTACTCTCATACATAATCAATAAATTGGTGTAGCATTTTTTTTTTTTTTGCCTTTTAACGTATTGTATTTTTCAGGCGTACATTATTATATTTCAGTTTCCGTATAGATTGCATCATGTTCACCACTAATAATCTAGTTTTATCTGTCACCATATGCATGTGCTCCTTTACCCCTTTCATCCTCCCCCTACCCCCTTTCTCCTCTGGTAACCACTAATCTGTTCTCCTCACCCATGTGTTTGTTGGTTTATCTTCCACATTTGAGTGAAATCATACAGTATTTGTCTTTCTCTGTCTGACTTATTTCACTTAGCACAATACCTTCAAGGTCCATCTGTGTTGTCACAAATGGCACAATTTTGTCTTTTTTTAATGTCTGAGTAATATCCCATATATACATATATATATATATATATATATACATATATATATATATACACACACACATCTTTATCCATTCGTCTGCTGGTGGGCACTCGGGTTGCTTCCAGGTCTTGGCTATTGTGAATAATGGTGCAATGAACACAGGGGTGCATAAAACTTTTTGAATTGTTGCTTTCATATTCTTTGGATAAATACCCAGTAGTGAGATAGCTGGATCATATGGCAGTTTTAGTTCTTTGAGAAATTTCCATACTGTTTTTCATAGTGGCTACACTAGTTTGCATTCCCACCAGCAGTGTATGAGGGTTCCCTTTTCTCCACATCCTCTCCATCAGTTGCTATACCACTTGTTAATTATAACCATTCTGACAGGTGTGAGGTTATATCTCATTGTAGTTTTGATTTGTGTTTCCCTAGTAATTATTGATGTTGAACATCTTTTCATGTGCCTGTTGGCCATGTGTATATCTTTGGAAAAATGTCTGTTCGTATCTTCTGCCCATCTTTTGATCAGGCGGTTCATGTTTTTGCTGTTGAGTTGTATGAGTTCTTTACATATTTTGGAAATTAACCACTTGTCAGACATATGATGATATAGAATTTTATATTGGGAATTATTCTCCATCACAATTTTAGAGGCAGGGCACTGTTGCTTCCAGTTTCTAGTGTTGCTGTTGAGAAGTCTGGTAATTTTCTGATTCCTGAAACTCCCTTGTGTTAGGTTTTTTCCCTAATTGGATTCTCTGAGGACCCGTTCTCCTCCCTAGCATTCTGCAATTTCTCTGTGATGTGGGTCTACTTTTATTCATTCTGTTGAGTACACAGTGGGCTCTTTGATTCTGGCAACTTACGTACTTCAGTTTAGGGAAATTTTCTTGAATTATTTCTTAAAAGGTTTTACACCCTTAGTTTTTCTGTTCTCTCTTTCTGTAATCCCTATTATCTGGATGCTGGAATTCTTTGGTTGATTATTTTTTAAAAGATCTTTGTCTCTTATCATCTCTTTGCCTTTTGCTTTACTTTCTGGAATATTTTTTCCATTTATCCTCCAACTCTTCACTGAATTTTTTTGTTTCTGCAAACATATTTTTAATTTCAAAAGTCGTAATTGTCTCTTCTGTTTTTAATTGGCATCCATCTCTTGTTTCATGGACCCAATATATTTACACAGTAGGCCCCCCCCCCGCCCCCCGCTCTTATCTGCAGTTTTGCTTTCTGCAGTTTCAGTTACTTGGGGTCAACTGCAATCTGAAAATATTAAATTGGAAAATTCCAGAAATAATTCATAAGTTTTAAATCGCAGGCCATTCTGAGCAGCATGATGAAATCTCTCAAGGTCCCACTCTGTTCTGCCTGGGCCTCGAGTCATCCCTTTGTCCAGCGTATCCATGCTGTATACACTGCCCATCTCTTAGTGAAGAGCAGCCAGCTCAGTTATCAGATCGACTGTTGCAGTATCACAGTGCTTGTGTTCAAGTAACGCTTATTTTACTTAATAATGGTCCCAAAGCCAACTTTGTTGATTATTGTTCATCTCTCACCATGCCTCATTTATATATTAAACTTTATCACAGGCGTGTATGCATAGGATAAAACAGTATATGTAGGGTTAGGTACTATCTATGGTTTCAGGCATCCACTGGGGGTCTTGAAACATATCCCCCAAGGATAAGGGGGGACTACTGTATTATCTATTTGAAGAGTTAATGATAATTTCTGGATTTTTTCTAGCATGGTTTCTGTTTTCTCCAAGTTTCTTTCTTATTGTTATCGCTATGGTTGTGGTTTCTGTCTCTGTCTTTCATGCTAGCTCAAGGATCCCTCAGCTTTGTGGTGATCTTGGTTGACCTCTCAACTTTAACAGTGAGGCACTAAAAAGCTGTTAGGTAATTCCATGTCCTGGGCAGGGCTCTTCATCTGTGCACTTCATAGTAGGATCATTAGGGAAACATCTTCCATGCTTATATTGCTAAATATATATGTTCAGCTGTGTGTAACAGACAATTGAAAGAAGAGGAGCTTAAACAAGGAAGAAGCTTATTTATATCTAATGCAAGTCTGGGCAGTGTAACACTCCAGAGTGTCCAGGACCTACACACCCTCTATCTTGCTGCTCCACTGTCTCTACGATATTGCGCTGCACAGTCCAAGTAGGCTCCGCACCATGTTTACATTCCAGTCAATAAGAAAAGGGGAGGAAGGAAGAAAGGATATATATCCCATCTCTGTAAACTGTACACATAATATCTGCTTACGTCTCATTGGACAGAAATAATGGCCACATCTCATGGCGAAGATTGGGAAAAGTGTAATCTCTTATAATATACACATAGCTATACGTCTAATTAAAAATTATATTACTGTGGAAGATGGGAAGAATGGCTAGTAGGAAACAATGAGAAGACCGTGGTACAGTCAGTATTTTTAGAGTATTTCTCTTGGGCTGGTCATAGCTTCTGGAAAAGATTCTTACAAAACCCTCACTAGAAAGGTAAAGCCTAGTTGCCAGAGTTCTAGGAATTAAACAGAAAACCTGGGGTAGTGATAGTGGTGGTAGTGGGGACTGGGTCTCACTATTTAGCGTGTAAACTTTTACTTTATCATGCTATATGTTCTCTAGTCCAAAGACGAACTCTCCAGAAATTGTTTTCTAGCTTCCTGTTGAGGGGCAGCGGGTGTCGGTTGGGCTGTTGAATAGTCAGTCCTTTACTGCATGGAGTGATGAGGCCGTCTGGGAATATAATTTTCAACCAGTCTTTGTGTTTTCCGTCCCATCTTCACTTTTAGTTTCAGAGGTAGTTGCCCCTAACTTCTAAATATAGTAGAAATTGGGTTACTTCTCAGATTTGCCTACTCTTGATTTAGGGTTCAGCTTTCTCAAGTCTCCCAGGTCTTTAACCACTCATCCATCTGCTTTATAGCTTCCAAAATTTTGTTTTTGTTGACTTCTCACTCATTCTCTTTTTCTGATTGGTTTATGCTTTAAAAAAAAATAGTCTTACTTTTGTTTTAGTGGGAAGAAATGGAGATAACTGCTTAGATTCAATTCATCATTCTTAGCCTAAAACATGAATTGTTCTTTAAAGCCATTTGTTTTGGTACCTCACTTCTTTTATTCTTGGAATACCTATTAACATTTCCCATGGAAAATACAATAATACTGATGTGATGATGATGATGATGAAAGGCAACATGTATTGAGTTCTTACTGGCTTGTAGGCAGTGTGCTAAGTTCTTCACCTTTTATTTTCAGGGATGACATGAAAACCAACTCTACAGGCATTACTGCCCTTAAACTCAAGCATGCAAGGCTCCTTCATCAGGCCTCAAGCTCAAGGGGATCCCATACTTTGAGAATGTCTTCTTTGATCATTTTTAAGGCCTCCTCTGGGGCTTGGGACCAACAAAGGATAATAATGCCACCCAAGAGGGCTACTGTGAGCCCTAATAGAGCCCATGTGAACCCAGGCTCCTGTTTCTCCCATTTAGGGCACTCTATGACCCTTTATCCCTTGTGTGAAGTTGGTCAAATGCCCTACGGAGCTCTGCAACTCACCAGAGAATCATTCCAGGGCCTGGTGGCCAGCCTGGTTCCAGGGGGCTGCTTTGGTGATCTGATGCAGCTGTCTGGAGCAGCATTCTTTCACAGAATCATATGAGATCAGAACAGAAGAATGGGGCTAACATGTTAATTTGCAGCGACTCTCACTCAGTCAGACACAGGATGAAGAGTCTTGATGTGCACAGGTTGTGCAGTAAACAAATGTGAATGCTCCTTTTCTCTACCATTATTAAATCTTCATTGATAAATCACCGTACCTCACATGGGCCTGTGAGGATTCTTCATCTTGCGTCCAACTGAGTAAGAGTCACCCCAAGCAGCATGTCAAATGCAAGTCTTACCCAGAGTATACAAGAAAATGCGAATGATAATTCATTTTAGGGCTATGTTAAACTTACCATTTGGAATTTTATAGTGTAAAAGTAGAACGATACATCTTCAACCATGTCTTCTCTTGAACTCACTAGGATGCAGTCATCACATTCCTGGAATGTTATCTACCTCAACATTGACTGTACCTCTGACTGTCCACACTGCCACCAGTGGGGACGAAAGGCAAGGGACCTGCAGGCAAAGTGAGAAAGTGGTCCCTATTCACACTTGTAGGGCTCTACTGGTGACTTCAGCTGGCTCTGATCATTGGGTGCCCTGTGCCATACCAGTCATTATATATTCTGAACATCAACCCTTGTCACTTCGTTAACTTTGTTTTATTGCTCTTGTTGCACTGATATAACTGAAGATCCAATGGATGAAGTATTTTGCCCAAATTTGCAGGCTAAGAAGTAAATGGCAGAGCAAGGGTGTTATCCCAGGGCTGTCTGACTCTAGAACCTGCTTTCCAGACTACACTCTATGCCCTCTAAGACCAAAAAACACTTTTGCAGGGTTTTGACATTTCTTCCCCCACAAGATTCCTTTGCACTTTTTGGTACTCTCCACTCCAATTAAAGTAGTTAGCTTGTTGTATTATACTTGGATTATAAATATTCTGATAATTCCATGTAGCTGCTGTCTCTAAAAAAGAGAATAAATGGATGTGTTTGAAAAGGTAAAAGGCTCAGAGCATGGCTCAGTGAAAAAGTGCTTGGGCTTTTGATTCACACCAAAGTGAGCCCAAATTCCAGAAAATTACTTCAAGTTTCCAAGTGTCAGTTTCCTTATCTGGGAAAGGGGACTATTAATATCTATCTCAGTAATTAATAGTGAGGATTAAATAAGATGATATGGATAAACCCATAGTGACTGAACATAGCAGGCACTCAATGAATGTATTTTGTCTTTCCCAACTCCCAGCACACACATTTAGGGATGTGGATAATTCTGATTTAAAGACCTATCTAGAGAAACCAACCTCTGACATCAACATGTACTGTGGAGTCCTATCAAAGAGATACAAAATGAAAGAATCATGGACGTAATACACCATGTCATAGTTTCTCATCTTTGCTTACTAAATTTTGCAAATGGTTTGATCCAATGATAGACTTGATTATACAGAAAATTTCTTGAGTATAGCCTTTGGTTGAGTTGCTGTCTTTCAATGTTCAGATCTCGGAACAAGCAAGAAAAACAACAACAACAAATCACAAAATACTTGTTAAAGATGAGCTCTGAAACTTTAAGAAAAGGAAAGAAAAAGAAAAAGAGGATGAATTTTTTAAATACCCATAATTTTGGAGATCTGCTTTTGGAGACATTTTGAGCACAGAAGACACAGAGAGGGCAAAAGTTGATTTTTATGGTAAGTTAGCTTTTAGTGGGTTTGCAAAAGCAAAGTTGGAGAGTTTTTTGAGGTTCAAGCGCCAAGATTTGTAGACAGCAGCTAGCTAGTATCCTCCTCACATTTCCAAGCACAACAGACATATAGAAATGAGCTAGTTTATGAATACTAATCTTGGGAGAAAACCAACCAGAAATTCTGCTGCCACTCATTGGCATCTGGATTGTCCTGTTCCCTTTCCTCCCACTGCTTTCTGTTTGCAGAACATACAATACTGGTCACTAGGCCCATGGGAGAGGTTTTTCACGTTCATGCTCCACAAGATTTCCACGTCAAATGTGAAGGTCGATTCCTCGTGGAGCCCTGCTCTCCCCAGGCCAGGCCACAGGTGGAAAGAAGGACAGAGGACCCACTCTGAGGATCCTATCTGGGGAAATACTTTCGGTGGACGTTTACTTTATGAAAAAGAGCATTTTAGTGTTAAATGGTAGAAACTGAGCTGAGGCTTTTTTAGGGGGGCTTTTATTGGAGCTAAATTACATGAATTCCTAGCCCTTTCTCCATGGGAAATTAATTGTACATTTTTATTTTAAAAACAGTTTTCCTGAATTTGTTTCCGTTCTTAAAATCTAAGCCCTCATACCAGTCATGACCATCCCACTTTACCCCGGAAGTAAAAATGTATCCATAATCATGATGATTACATTCGGACTGTAATTTAGTGAACAAAAAGATATTTTGGAAGAAAGAAATGTAACATTCTGTAAGCATTGTAGAAGTAGAAATTTTCTTTTAATTTGTGGTTCTGATATATACTTTTTGTACAGCAAATAACTTCTGCAGAGGCAACTGAACAAACCTAAAATTAGGACCATACCTTTGATTCAAATAGAATATAACATCCAAAGATTAAAATATAATGAGGCTGTATGTTTCCTCATTAGTCCTCTCATAAGGGAAATATGGAGTTGAAAAATTAAACTCTTACTAATAAGATGCTGGTTATTGGGTATGTATCTTTTGAAAAAATAAATTAATTATAAATCAAATCAACTTTTAAAGTCATACTGGAATCATATTTACTTGAAATGTATGTCCATGCACAAGCTCAGTAGACTGCCCATAACATTATCTAGCAAAGACAAGAGCCAGAGAAAACTGTTTATTGTGTGTAGTTACTAAATACATATATACTTCAAAACAGGACAACAGATGTGGCACAGCTGCTCCTTATCCATAAAGAACAGGGAGTCTGTCTCCTTTGAAATTATTTATAAGCTGCTTCATGATTAAGGTTAATATTTTCTTCTGTGGGGTAAATAAAATTAAACATTCATGATCAGATTTTTAAAACATAGGTTGATTTGCAACAACACCACTCACATATATCAGATTATCAAAATGCTTCACACTTTAATCATAGTCATATTCATGAGGGTCCTATTACATATAATGATTATAACAAACACCTACAGAATACTTACTATGTGCCAGGCACCACTTTAAGGATTTTAACTCATTTGATCCTCACAACTACCTTCAGAGGTGGTTACTATTCTCCTCCTCATTTTACAAAGCTCAGAGAAGTTATGAACTTGCCCGAGATCACACAGCTAATAAATGGTGTTGCTCAGATTCAAATACCATCATTCTGACTCCAGAATCTACGCTTGGCTAAACCTTTACATTGCATACTACCACTCATAAAACAAAATGCAGACTCTTCCAGGTGTGTGTGTTATACAGTGTGTGACAACTGTTGCTTTGGAAGAGAAACTTCCTGAGCAATGGGATTATCAGTCAGGGTAGTCTGGGCTAAGTTGTGGAAACAAAACAACACAATAGCATTACACGTCCAAAGAAGGTCAGAAGAAAGCTCTGCCCCCACAGTTATTTAGGGACTAGACCTCAATGTTCTCTGGCAGCAAAAGAGAGGGCATGGCAGTGGCACAACAGCTTTTAAATGTCTCAGCACAGAGGTCTCATATGTCACTTCTGTTTACATTTCATTGGATGAAACTAGTCATTTGGCCTCACCCAACTGCAAGACTGTTGGGAAATGTGAACATGTAGAAAATAGATTAGAAAAAGACAGTTGAAGCCAAAGAAGAATAAAAAGATTGCAAGGAGTGTTGAGCTACTCTAAGTGTTGGCAGAAATTTAGGAAACACAGTATATCCAAACTTCAACCAAGCCTTTGACAACAGTGTCAGGGGGACAAAACAGAGAAATGGTGTCTGGAAAGTATTGTGGTTAAAGAACAAGGATGGCCTCTGGGGAGGTCAGCCAGATGCAGGGCAGCCCCTTAACCACACCGAGGCCTCATCCTGATCACCAGTTCTGTGTCCAGAAATGCCAGATGGCCGGCACCACTGAAAGTTCAGGTTTCTCACTGACCAGAATGATGTTTAAATCAGATTGCCAAGTTATTAATTTATAATGAGAACTATAAAGGTGGAGCAGTCTTCTCATTTTGGTGATATATAAATTCTTTATATGAGTCATATAAAGTCAAAATATACATGATAAGAGCAAAGAGAGTAAATAGATTAATTATCTTTGGCTTAAAGCTAGGAGAGCCCTGGGCTATGCCAGACTACAAAGGGGGGTCGAGGTCTGAGAACCAGGAAGAATGACAGCTTGGACTTAGCCAAGACTACTTTTAGTTTATCTGTTATCACTTCAACTAGCAAGTAGTGCAAAGGACACGTCAGATGAAGGATTCAGGAAGGAAAAGTAGGACGTGGCTCCCTGGCTTTTCTCTGGTCCTCACAGAGGCGCACCCTATGGTCATAGAAGATTATAAGAAGTGAATGAAGATGCTGCCAGATTGGAGGAACCCAGAACTTTTAGTTCACTGCCCCCACGTAGATTGGAGCTGGGGAAAGGGAGAAGCAGGTAGGGAGCATGTCACCCTTGCCATGAGGACTTAACATCTGAGCTCCAGGGTCATAATTTCTTTCTTTTCTTTTTTTTTTATTTTGGTAAAATATATATAATATTTAGCATTTTAATCACTTTTAAGTGTACAGTTTAGTGGCATTAAGTACCTTCAGATTTTTTCACAACCATCGCCTCTGTCCATCTCCAGAACTTTTTCAATATCCTCAACTGAAACTCTGTACCCAGGAAACCATAATTTCTTGATACACCAAAGTTACAAAGACCTAGGAACCCCTGGGTCTTACTTCTTGTCCGTCCGCTGTCTGCCACAAGGCTGTACCCATTTACGTCCAGCTACACTGCCTAGAGGACTGAGTGCTCCTGTCTCCTGGTTGAGGCTGAAGGCACACACAACAAATTTCTATGCTCTTCCACTCTTTTCCCCTCCATGTGAACGTCTCCTCCTTCTGTGGCCACATTCTTTCTTCCAACTTAGTATTTGTAACAAATTTGGACAATAAATGCATTCATTCTGTCTTAGTTTATTTGGGCTATCATAACAAAATACCAGAGACTTGTGTAGCTTATAAACAACAGAACTTTATTACTCACAGTCCTGGAGGCTGGCAAGTCCAAGATCAAGACGCCGGCAAATTTGGTTACTTGTGAGGGCTCTGCTTTCTGATTTATAGGCAGCAGCTTTTGCTGTGTCCTCACATGGTGGAAGAAGGGGTAAGGGAGCTTTCTTGAGCCTCTTTTATATGGGCACTAATCCCATTAATGAGGGCTCTGTCCTTATGACCTAATCACCTCCCAAAGGCCCCACCTCCTAATGCCATCGGGCTGGGCATTAGATTTCAACATACGAATTTAGGTGGGGAGACACCAACGTTTAGGCTATAGCATGTTCTTTATAGAGGCTTTCTCAAGGACTTCTCAGGATCCCTCAGATATTTACTTACAGACTAATACTACAGAAGAGCAATTTTATTCTTCTATGTATTTCTTTCTAATTTAATTCTGAAAGAAATCTGCAGGTGGCAGGGCAGGGATATCTGGAGACTGTAATGCCTTTGCTCTATTTCCCAGCCTCCTTGTAGTTAGGTTTGCCATTGCCGGATTCTTAGTGGAATATGAGTGGAAGTAACACTCATATTGGGATGAGTTGGTTAAAGTGCAGGTGTGCCTTTCTCCACATTCTCTTCTACCTGTCTGCTAGCAGGACGATGCCAGGGAGGCCATGAAATGACAAGATGGTGGAGTCACAAGATGCAAGCAGCATGATTCCTTGCTCACCTCTTTGAAGTAAGCAACTCAAACCTCATCGGAATGGGATGTGAGCAAGAATAAAGCCTGATTCTGTTCAGCCATTGAGATCTTGGCGTTGTTTGTTTACATCTGAAAAAAACATTTAAGGATTTTAGTTGGCAGTGGGTTTACATGAATCAACTAGAAGGATGCTTCCTTTTCTTAACTTTTCAGCAGCATTCAAGCACCAGCCCTCCCTCCTAATGGAAACACTGATTTCCTTTGGAAATCCCAATATCCTCTAGGTTTTCCTCCTATCTTGTTAGCTGCTCCGTCCTCTGTCTTTCTTTGCAGTCTCTTCCAGAGGCTATTAATTATTGAATTTCCCTAGGTTTGGTGCTCTCATCTTTCCTCTTTTCATTTGATGACTCTTTCATATGGATTCAATTACCATCTATATGCAGAAGACTCACAAATTTATATCACTACCTGAGAACTCTCTTCTGAGTTCCAGGCACACATGATCAAACTTCCTGCTGGATATTTCCTCATGGACTTTTCAATGACTCTTCTTATAAAATTGCACTCATAACTTTCCTCTCAAATCTGGCCCTCTTCCAATGTTTCCCACCTCAGTGAATGGCACACCACCCCGCCAGTCATACAAGACAGAAGCTTTAAGTGTATGAATCCTTCTTCAACCTTATCTACCCCTCTCTCCGACCTTATATGATTCATTACCAAGTTCTATCAATTTTCATTCTAAATATCTCTCAGTTCCATCATCTTCCAGCTAGCTCCACCAACCCACCTGGTCATTATCTCTCATCTGGACTCCTGTAATACTCTTTTTACTGATACACACTCATATACTCCAGTGTCTCCTCAATCTACTGTTCATAGTAATCTTTTAAAAATTAAAGTCTCGAGGCTGGCCCAATGGTATAGTGATTAAGTTTGTCCCCTCTGTTTTGGCGGCCCTGGGTTCACTGGTTCAGATCCCAGGCACGGACCTACACACTGCTCATCAAGCCATGCTGCGGTGGCATCCCACATACAAAATAGAGGAAGATTGGCACAGATGTTAGCTCAGGGACAGTCTTCCTCAAGCAAAAAGAGGAAGATTGGCAACAGATGTTAGCTTAGGGCCAATCTTCCTCTCATACACACACACACACACACACACACACGAATTAAAATCTCATTTCCCTCCTGTCTAAAACTCCTCACGGTTTCCCATTTGTTGGTTAGCCTGAAGACAAAACATGGCCTCGAAGATCCTGCATGATCTGGCACCTTCTACTCTCTGGCACGCCTGGCTTTCTGAAGGCTGTACTTCTCTTTTAATACTTCAGAATTCCATGTGCCAAATATATCCTTTTCACCGCTTATAAAGCTTTGAGCTGCATACCAGAGGAGTTTTTTGTTCCAACACCAGTAAAAATAAAGAATGAATCAAATGACTATTCTGGATTAGGGAAGGTTATTATCCAAAGTGAAGGAAGCATCTATACTTAGCTCACAGCAGAACATTAAACTGGATCCTCCTCAATCAGTCACCAGGGCTCACCTCAGGGAGGAGGAACAAGGACTGAGCTCCACAGTCGTGTGGCCCATCATGTTGGCAG
Organism: Equus asinus; assembly: GCF_041296235.1. NCBI lineage: Eukaryota > Metazoa > Chordata > Mammalia > Perissodactyla > Equidae > Equus > Equus asinus. The sequence goes on along the minus strand of NC_091813.1, from coordinate 37,054,552 downwards.
GAGAGGGGGGCACCCACACTGTCTTGGGAAGAGGCCTGCATTGAAGCGTTGCTCACAAGAACGTGGTTGAGGAGCAGTTCTCAGAAATCACAGAGGATTGGCCAAATAGCTAACCCAAGATAAGGCAAGTGGAGGAACTGAACTTCAGTCATCGGTGAAATCACATGGGCTTGTCTCAGAACAGAGTCCAAATCAGCTCCGCTATGAAGAGATTAGAGTCAGAGGAGCCAGCACCACAGAGTCAAGAGCAAAATTGCTTCAAATGAGCCTTAAGTAAATGGAAAGAATTTAAAGTCCTTCAGGTAGTGGGCAGAGAAGAATCTGGAAGATTAAAACAAAATGATCAAGTTGACACTATGAAAATCATATATGAATTTAGCAGGTTGATGATATTTTAAAAAACACTTCTGGCTCAGTTACATTGCTGTGTCTTATGGAAGTATTCTGAAGAAATGAACTTTGACAATAAAAAATTATATGGCTCCGTGACTCAGACCCTCTCTTCATTATTCTTACATAAATCTGGCCATTGGCAGCATCTACGCAGAACAAAGACTGGAGATTTCAGGGTGCAAAAAACATTTCTGAAATCCCTTTCAAGAAATATTTTTAAAAGTGCGCTTGGCCATCTTTCTGAATGAATACATTTATAAACATTGTTACCAGGTAGCAAGAGGTGAGCCTGTCCAACGTTTGCAGAGATTTTGTGGTTGGCAAATACAGTGTAAAATTTGCAAAGATATTGGGCTGTAGTATGTTTACCTTGGATAAGTGAAAAAGCCCAGCTTACACAGTGAGCTTCAACAATGTCGACAGTCAATTTGAAGAATATTGGCCCTAAAGTTTGCTTCTCTTATCAAAACTTTTGGGTCAAAATTATTGGGAAAAATATTTCAGCTCACATCTCTATTGGTTTTTAAGGGAAGAGGTATCAAATTTATGAAACATCAGATATTTGTTACTTGGCAAGATTAAAAGAAACTCTATTTGAAAATACTTGCTGCCAACGTATTCTGTGATTCTTTAAAAATCCACTAATGAGTTTTGTGTGTGCGTGTTTTTTAATAGCCTTGGACCTTGTAGAGTTGAAGTAGTTCTATTCCACTTGCAGTAACTCTTGGAAGTAGCACATGTAATTCAACCCTGAGTCTAAATCTCTAATCACTTGGTTTCAACTTCTGTTTAGTGTGTTCTGCCAACAACATATTAATTAGATGTGACCAAGTGGTTCCAGGTCATTGCAGGAAAGCCAACAAAACTCCGGGGATTACATGCTAAACACAACTATCTCCTCAGCCACTTTGTAAAATAAAGGAAGCGAAAACCTAAAGTAATTCTCATAAAGACCAGCTATAAGAGGAGGAAGAAGGGGCTGGGGACACATGGATAACCAAGATTCTATGTCCCTATGAATTGTTTACCCTGCCTGCATAAACCTGCTCCAGAGTGGTCTTACCAATGCCCCCTATACAGTCTGCTGAGTTCCTAAGGAAAATATAAAAGACTAAACAAACAACTTTAATTTTGTGAAACACTTGTTTAGAAAGTACACTGCTAAATAGCAGAAGCAAGTGTGGAAAACATCTGTGTATCATAACGTGGAACTTAACTTAGTCACTTAGAGAATTGTTGTATCACCTGTCCCAGTCATATCAGCATTTAATTGAGAGTAGTTGTTCCCCCAAAAGATTGATAATAAAATGATACTTCTCATCTTCATTGTTACAGTAATGACAATAAGGGTCACTGGGGAAATCAGTATTCATTGACAACAGTCATTTGAATCATTGAATTAAACTTACTGCAGTTAAAATCTTTGGATATATAGAAAGGAAGTGATACCAACAGGATTCACATGATTATAACACTGATGATTAAAAATAAAAATACTAATGGAAAAGGAATCTCTCCAGTATATTTTGGATTTCCTTTTTCAGAATTTTAGAGAAAAAGATATCTCAACCTTTTAAACAATTTCCCAGCCAGAAATACTGATTGCCTTTTATATTCAGTGCTGGGCAGGGATGGAGATGCTTTAGCTTTTCTCAGTATGTGGTATCGACTTTGGAGTAAAACTTAAACGGGACCCAGATGTTTCTGCCCTTAGCACTCCAGCTCCTGCCTCCAGGCCTGCGGTCCCTGGGTTTTCCTCAGGCCAACCCTGACTCATAACTCGGCACATTTTGGAGTTCCTTGAAAAGAACCCACCCTCCCCAAAGCAGTATTGAGATATCGAGACTTTATGGAAGACTTTGAGGGGAGATAAAGGAGGGTTGCTTTGCCAACTCCATAGCAACCAACTTAAAAGTTACTGTAAAATCTTCTTCTAAGCTCTCTTCCTAGACGTTCCCCACCCTTCTCTTTTTTTAACCATCCTGGCTAGATCTTATGCTCTCCTTCTACATCTTCCCTGGAAATTTCAAATTACTCCCCCATCTTTTGTGCAGAGCCATTCAACTCTACCTATCTCTCATGCCAAATATGGCACACTCAAACACAGCATGGCATTCAGGCAAAGGGCCCTCCAGGTAACGAGACCCAGTTGCTTTATAAGGCAATTTATTGACCCATTAGGATCTCATCTTCCGTACTAAAAAGTTCATTCAAATGTTTTTTCTTTTTTAAAAAATATACAATGTTCTCCCTGTGAGGAATTCTATAGAATAAAAATTTCTTCATTTCTTTTAATAAAACAGTCACTTTCCCTGATTCAGCAATTCCTATAACCTATAACTACACAGTAAGAAATGTCAAAGAATGTGACAATCCACAAACATATCTATCAACTCCCTGGAGATTTCTCTCCTACAATAAATCCAAGGAAATTCTAATTTAAAACTATAAATTGCCACATATATTTTGGTCTGTCTAGAAGACCTGGTTTTAAATAGATATCCTGTTTGAAAATGACCTTTGATCAGCCATCATCACTCCTCCACTCTACTCCCCAAGAACACATACATTTTTAGAAGAAAAGCGTCAGAAAATTGTATATCTCATAAGTTCACATCAATGGGATCCAAATCTTTTAAGGAAGCAGATTCATCCAGTGAAATAACTTATTCAAAGAGTCTCTTTTCTTGTAATAGACCACAGGAAAGAGAATTTGGACTTGCAAATGTTGGTGTTACATGTGTAACTGCATGTTTAAGATGAAACTGACAAAACTAAATGAGAATTGGGTTGTGAACCTAAGAAAGGCCTTGGTGGAGTAATGAGGAGTCGGGGTAAGGGTGGTATGTGGAGTGGAAATGAGACCTGTTTGATTTCCTAGCCGTGTGTTGTGACACCATGTTAACTTGGACAGAAAAAGGACTTAGGCTGCTAGGAGTCACAGATTCCCGTCTGGCTACAGCTCCATCTCTAACTGTGTAGCATGGGTGACTTACATCTTCTTTTCAGTTCCAACCTTCTCATCTGTAAAAGAGGGCTAGCAAATCCTGCCTCAGAACATTATTGTGAGTGTTAATTGAGAGTTTTACATGGAAAGACATCAAGACATTGGATTTTTATAGCTGAAGAAAGTGAGCTTCTTTTTGCTCCTACTCTCAATTCAGGGCGTATCTCTGCCAGTCCCCCCAAATCCTCTGCGCTTAATTCTTAACAACCGTCTCTGGAGATTAGTTTGATCTAATTTTCCTCTAAAATTTGCTGGGTTAGCTCCAGCGCCACATTCTGACTTCCATGGCCCGTGGGGACTTTCCTCTTTGTGGACTCCTTCCTCCGTTAAAAGCATATCAAAAATTATGTTTTATGAATGTGTTGGTGTAAAGATGAATACAATCCAGGCTTGATCCATTCTTACACGTTCATTATTGTGATATACACTTTTGATTTTTAAAAGAAATTAAAACACTTTTGTGGGCCCCTAAAAGTATCTTGGGTGCTGGACACTATGCCTACTGAGCCTAATGGATCAGTCAGTCCCTGTTAGCTTCTTGCTCCTGTTTGGGGTTCCAATTTTTCTCAAGTATTCAAGGAAAATTCCCAATCCTTCTTCTTTTTCTCTTTGTTGTACACATTAATTTTCTCTAATCTCTTCTCACAGACTCAATCCTCTTATCCTTTTATCGTCTTGGTTGCCCTCTTTGGGAGCTTTTGGATTCCAGCCAAGGTATTGATGTTTCCTTTTGGTAAGTATAAAATTATATATGATACCCTGGGCCACCTGATGTAGGCCATATTGAATAAAATGATTTATTTCCTCTTCAGACATATGAAACTCTACTTTTTGAACTTTTCCAAGTGCATTTGTGCTTTTTATTTTTTATTTGTTTTTAGTAGCTGTCAAGGCATATTTAATTTCTTCTGAACTCTTACCCTCAGATTTTATTGCTTTCCCAATATCATTGTTTCGTTTGTTCCTTTTTTGACTTCATACAGGATATTCCCAAATCAATAATAAATCAAACAGTTAGCTATGGAGATTCAGCATACCGTCACCTGTCTTCAAAGTGTAGCCGTTAAAAGAAAGGAGCAACCCTAGGGACGCAGACTTTAAGAGAGCTTACAACACAATGGCACACGAAATATGACACAATTCACCCTTCATTGGTACTTGGTGTTCACTTAACTTAAAACATGCACTTTACATTTATCCAAAAGTCATTTATACTAGTTTTTGTTTTATTTTATTTTATTAACTAATTTATATATATATATATATTTTTTTTTTTTTAAAGATTTTATTTTTTCCCCTTTTTCTCCCCAAAGCCCCCCGGTACATAGTTGTATATTCTTTGTTGTGAGTCCTTCTAGTTGTGGCACGTGGGACGCTGCCTCAGCGTGGTCTGATGAGCAGTGCCATGTCCGCGCCCAGGATTCGAACCAACGAAACACTGGGCCGCCTGCAGCGGAGCGCGCGAACTCAACCACTCGGCCACGGGGCCAGCCCCAACTAATTTATATTTTTATTTATTCCTCATTTTTAAATTCTAGGTGTTTGAAAAGAAATGGCTTCTCTTTTTTTTCTCCATAGCTTTGCTAATGAGTGCTGGATTGAAGTTTTAAAAAAAAATCATATGACACATTTTTATTCATACTCTGCCTTATCCCAAAGAAAAGATTTAAGATGGCCTAAAAAGATGCATGCAATATGGTGACAAAAATTGAAGAAATAAATTCGAAGTAAATTAGGGGAAAAAATCAAACAGAAAATAAAGATAGGGAAATAAGTTGGAAAAAGATATGCATGATATGTATGATAATGCATTCCATTAGTGGACATGCTTTCTGGGAACAGGCCATGGATTTGACTCTAAGATCAAAGTTTGAGTACTAGGTAAGGTAAATAATGTATGCCTGATTTTTTCCACCTAAAAACTGATTAAAAAATTTATCAGATACTTACCTAGGATAGACAGAAATAATAGCAAATAATTTTTACATGGCTATGACTTTTTAAAGGGAAGACAAAATGTTATATCATAAAGCTTACCTCTGCCCCATCTCCCTCAAATTTCCCATCTGCCATGTCTGATATCTCAGTAACACAAGGAAAATTGTCAATTATCTACAGCCAGCCAGAAATTCTCATCTGCTCTTTAAAAATCATAAGAGCTGTTAAGTTGTGCATGGCCAAACTAGGGGATACTATTCACAGCCTAAATAAAAAATTTGGAAAACACAGAAAAATATAAAGAATATCAAGTATAACGTGCCTCTTAATTTCACAGAGATAATACCTGGTTGACACTTTGTTCCTTTCCAGTTTTATTTTTTTTAAGGACAAGTTCCCAAAAGTGGAATTCTTGCATTGAAAGAGGTGATTGTCTTTAAAACATAATTTGCCAAATTACACTCCAATCTGTAGTTTATGTGAATGGAGATTTCAGTACATTTTTGCTATGTTTGTGGCTCAGTTTCTTCCTTTATAACATGAAGATAACAATATTACCTTATATTAATGATATTTATATATTATCTCAGTTTCCTTACTCATAAAATGAAGGCAATAATATTGCTTAAAAATAACCCTATTACCTTATAGGCTTGCTGTAAATATTAAATAAGGTAGCAATCTGTAAAGTACTAGAGGATGCCATGCACATTTTGCTATTATTATTATTTGCAAAATTGGTAGGTAAAAATAGTTTCTCATTTTCTTTCGTATTCAGCTACTAGGAATATGGAATGCATTTTCAGATATTTCTTGGACAATTTTGTTTCTTCTTTCATTAATTGTCGACTCGGACTTTTAGCACCATTTTCTAATAGTTGCTTGATTATTCTTATTTATTTTATGTATTTTTTTACAATAAGGATACTAACCTTGTATCTCACATAAATGTTTCAAATATTTCCCTCAGCTTTTGATTTTTTAATTTGGTTTTATGTTTCTTTCTTTACATGCAGATGTTTAAATATTTTATTAAGAGAAATAACGAATCTTTTATGCATGTTTTTTCCTATTCTTTGATATTTAGGAAATAAATTATTTTCCTGTGGTTGCTATAACAAATTGCCACAAAGTGGGTGGCATAAAAATAACAGAAATGTTGGGGCTGGCCCAGTGGCATAGTGGTTAAGTTCACATCCTCTGATTCAGCAGCCCAGGGTTCGCCAGTTTGGATCCCAGGCATGCACCTATGCACCACTTATCAGGCCATGTGTGGCAGGCGTCCCACATATAGAGAAAGATGGGCACCGATGTTAGCTCAGGGCCTATCTTCCTCAGCAAAAAGAGGAGGATTGGCAGCAGATGTTAGCTCAGGGCTAATCTTCCTCAAAATAATAATAATAATAATAACAGAAATTTATCCGCTCACAGATTTGGAGGCCAGAAGTCCAGAGACAAGGTGTTGGTAGGGTGGGTTCCTTCTGAAGTCTCTGAGGGTAAATCTAATCTGTTTCCATGCTTCTCTCCTAGCTTCTGGTGGTTGTCTTGACATTCTTGGGCTTCTAGACGCATGACTCTAATCTCTGCCTCCATCTTCACATAATCTCCTCCCCTGTATGTCTGTGTCTGTGTGTTCAAATTTTCCTCTTCTTATAAAGACATCAGTCATATCAAGTTCAAGGCCCATCTTAATCTGGTATGACCTTGACTTAACTTGATTATATCTGCAAAGACCCAGATATGTCACATTCACACGTTCCAGGTAGACATGAATTTTTGTGGGACATTAATCAACCTTGGACAGGAAGTAATTTTGTATCCCAAGATGACAAAAATATTCACCTATGTGTTCTATTTACTTATTTATTTTTATATTGTTCTTCAATCTATCTGGATCTCCATTTTTTCTGATGTAATTAGTAATCAATCATTTAGGCTGGGGTACATTATCTTGATATTTATAAAGGCCTCCCCTTTTTTTAAGTGGAAATGGAAAAGCAATATGCCAAGTGTACCACTTAAATATAAATGCAGCAATTTCACACACACAGAGAAATAAGAAAAATTTCAAAGGACAGCTTGATGATCCAGAACTTGCTTAAGAAATACCAGGCTTGGTTTCCATTGCCTGTTGCAAAATAATTACTCCTCACTCTTGGAAATCTTAGTATTTACCAGATAATCTTCACCTCTTTCTCCCTCCCTAAGATTTACATAGTTTTATATGGATGAAATCACACACTGATTTATCAAGAGCTGTCCAGCTGAACAGAAGATATTTGTGGTACAAGAAGCCCTTCAGTATTTCTTTGTCTTTGATTACCCCACATGTTCGCATTCATCTCACATTTTCCCTCAGATCTAGCTTTCAGATGCATGGACACTCCACCAGGTGTTCTGGCTTTGTTCATTTCCATATTGTCCCTCCTCTTCCTGGAGCAGCTGTACTGACAGGACTCTGCTTGTTCTCCTTATACTTTCCTCTAGGTCAAATTTGATTCCTCAGTGATCTTCAATGATGCTAGCATTCCATGGGTTTCCTCCTTGGGTTGCCTTGCTGACTGTGTCATGGTATATCTGCAAGGCTTATGCGTTGATTCTCCACAATAATAAAGAACATATATTTTAGCCTCTAAGACTACGATCCTCTTTATCCTGCCTGAAATGTCTGTGCATACATAGACTGGCATGCTAATGTACCATGTACCTGTTATCTTTTTTCTGGAGATCTGTGTACTTCTATTAACGATTTCAGGTGGTTGTATATCCCAGCAAAAATTATTGTATTGAAGAAATTTCATCCACTGCAATATCTTCTGGATTGTATAAATGCCATTTAACATGTGATTAAGGCTTTTCTTCAAGGTGCTATATTCATTTAATATTAATCCACCTAACAGTGTAATTGGAAAAAAGTATTTTTGATCAGTTGCTAAATACATACTAATGAAAATACTCCTTCTGGATCTGAACTTCTAGATGGTGGTAAGAAACGGCACTTAAATCAATAAGCTAATATTAAATTAAGTAAATGTTAAAACAATACAATAAAAACCATTTTTGGCAGAATGAATCACATCATCAATAGTTTTTTCTCTTATGCGACTTAGTTTAGAATATAAGTGGCTAAGTAATACTAGGACACACGAACATTAGACCTCTTCGGGTGTTCATTATTTTATCGACGAATGTATCTAAACATTGTTATCTTTAGACATGAAATATACAAATGTATGCCAGGCTCCATTCTCAACTGTGTTTCTGCAAGGCCACCAGCAAACTTGTCCCTAGATATGAATATTATCATGAGCTCTCTAGGTTCCCCTTGGTTTTTCTACATCGTTGTCAACATCAACACACAGTTATTGAAATCTATTAGGTGCTTTCCTTTGAAACAAGTTTTTACTGTAGATGCTAACAGAGAACTTTGGTTCTCTAAGAGACAATATGTCTTAAATAGAATATTTAGTTTAGAGATATTAACAAATTTCTAAAGGTTTTGACCTATAATGAGGTTTCTGTGAAGGCCTAGCTACCATCATGATCCATCTATTCTATTCATCCAACAAATAATTATTGGGCATATACTATGTAGCAGGCCCACTTCTAGGTGTTAATGAACAAAATAGAAAATAATTCCTTGCTCTTATGGAATTTGTTGTATAGTAGATCCTCTTTAACCCAAACTCAAAATTCCACAATGTCCTAAGACTAATATTCCAAAAGAAATGTCAGGAATAGCAGAAATAAACAAACTGTTTATTGCGTTCTAATAAGAATGACATTTTTTGATACACTGGAATAGGTACTAGTTCTTATTCAATTGAGAGAAGGAATAGGGTCCATATCAATATTTTAATAATAATAGAAAATAACTATTATAAAATAGAGCGTTACTGCCATTGAGGTGAAATGGCTGTATATAGATAGTTTGTTGAATCAAAGAAGGAAGTCCTGGACAGTTGGGCCTTCTTCAGTAGTTGGATGAGTACAGTCCGTTAATGGGGGAGCTTAAAAGCAACAATGCATGACACAGATTAGCTGGTTTGGGATTGCACTTTCTTGAAATTCTGGCTATGGGTAAGAACAGCACCAAACCAAAAACTATGTTCATTTGGTCCTTTAATCTTCTTGTCCAACAGTAGAATGCTAAATGACAGGAGGAAGCATCTTCATAAACAATAATGATTTGTGTCTGGTGTCAACTGCAAAGCTATCTCAAAACAATCCCTCACCATTGCCTTGCCCAGCTGAGCAGCTGCCATTTCCCTGGCCCAGCTCTTACTGTTGCAGAGCTGGGCAACACAAACAATGGTCCTGCACCTGCTGCCGGGCCTGCCAGAGTGATGGTAGCGCCATGGTTCAAGCCAGGAGGAACAGGACCATAAAACAAAGATGCACACCCCTGCTAGCTCAGCTGCTACTTTCACTGGTGCTGCTCTCCTGCCAGACCAACTGCCAGGCCAGTTTGCCTCACAAATGTGATGTAGACACAGAGAGCATCACGAGAGACAGACAGACCTTCTGGAGAGGTACAAATAAATCTGATCAGGTCAGACTCAGCTTCATTAACTTCCTGTGGGAGAAAAAGTGTAATCTGAGCGTTAGAGATGGGGGTACTTGGAACTCCCTAATCCAAATGCCTGCTCTGTTTGTTTCCTTCTTGTATTTTCATCTGTCATTTGTCTTTGTCAGCACAATTGTGCTAAGATGTAGGCTTGCTTTCCCCACACAGGAGAGGGAGATAAGAGTCTTTCACAATGGTTCATATCTTCCCCTTGACTTTCTCCTCCTTGGTGATTTTATTGACATCTGAGCTGTAACCACCACTCCTCTTGAGATGACTCCCCCAAATCACAACTTCAATTTAGAATCCTGGAATTTTGGTGCTGGAAATAACCATTAAAATTATCCTATCTAACTCTTAAATTTTACAGATGAAAATACTAAAGCTCTGAGATGTCAAATGACCTTTCAAGCTTATACAAAGAAGGGGTTAGTAACACCAAGATTACAACCTTAGTCCTGACTCCCAGTCCAGTGCTCTCTCCACCCTTCCACGTTCTCTCTGATGTGTCTTATGATAGCTCATCCTCTTCTCTTATTTTGATTTCTACAGCCACTTTTGTATTCCAGGTGGTCATTAATTTTCAGGTGCCTTTGTAAGAGTTTCCTGGCTGATATTCCACCTGCATTCTCAAATCCATTTTAAGATAACCGCTACAGCTTACATCTTAAAAATCTTCAAAATAGCTCTGTTTTTGTGTGTGTGTGATTATTCGAATTCAAAGCCATTTGAAGGTTTCCTATTGTCTCAAATTAGGTCAAAAGCGGATCTAACCCACCTTGTCTGCCTATCTCCAAAAGCCTGTTATGTCTTTCTCATGCTCCAGCCAAAACCGACAGTTTCCTATTTTTGGAATGCTGCTCATGCTTTTGCATTTACTTCTCCTTCTATTTGGAATGACCACCTCACATCTCTGCCTGCCAAATCCTCCCCAGCCTTCAAGGCTCGAATCAGATGTTACCTTCTCCATGAAGCCATCTCTTATCCTCCCAATTGACTGTGAACTCCTCCTTCTGTGATCTCTCATGACATGTAATTTTCTGCCTCATATAACATTCAACCTCACATATAGTTACTAGTGTATGTATTTTATCCCTTCAAGTAGACTTTAAATTTTCCCATGCCTGAGATTCTGTCCTATATAGTCTGGTACCCAGCACCCTTCCCCTTGAAAAGTACCTAATACACTGCCTTGAGTATAGTCGCTACTCAATTGAATGTCATAGTATTTGAGCAAGATCTGACAACACTACATACAGTCTCTAGGCTTACAAAGTTTATTTTGACTTTGTAGTCTGTATATATAGCAACATAGCATCTTGGAATTAGGAACCAAAGCCCAAGAAACTGGGATTCTTTTTTTCTTTCTCTCTTATTTTTTAAAAATTTTTGGCAAGGAGGATCTTTAAAAGAATTTTTTAACTGCAATGAAATATACATAACATGAAATTGATCATCTTAACCATTTTAAGGGTACAGTTCAGTGGCATTAAGCACTTCATATTGTTGTGTAACAATCACCTCCAGAACTCTTTTCTTTGGCAAAACTGAAACTCTATACCCGTTAGACAATAACTCCCTATGACCCTCTTCCTTCAGGCTCTGGAAACTGCCATACTACTTTCTGGCTCTATGAATTTGACTACTCTAGGTACCTCATATAAATGGAATCATGCAGTATTTGTCTTTTTGTGACCGGCTAATTTCACTTAGCACGATGTCCTCAAGGTTCATCTATATTGTAGCATGTATCAGAATTCCTTCCTTTTTAAGGCTGAATAACGTTTTATGTATATGCCACACTTTATTTATCCATTCATGCATCAATGGACACTTGGGTTGCTTTCATCTTTTGGCTACTATGAATAGTGCTGCTATGAAAATGGGTGAACAAATATCTCTTCGAGAACCCGCCTTCAATTCTTTTGGATGTACACTCAGATGTGGAATTGCTGGATTATATGGTAATTCTATTTTTAATTTTTTGTAGGACTGCCATACTATTTTCCACAACATTGACACCATTTTACATTCAAAGAGAGATTCTTTTTAAGAATTTTCATGAGAGTCTCAGATGTGACAGAATACCTGAAGTAAAAATAATAGAAACTACAGCTCTGCAATTCAAGCTGCTTCAGTCAGACGAATCACAGCTGGTGTTCGGAAGCCAATTCGATATGAAGACTACGACGCATAACCCTGGAGTTCCTCAGCCTGCCTGTGCATCAGAATCCTTGCACCAGATATCCTGAGCTAGAACCTCTGGGAACCTGCAGTTACACAGAGTTCCTCCTGTGGTTATTGGCCTGGGTGTACATGGAGAGTCTTCTTATGGACTATGAGTGTGTTCACAAACTTGTTTTTGTGCTGATAGTATTGCGCTGGGAGATAGAAACAACCCGTTAGTATTTATTTTAAAATACCTACTTGTTTCAATATGTTCACACTCATGGTCATTCATTGGGACAGGACCCTGCATGCCCTCAATTAATTCCAGAGTGGTGGGGCAGAGAAACTGGAGCCAGTGGGATGGACTATAGGGCAAGACCCAACAGGAAGGAAGTGAACAGAACAATAGATGTGTCCAGGAAATCAGCGACTGTGGATTTGATTGGCACTCCACATCGTAGTTAGGGAAGATGATAGGAAAAGGAGTACAACAGACTATCCGAGAGCAGGCAGAACTTGGGAACCAGGTAGTTGGGAAGGCAATTGGCATCAGGGAATTCCATGGGTAAGAAGCAGAGGCAAGACAAAATAGAGGGTAGGGAAGAATGATCCTTGTTCTAGAGGGAATGGAAGTTAAGAAGCCAGGCAGAGTGGAATCATCAGGGCATAAAATAAGAACTAGGCTAACATTAAAGGTGACATCCCTCATTCCATCATTTCTTCATTTTGTCATTCTTTCATCCACTCAGCAACAAGTGCTGTAAATGTACTTGGTGCTTGGCAATATGATTCTGGGTTTAGAATGCTCTTCTGGAATCTTCCAATTCCTTTTGCTTAAGGTAAACAATGGTCCAGAGGCTACACCACTGAATATTGTTACTAACAACATAAAAACTAGTTGATTGGTGTACTTTGAGAAGAGCGTGTGTATGTTTTCCAAACAGTCTGGGTCTGTGAATACGAAGTGGGCACACTTTCAGTAGGTATTTCAACAAAACCATCATAAAGGGCATTTCAGCCTGTCAGCATCGTTTTGATTTCCAATCTTGCCGGCACTCTCTTGATTAATTCAGGGAACTATTACCATCACCCAGTCAGTAGACATTTTTCTCCTGATGCTCTTTTTTTTTTTTTTTTTTTTAACTGATCTCTCCTGTGCCCTGCTTTATGGACTTTCATTGCCCATTAAATTAATGTGTGGGCAGGAGTAGAAAAAATAAAGAAACTAAAATTAGCCCTGTTTCCTACTTTTTAGCAGCAGTGATATGATTTACTAGAGAAGGAAATTGGAACTGTGAACTAAAATTAAACTTTTCAATTACCTGAAGATTTTACTCATCCTTGTTATTCCTAACCCCAGGGGAAAAAAAAATCTATGCTCATGATGAGTGGGGAAAAGTTTCATGCAAGAAATAGTCCAGTTTCAAATGCTTTCTGCCAATTCTGAACAAGCATAAATTATGTTTATTTCTCAAACATTTAGGTTAGCAATCTTAATTTAAAATTTGCTGCCCGTAATTTCATCATTTACGCACTTGTTAATTAAACTGGTAATGTTATCAAAACAAAATTGTGTTTCAATTTAGTTTTGCAAATATATTTTTTACCACCCCAAACAGTTTTATAGCTAAGTATAAATACAGAACATTCTTTGAATAGATAAACATCATTACCTAAATTAAGCAAGTGTTTGAGTGCCCCTTTAATCTACTGATGGTACATTATTTCTGACTTTGATAAGGGGCTGACTTATCTGCCCCCTGGTAAGTAACTTACTGATAATTTTAATTGCATTTTATTTCTGAAATTCTGCTCTTTGTTTTCTTGATTTGTGCTATCTTCATTTCTTGGTTGTTAACAGGTGTTTAGGGTTCTCACCTCTGAGAGTCTCTGTTGAAGACATTCAGTGCATTGGAGGTAGAGAGAGAATGACTTCTTCTCTAATCTTTGTTCCTTTATGCAAAAATTTTGCATAAAAATTCCATATAGATTCTTTACAATGGCAAAATTCAATATAAGTAGTATGACTGATACATCTTTCTATTTCTAGTCCATTGTTTTCCAAAGTTGTTTGAAGCATCCCTAGCCCTAGGATGCTCCACAAAAAATGGTACTGAGGTCAGATGAGTTTACAGAATGTTGTACTGCAGTCTCACCTTTGGAGATGTCCAAGGCCCATTAGTATGCCCTAGACTAAGCAGACTTGCTGTAATCTGTATAACTTTATTCAAGTGTTTCCCACAGTTATTCAGAGTACATTTTCCTCCCTCATGGAGATAAGTATTCTAAGAAACGCATTTCAAGAAACAATGCTTTATTTTTTTATGCTTAAAGCACATTTACTAGTATCTGTGTCATTACTATAGGTTAAACATACAGCCCAAAAAGAGCTGCCTTCTGACCAGCAAATTATGTGCTGGCTTTAAAGTACAGTGTAGATTCCCCATTAAATGTCATCTTCTTCCATTTGGAAAACCGGTTACGTGATATCTAACAAATAATGCCGGACAGTTAAAATTAGGGAGCTGAGGGAAAGTACAACAATGAAATATTCCCTGGGCTTTTAGCATTTTCAATAAATTATAAATCAAATTTATACACCCTTAAAATTACTGTTGGTTTCTTGTTGAAAGGACAAGAGTTCATAGGAATGTTAAGGATTAATATTTCTTCCCTCAATGAGATAACTATTTTAAGTTCTACTTCTTCTTAAAGATCGTCTTTCTTGCCAGCAAATTTTCAACACTTACAACTAAAAAAGAAAGGAAGTTGTCCCTTTCTGTATTGACTTTTCCCTAAAGTGATATTATGTTTCAGCAAAAATTTATTGTTTTCCTCTACACAAATGAGTTCTTACTTCACGTGGGACTGACATTTTCGGGAGCCTTCGAGATGTTAGAGGAAATAGCCCAGGACAGGCATCAGCATCCGTGCATTCCTGTCCCATCTACACTCTTGTGAGAAAACATTGTGAGAGGTAAAGCAGTGAGAAGCAAATGGACTTAAAAATGCCTGGCCCTAAATAGAGGGCTTGGGAAAAAAATTAATGTCGAATATTAAAGTTGGAGTGTGTTGCGGGCTCAGTGAGCCGAGGAGTCGAAAGAAAGATTTTTTTGACTCTCAAGGTCTGGCAGTAGTGCTCCTTTATTCAGAGAATAGCGTGGAGTAGCATGGGGACAGGACCCAGGGGCCACAAAGAGCTGCAGCATGGGGCTAGGACCCATGGGCAGGGAAGAGCTGCAAACATGGGTTGAGAGTAGGACTAAATTTATAATCATAGGTATGTGAGTTATTTCTTTACAAGACAAAGGAAAGATTACGTTAAAAAGTCTTTAAAATGGTATCAGTGCAGGTGGGGTCTGGTTACCAGGTGGTCGTCTAACTTTGGATAGGAATCAGGTTGGATCAGGTCAGGGTGACCCATGCTTCCCAGAGGATGATACAGACCAGTATGTAGGGCAGGAGCCTTGGGCTTCTCTCCCTGGGCCAGCCTTGATCCTCATTAGAGGGCACCTCAGAAATCATCCATTTCTGGGGTTTTCCATGCTGCCTGTGGGAAGGAATCACCTGGGCAGCCTGGAAACAAATAACAACAAACAAACAAACAGCAAGGCTTGAGGCAACAAAGCCTTGGAGGCAGCAAACAAAGATTTGGAGTGATCTGCTCAAGGGTGAGTCTGGAGTCTGGGATGTAATATTTTGTAAAACTCTCCAGGTAGGAGGGGCATCTAAAGTGCAGGTAGAGTTCAGAACCACTAATCTTCTCCAAGTTCCTGTCTTATGAGTGAGCAATCTCTATCAGTTGAGTTGCTTGCTTTCTGTTGCAAAATTAATTTGTTCATTTAAATTAGAAAACAGATCTTCTGATTCTTAACCAGAGCACTTTCGCCATATGGGGTTGCCTCCCCTCACCACTCTCCTTAGCTGTGTGACCTGGGCAAGTCATACAACCTCTCTGTTAACTCATCAATTGTACCTGACAAGGACCATTTTGGGATCAAATAATAAATGGAAAACATGCCTGTGCAAATTTAGATGGCATTGCTAATTCATTAGAAGTGACCCAAACCACATTGTTCATTTGCTCTAATTAATAGGATGTTTCCCATCAGTTTTCACTTGAAAAACTGCTTTCTTCAATTTTTATTTGAAATCTAAGACCATCTCTTGGCATGTGATTCACTCTCAGATTCAGTCTCTTTCTTGAATCTACTGAGTGGTTTTTACACATCTGTCCTAACATCCAACCCATTGTGGGACACAGTCCCTTCTTAAAGGTTTTTCAAAAGAGGGCAAAACTAAGAATCCTTCTATAAGTGTGGTAGCTCTCTGTCCTCGGTGGGGACAGTGCTCTGAGGCACTACAAGATACGAAGCAAGAGCAAATGAAGAGAAAGGACTTTCCCCACATCTTCCCACAGGGACCCAGCCAGCAGCCTTGCACCCTTGGGATGGCTTACCTGCCTCCCTCATCCCGTGTCCCTGCCGCTCTGAGTCCTCCCCCACCCCCCAGCTGCTCACTTTACTTTGGCAAAACCTCCCTTTTCAGTTGGTCTGTTCTACACCCAGAGGAAGGCTGTGGAAAGGGATGGAGGAACACCACCCACAGGGCTGTCACTATTTCTCTGCAGGGCAGGCATGCTGGCTTGCTTTGATGCTGTCACTCTAGGTGGATCTCAGTGTGCTCTTCAGAATATTGACATCATTGGAGACCAATGGGGATGGATGGGTTGTTCAACAGGTGGCTACTACTCTAAGCTCCAACCCATTACCGTGGAAAAATGCAGAAAGCAACACTGACAAATGCCTAACTGGCCCCTGAGTACCTTGAGCCAAGACTACCATTATTTCTAGGCTGTCAGGATTTAACTTGACGCTCCACCGGGAACCACAGGGCTGCCTACCTGGCCCTCGTTACCATGAATAATTGAAAGTTGGAAATATGTCAGAGGGCTTCTATGAACTTTGCTTTTTACCTATCATAAAGTGATGGCAATTTGCAGGAAAATCATTTCATGGAAGGTCCCTAGAACGTGCTGATCTAAGCAGTTAGCATCAGCCCCTCTAAATCAATCATGCCATGGTTTCAGCCTAATTACTGGAATTGGTGTTCGGGCTCAAGAAGTCAATAAACACCAGAAAGTAAGTTTTATTGCAAAACAGATTGCAGTTCCAGTAAAGATGCTGTATATGAATAGAAACATGCTGGTTACAGATGTCCGTCAGCCCCAATCCTAATTAATAAAATTACAAAGCAAAGGGGGAGGGTGCCCGCAAGTGGCAAGGATAGAAGCTCCCAGTGAGGCGTCACAAATCAAAATCAAACTTAAATGTTTACAAGGGGTGTGCCGCAACTGAGGGGAATGAAATCAAACAGACTTGATTTTTAAAACTGCTCTAGGTGACCAGTTTTTCCAGGGCAAAAAACATGGGCTCCATTTTTAGTTCAATGCCTATTTGAGAGCCTTTATCTATAGCTCTATGCCTCGTGAGAGCTGGCACCCAGGGATGTGAGCTGTGAAGAGGAGAATGCACATTCCGAAGAGTTTTCTATCAGCCTTGTTGCTCAGAGTTCTCTGCCTCCGACTACAGAAGAGTAAGACCTGTGACCAGCAGGGGTGAAGGCGGTTGTTTTGCAATGGGAAATTGAATCAAGTTTCCAAACTTCTGTCCACCGTCTTTATGGAAAACAAGTATCCCTTGCTGGCAGTCTGATCTTTTTTCACCATTTATTCCTTAATTTCTTTTCTCAGACGGGGGAAGATAATGATCTCTTTGAACCTGAGAATCTGTTAGACTTTTTATCTTCAGGGTGCAAGACTCTTTGAGGGGGTAACTGTACCTTGTTTCTAGCATAATAGGTGTTCATAGATAATTGCATATTCACATTGGATGTGTGTCTTACGCAACGGCCTACTGTCAGCCAATGGAGTTTTCAATTCATGCCTTTATATTCTGGATGCTTTCTCGTCTATGCAGATGGGCTTCATTTCTCTCTTAACGTATCCTCCCTTTCGGTCTCCTCCCTCAGTGTGTTGTTCTAGGTCTGGCTGCTTTGTGGGGAATTGTCTTCTGCCTCATGCGTATGATTCTAGCGCTAGTATTGAAGACGTATGTAACTAACTTCGAAAACATTTTTTAAAAACTTTTAAAAAGTATACTCCCTGTACCTTCCTCCTGAATTATTTTACAAAAAAATAAAATTTTCTATAAATGAACCTCAGGTGAACCAAATTGGATTGGTCCAAACTCATAGTTCAGGATACATTGTCACTAGTGACTCGTCCATAGTCTGGTTTTAAAACCTTTTATTTATTTACTTAAGAACATGGTGAGCCCTTGTGAACACACAGCCTGACACACACTCTGGAATGTTGCCAATAACTTAGGTCAGCCTGTGCACTCCAGTTCCTACCTCCAATGCACAGGAGCCACTATCCTGAAGTTTGTCTTTGTCTATCATCCCCAGGCTTTTGAAAATGTGGTTTTTATCACATATATGCCTAAATGATATACTGTTTAGTTTAGTTGCTTCTTGAACTTTCTGGAAAGGATATCCTCTTATCTGAGGTCCTCTAGCCCTTGTCGTTGTCACTGAGCACTACCTTCCTGTGACTCACTCATGAATCTGTTTTTACAACAAATTAGAAGATTTATCTTTAAATGCAAAAAAACCCAAAACCACCTAGAATGTTTATATATTCTCCCACTGTGAATAGTATAACCCTGAATTTAGATTATGTTAAATCAGAGGATTAAGATTAGGTTAAATCTTTAGAATAATGTTCAGGGTAAAACATCAGAAGTTGTCTCATTTATTCTCAGTAACTTCAAGTGAGGCTAACAAGAATAACTGACCCATTAATGTTCATCTACGCGTCACGATGTTATTCCATAGCACTTCCTATCAAGTTTGTTACATAAGGTAGAATACAAAAAAATATTTTTACAGCAATATATGCTAAAATTTATCATGTATATTTTTTAATGTGATGCTCAATAGTTTCCTTCAAAGAATTCTTCCCTTTAGCCTATTTGTTCTTTTCAGCTCATGAAAATACATCGCAGAAAGGTACTACTTTTGGCATTTCTAGCTCAAACACCTCATGCACGATATCCCTTCTGCCAGGCAATCTGCACAGCAGCATGGAGCCCTGGTTACAAAAAAAAAAAGTCTTTTGGATATCCTCAGGAGCTGCTGTTGAGGTTCTGGCTGCATGGGGGATGAGTCTGAGACATCAGAAATAAAAATTACAGAATGAATGACTGGAAAAATCCAGCACTAGTGCTTGCCTAGGTAATAGTGAGAGGAAATCACTAACATGTTAAGCTGGGAGTATGTTTCTAACAGAAGAGGAAAGGTTTCTTCATTTCCCATGGCCTCAATGAGAAGTTATAGTTAAGGAAATAACTTTTAAATAAATTACTTTAGTTATATGATTGCACTCTTCTTGTGTGTTTGGCCGAGACACAAGCTGATCCTTCAGCATTCTAGTGGGTGCTGGAAATGACACAAAAGGAAGAAGGAAATTAACATTCATTACATGCCCAGCACTGTGCTAGACACTTCCCTTTTACAAACGGAGCAACTGGGCTCAGACAAGTTGTCTAATAATTACCATGCTCTGTGATGTCAACTCCAAGTCCAAGTACAAAGCCCATGTTCTTTCCATAACCGCATTGTCTACTCTTAAGGAATTTTAGAATCTAATTGGGAATAAAGGCACACACAGATACAAAAGAAGTATGGCATGTTTACTGATGGCCAGGAGGCTGGATTGGAGCGGAATTGTCATTGGAGTGGAGGAAGAGAGGTGGAATCCGTAAGGAGAAACACTGGACAGGGGTTCAGCTCAAGCTAGTGAGTATCAGGGAACAGTAGAGATGCTTGAACAGGATGGCTTTATGAAAGATGGATTTTAGAGAAGCTGATCTGATTAAAGCAGCCCAGATTTGATAGCTGTGGTCATAGGAATGCAGAGGAAGTGTCCTATAGAAGGTTCCTATTTTTGGATCTCCATGGCTTGGCTAGAACATGGTATATATTAAATAAAAGTTTGTTGAATGAAAGATAGAGGTATTGTGAAGAAAGTCATGATAGAACTCTCTCCATATATATATAGTCATTCAAAAAGACTCAGAGAATTGTCATGCTGTTGAAAGAATTGGGAGAATACTACTAGCTGACATACAGTGTCAGCTATTAGCCAGGTGTGTTTCTAAGTGATTTTATATACATTAACTCAATTAATATTCATAAAAACCCCTAAGGGTAGATCTGTTATTATCCCCATTTCTCAGGTGAGGAAACTGAGGCACAGGGAAATTAACGTCTTGCCCAGATTCACAAAGCTGCTGAGTGGTAAAGCCAGGATTAGAACCAGGCAGTCCAGCTGCAAAGTCTCCATCTTAACCTCCATGAGTGAGGCTTAATATGTGAGGACTATGGCAGAGAAGGTCTCTTTCCCTTTTGGCTCCCAAGATAGCAATTCAGAGAGGCGGCAGATTTTATTGAAAGGAGCAAGATACATAGGTGAATTGTAGATACACAAATATGCCATGTCTGCAATAAGAGTGAAGTATTCCAGGGGCATATTCAAACACTGTATATCTTCAAGTGATGCCCCAGAGCTGGGCACTGGGGAAAGTCAGCAGCAGGCACACCAGCTCACCACAAAGCACATTTCTCCGTCCATCCAATGGCTAGAACCCTGACTTGGTTATAGGCTAGGGAACACACTGCCCTGGCTACAGTTTCATGAATTGCTTTAAATTGACCTCTAGTTTTGTTTACATGTTTTTCACCCCTGGCTTACCCAGTTCAGGCTGCAATAACAACTTATCATAGACTGGGTGACTTAAACAATAGACAATTATTTCTCAGAGTTCTGGAGGCTTGGGCATCCAGGATCAAGGTGTTGGCAGATTAAATGTCTTGTGACAGCTTTCTCCCTGGTTTGCAGATGGCCATTTTGTATCCTCACATGGAGAAGATACAGCCCCTCAGAGAGAGAGAGAATCTGTCTTGTATCTGTTCTTACTCATGAATGAATCCCATCCATGAGGGCTCCACCTTCATGACCTATTTACCTCCCAAAGGCCCCACCTCCAAATACCATCACATTGAGGATTAGGTTTCAAATACGAATTTGGTGGGGGGTGGACGGAGCACAAAAATCAGTCCATAGCAACCCCCAAATACATTTTAAGATCTTCAAAGAAAGAAATTGTTCCTTTGCTCTCTCTGGTATTCTCAGTGCCTATGGTCATCCTGGGCACAGAATGGGTACTTAATAAATACTTTTCTAGTCAACTGAACATTTTTGGAGCATCACCTAAGAAAGACTATTTTCAGTTATGCAACATCTACTCACCACATGGCAACTCTTTATGCTTTCTGCTCTCCTCCACACTCTGCTGGTTGGAGCAGTTGCAGTCAGGGATACAGATTTGGAGGGAGTGGAATTTCTAAAATTTTGGAGGAGAGAACAGATTAGAGCCCCGTGTTGCTACACTGAAATGCCAAAGAGATGCTTTGGCAGAAGCCATAGGGAATTGTTAGTAAAAAAAACCTCTCTTACACTGTCATTACTTTTGTTTTCACCCTATGTATTGTCTGCAGCCTCTCCTTTTCTCCCCTAGTAGACATTTATTGTTTACTCAGCAGAATCCTTTATTTAAAAAATTTTTATTGAGTTAATGATAGGTTACAATCTTGTGAAATTTCAATTGTACATTATTGTTTGTCAGTCGTGTTGTAGGTGCACCCCTTCACCCTTTGTGCCCACCCCCGACCTCATCTTTCCCCTGGTAGCCACTAATCTGTTCTCTTTGTCTATATTTTTAAATTCCTTATATGAGTGGAGTCATACAGAGATTGTCCTTCTCTAACTGGCTTATTTCACTTAACATAATTCCCTCAAGGTCCATCCATGTTGTTGCAAATGGGACGATTTTGTTCTGTTTTACGGCTGAGTAGTATTCCATTGTATATATATACCACATCTTCTTTATCCAATCATCTGTTGATGGGCACTTAGGTTGCTTCCTTGTCCTGGCTATTATAAATAATGCTGCAATAAACATTGGGGTGCATAGGACTTTTGGAATTGATGACTTTAAGCTCTTTGGATAGATACCCAGTAGTGGGATAGCTGGGTCGTATGGTAGTTCCATTTTTAATTTTTTGAGGAATCTCCATACTGTTTTCCATAGTGGCTGCACCAGTTTGCATTCCCACCAGCAGTGTATGAGGGTTCCTTTTTCTCCACAACCTCTCCAACATTTGTTACTATTAGTTTTACTGTTAGTTTACACCCATTCTAATGGGTGTAAAGTGATATCTTAGTGTAGTTTTGATTTGCATTTCCCTGATGATCAGCGATGATGAACATCTTTTCATGTGCCGATTGGCCATCCATATATCTTCTTTGGAGAAATGTCTGTTCATGTCTCCAGCCCATTTTTTGATTGGGTTGTTTGATGTTTTGTGGGCGAGAGTTCTTTATATATTATGGATATTAAGCCTTTGTCAGATATATGACTTGCAAATATTTTTTCCCAGTTAGTGGGTTGTTTTTTTGTTTCAATCCTGTTTTCATTTGCCTTGAAGAAGCTCTTTAGTCTGATGAAGTCCCATTTGTTAGAATCTTTTTCCTTGTGGAACCTCACTTCCCCTCTCTGGTGGTCCAAGAGGCTGTCAATGACTTCTCTTCATTGCAGGAAGGTGCCCTTGACCTACAACGATCAATCAGACCAGCCACTCTTCCAGCAAGTAAATCAGTGGCATGAAGCAGGACCAATTTCATTCTTCTGTGAGATTTGCTGTAAGGACACCAGGACACAGAGGGTCTTTCCTCCTCGTGAATCACAAGTTGTAAGAATGTAGGCTTGTAAATGCCCTCAGCCATCTTCCCTACCATATCAACAGACCTTGCCTGAGAATGAAGCCATCACAAGGAAAAGGCAGAGTTGAGATATGAGAAGAGAGATAGATTCTGATGTCATCTGAGTTCTTGCCTCATACTGTGCTCACGGCAGCACTACCCCTGGACTTCCAAGTTACATGAGCCAGAACATCCCTTTCGGCTTGTTCGATTTGGAGCTGGGATTCTACTGCAACTAAAATAAAACCCTGACTAAAATTCTTCCTCCTATCACCACCCTTCCCACCTCCTTATTACCAGTCCCTCTTGGTTTCCTTTACATTCTCTGCTAACACCTCTTCTAGAAGAGAAACTTCTTTGAGGGTAGTTACATACCTATTTTTAGGACCCAGCAGCATCTACAATAATGTCAGGCACACTGTGGTAGGCGAACTAGGTAGGTGCTGATAAATGCACACATTCCTCTGTATCTGGGTCTAATATAGTCCCGTTTGTGTTAGAGGGTGGATTCTCCATGGCGTGCCTCAGGCAGGGTCTGTTTTCATTCCTGGGTCTGGGCACTCAGGGGAACTCTTTCCATTATGGAACTCCTAACCTTTAGTTCTGAGACATCTTTTTAAAATTACTTTTCCTTATTTTCTCTGTGCTCTTTTTATAGAACTCATATTTTAAAGATTTTGGGACCTCCTGGATGCTCCTGTAATTTTATTGTATTTTCTTTCCTATGACTTTTTGTTTTACTTTCTGGGGGGCTGCCTGAACTTTATCTCAAGTCTTCTTCTGAGCTTTTCATTTCTATCATCACAATTCTAATTTCTAAGAATTCTTTTTTGTTCTTTGAGTGTGCTTTTTATAGCATTTTCCTCATACCCTGAATGAATAAATATCTTATTTTTCTGAGGATATTAATAGAAGATTTGGGGGGAAATTTTATTTGCCTCCGAATTTTCCCTTTCCTCCAAGTTTTATTTTTGCTGAATTAACCCTTTCACAATTGTTTGTTGAGGTCACTATCCTTTATGTTGAAGGCTTTTCCCCAAGTTCTGAGGATCTGCAGTTATTTGCTCACCTTTAAGGTGGAGGCCCAGAGTGCTTGGGCAGACCTTGTCCAGGGCGGACCTCACTGCAGCGAGACTGGCTGCAGAAGACCCAACTTCTGTATCTTCCCATCGCTTTCCTTGGGCTGTCACACGCCCCAGAGATGAATTTCTAAGCATCAAACAGAAGGTGTCTGTAGAGCTGAGCCTGTGGGAGCTGAATGGGGGGAAAGAGCTGGGAGTCTAAGTGATCAGTTAGTCCCCCTGACATGGGTATGGTTTCCCTGCCATGAACCCAACCCGGTGCTTTACTCTTTCTTTAGAATGGACCTCCAATCTCCTGCTTGTGTGGAAAGGGACTGAAATCCAGGCGAAGTGCAGAAACAGAGGAATCTGGGGGCCAAACTACTTCTTCAACTGAACTTAGCCAACCCTCCTGTTCTTAGCTCTACCAAAACCTCTCATGCCTGAGCCTTTGAGGGGAGTCTGTAGTTCAGGTTGATCCTCAGCTTTCCGCGTTTCTAGTTTAGGTTGTGGCTCTCTCAGAATTCAGCTTAGTCTTCCATGCTTTCATTTTCTATTATTTTGTTGTTGTTTCCGGTCTTCCATTTTCTTAGCCTTTATGGTTTATGCATTTTCAAAGTAATTTGTTTGCTATCATTTCAGCCTAATTTTTGAAAGAGAAAGAAAAAGGAGTATATGAGTTCTATACGCCGTTTTTTACCTGAAAGTTTTCTGTTATTATTTAAGTGGTATGGAGATCTTGCAAAGAAAAAGCGTCTGTTAAGTTATAAGAGGTGTAACCTCTGGATTTGACTGCACTCCACAGGCAGCCCCTCTTCACACCTTATGTTCATGTTGAAACAGGACCCAGCTGTCATGCACGTTCCTGAGAGGCCAATTGAACTCCATGAAGCCTTAGTGAGCAAGGTCTTTGTTTTTGCACTTTTAACTGAAGAAACATTGTAGCAAGTGATGCAATAAGAAAATTAAAAAATAAAAGTTAAATATATTCTATGAAGAAAAAATGGGATAAAGTTAGGGATAAAATAGAAATTATGGGATGGGGCTTGTAGAATTGGCATGTGTGTTTTGGCAGTGATTTGGGGATGGACTAAATGAAAGAAGACCAAAATCTCAGCCACCACCCGTCAGGAAATACCTCTCAGGGGCCACACTGGGACACTGGAATACAATGACTGAGGAGGTGACATGTCAAAGGCACACTTTGTATTGCATCACACTGAAACCCATGACTGTCTCTGCCTTCCTGATTTTAGCTCAGTTATATTGACTGTAATTTATATTTTAATCATTTATAGTTGATACATAGGAATATAGTTGGTTTTTTATAAGCTCGTATCCAGCTACCTTGATAAATTCATTTACTAACTTTATTAATTTAATTATAGATAATTTTGAACTTTCTACATGTACAATCATGTTATCTGCAAACAGTGACAATTGGTTTCTTCCTTTACTGCCCTTATATCTTTAATTTTTCTTCTTGCTCCATTGCACTAGTAAGAACCTCCAGTTCAATGCTCAACTAGTGATGGCAGGTATCCTTGTGTTCTCATCTCAGGGGGAAAATTTTCAATATTTCAGCATTAAGTATGATGTTTGCTGTAGGTTTATACAGATAATGTTTTATCAAATTGAACAAGTTCTGTACTATTCTTAGTTTGGTAAGCTTTTGGTTTGTGTTTTGTTTCGTCTTTTGATTACTAATGGTTGCTGGATTTTATCGAATGCTCTTTCTGCATCTATTGAAATTATAACAATTTTTCTTTTATTCTGTTAATGTGACTAATTACATAGATTGATTTTTAAAATATTAAAACAAACCCACATTCCTAAAATAAACCCAAATTAGTCTTGATATATTATTTCTATATATTACGGATTCAGTTTGCTAATATTTTGTTGGAATTTTTGCGCCTATGCTCATGAATCTCTATGAAGTCTACAATTCTCTGTTACACTATGCTTTTTCAATTTTAGTATCAAGGTTACGCAAACTCACAAACAAGTAGGGATAGCGAAGCATTCCGTTATTCTTTCTCTAGATGAGTTTGTATAAAATTGGTATTATTTCCTCTTTAAATATCTGGAAGAATTAATTGTTGAAGCTATTTGAACTAATATTTCTTTGTGGGAAGATTTTTAATTGTATAGTCAATTTATTTAACAAACATAGATATTCAGATTTGCTAATTTTTTAGTGTCAGTATTGGTAATTTTTTGTGGAAGATTTTCTTTTTTCATTTGAATTTTTAAAATGCATTGACATCAAATTTTTCATAATATCTATATCTATACATATATATGTGTAGGATCTGTAGTGTCCCCTCTTTAATTTTTGATATAGGTAAATTTTTCCTTGTTATTTTTTACTTGATCAGTTTTACTATATGCCTAATAATTTTATTAGTTGTTTCAAATAATCAACTTTTGACTTTTTGTTTTAATTATTATACATTTGTTGTCTCTATCATGAATTTTTGTTCTTATCTCGACTTAGTTTTCTCATTGTTTTCTAACAAACTTTTCTTTGCGGGGTGGGGGTGAGGAAGATTTGCCCTGAACTAAAATCTGTTGCTAATCTTCTTCTTTTTGCTTGAGGAAGATTGTCACTGAGCTAACATCTGTGCCAATCTTCCTCTACTTTGTATATGGGATGCTGCCATAGCATGGCTTGATGAGCAGTGTGTAGGTCCACACCTGGAATCCAAACCCTCAAACCCCAGGCTGCTAAAGTGGAGCACATGAACTTAACCACTATGCCACTGGGCCAGCCCTCTAACAAACTTTTAATTAAAGCAGATAAACCATTTAGATTTAATGTAATTACTGATATGTGTAGGTCGATATCTACTGTCTTACTATTGTTTCCTTTTTGATCCACTCATTTTATTTTCTTTTCTTTCTTTGGGTTTAATTTTTCTGTTCTTTTCCTACATTCTTGAGATAGTTACTTAAAGTATTGCATCTCAGCCTTTCTTCACTTCTAATATATACATTTAAGGTCATACATTTCCATCTAGGCATAGCTTTAGCTGCATCACCCAAGTTTGAACATATTATATTTTAATTATCACCCAGTTTGAAATTATTCCCAAATTCTGTTGTGATTTCTTTGACCCATGGTTGCTTTTTAGAAGTGTATTGTTTAATTTTAAAACATTTCGTGGATTTTCTAGTCATCTTTCTGATCTTGATTTCTAGCTTAATCCTTGTTGATAACTTCTATGGTGAGAGAACATACTCTAAACTCAGAACTTTGAAATTTGGTAAGACTGCTTTATGGTTCAGTAGATGGTCAATTTTTATCAAAGTTCCTTGAGTATATTGCTGTTTGGGGTGTGCGGTGTTCTGTATTTGTTAGTTAGATACAATTTGTTAATCATGCTGTACAGGTCTTCTATTTATTTACCAATACATTTAATTTTTGGCTTATTTTATCAGTACTGAAAGAGATGCTAAAATCTTCCACTGTGGTAGTGAATTTGGTTATTTCTTCTTGTAGTTCTGTCCTTATCCCCAGATTGTTTGCACTATTATTGGATTGGACAAAATCTCTTCCAGTTTCTCAAATTGGCATACTGCACTTTCAGTGAGTATCTGTTGGCTGTTTGAGGACTGTCCTATTCTCAGGACTGACAGACGTCTGGTACTTCCCTATGTTTCCTCCCACACGGAAGCTGATAACTTGTAAGTCTTGTGGCTCTTGGTAATGTACTCCCATCTGCTTGTATTTTGGAGTTAATATGGATATTTTCTCACTTTTTTGTGCTCTTCAAGGATTTTTGATTTTGCTATCTAGTTGTCTATCTTTTTTTATGTGGTATTTGGGAAAATTCAAAAATTATGTTGCCACATCTGCCCTAATATCTCAGATTTCCTCTAAATAAATTCATAGTTTAAGTGTAGATTTTTTTCTCTAAAATTCTTAGGAATTACATCAGATAGTTCCTTTAATTTGGAAACTTACAAACATTTTTAAAATATTTAGGTTTATTGCAGGAGCAGTTTTTTGCCTTGGGAAAGAACTACAAAATGAATTCATAGTAATTTATAGTTGGTCCACAATCCACAAATTACAAATTACTCCTAACAATGAGTTTTTAAATAAATTTTTATTGATTGATCTTTAGGATAAGAGAAATGACAGAAAACCCAGCAATATCAACAATAGCAACAATTAACGTTTGTTGAGTGTTTATACATCCTAGGCACTGTTCCTATTGAATTATATAGATTAACTCACTTATCCTCACACCAACATTATACAGTAGAATTTATTATTTCTTCATATTATGAACGATAAAACTTAAGCACAAGAAGCCTAAATAGCTTTCCCGTAGTCACAGAGAGGTAAATGGGTACCAGCCCAGAGATAAGTGGGTGTCATTCACTACTTTATTCTGTCTCCAAATACTTAATATCAGAAGGAAGATCTTCCAAAAGTGATTTAGAGGGCAAATTTTATTTTTCAAGTACTGTCATTGGGATAGAAGATGCATTAAAAAGAAAATCAATATGGGATTTATAAATCAGGGTTGAATGTAATCCTTGGCCATTCTTCACATATTATGGTCAAACTAGAATGTGCCTCCCAGCCACACAACTTTCTGTCCTCTTAGCTTTTTCTACCCTTACAACCAATGATAGAAAATGGCATCAAAAGTAGACAGGGAGTCATGGCAACCTTAATTCAGCCGCTTGATCCCGAGCACCACCGTGGTTTTTGCCAGGTTTTCTGGAGTGTGAAAAGACGAATTGTGCAAGCAGCAGGGAAATCAATGTTCTCACCTCACCAGAAACTCTGGGCTGCACCTGCATAACCGCAGGCCACCAAGATTTCAGGAGAACAACTTCCTTTCTTGACTCATACAAATGGGTCTTGACTTTCAATAACAAGGGGTTAATTTAGACAGACATCAGAAACCAGTTCAGGCCCCCAGTCAGAGAACCAGCCAGGAAAGACTTCAGAACCAGCAGCTTCTCCTGCAGAAAGCTGTTGCTGGTGTTCCACTTGTCTGTTAGTTTTTCTGGTATATTTTGTACTTTTTAATTTTCCCCTCTCCCCAAACAGCCTACAGAGCATATAAGAGAGTTTTTTAAATGTGTTTCTTTTTTTTATAAGAAAGAATGCATGACTTCTCTACCTCTAAAAGACTTTGCAAAACCTGTAGGTTTTGTGGGTATAGAGGAACAGCAAGGCTGAGGCAACCAGGAAAGAATGGAAGGCTCTTCTCCGTTCTCCTCCACACACAACTCCTCTGGGACCCCATCAGCTTATATCTACAGCCATTTTGGAAGTGTGCAAGATAGAGCACAGAGCTTCTGAAAGTGGCCATGGAGAGGAGAAGGCTCTGAGTGATGGCATCAGGAAAGGAAGAAGGGGTAGCACTGTGAGCGAGATACTGCCTAAGTGCATCTATGGAAAATGTATGCAGTTCATTCACGGATTGTGTCTTCTAGTGGACGGCCACTCTAGGAATTCTGTTTCTCCTTTTTGTGTATCTCTCCAATACCCTAATGTTTGGAAGGGATGGAGAATACACTGTCAGAAAGGAAATAATATTATTAGATAATCAACTTGACATCTAGCCAGAGGATAGAGCAAAACAACTTCTAATTTTTCCTCTTAAATTGCCCATCATTCTATACTGATGCCATCTCAGCTCAGTGTCAAGGATTTTCTCCTTTTCTGTCTCTTTCTCTTTTGCGCACCTCCCTAAAAGTCCAGACTACATTTTCACCACTCTACCCCCACCACAGGGTACTGGATGTCAGTTCTGCTGTTTCATCTGGATTCCCCACCTCCTCCTTATAGAGCCAGGGAGACTGAAGGCAGGTGGGAGGGTTTGAAGTTCTTCAGATACTTTGCTGTAAAATATTTATAAGGTAAACACACTCCTATCTCTTATACTATGACCACGTAAGGCAGCATAATGCCACAGCATTATTATCACATGGTTCCTTTTCTTCACTGTGATTGCTGTAGTTTGGCATAGGCAGTGCTCAGGGAGAGAGGTGAGAGCCAGCTTCTCCCCCCACCTCCCATGAAGAGAGTGCAGGGGTAGGAGGAGAGCCCTTTATCTGAGCACTCTGAAGTCCAGCACAAGGGCTTCATTTAAAGCTCACCCAATGGGGGATGATTCTCACAAAAGCTAGAAAATGTAGGTTGCAAGTCGTTCCTGGTTGTTAACTCAGAGAAAACATGGAATACACTACTTAAGCAAAACAGAACATCTAGTCAAGACGGCAGAAAAACCGAATTGGGGCAATGACTGAGAGTGCCAATAGCCAATGATGGAAACCGTCGGCAACTCTGGCCTGTGAAGGGAAACTTGTTTGCTGTGTCACTATGCTCTTCAAAGTCAACTGGGATGATGGCAAAGGGCAACAGTCTTACGATCCCTCATTTTAGTGCAGAGAAATGTCCTCAGTGGTCAGAATTACTTTATACGAGACAGTTTTCAAAACATTTCTAAATATCATAACTCACCATTTTAGAGACTGTGTAATTAGAGAAAATGAAATTATTAAGATAGAATAAGAGGTCAGACTATGTGGTATTAAACATGTCATAACAACACAGAAGATGTTGTGGTAACCTGATCTTCCTGTTACAAATGAAAATCATGTGTAAGCTTTTTCTGTTACATTAACAATCATATAATTCTCTAAAGGTGGTTTTCACAACAAGGAGGAGTCAATGTTTTCTAGTACATAGTAGGAATATTCTAAATTGAATCTTTCCTTTTTATGGGTAGAGTGACATCTAGTCTTTCTGAGAGGTGCTCCCTTAGGGACTAATGACTATGATAGGCATGTGTTGGTATAGAAAAAACATTCAATTTGCTAAATATTTCTCAACCACCTACTATGTGGTGAACACAATGAGTGAGACAAAATGAATAAAAGATCTAGAATATGTCTTTCAGAGGAATATAATCTTGTTGGGAAAACAACAAATATAAAAAAATTAGAAAGTCAGACAAAGTGGAATATGGAGTAGAAATAACAAATGCCACAGGAGAGCTTGCAATGAAAAGGGAAGGGATGCTAGGGAGGCCTGGAGTTTGACAAGACGGTAGGGAAACCATCCCAAGCAAAATGCCAGAGAGCAAAAGAGCATGGCAGATACAGGACACAGTTCCATGAGGAAGGGTCAGATGATAAGAACATTTCGATCCCAGAAAAAAAAGATTTTTCAATTGATCTCATTAACAATGAAGTCACAGTACTGAAAATGAATCGTCCAAGTGGATGGCAGTAGCACATAGAATGGAGTCCAAGATTAAGCATCTGCAAACATGAAAATTTAGAGTAGGGCTTTTGCAGGAATATACCCCTTAAGTGATTAGAGTCTTGGTGGAGTCTAAGGGACTAGAGAGAAAAAACAAAACTGAGAACATGAGGGAAGGAATAACTTCTGATAGGGTTTGAAGGAAAATAAACTGCTAAAATCAGGTCCTAGGATGGTGTCTTATAGATTTAGACAATGGTTACTCAGTGTATGGTGTTTGAATGGGCAGCTAATAAGTAAATCTCAGATTCTGAGCCTGGGTGACTGATATGTTGATAGACAATAAATAATAAGACAGTAGTATCAAAAACACCCTCAAACGGGCTTAGCTGCCTCTGAGACTACACAAAATTGAAATTATGGTCACTCAAGGTCGGTTCATTTAATTCAGTAAATCCAGTTTAAAGAAATCAAACTGGCTAGTTGAGTGGTACGTGGGAGAGACGGCTAGCTTGTGAATATTTCCTTTCTTGCCTAGTTGTTTCTGGTGATGTGGAGACTTAGATTCATGAATGCAGAAAGATGGAGCCACATTAGGGGTTGTGGGAGCTGTTAACCTTTCCTCCATTTTCTTCTTTTATAGAAAAGATTATTGAATAAGGTGACTATACTTTCAAGGAGTAAATATGTTCTTTAGGATTGTTTGCAAAGGCCCAAAACAAAGAGGACTTCTCACTGAACAGCAGGAGGTTTTAGTTCTTAAACATAATAAGCTGGTTCTGACAAGGCAGGTCTGCTCACCTTTCACTTGCTTTCCGAATAGATGTCACTCCTTTCCTTTTTCTGCTCCTGGTTTTAAATCATTTCTTTATTGTTATTATCCCAACTCAAAGCTCCGATAGTATCTTCCTCCTTAAGCACAGGGACATGGAAATCAGAGGAACAGCCACAACAGAACAGCATGGCTGGTGTGAAGGACAGGAATGCCAGGTGGTGATGAGAAACAGGCAGACACAGTATTATGTTAGTGCAAAGTCACAGGCCATAGCCTCATTCTTGAAACTCTATGCTCTGTTTTATTTTCAAGTCTATAAACTTGCAATATTTCCTTGTAAGGGAGTATCTTCCTATGAAAGTCAAAACACGCAATATTTAGCCCGAGACTAGAAGAGATCATTAATAACTTATTATTTCTTGCATCGTTCCAGGATGGTGGTGTCACATAGGTGTTTTTTCCTGGGTGCATTGTTTTTATGTATTTACTGTATCTTTACTCCTAATTAAAAACCTCACTAGGGGAGGATTTGAAAGCTATGAAGGTGCTGCCACCTTGAGGATTCTTCCTGTCCATTTGGAGATCTACCTGTACCAAGAAAGAGTAGACTAGCAGTGGTATCGTTTTATTCATAAAGAAACTGAATTAAATTATAGTTCTTCAGATTGCCATGTTGCAGAATATGGAGACAAGCATCTTGATGGCTAATGGCACTTTACACTCTTAAGTGATGAGTTTCAGCCTCTGGTGCCACAGGCTCCAGTTTGAGCCTCACTGGTGATTGCTTGGACTCACAGGAACCTTATCATAAAGTCTCTCTTCTTTCTCCACTTCCACTTCCTATGAGCAATATAAAATGATTGGAGAAAAAAGATAGGATTCTAGTTCTCTGAGGTTAAAATTGACATGAAATGAATAAATAACTTAAAATACAGATATAATCACAGAAAAAGAATGACAAAACCCTAACATCTCCAACTCTCCCAAGCGCCATCAAGTCTTTCAACGTGTAGCGCTGTAACACTCTAAAAATCTGCTGCTCAGAAAACAGAGGAGTTTGGGATGGATGGGTTCCCATTCCTAAATTTATAATAAGGGGCAGGATGGTTGCCAAATTCATTACCATCTAAAAATGAAAAGACAATGAGATGTAATACCAAAGGTGTTCTTTATTGACTGGTCCCTTTTTGATGAGCTTTGATTCTATGTACATTAGATTGACTTATTTTTTAAAAATAAACAGTAAACTGTTAATTTGGGGGATTTTTTGGTATATCTAGGCTTTCAGAAGCCCCTCTCATTAACCTTTTCGCTGCTCCCCAGGAATTCTTCAACACAGTGTTTACCAAGATGCCCGCTTCCAGCATGCTGAGAAAAAGAAGACTTGAACTTCTACTGAACCTGAGACCTCAGCACTGCTATGGGGCAGAAATGGTTCCATTCCCCCATTAAAAAGCTTTCATTTGCAAGCCACAGATGAAATTTCATCTGCTTTGCATCAGTCTAGTTTATAACTTGAGAGAACTTGGCACCACAACCCTAAACCCCATTATTGGTGTTTCCCCTTCTGAGGGGAAATAATACATTTGCGGATTGGTTTTTGTTTATTTTGTTTTTGTTTAAAAAGTAAAACACAGTGGCGCCCTTAGATTTTTCGCCCCTCATTCAAAGCTTTATTACGGGCTGCTCTCAACTGAGCAGCTCCAGAATGGCAGCCATATGTGTTTTTTGGATCTTTATGCGCACTGCCAAGCACACTGAACTCTGTTGGCACTTACAGAAGCCCTCTTGGTTCAGGGTCCACTTCCATCAGAAATACTTTTATATATAGGAAAATAAAATGGCATGATTTAAGTTTTCCCTTAGAAAATGCAATCATGGGACAAATATGCTTTCTCTTTCTGCATAGTCTTATACTACAAAGGTACTATCCAGTGGGTACTTATTAGATCCATAAAATGTAGTTTGCAGGGCCTAAAATCATCTTGATTGGACATTGACAGCCATGTGGAGGAGTCCATGAAGATCACCACAAGGCACATCTATTCAATAATAAACTTTTTGAGGACAGGAGCTGGTCTCTCACATTTAAGTAATATGTGTTTATTGATTAAGGGATGTTAGAAGAATGAGAAAGAAACAGGAGAAAAGAAAGAGAGTAACTTGCTGGAGAGTGGTTGATTGCTACCAACAATTACCCCTGGCATTGCTCGGACAGCCCCAAGCACTGAGGAGGGACCAGGCAGTGCTTGCACATCTTCATCCCTGCCACAGAGTGATATTTCCCAGAATTAACCATTTCCATTTCTAGATGTGTGGAATGCAAAAATAATGGCGAATGAATGCAAAATCAACTGGAATAAGCCCCCATTTCATACTGGCAGGAATTTCTTTACCTTCCTCTTTTGGCTAGATTTATTCTTCCCAAGGCAAGCCCTTGTAACTTAGCTATTCTTAGCTATTAGCACCTGTAACTTAGCTTAGCTATTATTGTCAGAATAAATATCTGATTCAACATTAATTTTGCTAGTACAGAGGAATGGTTTGGCCATAAAGTGTTTGACTGAATTGAACAGATTTTATCATAAAAGAGAGAGAGAGAGCGCAAATCTTTCCAAAAAGCCCACTATAGACATTTTTCTTCCGAATAAAATTTTAAAAGAAAAGTGTTCAACTTATTCCGGAAAGCTGAAAATAAAGGAAGGAGGAAAATGCAATTGAGCTTCTTGACAGATTAAGTCACAAGACATAAGGGATACTGTGACTCATATTCCAAATTGTGTTATCATGTCCTAATATTAGAAGCAGTTTTAAAATATCTTAATATTTAATGCAGTGACAAAATTAACTAATTACATGTTATTCATCCTATCTGTAGTTTACATCTGGAAACAGAAATAAAATGTGACTTACAAGGTAACTACTGATACAGATGGCTAGAATTGTGAGAATTTCAGGATAAGCAGCTAACTTAATCATATGAATTTATGTCACTAATCTGAGATAATAATAACATAATAATGGTAACTGTAGACCAGGCACCGTCTTAGGAGCTTCGGATCCATCATCTTATTTAGTCTTCCCAGCCCTATGAGGAAGTTACTGTTATTATTCCATTTTACTCTGACTCTTAACAAGATGATACAACTTGCAAGCCTGATACAGTAGTAAATGGCAGATCAGAATTCAAGCACCTGGAGTTTAACACCAGAGACCACTCTGTGAGCCACGGCACAGTAAAGATCATCCTGTTATAATAATTCATTTATTCTGTTTCCATTTCAAGAGTCTTATTTACGGTAACGATTAACCTTAGCTCATATTGTCCTTTGAGTAATGACTTAGGGTGTCTACAACACCTACGTTTATTTTAGAAAAGTTCTAAAAGAAGCTGCTCAATTTTATTTTTGGTTTTCGAAGTTATAGTGAATGAGGAAATGGAGTCATTCAAACAACTTGATCTCTTCAAGAACTTTATATTAGATGAACCAAGTTGGCAGTATAGTTTTTAGGTCTAAAAAAGGAAGACAGTGAAAGAACCAGCAGTTGAACAATGCATTCCTTCTGTCACTCCATTAAAAAGTTTACCAAAAAAAAAAGCAATCTTAGGGAAGAAACCAGTAGACTTTTTTGTAGTTTTGTAATATGGGCAACAGCTAACAGCCTTCTGGCGTTAGAACTGATCCTCGAGCTAGGAAAAGAGATCCCTAGAACATCGTTCTATTGTTAATGGTAGAATGCGCCTTATCACTTCCTCATTTGAAAAACAAAGGGAGCTGCATAAACTCCATGAACTCGATTTACCCATGTGGATCATCATAGCCTCAATCTACCTACGAATTCGTAACATGTGTGCAATGAATGAGCAGTGTTACAGTGTGCCTTTTACAGGTTTAACATTCACTGTAGATGTTAACTACCACAACAAGTAAAGAGATAGGGTTGAAAGAGTTCCCCCCGAATTTTTCACGGTTCACGAACCAGACAGGCGCATGCGAGGTCAATTTACAACAGAGGGCAGAGGTTGTGATGAGAGCCTTTCCCTTAATTTTATTAAAAAATATTAGCACAGTGAAATTAGGAAGTCATTTTATGACTTTACTAAAAGCTTTACTTGGTAAATATAGGCAGACAATACGTTTTAGTTTTGCTGTAACTAAAATGAGTAATAAAACCTCTTAGGAATTTTGTGATGGTATAATAAAAGACAAATTTATGAGGTTCTTTTCACCTCAAAATGATCCATTTAATGCTGCTTACTCACCCGCATGGGTAGGATAGAGAAGGTTTGCAGGGGCTCCACGCATAAGCATATTTTGCATCAAGAAGAAATAAAAAGACCTTGCTGCTCTTCAAAAGGAAGATGGTATTTAAATACAAAATGCGCACACTGTTTTCCTTCTTAAAACACACATTTCTTTGTTTCCATTATACAGCGACTACATTCCTACATTTCCTCCAGAACCTGGAGAAGCATCAGCTCGCCCCCACTTTCTCAAGCTTTCCCGGCGTCAAGTGGTTTACCATACTATTCGTGGTCCCCTGAAAGCCTGGGACAATTTGTCAACGTTTTCACCAACTTGAATTTTAAATATCAAATTTGTGAAGATCCTGATATTACTTATAGACTATGCATAAAATGTTTCTGAAATATTCCCCTACCCTTAAAATCAGATGAATGCAGTCTAATTTTAAATTATATTTGGTCAAGGATGTTTTTTGTTGCTTTGGATTTTATTTATGGTCTAGGATGTGGCCACAGTTTGAATAAGATTCCTTGCCTGTGAAGGGCTTGGCCTGACAAAAGGGATAAATCACTTCTCATCCGTGATAATGCATATGGTGTCACAGAAGCCACCTCGCTGGTTATTCTGGGCACTTTGTTATTCCCATTGCTGTCAGACTCTTTGGTAGTCCTATTTTAGAAATCGGGACAAACTTGAAGAGTCATAGAGCGCTGAGACACTCCTTCTTCAAAAGGTAGTGGATAAGCCACTTCTCTCAGACAAGTATAAGTAACTTGTCCTATTCATACACTTAACTAAGTAACTTGGCCTACTCACACACTTAACTAAGTAACTTGGCCTACTCATCCACTTAACTAAGTAACTTGGCCTACTCATCCACTTAACTAAGTAACTTGTCCTATTCATACACTTAACTAAATAACTTGGCCTATTCATATGCTTAACTTGGCCATTTTTAGACAGGCAAACCCACCTTCCCTTCCACTAGTTGTTAAGGGTACATTTTCTCACATATTTGCACTGGTTCATACATCAACACATTTTCCTTTCTGACAAAATGCCATCACCTTTGCTCTAGCTTCTTTACCTATGGCCTATGTTCTCTGCAAGAAATGTTTCCTGGGATGTTCAAAGTAGATGTCTGTCTCACACATAATTATGAAGAACTCTTCAAACTCATCTTTGAAATCCTCATTCTAAAAGAATTGTTTTCTAGGAATAGCCAAGAGTAACTTGTTAAAAGGAAACTACATGCCCAAAATGGCGTCACTTATACCAAAAGACCATGACATCAAACCTAGATTTAATACCTGATCTCATTATAGTTTCAATCTCTCCCAGAAATGTCATCTTAACTGACCAGTCTGGAATTTTCTGGTCAGCACCAATGAGGTAATCTGTCACATAGGCCCTTTCCATCTCCCAGAGGAACAAGGACTCTGCACGATAACTCTTGCTGTTCCCTTCCCTCTACCTTGTGGAAAAAAGACGTCCTGGCCAAAAAATAACACTTTCCCTTCTTTGTGCCAATAACTCCCTTGCCCCACTCTTCTTCCTATGAAATTTTTCCATTTTGTACGACTCCTCCAAGTGCCCCTCTCCTTGCTAGATGGGATACTGCCCAGTTCATGAGTTGCCTAATCAAGCCAATTAGATCTTCAAATTTACTCGGTTGAATTTTGTTAACACTTTTATAACTATATTTTACTAAAAAGAAGTTTTCCAGCCTACACTAAAACAAAGAGAGAAACAACTTTCTCCCCACCAAAGATGCAAATTAAAGGACACCCACGAGAGACAGTGGGCGAAAGGGAAAGAGCCCCTGAGTAGGACCCAGACAGCCTGCTGGACTGGGTGAACTGGACTGGGTGAAGCATTAAGCTCCTCTGGGCCTTGGTTTCTGCATCTAAGAAATGAGGAATTGTACTAGGTGATCACTAAAACTCTGTCCAGTCTTCTATACTAATGTCATAACTTTATAAATATGACAGACAGCACAAGCTTTGATATTTGACTCTCTCTTGTGCACACGTACCTGTCCTTATTTCACATATTTATTCTATAACAACTGTTCTCCTGGACTTCTTTTCTGATAACTAAATCATGCAGGTAAATCCAATTAGGGGCAGACTTTCTCTCTGGGCACCAGCAGAGCAACCAGCTGCTGATCATTAGAGCTCCTCCACATTCAGGTAGTTCTCCTTTGAAAACTAATTAGAGCACTTACATTAGGGCTTTTAACAAAAAGATGTTGTTCGTGAATAACTCCAAAGCGATATGGACAAAACGATAATCAGCTTTGTTAGATACTGAATCAAACAGTGAATAAATTACAGTATCTGTAAGTGGGTCAGCAGTTGGCAGCCACTTTTTTTTTTTTAGATATCCTTTCCTGTTAACAATGCGTCTCAACCTATTTCCTTTGTCTTCTTGGGCATGTTCTTCAGGAGGCCTTCACAAGTTGTGCAGCAGCCTGGGTCTCTAGGACACTGTCTGTTTGAGTTGCTATAAATGCTGAGGACAAGACAGACCCTAACTCCACTGACATTTCTCAGTTCCCAACCTGCATGATTGTCATTAGAGCAATTTGTGGAAGATTCTTATAACTTCTTTCTTTACCTCCTCCTTCTACCCTGCTTTTATGGTGTCTTGCCTGCATTCTCTCTTCCCCCAGACTCTGAATTTCTGAGACAGCTTTCTCCATGCTCTGTGCTGCCCTGCCCTACCCAGTGGCTGCTTCCGCTCTCTTCCTGTCCTTTCCTCCAACAAGGGCAGGCAATCATCTAGAAAACGAGGGGCTAACCTCGGTGACCCATAATACCACGACCAGCGTGATTGCATAGACAATCCTTTGGGGCTGCCTACAAAGAGTGTTCCATCCTTTGCCCTTGGGACTTACTGAAGAGGAGCACTTACCCCTCAGATGATGTTTTGGTGGAAAGGACAAACTTTGGGAGCATACCACCGAGGGAAAAAAGATGCCTCTAGGAAGCCAAAGAAAGTTTGTCTAGAATTCACTCTTCTTCATTTCAAAGCATTCCCAGGCCATATCAAAGCCTACTGATCCTTAACCTCCTCCTTACCAGTATATATAGATAATAATTATAAGCAATGCTTTTAGGCACTTACTATGTGCCAGGTGCCATCATGGGTGATTTTATTCAACCTCACAACAGTCCAGTGAGGAAAGTACCATTATTATCCCCATTTCACACATGGGGAAAGTGTGGCTTAGAGAGGTTGCGTAATTTGTCTAAGGTCACATAGTAGCAAATAGCAGAGCTCAGCTTTGAAATTAAACCACCTGGCTCCAGGGTCTACACCCTCAAACTCTTTGTGCTCTTCTGCCTCTCCACATGGGTTTCAGATGCACAACAGTTTGGTTGGAGTCATGTGTGTGCCCGTGAGGTGGTGGGCAGGTGGGGAATGAAATGGTTTAAATCCATTGAAGAGCAAGAAATTGCCTGGATTCTCTTTCCCACTTTTCAAAACAAATGCTTGACCAAAGCACGTCTTCTTTGAGAGAGGGATGTTCTTTGTTTGTTTGTTTAATTGACTGGTTCCTATAAATCTAAAGTTAGCATATTCTCCTGCCAAATTATCCATCCTGATTTGGGCCAGGAAAAGAATATTTTCATCTGCTTTGGGAGGGGTACAGCTGCTTTAAGAGGGTGCCATGTGAATAACAAGAAATATAAAAACATGATGATGAGAGCAGGAGGTAACTTGA
This sequence comes from Equus asinus, assembly GCF_041296235.1. Classification (NCBI taxonomy): domain Eukaryota; kingdom Metazoa; phylum Chordata; class Mammalia; order Perissodactyla; family Equidae; genus Equus; species Equus asinus. The sequence goes on along the minus strand of NC_091813.1, from coordinate 37,014,543 downwards.
TATTTTGTTTACAGGAGAAGGAGGGAGGTGCCTGAGTTCATGAAGTTTGTTAGTGACAGAGTTAGAATTACTGATTTCTCTTTTCTAATTCTTTCTAGACGTGGATGACACCTGTTATCTGACAGAAGTGAAAGTATCTAAAGTAAATGCCATAGCTCTGCTTCTGTCAATGGGCTCATGTTTTTAATAACACTGCATATATTTTCCTTTCTTTCTACTAATGTCCAAGAGAAAAGAAAAAAAGTCAACATGGAACCAGCAGCTGTAGCCACTGTACCTCGTCTAGCATCCCAACTCTGAGGAAGCGGGTCCTCCATCCTCACCTCCGGGCCAGAGGGGCCCTGGCAGAAACTGGAGTAGGGAGGATGTGCTGAAGAAGGCATAGCCAGGTTCACCATTTGTGAGCTGGTAGTTGTATCACTCAACTCAGCCATGTTCATGGTGCATTTCCCTTAGAAATGCTTTTAGGGTATCTTACCAGACCTTTTAAATTATCCAAACTTCCTGGAGCTGAATCAGGAGACAAAGGATCTTTAAACAAATACTCCCTCTGTCCCCAAATCCTTAGTCTCAAACTCCTGAGGAAATAGGCAAATCACCTAATCATTCAATCCTTAGACCCCCTCCATGCCCTCTTCCCAAAGAAAGGCAATAAAACTTCTGATGCCAAAGAATACTTCCCTGTCATGAAATCCTTTCCAGATTATTTGCCTATGGAAAAATGCTTCCCTCCCTCCCTTTTTGTATTTAAACACAGTAAAATCCCACGAGGTAAAAATTGGAGAGTTTCTCTAACACAATTCTTTACGTAAAGTGATGCTGCACTCTGAATAGACTATCTGGATTTATACATATCGGGATGGATCTTATTCCAGCATAAGGGGATGAACTATATTATCAAGAGGATTTTAATACTCCTCATGTCTTTCTCTTCATTTCAGTTTGATGGCGTATGACTTTTTGATGAACTTTGCAGAATTGATTAGCATTTTTAAGAGCCTCGTGATGACTGTGTAATACAAAGTTGGGCTTGCTGCTCCTCCAGCCACCGCAGCTCTTGGACCAGGGATGGACATGTCACCCAAGGCCTATCAATCTGCTGATTGGATAGATTCTATCTCTCAAGAAATTGACCACAGAGACAGATACATTACAGTAACTTAGGGGTGAGGGCTGAGCCGAAAGGTCAGATAAAAGTAGAGCAAGATTTAGTGACATAGCCGTGAAAGCCACAAGCAGGCTGAATGTTATGGAAAAACTCAAACTGAGCAAATGAGGAAGTTCAGAGAGAAAAACAGATAGGAGACTATGGGGCTGTAGAAGAATAGAAATGGCAGTTCCCTTGTTTGCAGGAGGGCTGTCGATTCCCAGCTTCCATCTTAGAGGTTGTATTTTCTTCCTTTGAGTTTCTTAAGCTATTCTCATAGCCTTTAAATTACTCCCTTTTTGCTTAAACCAGTTCAGTAAGCTTGTGAGGTATTTTGTTTTTAACCAAACTCTAACATGCACTTACCCATATAGAACAGTTTTATTTGTTTGTTTAATCATTCTTTCAGTAAAATGATGAAACAAAGGAGTCTCAGTTGGGAAGAGACAGAGGTAAAGGCTTCCAGATTTTGAAAAGTCTTTATTTGTGATGTTTCCAAGACAAATCTGTGTCTGTGTGAAATCAGATGAGTTAGCAATATCGTTAGTTTGAGTTCTGCTGCCATCATCCTGGTCATTTGTTGAGCAGGAAATATATGTATGCAGTGTCAGACTTGAGCTAACTATTTATCATTTGGCAAAGTTGAATCTGCAGAGTCGTACTCAGAGAGCTCAGATTTGGTAAATAGAATCCCAGCTCTTGATGTTTCCAAACCAGAATGTATGGTATACTTTTAACATCAGCCATCTTAAACGTAAAAAGCAAAGACACAAACACACACTCACACACACACCCACACCCACACCCACACACACCCCATTCAAAAGTAAGCAGCACCACACAGTGGTGGGATAGGGAATAGCCACCATTTGAGAGAAGCACCTGCATTTGTTCCCTTGGAGACGAGAACTGGTTCTTTGTTATTTTTCCAGCAAAATTTAGATGTGATCAATGTGGCGTTATTTTCTGTGTTTCTCTTTCTGTGAGAAAGAACTCATTATTATGATGTTTTCACTTGCTGACCTCTTGACAAGAGCAACTGTTGCCTAAATTTCAAACTTATTTTCAGATGAAAATACTAACAATAAAAAAACAGGTGTCATATTTTACCATGTGTGGTTGTGTTTATTATAACCAAATGCATTTCAAAAAAACGATGATTGAAAAAACACTATTGCCTGAGGACTTTTCTTTTATTCTTTGGCACAGAGAACATTTTACTGTTAAATTTAATCTGCTGAAAATAAAATTTTATAACTGAAAATTTAGCGCAAATGTAACCACAGGCATTATAGTGACCACAATAAATAAATGAAAATATAATACACCTCTGATATTATAAATTTAGCTACAGTTTGGCCCATAATTTATTCTGTGTATGAAGAATAAAACAGCGATCTGAAAACCATTTCCATCCAGCTATTACTTCTTCTGTTCTTTGAAGAGTGAACAGCTTAATTCATAGAATGTATTCTGTTTGTGTCACAATGGGATGTTCATCTTTCCTTAACAAGGCTTGATCTTTTAATACTTTCCCTGACCCCTCAGTGGACATCCTTCCTCGGCATTTCTCCGTACGTGAAGAGTTTTCAAGAGAACTTCAGCAGAATCACTGGTGTCTAAAGAGTCATTTTCTCATTATTTAACTTTTTAAGCCTTCCTGCTATTGAAGAAACCATGATTAGCAGCAGAGCTGCAAAATCATCTGTAGTTAAGAAAAATGCATGATCAGGATCAGCAAAGCTCAGACAGCGTCTTTGAATGGTTAACAGAGCATAAAAGTAAAAACAGTCAGCGCAGTGGAGTGACAGAGTAATGCCAGCCTTGGTGTTTTCAATACTTAAATATTCTGCATATTCCAGAACACAGAGAATGAAAGGTCCTGTATTAACTATATTTTCACATTTTCTCTCTCTCTCTTTTTTTTTTTTGTTTTTTTTTTGATGCTTTGAGGCCTCACTTGCCCTGGAGAGACTGCTCCTCCAAGGGCTAGCCAATTCCTAGAGACTGTGAAGGACTTGCCTGCAAGCACACCTTTCAAATGCAAACCAACCAACCCAGAGCCCATACTCCCCAACTACCTCCTTTTCCAAACTCTCACACATCAAGCCACAATCCCCCTGCCCTTATTACCCCAGGACCATGTATAAAACAGCTCAGGACAGCCCACACACCCCAGAGCCGGCTAAAATTATTCAAACGAGCCAATCCTTAACTTGCGTATTCCTTCCCACAGAAACCACGATAAAAACTTTTGCCCACACTTTGTCCTTGCTTTCCCTCTCCCTCCTGACTGACCCCACTGCTTCCCCATTTGGCCCTGCCTGGCACGCCTGGCCTCCTGCTTTTAAGGAACTGTGGGCATACAAACTCCCTCTTTCAGGATAGTCATTTCCATGTCTGTGTGGGTACCAACTGCTGGGTAAATTTTAAAACAGCTTCCTAATAATGTAGGGCTCTTTCATCTCCATCGTTTTTATTTCCTGATATGACTTTATTCCCAGAATTATGTGAAAGTATGTTTTGAAAATATGAATTATGTGAAAGGACTGTGTGTAGACCTGAGGCTCAAGAGATATATAAAGGGAAGATAATTACTATCTTTGTTACTTTGCTTGTGAGTCTTATTTATGCCATTGAGAAACTTTTCCTGTAAAATTCAGCTCAAATAGTAGTTTTGAAACCATGCTTTCTGGGACTTTCTGACCCTAATTTAATTTCTTATTTTGAGATTTGATTGTGACTCTGGTCTCTGTATTAGTTCCAACCTTTTTTTTTTTTTTTTATTACACTGGCTTTTACTGATTTTAAAGTGCTAAAAACAAATACAGAACTGATGAAATAACCAAGGCATTAATTTAGTGGTAGTCAATAATCATCACATTTACGTATTTGCCCCACGTGGCTTGACGTACTTGGCATATTATGACGTCTTATATTTTGACTAACTAATTACCTTCCAGCCTGCCTGATAAATTGCTTCTCTCTCCTCATAGCTTGTGCCCAATTGAGTCTGCTGTTCAATTTCCTCTATTGGACTCAGAGCGCCCCAAGGCTCAGCCCATTTCATTTGTGCAACTAAACACAGTTCTCCTAGGGTTACATTTAATTAAAACAGCAGCATTTAAGAGAAATATTTCACTTCTGAGGTCTAAACCATCCTTAGCTAAAATAATTATTTTGCAAAATCACACTGTGGGAAGAAAGGAAAAAACCAAAACAGATGTATTTGTGGAGTGCCTGTCTGAAAGCTGAAGAACAGAATCATTAGGAAGCAGCATTCATTTCTTTGTCTTGTTTCTATTTAATAAACCCACGTACTAAAAATATCAACAAAATATCAACCACAGCCGATGCCCAGGTCTACTTCATTTTTGCTGAAAGAAAACAGCTTCTGAATCCTGTGTTGAAGTAAGCCAGGTGTGTATGATTGTGCACATATGTGTATACGTGTGTGGGAGAATGAGTGTGTGTGTGGATATGGGGGCACTGTCATTAATTAAACACCTACTACACACAAGGTACTTTGCTTAACTATCGTAAATTTGTTCTCTTATTTAATTCTTATAATTCTAGTAAATATGATTCTTACAATTATAGCCCTATGTAGTTAATCTATCAACTTCAAATGTTCTCAATAACAAAGGTTAATAGGAATGGATATTTATGTTTTACACATAGGTAAAGAATTTAACTGCTGAAATGCAAAATGTTTTAGAAATTCTACTTACTTTATAGGGAGTTGACATTTCTGTGCCCAAGGCCCTATGTCAAGAATGTTATGCATGTTTTCTCATTTAAATCTTACAACAACCAACAAGATGGGGTTTATTATTCCTTTTCCACTATTGAGAAAAATAAAGTAAAACGATGTTTCAAGTTTATGTAGCTCTTTCTACTAGCCTGTAGTTTTTGTCAAGCAAAATCTAGATGGTGAGGTGGTACTTTAAGAGTTACTTTAAGAGGAGGTAATACTTTAAGATATTAAATGAGGCTCCTTCTGTGTATTTTTTGGTTTTCCTATGATTTCCCCTTGGTAAGTCAGTGGCACTTGCTGCCTCAGGGGGTGGGGCAGTGGCAGCTTCCCAGGTCTCGCAGAGAAGCCCCATATCAGGTCCACCATGGCCCTTGAGCTGGAAAAAGCAATGGTCCAGGCCAAGGCTTCTCAAACTCGCTGTGTTGAAGGAGCAGTGACTTTTGTCATAAAAATAAAATATTATAGGGGCTGGCCCCGTGGCCGAGTGGTTGGGTTCTCGCGCTCTGCTGCAGGCAGCCCAGTGTTTCATTGGTTCGAATCCTGGGCGCGGACATGGCACTGCTTGTCGAGCCACGCTGAGGCGGCATCCCACATGCCACAATTAGAACGACCCACAACAAAGAATATACAACTATGTACCTGGGGGCTTTGGGGAGAAAAAGGAAAAAAAAAATTTTTTTTAAATAAATAAATAAAAAAATAAAATATTATAAGTACTATAATGAAATAATATAAATGAATTACTAGATATGTGAAATGAGAAAGGCAAAGACCTAAGAAACACAAACTCCAAGTTTTAATTATTAAATTCAAATTGCTACAAAGTTTCTAAACTCTTACACTCAATTTCTGTACCTATCTTGTTTTGAACTCGTAACAAATAATTTCAATGATTTATGTACTAGTACAATATCCATATCCCACACTTTTTATAGCATTGGTCCAAGCCATAGGCCTGAGCGTAGCCATCCAGAGTCCTACTCACCTTAGTTTGGGGTGGAGAAACCAGTCAGGGGTTCCTGGTCCCCAGGAGAGCAGAGACGTGTCTGAGGGGACCGACAGACTAGAGAACCCTTGTGATTGGGTCAAGAAGGACACAGAGAGCGTGGAATAGACAACTGGAGGCCATGGCAGGACTTCAAGCATCAGTGGCAGACGGAATAGAGATAGAAGTCAATACCCAAGACCTGGTGGGATGAATTACACCTCAGTGAAGGTCTGTGAGGGTGGGAGACCACCACACACCAGACACGTGCCCTTCAAATGCACCATCATTCTCTTACACTAGTCTCCGTAAACCCAGATTCTTCCAAGGAGAAAGGAAGAAGCAGGTGAAGAATCCTGAATGGCTGAGTAGTGAGTCCCCAAAAAGACTGAATTTAAGTGACTGAGTTATCTTAATTTGGCAAGATTCAGTTTTCTGCTATCAAAGGGAAAGAGGGATCCAGGCAATAAAATGAATTTAACTCCAGACTTTTTTAAATTATATTTTTGAAACTTGAGTACATATTTTGTAAAACATCATATCTTCTACATAGAACTATCTACATTTTAATGGAAGACAATGTTCTAATCTAGAAAAGTAAATTTTTAACAGAAGAATATTTCTGATAACAATCACATCACTAGGGGAGACATTTTTTAAAGGGGAATTTGATCTCCTAAATCACAGTGCCACAGAGAGTCACCTACCCATACACTCAGCCCTTTTGAGAAGTTCTTTTGCCCTCCACAGAAATCCCTGGCAGATCGGTAATAATATATGACACCATATGGCTTTGCATTTTATAAATCACTTAATATTCCACTCACTTATTTGAGAATTTAGAGTGATAGACTGTTAAATATCCCAGTGGTAAATAACCCATCTAGATGACGAAGTCAGACGTTTTGCCAGCAGGCAGACCATGGCATATGTCACTGAAACTTCACTGTCTTATCACAGTGTTTATATCTATGCCCTCTAGACAGGGATACTCAACTTAATGCATGGCAAGGGCTCACCAAACTATTTAGCCACAAACTTCTTTTTTTCAAATAAAACTGGATGCAGAATCTCAATATATAAAATCCCAATTTATATAACAGATACAAGAGATATGGAATTAGAAACATGCTCACCAGTAACCCCCTCATCACGTCAGTCCTTGAAGCCATGCAAAACCCTGGTCTCTGAATAGCAAATTCGGACACCACCTCAGGGGCTCCACCTCCACAGATGGCTATCTCCTCTCTGGGGAAAACCTAACTCTGGGCTTTACGCAAGTGTGTACTTCCTCCATATTTAAAGTGGTCAACAAGGGGCCAGCCCAGTGGCGGCATAGTGGTTAGGTTCATGCTCTGCTTCGGTGGCCTGGGGTTTGCAGGTTCAGATCCTGGGTGCAGACCTTTACAGCGCTCATCAAGCCATGCTGTGGTGGCATCCCACATACAAAATGGAGGATGATTGGCACAGAGGTTAGCTCAGTGGCAATCTTCCTCACCAAAAAATAAAATAAAATGGTCAACAGATGACACTTCAGTTGGGAAAGAGTTGGCTGGTGGTTAGAACGAGGACAATTGACGGAGAGAATGTCTTGTCTCTAACGACACAACCTGTGTAATATTGTAGTTTGGGGTTCAACATAAAGCCTCTTCCATGTGGCCATATGGTTGTACTGCAATGAAAGATGTGATTGGTTTTATTCATTGTGGCTTGCCAATACGGCAATGCCTTACTGAAAAATGCTGAGAAGTCCCGGATTCCCATCTGTGCTTGTTGACATCGACTTAGCTAAATGACATCAACAACATGTTTTCAGTCCTACACTTTCAATGTATATATCCAGATTTACTGTTTTGACTTCTTCTGATGACATCTGAAACAAATTTTGAAAAGTAATGATAAGAATGTTTTATGTTGTCCTCCACTTCCTATACTTTAATCTCCATATTGAGAGTACAGCTTCTTCCATGAATCAGCCTTCTAACTTCCTGTTTGGTTAGGTAGGGTAATAACGACATATGGTAGCTATTATCCCAATGAATAGCAAAAATAACCAAAAGATGCTCAATTTTAAACATGACCACTTTCTCAAACCATTGATTTAGGAAGATATTTTCAAACCAACATATTTGTATTTTATTTTATTTAAGCCACAGAAATAAGCCATCATTGAAATTATTCAGTAACTTCTCATCAATTTATCTTAAAATATACGTTTATTGAACACCTACTTTATAAGACGCGCTGTGTTGAGATTAGCAAACTGAGTGAGCCATGTTGACTAATGAGCTAGCTACCATTCAGCAGGATTGTCAGAGATTTAGAAAGGAGTGGAGTGTATACATCCCTCCTCCTAACAGAACCTTGTCCACCTTGGGTCTCTCAGGCATAAATATGGGTTGTAATTGATCCCAGTTCTACTCCAAAAACAGCCTCTGATTGGCTTAAACCATTCACATAATCTCATTCTCTTGTCCTAGTCCCAGAATGAAAGGCATGATCAAATTTGGTCCAATCAAAATGAAGCCCTGCCTGGAGTTTTGTTTAGGAGGAGAGAAAGAGAAGCTTTCTAATTTCTGGTAACATAGCAATGGTAATGTGATAGATTGACTGTGTTATCGCCATGAGAGAAGCCAGCTGGAGAATGAAACCTACAAGAGAGCTGAGAGAATCTAGAGAAACAGAACCAGAGCCAGGATGAAACCAATCCTGTAGGGTTTTATTGTATGGGCAACAGTTTACATGGGCTTTTTATCACTTGCTACAAAAGCACTGCAACTAAAACAGTAAGTATCAACCTAAGGAACAGTGGGAAGTTACCAAAACCATTGTCAGAATAATCTTATTGCTTTAGAGGACATCCAAAATTGAGCTGAAGGTTGTCATCAATTCTAAGGGATGAATTTTCTTCTAAAAAAGCAGGAGCAAATATTCTGGCATTTTTCTAAAGGGATGATATCTGTAAGGAGTTAACTTTAGAATCAATTATCCTTAGATACCATCTTATCTTCAGGTAAATGTTTTATGTAAATTCCTCCTTAACGTTTGAAATAGTTGAATACGGTTCTGAAGTCTAAAATCATGGGAACCAATCAGAAAAACTTGTGAAAAGAAAACAAACCGCAGCATACTTAGAATCATCCCTGTTATTCACTATGGCTTTTTATCTCCCATCACTCGGAGAGGACATCCCAGTTCTAGAAGTCTATGATTGTAAGTATCTGTTAAGTAGCTCCTTTGGACTTGACACTGTGTGAGGCTCTGTGCATTCCAAACGGATCAGCGAAGTCTGTAGAATACTAAGCATCTGAGCCACAACTGAGGTGAAGCTTACTAAAAATAATTGGTTGGCTTTTTTAGTTAAAGTGAGAAGTTTAGTTTAATTTAAGACACAACTTTAATTTATTTAGAGCCTATTGGTATGAAAAATTTTATAAAGGATATGCTTTTCTACTTCAAGGTATACACCCACATAACAATGACTTTATCACTTTTTTTCTTAGAAAGGATGGTCCAGATAAATTGTATAAACACTAGGTGGCACTATAGCTTGAAATAACTGGCAGATAAAAGACAGCTGCGACATGAAAGATGATAAAACAGAGAAAAGAAAACCAAAAAAGTATAACAAATCCACATTTAAGAAAAGACTGAGCACTGAAGTGTGTTAGTGCTCATTATAGAAAATGAATTAAGTTTACGCAGTTAATGAATTAACGCAATAATTTAACTTCTGCAACCTGTCTAATCAAGAAGATGGATTTTTCCCCCAATTGAAATAACACCAGCACTCATTGGAAGGCAGCAACTGATTAAAGCAATTATCATTATTAAAAATTATTTTATTCTTCCATATAAAGTCTAAATTTAGGTTTCCACTTGTCCACCAAATTTGACAACTAAATAATTTTTTTTTCTCAGAAAACAAAAACCAAAGCTCTACTGGCATCCTTTAATGAAAAAATAAGTTACATAATAATTTAACTATATGGTTTATTGCTTTTTTCTGTTTAGATCATAGACACATAGGCAGTTTATATTCAATAAGCTCAGTAAATTATACATCTCATAAATTTAGGATCTTTGCCTGAAGCAAGTGAGTTTTACACATAAAAATGCTGCATTTTGTTGATTGTGCATAGTCTGTTAGTTGGTTTCAAATGAAAAACCCTGAGAGAGCACATAGGAGGTGCTGGTCCCCTGAGAGTTGGGCTCCACCTTCTCAGGGACCCTGAGCCATGGAGAGAGCTCTTAGTTTCCAAACTCAAGTCTTCTGTTCTTCAGAGCTCTCTTCTTACAGAAAATCAGGCACTAGACCCTGGAGAACTCCCTCCCAGAGCCAGAAAGTAAAGCCTAACAGTGAAATTAAATTGATTTCTAGAAACTTCATCTGAATATTTGATTTCATATGACCAAAGGCTTTGCAGAGTAAACGTAAGCTTGTTTTTGTCCCATTTGAGAGGAAAAACGTGCTCTTTTGATCGGTCAATTTATCCTCCCTAAATGTTCTCTTCCAGGCCCCATTCTTTCTGAGGTAATAGGGTCCTCTTAAATGAGTAGGAAGAGATATTCTCAAATTAATTACGTAGGTTCTGTTAGGGATTTCTCTAGAATTGTCTTTACTCACAAAATATTACTATTGTGGCTGGAGAAGCTTATTTAAGGCAGGAATATCATTATCATGATATAGACACCAAAAGAACCAAGAATGAGGTTTTTAAAATTTGGACTAGTAACATTTTGTTTTGTTTTGTTGTTTGAAATGAAAAGATTGTATCTTTGGAGACAGAAACTGGAATTATAAGAAACTAGAAAATAATATAAGAGCACTGTAGTAGCCACAAATCACAAATACATGCTGAATTCCTCCATTTCTAAGGAACAGTATTAAGCATCATGTAACATAAAAATACATGAGCGATAGTCCCCATCCTTTAAGGAGCTTATAATTTTGAAGAGAGAAGTTATAAACACTCAGAAAGTTAATTAACTATAAAAAATGTAAATAACAGTTCAAGGCAGAAACAGATAAGGTAAAGGTAGTACCTAAGATTCCCGAGTGAATGGTACAAATACAAGACTATAAAAGTTGTTTAGAGGAGAATATATTTATTGGTTGGGGTATAGCCTAAGCTACTGTAAAAGAAAGAGAGACCTGAAAATTCAGAGGCTCAAACAACAGAGACACTTGGAGGAAAGGTAGCCCTGGGAAGGTATACAACTTGGCTCCACTGGGTCATCTGGGGACACCAAAGCCTCTTCTACTTACTTGCTTCACTGGCCCCCAGGGTACTGTATTGTTTAAGGTGATGTTAGCATCTAGAATAGATAAAACAAGCACCTCAGTGATTCAACACACTCATCTTTCACTCACATAAGGTCTGGAGGGTGGCCGGAGGGGTGGCGGAGGAGGACTGGACATCTGGTCCTTGCAAACATTTGGAAACCTGGGTTGACTGATGCTCTGCTATCTTCAACAACATGGTCCTGCCCACAGACATCCAGCATTGATTGCTTATGCAAATTAGGAGGCGCAAAATTTATTTTTAAAATTTTATTTTATTTTTGTTGTTTTGTGGTTTCTTTGACTGTAAAATACCCTCAAAACCTTATTAGACTTCTAACCTATTTATTCTAGTCAATGCCTGTGGTAGGCAGAATTCTAAGATGGTCCCCAAGATTCCCATTGCATGGTGTTCACACCTTGTATAATGCATAAATGTTGCGTTTGGGCAGATCTGTGAATATGATGGGATATCACTTCCATGATTAGGTTTCTAATCAACTGACTGTGAGTTACTCAAAAGGGAGATTATCTAGGTGGGAGACTAAGCGAACCCTCAAAAGGAACTGAGCCCTTCTTGAAGTTGGAAAGATTCCACAAGAGGGAGGTTCTTCTTTGCTGGCTTTGAAAATGGAGGGGGCTACACGGCAAGGACCAGAGAGCAACCTCTAGGAACTAAAAGCAATCCTCAGCTGACATTCAGTAAGGAAATGGGGACCTTAATCCTACAACCTCAAGAAATTGAATTCTGTTCACAACCAGTGATTTTGGAAGTAGACCTTGAACCTCAGATGAGACCACAGGTCCAGCCAATGCCTTAATTTCAGCCATGTGAGACCTGAGCAGAGGATTCAGCTATGTCATGCCCAGACTTCTCAACTATGGAACTGTGACATAATAAATATTGTTTCAAGCTGCTAAGTTTGTGATAATCTGTAATGCAGCAATAGAAAGCTAAAATAATTCCAATATAATTGCTAGACATAATTCTTAAGCCCAATTTCTCTCTTTCTTTCTTCCTCATCCTCATCCTTCTTTTCCTTAACTTAAAGTATCTTCCTTGAGACCACCAGACTGGGAAAAAGACCACAGCCTTAATAGGACCTTTTCCACAAGGCTAAGTGTTAACAGGCTTTTGTTACTTAAAGGCTTTTACAAACTTACATCTCCCCTTTGGGGCTGTCTTAATCAGTTCAGGCTGCTATAATGAAGTACCATGCACTGGGTGGCTTATCAAGGACAGAAATTGATTTCTCACAGTTCTGGAGGCTGGAAGTCCAAAGATCCTGGTACCAGCACAGTTGGGTTCTCCTGAGAGCCTGCTTCCTAGTTTGCAGATGGCTGTCTTTTCGTTGTATCCTCACATGACAGAGAACGGAGACAGGAGGGAAGCCCTCTCCTGTCTCTTCATATATGGGCACTAGAGCCATTTATGATGGCTCCACCCTCATGACCTAATTACCTCCCAAACACCCCACTTCCAAATACTATCATTTGGGGATTAGATTTCAAAATATGAATTGGGTAAGCAGGCACAAATATTCAATCCATAACCGGGGCCTAGAGACAGTTGACATTTCCCATCCCTCTAAACCCCAAATTTCTGGACTGACTCTATCATTTTTCTTGCAAGCCTGCTAATTCTTGCTATGGTTTTCTCTTTCTTGTATAACCTTGCTAAATGAAACCAATTACAACCACACACTACTAACATTCTGTTTTGCAACTACATATGAAAATCTAAATGAAAAGGATAATTTTCCAAGAAAAATATAAATTATAAACATCTGTTCATAAAAAGAGGAAAACAACTTGTACAACAAATAATAGAACATAATGACAGTTTTGAAAGAACAACCTTGAAAACATAGCATTAGGCTCAGATTGCTTTTTGTCCAAATTATTAAAACCCATAAGGAACAATTATTGTCATACTATTTATACACTTCCAGAGCAGACAGGAAAAGGAAACTTTTCTCTCTTTTTTTTAATAAGCTATTGTAACCTTGATTCCAAAACCTGACAGAGACTATAGACCAATCTCACTTTTGAATAGAATGTGTAATCCAAAAAAACTGGCAAAATTTACATATTTTTTAAATAGATGTAAAAATTCTAAAATATTAGTAAAGAATCCTACAATATAACACGAGAATAAAACTGCATCACCATAGGAGGTATTTAGAGTGCTGTAAGCATTGGTTAACAAGATGAAAATACATTTTATGATATAAATAGGCCAAAAAAGAAAAACCAGATGTTGATAGACCTCTAAAAAGATGTTTGATGACATTTAACATTTATTTCCAATTAAAGTTCTCAATAAAATAGGGATATAACATATTTCCTTAATATGGGGAGGGGTAGAAATCTATTTCCAACCAACAGCCGATGTCATGCTTAATGGTAAGACAGTAAGGAGAGAATCAGGAATATTTATTATCACCATTATTATTTAACGAAGTACTGCAAGTTTGTAAATATGATTGTAATTTGCAAGTCATTTGATTACATACCTGAAAGGTATCAAATAACCAATTGAAAAAAAACTAAAACTATTTTATTAAAAAGTTGCAAGACAATAGAATAAAAAATAAACACACGAAAATGTCTTAAATATCAATAATATTCAGTCAAAATATAATAGATAAAAGGCTTATTCATAATAACAGCACAAAAATAAACCTAAGTATACTTCATAATTGAGGAAAATATACGAAAAACAAACTACAATGCTTTTAGAAAATCATTCAAGAAAAGTTGAAGTAGAATTGAGAAAATAAGACATTTTGGGACACCTTGCTAATCGACTGGAGACATTAAGAAGATCCCTACTTCATAATTTATGCCATAATGTATTTCAGCTGAATGAAAGATTAACCATAAAAAATAAGATTACAAAACTAGAGTGAAGAATTGGTGAGTATTTTTAATTCCAGTGTGAGTAGGGGCTTGTAAGCTTGACTTCAAAGGCAGATTCCTTCAAAGAAAAAAATGGTAGTTTTATCGTAAAACCTTTAAACTGTCATCTGTCATTTTCAAAGGAGAGGAGGAAGTGATCACAAGCGAGCCCTCTCTTTCCCATGGACAGGAGCAGATCAGAATCTTCACGTGTGTGAATTCTAAAATTACCTTCACTTTGTGTAATTTTAATTTCTTTTAACCATCATTCATTGAGCATTTAGTATGTGCCAGGCAATGACCATATTAGGTAGGTGCCATTATTTTCATTTTACAGATGAGGACTGAAATTTAGAGAAGTTACTATCACCGTTAATTATCAGTACCACTGTAGCATTATTAGCAGCTTGCATATTCTGAATACTGTGCTACACACTTTACAAGGATTCTCATTTAATTCTCACACGGATTCTGGGAGATAGGAACCATTACTACTCTAATATTCAGATAAGAAATCTAGGGATCAAAGAGGTTAAATAATTTGATGGGCTTCTAAGTGGCAGCCTGGAATTGAGCCTTTGTCTGCCTTTGTGCACCCCTCTCCCACCAGCTCAGAAGCATTGGTTACACTATTTAAATCGTGTTGAAATTCTCAAATAATCTTAAAGGTAGACATGAGATTTTTATGTTTTCAGAAGCAGATATTTGAAGATGTTGAGAAACAGTGACTTAAAACTTCTATAAATTCAAAAAGTACCAATGAACAATGTTAAAATGTAACAAAAATTAGGAAAAATTATTTGTAACACCTTTAATAAGGATTTATTGAATGCCTACTACGTGCTGGACTCTGTTTTAGGCACGGAATATTTAGAGAAGGAACAGATAGGTTCCTACCCTTAGGGAGTTTACATTCTAAATGTAGGGTTAATATCTCCACAAATCGTTAAAGCAAAAAAGACAGCAACCCGATGTAAAAAGGAATAAAGATGCAAGTAAGCAAGAATGAAATGAATTCTCTGGAATATATGCTCACACTCCTGTTAGTAATTAAAGAAATGAAATTTAACCAATAAGATACTACTTTTGATCTACCAGAAGAGCAAAGATTAACAAGAATGATTAGACGTAGCATTAGGGTTGATATGTGTGTAGAAGGTCATAGTCTAGGGGTGGGAGCATAAGTGAGCCCAGAAATTGATGTAAAAGCTGTGGGGACAGGACTGTTACCAACTCAAAAAGTTGGACCTAAACAATCAGCAATAAGGAATCAAATAATAAAGTGGAATTTATATAAAATGGAACATTATTCAGTCACTAAACATGATGATCAGATCGCTACTTGCCAAAAGGATTGTTAAGAAGTAAAGAATATCATTATGTGAAGAAGTTACAGAGAAAAACATATGAAATGAACTCATTTTTTGTGAAAATCAATCCATCTATATCCTGTTGCAAATAATAATAATTATGTAGAATTTCTATACTTTTTACTCTGCACCTATACCACACTAAAGCTATACGAATCCAGTAAGTTCAGGGGAAGAAGAGACGCCCCTCAGCTGTTGGGTTCTTAAAGATAAAACCCCACAGGTGGAATCTCACTGTCCACGTTCTATTCTGCCTCCGCTCCTTGGCTAAGGTCTATCAAGCCTGTTATGTGCAGACAGATAAAATAAAACAGCCATTCTGATGGGTGTGAAGTAACATCTCACTGTAGTTTTGATTTACATTTCCCTAATAATATGTGGAAGATAAACAAACAAACACATACACAGATATGGAGAACAGATTGGTGGTTACCAGTGGGAAAGGAGGCTGGGGGGGGGGGCGGCGAAAGGGGTAAAAGGGCACATGTGTATGGTGATGAATGGCAACTAGACTTTTGGTGGTGAACACAATGTAGTCTATAAAGAAGTAGAAATATAACGATGTACACCTGTAATTTATATAATGTTATGAATCCATGTGACCACAATAAAAGAAACTAATTAGTTAACTTAAAAAATATATATATATACTAGCATTAGAGGGTGTACTTCAAAGCATTTTCCTCTAGAAAATAATGCAAACCACAATTATTTAGCATTTGTTAGTGTCTCAAAATAGAGTATTACTCTCAACACCTCAAATAAGCATCACAGATGCAGAAGCTATGAGTCATGCTTGGCAGGTTAAATAACTTATTTGCCTCTAGATCTTGGACCACGTCTTTATATTTCAGCAGGTAGGCCAAATATGGCATCAGGGGAACAGCTAATTCCCTCCGCTGTCCCAGGTCACTGCTGATATTAAATGACCCTTTCATCACTACCCAAGTGCTAAGGAACTAAGTGAAGCAGCAAGGGCTCTGTTTATATTGGGAATGAGATAATTTGATAAGCTCAGGATTTGCCTAATTGGGGTACCAGTCTAAATGCTTATTCAGTTGGCAAGTCAGTTTAGTGTGTTCTCCCCACTAAACTGACTTCTTAAAACCCGAGCAGAACTGCCAATGGTATTGGTAGTACATAGATGTAATCTCAAGTGCTTCATTAACAAAGGATCCTTTGGACCTAAAAAAGAGCATTTCTATGGGAGAAATGATAATACGCTGCCTATGTCCAATTTTTAGCTGGAGATTACCATCTAATCTAAGTCAAGGCATCGAGTTTGTGAAGCGGGTAGAGTATTTAACTACAGGAATGTAGGGCTTACCTGTCAAGAAAGGATAGATTTTTTTCTTTCATACCACCTAATTCTGTAGAAAGAGGTCTAAAGCTGAGGAATCTTGTGTGCTGAAGCTTAACATGCTATTAATTAGCTAAATTCTCAAAAACACCCAAATTTAGATGTTATGATAATATTAAAATTCATATGGTAAATTATTATCTAAAGCTTTTACTTAAACAGTGTTTAACAGTTTGTAAAGAGCTTGACGTAGTCCTCATTTAAGATAATTCGCAAAATAACTCCGCAGGTCAAGAAGGTTAAGCGCCTACCCTGAGACGCTCCAGTACTAAGCAGCAAGGTTCAGTGCAAATCCAGGTTTTTTGAGGCTATATTTGATAATATTTTTAGTATAGCTGGTCATCTTTCTATGTACTTTGTTTTCTTTGGGTTAGTTTTGACCTGAGCACAGCTTTGAGTAAAATGCCCCATAAATCTTCCATGCCCATCACAGCTCTAGGCATTAAGTCAAAGTGCATGAATGACAAATAGCTGACATTTATGCTGACTCTCCCCGCTCTGACACTGCATTCTTTCCTGCTATTCCTGGAGGTGGCCTCAGAATCCTTCACAACACAACCCTCCATGCATCCACTATAAATTCATTGGATTTGGAATGCCAGAGAAAACCTACGTTTTCATCCCTGAAATAACGTTCTGTCGTGTGCCATTCTCCTAATTCTTAACTTACAAAATCATGACAAAAGTACTTATGTGCATCTGGAATGAATAAATTCTCTATAATTTTAATCATAGATGATCAGTACTCAGCCTCCAGATTTTTCCTCTCCTGTTTCCACCACAAGGTTTTCTTCCCAAAGTCCTGTTTTTATTATTGTATCTCTTTGTTTAAAAGTCCTCATTGTTTCTCCAATGGCTACCTAATTAAGTCCAAACTCCCTGCTTTAGCAGCCAAGACCCAACGCCATCTGGCGCAACCTCTCTTTCTAGCCTCACCCGCCACTATTCCCCAACACAAACGCTTCCCCCAGACAACGGGGACCACTCATTTCCTAATGCACATTCTGCTTAACACCACTCTCTTCTCTTGATGAGTTCTATCAGAAATACCTTCATTCCTTCTTTATCTTACTCCAACTTTATTCATCAAAATACCTGCCAGATTTTGAGGTTGACCAGTGGTTGTCTGAGTTTTAATTTTGGTTCTATCACTTACCAGCTGTATGAGATTGGACAAGTTACTTAACTTTTTTGTGCCTCTGACTCATCGTCTATAAAATGGGAACAGTAGTACCTCATGGGGTTGTTATGATTATATGAGCTATTCTACGTAAAGACCCTAGAACAACCACTGGCACATAGTTAGTGCTATAAAAGCATTTTCTCTTAGTATCCTCATTATCATTTAAGAAGCTATCGTTTTTCATTATACTCTAACACCATGAGGTATTATCTTGTGATAAGACACTTACCATACGCTGCCTTGACACGTTAGGAATTCTATATATGCCTTAGGTTCTTTTGCAAATTTTAGGTCTCTAGAGGGAAGTGGCCATGAATTTAACACATTTTTACCTCACAAAATCAATAATACAGTGCCTTGAATATTGTCAGTAATCAGTAGATTTCTACTGAACTCAATGTTTTGACAAAAGAATGCTATCTATAGACATAATTTACTCAGTATTATGTTTTCAAAATGTATCACCTTTTTCCATCTCACAATAAGAAGTAAATTATTTGCTAGCATCTCAGAGCAGGCAATGACATTGAAAAGGATTGCACTTCACTCTCTGACTTCAGGTTTAGGGGTATCTAAGCTATTCAAAACAAATGACTACTTCTCTACATTTAATTGATCTCAAAGGACAAAAATAGTTCAGTCTTTCCTTTTGGCCTATTCCAATGTTTTTTTAGCCTAATGCTTTTAGTAAAGTCTAGCCAAATTCTCTTGATACAGGGAATATGTCTCAAAGATATTATCTTTTCAGTCTTTAATCCAAGTAAAGCGAGATTATTTTCTTCTTCTCAAAAGATGTATTTTTCTCATCTTTAAATCAACTTGAATACTCTCTCAAGAATCATTCTCATTTCTGCACTGAAAAGAAGATATAGAAACCAGTGCCAAGAATCAACGATGAATGACTTTCTGGATACATTAAAATATTATCTTGTATTTTTTCATAAAACCTACATTCTTGTCTTGTGCTCACTGTGATTAATAAGACCCTCGGAACTTGGCTGCATTTGTGTGGATTTTCTCCACCCCAGAGCTTTCTGACTTAGTTTTAGTCTCTGAGTGAACTGTTTTGCAATGGGGTTTATAAACCATTCCCAAATATATCAAGGAAACTCTAGGAGGTGTTATGTGCCCCAGCTAATTTAGTGTCATGAGCAGACGTGATGAAATCTCAATTTCTTCATCCAGGTCAGAGCTATCCAATACAATCAGCCCTTGAGGGGCTCCCAAGGAGCAATTCCTAATAGGTGATCTTTCAGCTTGTTATTGTACCCACGAACAGTGGTTTGCTCTAGATTTAATCTTTTTAGCTTGTAGACAAGACTGTCAGGAGGCAAGTAAGTGGTGGCAGTCAGGGAAAATCTAAAACCTTATTAAAATCAGTCAGGGTATGCCTATTACTTCTTGGTCTAAATGCAGCTCACCTCTCATATAGCACGAATGCAATATTTTATAACATGACTCACCACTCAGAGAACCATGGCCCTCACATCTAATGCTTTGTGTTTATTTACATCATTGAAGTGGATCATTGGATCATTTTTAATAATTCGGGAGCTTTTTTCTATGACTTTTTAGGTTGCAGCAGTCCAGAAAACTATTTTAAGAATGTTCTTATAGATTACTGCAAAGACTAAGAAGTTTACAAAATAGTGGATGAATTTGTGGTTGAAAGCCTTAAGTGATAAATGATAACCACAAAATCCCACATGTGAAGAAATACTCTGTTCTTTTTGGAAAAGGAAAGGCACTAGGGAAGGTTAGATCTAAAGTTTTCCCAAAGGCTTACGCCCTGAAAATTGGAAAAAGACCAAACTCTGGAAACTGTTAAGATTTTTTTTTAAGGGATTAGGCCTGAAAGCAGGCTGAGGGATAACTACTCTAAACTGAGAGATGGATTGTGCCCAATTGATATCAGATGTCCGAAGTTAAACACCAAGTAATCTTTCCATTTTACTTTTCATGATAGAGACAGGCAAATCAGAATCTATTTTTGATGCTCTTTCATGGCAGACACTGGAGAATCTGTCCTGCCTTTGTACGTTTGGTGTTTATGACAGGTCATATTTTCTTTGAAAGCCATAGGGATTGAATGCATACTAACTCAGGAAGTGGCATAAATGACCCAATAGAGACGTTACCAGTCCCCAAATGGTATCTATAGCTTTGAAAATCTACCAAAAGAAGTAAAATAATAACAATAATCACCATCATCATCTTTAACTGTAGCTGCATTTTCACTTGAAAATGTGTTATTTTGTTCTTACACACACTGCAGATATTCACTGTTTAATAAAAACAGAAAATGAAGAAAATTACAAAAAGTAAAGCAAAAATCACTGACGGCTTTCATTCAGATAACTAGTTTTAACTTGTTTGTAAGCATCCTTCCATCTCTGGACATACATAAGCGATGTCAAATTGTGTATCCGAGTTTACATATATAGGATCATATTGTGTGTAATATATTTTCATACCATAATCTAGTATGAATATTTTCATGGTATTAAATACATTTTTGAAAAGCTACATAGAACTCTATTGGATACTTGTACATTTAGGCTGACGGATGTTTAAGTTGTCTTCAATTTTTTGCTGCTGTAAATAAGACTTCAATAAGAAACCTCTAGCATATGTATTGGCAGATTTGTGCAAATGCGTCTTTAAGAAAAATGATCAGATGTGGAGTTTCTAGGACAAAAGGATTGTCTATTTAAATTTTTGATACATATTATCTAACTGTCCTCCAGAAGAGCTTCATTAGTTACTTTCAAAACAATGCAGGATCAAATTCAATTACTTTTATAACACCAAGTTGATGGTTGCAAATACCAAGTTCCATCGACCTTTTCATCTTTGTTAAGTTGATGTGTAAAAACGATATTTAATTGCTATTTGTTAGTTTCTTTGATTAATAGTAAAATTTTTAGTTCTTTTGTCAATTAGGTTATGTTGCCGTTGGTCATCTATTTTTCTATTATTGATTTTAAAGAGCATATTTTTTAAATATATATGAAAGATAGTCAATTTTGTCCACCATGTTTAGTTCAAATATTTTCCTGAATTTTCGTTTGTCTTTTGACTTTGTATATAGTGTTTTTTAACTGTACAAAATTTGTAATCAATATAGTCAAAATTTTATGTAGTCAGTTTTATATTTCTGTTTAGAAAAATACTCAGTCCTAATAATTTTATGATTTTACTTTTTGCATTTAAATTGCATGATCCATAAGAGACTACTTTTTGTATGAGGAAGAGATAGGAATCAAGAGGGTTTTTTTTTTTTAATTTAAATGGCTAAATAACTGTCCTAAGATCCTAGTGGGAAAAAAATCATTTGCTCAGTTATTTAAAACACCCTCTCATTATACACAAAATTTTCATGTATCCATAGTTGTCTTTTTACAGTCTCCCTACAGTTCAGTTGGCATCTCTCTTCCTACAGCAGTAACGTCAGCTTTAATTAATGTAGCTTTATATGTTTTGATCTAGTGAAGAAAGAACCTTTCATTATATTTAAAGAACATTTCTAGATCTTCTTCTAATGTATTCTTTCAGATGAACTGTAGAAGAATTTAGGCAAATTCCAAAAAATTTCCTGGACTTTAATTGAATGAATAAATGAATTTGAGTAGAATTAACTTTTTGCCCTCTGTAGTGGTTTGTGATGTGCCAGCTTGGGTAGGCCAAACTACCTTTCCCAGAATTCCCTTTCCTGTATGTTTCCTGTTAGAGTGGGTCATGAGAGAGCTTCTTGGATGAGATTTGGAGGGTGGAGGTGAAGAAGCAGTCATTTTGTAGCTCACACACTATCACTAATCTGCCGACTCATTTTGTTGGTGTGAGGCAGCAGCTGGACCCGCAACTGTTTCACCTTCTCCCGTATCCTTCTTCAGCTTCTCTGACTCCTGGGCCAGGTGGTGTGACTCCTGGGCCATGGCCAAGGTCCTTAGCTTCTGCAGGATACCACAACATCGAGATCGGAGATGGACAGGACTAGGGTGCAGAAAGAAAAGCACCTATGACACCGAAATTAAGGGAGCACTCACTCTCAGATTCGTGCAAGTGCCATCCCATAATTGCACAAACCTGAGGGCGCATGCCTACTTAAATTTGCATGCCAGGAGCCTCACTTACCTCACCCTAGTTCTAGCACAATATGTTGCAATAAGAACTGACCCAGGTTTTGGTTAGTCCCCGTGGACTCCTGATATTTTTTGTGAGTTCCAGCCTGCTTTTATTCTATCCCACCTTATATTCATGCTTCAGCATCAGACACAAAGATGATAGCTTTGCAGAGACGGTTGAGTTCCCACAGTTGCATGATGTCAGATCGCTATAACAAATGCCTTCACTTCCCCCCACACCCCACCCCCACCCTCACACACAGAATCCAGGAAAATATTTGAACTGATTATGGCAGACAAAGTTGAACAACCTTAATAAATATAATAATGCTCTTAAGAATCAACAATAGAAAAATAGGTGACCAAGGACATAATAAATAAACTCACAAAAGAATTAAAAATTCAAAATAAAATATATACTGTTTTTGGTGAGGAAGATTCACCCTGAGCTAACTTCTGTGCCAACCTTCCTCTATTTTGTATGTGTGTTGCTGCCACAACATGGCTGCTGATGAGCAGTGCAGGTCTGCACCTGGGAACCGAACCTGAGCCACTGAAGCTGTGCACACCAAACTTAACCACTAGACCATGGGGCCAGCCTCCAAAATAATATTCTAAGCTTCACTATTAATCGAAGAAATGTATATAAGCACAAAAATTAAATATCATTCACCCATCATATTGTCAAAGATGACATGTAGTGGGGCTGGCCCCGTGGCCGAGTGGTTAAGTTCGCGCGCTCCGCTGCAGGCGGCCCAGTGTTTCGTTAGTTCGAATCCTGGGCATGGACATGACACTGCTCATCAGACCACGCTGAGGCAGCATCCCACGTGCCACAACTAGAAGGACCCACAACGAAGAATATACAACTATGTACCGGGGGGCTTTGGGGAGAAAAAGGAAAAAATAAAATCTTTAAAAAAAAAGATGACATGTAGAACTCCATTCTATTCCCTCCTCCTTCAATAATCCCAAATTCTATGACTTCTTTTCTATAAATCAATACAACTCACTATTCCATCTTGTTATATTCTTCGACAGAACTCCAATAACTCCTTTTAACTCACTGAAGATTTTAGCTCCTGGCTCACCATCTTCTCTACCACTAATTCTGTCATCATTCTTGATATCTCACAAATTATCTATTCAACACCCTGGGCTCTCAGTTCATAGAAATCTCCACTTTCAGGGATCTTGCCCTCCACCTCTTCTCAACCACTTTTTCCCATGCTCACATCCTATACTGTGCATTGGGCACTGTGCCACGTTAGAAATCTTGATGTCGAACATCCCACTGTCACTAAAGAAGTGGTCAATTAGATGTATAAGGATTATTGAAGCAAGTGGTTTAAAAACAAGTAATGACCTCAAAGCAGCAGTATTTTTCCTACTACTGGTTTTCATCTATAGCAATCTGATGCATCCTAGCTTCCAGATTTTTGTTTCCAACATCATTCTCCATCCAAAGGAATCAGATAAGTATGAAAGTGGCTGAATCCATGTCTTGGGTCAGGAATAAATCCAGATGGGACTACAATATATTGTTGCTTCCAGAAATCAATAATACTTTTAAAAAATTGCTTAAACTACAAAGGAGTTACTTAAAGTTGCTCTTGAAGACTTTTTAGTACAATTTAATAGCAAAATATGATATAAGTGTTCAGAGCAAGTTGAATCTGTGAAAAGCCATTAGTCTATAATGAAATTAATAAAGGGAGAAGTTAATATGACATATTCTTTTCTAAAGTAGTTGTAATAAAAAGAAAGGTGGCAAGAATAGGACATGGTCACTTTTTAAACTTAATTTTAATAAACATAGGGCATTGCATGTGTGAATGTTGTTTTTTCTATACTTATATGCCTGTTTATGAAATGCATTATTAAAACCTGAAATTGCCAACTTTTGGCCATTTTGATTTACAAAAACGGAAATTTCATTTGGTTCAGCCAATACATACACATTTGTACCTGAAACAAATAGTGTAAACAGATAACTGTGAAAGCCACAAATACTAGAAACTGTCCAAATTGTAAAAAATAATTTGTTCTAGGGATCACCTAAAATTACCAGTTAGAAAGAAGAGGAAACAGTGAGCGGTCAAATAATGGGTTAGCCCGATATCCTGAAAAGAGAGCTCACTGCACAAAATTACCTCCTCATCCTTTGGGTGGCCTTGCTATTTATAATGAAATAGCAAGAATGCCCAACTAAGTAAACGGTGAACTGAGGAAGAATACCTGCGACAAATACTGATGGGAGGGAAGGGAGAAGCATCAGCAGATGTCAAGGAAAGATCTGGTTTAGAGTGTCCCAAACTCTAGCAACTAAACATTGACTATAAAAGACTTTGCTTTGAGATAACACCCAGGTCCTCATAGGAGAGTGGCTTCACCTAATGTTTTGGTTACCTTGCATCTCTCCACCCAAGTCACATAGGAAAGACTTGATTGCAGTCTGACCAGTCTTGGTGGAATGCCCTGTAATTTCTCATAGAGCAAGGGGAAACGAGCCTGGTGAGGAGCCACAAGGAGATGGTGTCTTATCCTTGTCTTGTGGGAGACTGCCACAAGGCTATTTCTCATCCATCTCCCTAGTTCCAGTTGAGCACAGGACTTTGATCTTGACCCTCCCTTAGGATACAGCTGCAGGCTTCTGAACAGGACTATAAAACTCCTTGGCTGCAGTTTAAAGTTAGCTCCTCTGCAACAGAGCAGCCCACCACTCATATTTTATGTCATCTGGACTCTCTGATGTGGTGACATCCTGTGGTACTAGGGGCATACGGAGCTGACACCATGCTGCTTGCTTTTGCTGTCTGAATCCATTTGGGCTCATTGTGTTCTTATCAGCTGAAGTGATGGGGTGTGTGCTGAGCCAAGCTAGCGAGCACAGAAGTGAAACTCGTGGCTCTCTTAGCCACAGTGCTGCTGATTTTGGAATGCGCGACTGGCCCAACCAAGAATCAGTTGTTCAGTAACTCAGAAACAAACATCACAGCTCGTCTGAAAAAATATCCTTTTTGTTTTGGATCTGACATGATTAATGGCACCTTGAAGAAGGAGAGAAATTAGATATGGGATGTGCCAAGTAGACAATTTCCTGCTCTCACGTAGGGGGGGTCAGACAATAAAAAGTAAACAAATATGATACAATGTCAAGGAGTGTTGAGTGCTACAAAGAAAAACAAAACAGAGATGAAGACCAGGAATCATTGGAGCTTGTTGTTTAGATAGACAGGCGAGAACCTTCTGAAGAAATAATATTTGAGAAGAGAAAGTATGTGAATATCAGGGAAAGAAGCATTTGAGGCAAATTTTATTTGTAAAATAAAGAAAAGAAGCAAACCCATAATGTTGCTGCTTTGAAACAGCATAAATGAAATAATAAATGTTTATCATTGTAATAATTTGTGTATATGTTTAATGCAGAAGAAGCACTTAAGAAACTCTGATATATTAATTCATGTTATTTTTTCTAATATTTAGGAGAGTTGTGTTAGTTTGAAATTAACATCTAAGTGTTTAAGAGAAATCTGTTTATAAAATTAATACATTTTGACTTACTGATAATTTATTAGCTGGTAAGTAGTGTTTAAATGTTTAAATTTTTAAAATTTAACAGATTTGTAAATTATTAAATCCAAATTTTGAAATAATGAAAATTACTAGCAAGCGTTCTTTTCCTTATTCGAAGAAACCCAGACATTATAGATCAGCTTCATCACTCTTTCCTCTCTATCCAGCCTCCTTGCTGTAGCGCACACACATAATTCTTTGACTCTGGCAGCATTTGGAGTCCATTGATCTCACTAATTTAAGCTGCCCATCATACTCTGCCACATACTTCTTCTCACATCTCAGCTTCCTGGCTTAAGAGTCGATAATCCATAAAGCAGGCCGTCGCTCAGCAATCCTAGAAAATTCACTCTCAATCCAAGACAACAACTTTACACTTTCTCCTCTATTTCAAATCTCCAATATCTTCTCCTCTTTTTTAATTTCAGCTGATGACCTTGCTTTTCATTTCACTGGGAAATTAGAAGTCATCAGAAGAAAACCACCTCATTTTCCCACCAGGGAACCTACTAACCTACCCATTTATGTTGTCACAAACACTGCCTTCCTTCTAGTGTTAGGGATGGTCACTACCTCCACTTGTGTATTTAATTGCATACTCTATTGCTTGTTCAAGAACTTTGCTCCTGTAATTACCTGCTTCTTCCTCCTATAATTACCTGATGCTCTTTCTAGTAGTGTAAAAATGTACAAATTTTCACATTAAAATCAACGATGACAACAACAACACGTATTGACTCCAAATCCTCCTCCAAGGTGCATATTGCTGGTCTTTTTTCAGCAAAACTCCCCATGAGGCTTTTCTTACTAGGTATCCTTCTTTCTTAACCCTTGTTCTCTCCATATTTAATCCCAATCACTTCACTAGAAGGATTCATGTCAAGGCCGCCAAGACTATCTTGCTAGATTTAATGGTTAGTTTTTGATCTTCATATTCCTCCAGCTTCTTGGTTTATCTCCTTCTTGGCTTTCCTCGCTTGGATCTAAGGATGCCATACTCTCCCTGTGTTCATACTGACTAACTACTGCTCCTTCTCAGTTTCCTTTGCAAGCCTCTTGGCTTGGTTCTAGCCGCCCATCTCTTTTCCATATCTTCCTCTCTAAGTATCTCATTTAGCTCCATAGCTTTAAATACCATATATATTCTGATGACTCTCAAATTCATATCTCCACCCTGAGTTCCAGAGTCTTATATCCAACTGCCTACCCACTTCACTTGAATGCTTCATAGATGTATTTGTCAGGTTCTCCAGAAAAACAAAGCTAATAGGATGGGTATATATAAAGACATTTATTTTAAGGAATTGGCCTACGCTTTTATAAAGGCTGGCAAATTCAAAATCTAAAAGGTGGGCTGACAGGCTGGAGATCCAGGAAGGAGCTGATGTTGCAGTCAAGTCCAAAGGCCACCTGCTGCAGAATTCCCTCGTGTTTGGGGGAAGTCAGTCTTTTGTTCTATTCAGGCCTTCAACCGATTGCATGAAGCCCACCCACATTATAAAGGGCAAACTATTTACTCAAAGTCCACTGATTTAAATGTTAAGCTTATCTAAAAATACTCTCAAAAACGTTTGATAACATATCTGGGCACTACAGGCCAGCCAAGTTGACACATAAAATCAACCATCACAAAAGGTTTCTTCAATTAAACACGTCCTCAAATGTGCTTCTCCCTCAGGCTTCCTCGTGTCAATGAGTGGTACCTCCATTCACCCAACTGGTCAGACCAAAATTTAAGATTCATCCTCTATTTCTCTCTTTTCCTTTATTTCATATCTAATCCTTCAGCATATCCTGTAGACTCAATTTGCCCTGAGTCTGTCTCTTCTTATTTCTCCTACCACCTCCTCCCTGGTCCAAGCCACTGTCATCTCTTGCCTGGAGGACAATAATAACCTCCTGAATTGTCTCCCTATCCTCATTCTTGCCTCCATTTTTTATACACAGAAGCCAGAATGATCTTTTTAAAAACTACATCAGATCATGGACCTTCCCCACTCAAAGTCCTGCAAGAACTTCTCATTATATTTGGAATAAAATCCAGAGTCCTAGCTTGGCTCAAGGCCTTGCCCGGTCTCATTCACATTGATCTTTCCCCCTCATCTTCTACCACTCACCTCCCCAGTCAGTCCACTCCAGCCATGCTCTCTTCTTGCCGTTTCTCAAATACTTCAACCTTCTCTCTCAGGGCCCTTGCTGCTTCCTCTGCATGGAATAATCTTCCCCTACAACTTTCCATGACTGGCTCTGTTTTTGACAGGATCACTTTGGTTGCTGTGTTGAGAATAGAACCAGGGGACAAGTTACAAAGCAGAGAGGCCCATTGGTAAGTTCCTGCAGAGATCCAAGAGAGAGATCATGGGGGCTTCGACGAGGGTGGAGGTAGGGGAGGTAGTGAGAGGGTTCTAGATACTCACTATATTTTGAAGACATGATCTGCAAGACTTCCTCTCAGATTGGATATGGAGTGTGGCAGAAGGGAAAGATTCAAGGATGACTCCACAGTTTCAGACTGAGACACTAGAAGAATGGAGATGTGATCAGCCAAGATAGGGAAGACTGTGGAGGTGCTAGAGTTTGTTTTGAGATAGTTAAGTTCTAGATGCTTATTGGATATCCAAATGGAAATGATGAATAAGAAGTTGAATATGAAACTGGAGTTCAGAGGAGAAGTCTGGGCTGGAAATAAAAGTTATTAGTTTATACGTGGTAATTATAGCCTTGAAACTAAATGCAACCACACAGGAAGAATGTAGATAGGGAAGAGGAAAGGTCCAAGGCCTGTGCTCTGAGATACTCCAATATTAAGAGGTCAGAGAGATGAAAAGAAACAATCAAAAGCCGAGAAGAAGAAGCAAGAGAGAAATGAAAAAAGTCAGGTGTCCTAGAAGAAAACTGAAGAAAGTGTTTTAATGAAAAGCAGTGATCAAATGGATCAAATGCTGCTGGTAGAAGATCAAAAAAGATGCATACTAAGATTTGACAATTAGACTTCACAATATGTCAGTCAGTTGGACCTCAGCAAGTACAAGCTTCGTGGGAAGGAGAGGGCAAAACCCTTCAGATGTCCAAGAGATTATGGGAGAAAAGGAATTGGAGATAGCAAGGATGGGCAACTATCTCAAGGAATTTTGTTATAAAGGGAAGGAGAGAAATGAGTTGGTGGCCAGAAGGACTAAGAAAGAATTGGATTTTTTTTAAGATAACAAAAATAATTGAAATGTTTAGTAGAGAGTAGTAAATTGATGTCACAGAAGAGAAAAAGGAGAACTGTTGGAGTTGGTGAGCAAGGATAGAATCCTTTGCTCATATGGAGGAACTGGCCTTGGATGGGAGTATGGCATACGGCAGCACATCCTTAGTAACAGCAGAGAGGGCCAAGTGTATGGGCACAGTGCACCTTATCTGGATAGGTCCTGTGTAATTCCTCAATTGTTCTGAACTCAGACAAAGGTGTCATTTATGACACCCTCAAACACTGACACCTAATGTCTTGATCGGGAATCTTAAGACAAAGACAAGGAGTGAAACTTGGGGAGCATAATACTTACAGTGTTTGAGGTTTCTGTGCATCTGGGCAGGTGGCTTAGGACTTAGCTTTAGCAAGACTTGAAACATGGGATTTTTTTACAATGGGAGCTCACTGAAGGTCAAGGTGAAGTTCCAGGGATGGAAAGCCTTATCTGATTGGTGGGTGGGCATGCAAAGTCCAATTTCTCCCCTTTCATTTCCCCAACAAGCCAGCTGCCAGCAGAGCCACATAATCTAGGTGGTTCTAAGACATGTGGTCAGATTAGAAATAAAGTTCCTTCCCTTTGGTGGTTTAGTGCTGTATGTGATTAGGAGGACAAATCTGCCAAATTCTAGGATTCACTTTTGGAAAACTCAGTATCCCACGAATACAGGCAACCTACTTCAATACCAACTTTATCAGTAATAGAGGTGATGTTCTGCTCTCCCGTATGCTCCACTCCTTGTCTATCTCTTAAATAGTTCCAAATTCAGCTGAGGAAGAAGGGTACCATTTGCTGGATCTCTTTAAATTCTCAACAATTTCACTCATAAAATCTCAGTACCGAGGCTATGGCTACTCTGTTTAGGAAGATTTAGTTATAAGTACATTTGGAAGTATGAGAAGTATGTCTATTTTCATTACTTTTACATTTATCCTAAAATATTTGCATATGTAAAATCTATTTGACTATTACTGCCAAGCGTTTAAAATTAATCCGCAAAAATGGACTATAGATAGAGTGAAATTAACATAGGTTGCAAAAAAACACAAAATACCTTAGTCTTCTTATTTTATTGCTAGTACTAAGTGTGAATATATTTCCTTCTGTATATTTAAAATTATTTTTAATAGTACCAATCTCTAGAATCTATTTACATGGATGATTATACATTAAAATTAAGCCTGCAATATAAACCAGATTGAAAATTTTTAATCTGCTAGACAAAGACTGGAGTTGTTTGGCATCTCACACAAGTCAACAAAAAATAGAAAAGCAGCTGTTTAATGAGGTTTTACTAATTTTTAAAATAATTAGATGCCAAACTGGTACCCACACACCAAAAAAGCTCTGCTCTCATTAAGTTGATATCAGATACCAATATTAATGAAAGTTTCATAAATATGGCTTCTTCATACGGGCCCTTCCAGTCTGTTACAACTTAGTGATTTCAGTAATGAAAAATCAAGGTTGAGCAAAATTTTATTTATAAATGCAAATGAACTCCAAAAATAAGCTTTTCTGAAAGTAAATTTTTCAACTTTTCTGAGAGAAGTTATATTAGCCATTTGACTTGTGTTCACTGATTAGGTTCTAATACGAAAAATACAAAATGTAAGCTTCACTTGGCATAACTTGTGTTCAATTTTAATACCTTTTTCCTTTGTTCGTCACATACACACACACACATTGCTGATAGAATACTGTATCATATACAGAAATTTCCATTACATTGTTCGTATTAGTCATTATGTACTTAGGTATTTCTATTAGCTCTCACATCAAAATGACAGTGGAAGAGTGTAAAAAAAAATAAGCATAATATCTTTCCTTATTACTCTAAGCAATCACTAAAGTGAATATTTTGGCCCTAAATTTAGAGACTCTATAATTTAACCATGACTTGGATGTGGGGATATGAATTCATCATTTGGAAAGCCTACATAATTAAACTAATTAGCCAACCAACCAAAAATATTCATTCCTTTCAATAAAGAGAACCTCTGGCTGAATCCAAGATAACAGTAGTATCTGATCTTTGGATTAAACATGAAGCCACGTTTTATAGTAATAATAGCTACCATTTATTGAGGCTGTTATGTGCCAGGGACATAAGAGATGCTCTACATATTGTATCTCATATAATTTAATCCCTACAGTATTACTGAGGAAGATAGCATTACTGCAGTTCTACAAAAGTAAAAACTGAGTCTCAGAGAGGTTAAGAAACTTAACTAAGATCACACAGCTTGGAGGTGGCAGAGCTAGAATTTAAACTCAAGGATGTCTGCCTGCAGTGCTGTCCTTTTTCTCTATACTATGAAGTATTTCAGATGAGGATCCACTTGTGCCAGCCATCATTTGTGAACTGATTGGTCCAGTATAGGGTTCACATCTTGGCAGTGTTTTAGAGCAAAGCCAACCATTCAGTCTCAGGGTGAATTCTAAAATCTTTTCCTTCATTAATATTCATTCATTCATTCATTTATTATTCATTCATTAATATCATGAGCTAAGTAGTTGGACTAACTTGTCAAAGACATCCCCAAAACAGGGCAAATTTGATATGGAACCATAAACTCCAGTCAACTCAGGTTTCTACAGATATCCTAAATATCTAAAGCTTTTATGACCATTTATCATTGATCTAAGCTGTCCATACAAGCTGTACAGTTTGTTGATCTTACACAGATATTGTTTAAGATCAACACTTTATATGGACAGAGAAAAATTAGGTGGTAACACAATAAATAATTAATGTCTCTCTAACTAAAAGTCTTTTTGCATAGGATTTCCTGAAATTAACCAAGATTATGACATTTTCTGCCAATATATAACCCCATTTTTGTACACATATATTTCCCAACTCATCCATGGCTATTGTTTGAAGCTCCAAATAATTATTGAATAAGAATCACAAATAAATGAAATGTGTTTATTACAGACACATTTTATTAAAAGTAACATAATAATGATGATGATAATAATAGGCCTGACGTTATGGGACAAGTAAATATTTAGAAATGGCTAAAAATTTAAACTAACAACTGATGGGAAATCTCGGAAAGATAAAAAGTTTGAGGCAGTAAACAGTCCTATTTGTCATGTAATCTTAACACCACTACTGTTTCCATTTGGTTGTCCACCTGTGCTAAGAGTTAAGTGGTAGCGGATTCGGGTTACAAATCCCTGAGTTCTAAAGATACTAAGCATGCTAAACTTTCATCACAGACACATATAATCCATCTCCATTAGGGAGAGTAATGCAGGCTGATAGCAGCGGGAAATGTCAACAACCTGCTCTCAAGAAGTCAATCAGGAGGTTCCAGTGAATTTTTAGTAAATTGGTTTCAGTCAATTTCTCAGAATCCTCCAGTCTTGAATATGTGCATGTCCTTTGACCCAGCAGTTCCACTTCTAGGAAATTATCCCACAATAGTACTTAGCTATATATATATATTAAGATACATGCACAGGGACATTCACTGTAGCATTGTTTGTAATCGTGAAAAGCTAGGTGGAGGGAAAGCTAAACACCTATCAGTAAAGGAGTAATTGAGTAAATTATCATTATTACAGAGCCATTCAAAAGGCTAAGGTATTTTTTTGTACTGGTATGAAAAACTCTCCAAGATACATTGTTAGGTAAAAATAAACAGGGTAAAGGATAACATGTATAGTATGATATCATTTCTTTAAAAATAAATGTATTAGTGTACGCATGTATAAATGCATAGGAAAGGAACTGGGAAAAGGTATACCAAATATTTGGCATTAACTGCCTCTTGGGAAAGGAGAGAAATGGGAAAGAAATGTAAGTGAAGGGGAGCATTCTCATATTTGTAAATATTCTATATTTTTTGAATACTTTATAATGAGAATCAATTCCTATATTAGTTGTATAATGAAAAGACAAAGAATTCAGTTATAATATGAGGACACTATTTTTTAATATGCCAGAGTCATTGGGATGTTAAATTCCATGTTTGTGTGATGTGTGTGTGTATATATGTGTATATAACACTTTAAAATTAATTTGATTCTCTAGTCTGAGACATATTTATAGTTATAAATCATACTCCAAATCTGAGTTAATTTGAAAATTCTTTCTGTTGAAATCATGTGGGGATAGAAGAATGTATTTAATCCATGTAACAAACTAAGCTAATCCAGACACTGGTATCAAAGTGCAAGCACACTGTTAAGTACAGAATTCCAGAAGTGAAATATTCTTGAGAACGTTTCTTGCCTTGTGATTAGATCTTGGTTTTAAACAAGGCATTTATAGTTTCCCCACTTCTGAGTTGTTGAGTAGAGGAGAAGGTTACCTAGAATGATGACAACTGGTGAGTTGGAAGGAAGCCTCTGACCTGAATTTATATTCAGAAATTAAGCACAAAAGCCTTTCTATCAGTATGCAACATGTTACACTCCATCCTTTGTGCATGGCATCACGCCGTATGACACTTGAAGTTATCATTTCAGCACCTGTGGTGTGGAAGAAGCAGATAAGAATTTTTCCTTTCATTAATCTTATGTTAAAATGCCCAATTCAAGTAAGAAACACTTGCATCTACATGTCAGGATCCGAACATATTAAGAAATTAATTAATCTTTAAATATTGTGATCCTGGACACAAATGGCTATTAAGTTGTGATAAAAAAAAGCAATTAAAGACTCATAAATCTAGAAGTTTATCATAAAACTCCTGAAGGACTTGAAGTTCTTTGCCCTCTTACACTTCTAAGGGTTGGACATAACACAACTCTTCTTTGCTGTCCATTCACTGACTTTTTGTTATTTCCAATCCAAATCTTCCCTACATTAATCCCATTTCTTTTTATTTGGTACATTGTAAATACAGCTCATTTTCCGTCTCAGAAAATCTCCTCAAATGTTTCACTAAGGCCCAAATGATAACTTTTCCTCATGATACCTGAGTGTTACTGAGTGAAGCTGGTACAATCTTATCATGATCTACAGTTCCTTTGAATGATAACACCTAATAGATACTTTCATTCTTGTAAGAGATTCTTTAACTGGATGCAAGGCCCAGTTGTGTTGAATATTTCCATCCTTATGCCTCATATAATGGTTAAGAGTCCTATTTGTTTCAATTTTTCTTCTGACAGACAGGGGAAAAAAAGGAAGGAATAAACATATTGGGTACATATTGCATGTTAGACTTGTGCTAGGTGTTTTCACAAGTCTTCCTATGTAATTCTCCCAACAAACTACTGAAGTGGATATTATTTTCTTGATTTTGTAAGTGAGGAAACAAAGACTTGGGAAGTTATGTAAGTTGTTGAATATTATACAGCCAGTAAAAGGCAAAGCCTGGATTTTAGGCCTGTATGGCTCCATAACACCAGTGAAATCCAACTCTGGAAATATGAAATTCCAGATGTGGCTAATACTCATCGCAAAATTAGTACCTCCCAAACACCTGTTCAATCTCCCTTGGGCTTTCTACATTACGTACCTCTCTACCCTCAGATGACCCTAACCCCTCCCCAGATTAGAAGAAAATTGATCTCACCAAACAGGAATATTGGGAGAAAGATCATCTATAGTTGGATTAGTAAAAATATTCAAAGAAAAACAATACTGAATCACAACATAGAAGTGATTGATTCAAATATTTTGCTGCATACTATATCCACAATTCAGAGGATATTTTTAGACAATGAACGCAAGTTGCACGAGATTTCACTGGTAGAGCTAATATTCAAGTGTGAACAATAGAACTGACAGAAAAGACTTTCAGAAAAGATCATTTATTGTAGAAAGAGTGACAAGTGCAGGTGTTTGATCCTAACCTAAACACTTCATGGCTTTAGCAGGGACTTTGCATAAATAACCCTGATTCCAACATTGTTGGGTTGCATAAAATAATAAACGCTTCCTCCAACCTGGGTTGTGGCTAACTAAAAGATTTTCTGGGGGAAAAGTTTCAATTTAGGATAATAGAGAGTGGCAAAGATGATGTTGGCATAGGGTGGACAAAGGGAAATACTAAGGCTATAGAGGAGGATGACCAACTCATGTTAGTGGTTCTCTGAATTATTTGAGGAATAAAGCAAAGAATAAATGAAGGACTTAATTCACTTTTGAAGCCTATATATATATATATATATATATAGCATTTACCGGGGGAAAGTAAATGTGAATTTAGCCATTCAAGACCTTGATAATGAAAAGAATGGTGAGAATGAAGAGAGAACATGTTTGGGGTGAAATCTTTAAACATAGGCTAGTCTATGGCTCTGGGAAAAATCAATTTCTATCAGTTTTCTCTTAAGTTCCTGAATAGAGGATGGAATTTCACAAGTATTACGAGAATTAATAATAGCTACATGTTTAAAGAATTAATATTAGCAATGTTTTTGAATTTCCGATATTTCAAGGTAATAACCAAATGTTGTTGCAAGAGTTTTTTGTTTGAAAAGTAATGTATATTTATTGTAAGAAATTTAAGCAATATGAAAATATATAATGCAAAAAAGTGAAAACATTCTCTGTTCTGCCTCTTAGGACCCACATGCTTAGCCTCAAGAGATAACCACTGTCAGTTCTTTGATAAGTATCTCTCAATATCTCTCTGAAATTATAGTTCTGCAAATAGCTATTTTTTCTACTTGAATTTTTTCCTTCCATCTGAATACACATAAATTCTCATTCTTTTTAACAGTTATATAATATTCTGTAATATGTCCCATAAGTGGATTATAGTATGTACATACCAATCATGTACTCAATATTTTTTAACCTCTTGACGAACTTTTAGATTATCTCTAATCTGGAGTATTTTAAGTCTTGCTGTGATAAATCATCATGCGTATACATGGAATTTTGAATTATATCACCAAAAGAAAAGCAAGTTATAAAGTATATTGATGAAAATGATCAATAACCAATCTATGGATAAGAAAGATAGAGTGATATTTATTGATGAGCCAATGCTGAGGACCGGCCCAGAAGTGCTCTCTTCCCCATGCAAGAAAGCATGCTAGGGAAGCGTAGTTTACAGCATGGTTGTACACCATCTCAGAACAAGGAAAGTACATCAAGCACCACAGGAATACAACTTTTCCCCCCAAAGTCACAAGGAGATGTTTTGCTGCAGTTTAGCACATACACAGCAGGTCAACTTGAAGAAAAGCTTATCTTCAAAGAAGCAGTGGTACTGGCATCTGAGAATGGGAGACCTTCATCCCCATCTTCAAAGAGTGCATTCTCTGCTTCGGGAGAATGTTTGAAGCAGATGTGCAGTGCATGTTGGGTGGGCATAAGTCAGGCTGCTCTGGGAAAAACAAGTTTTAGGCTGAAACAGATTTAAACCTTAATATGAGAAAACTTCTTTTTATTCTTATTATTTTTATCAGGTATAATTTGGCAAGTTTTCTTTGGTGCTGTTATTAGGGCTAAGTTCTTTTGTTTTAGCTCCGCTTAATAAACTTAATCGTTTAGTAAACTTAATTAACTGTAGGACAGACATTTAGAAAATGTGATTAAGTGTCAACCAAGGGAGACTTTCAACATATGTACATCTAAATATGAAAATAAGTTTCCACATGGGAAACACTGAGAATGAACCAGGTAGAGCTGTGGCTATAGACTAAGGGCCGTTATTGACAGTCGTGTTATACATATCAAAGTCTTCGGCCAAAATTACTTAGGGGTAGCTAAAGAAACGATTGGTGCTGTTTCTTTCATGTCTGAGTGCAGGGGAAGGTAGAGAGAGATTTTGGTGCTTCTCTCCTAGTGACCCCAAATTTATTTTTTAGAATTATGTGTTTCCTAAAAAAAGCACATTAAGGTAATAATGTTTTAGGCTCATTCTCTGAGACACTCAGTTTTTTAGTAGAATGGAATTAATGTTCTTTTTAAAATGAAAGAGCATGAACAAATTTGCTTATGTACATAGATGTCTGTAAAGTGCCTTCTAAGAATCCTTGCACATTAGAACTGGAAGAAACTCTGCAGGTCATTTAGTTCATCTATGACCGGGGAAATGAGGTCCAGAAATGCTAAGTGACTTGCTCAAGGTTACATAGCCAGTGAGTAGCAGAGATAAGATCAGAATCCAGGCACATATACCCAATCCAATGTCTTAATTAACTGTAGAATCAATAAAAATAAATCAATTAAGCATTGTTAGTTTCTTTGCACCCATAGAGTTAGATGTGTAGGGGAAGTTGGTAAATCTTTGGCTTGTGTGATTAATGATGAGACTCAGGCCCTGGTGTGGGGCCTGATTATCCTGATTTGTAGCTGACTGAAGAGGTGATGTACAAGCCTTGCATTCTGCGTGGACACCCCGGCCCAGGCCAAACGCAGCTGGAAAATGCCAATGCCTTGTAACCATTGGCTGGGTCAAGCAGAATCAGCAGTTGTCCAAACAATAATTAACTATTATTAACAAGCAGGCTGTATGGATGATGACTTGAAGAGAAATAAAGCTTGAGCCATCTATGACCCTTCTCATTGTTGAGGGCGCCTCTGCTCCACTAGATGTTCTGTTTTTAAATTAAGATTTGGTAGTAAAGAGGAATCCACAGTAACTTTACTTTAATACAGTGAAAACAGATTATTTAACTATGCCAATAATCCTATAGGCCACCATGATGTCTCCGGGATCCCTTGTTTAATTCCTGGGTCTTTCTTCTCAACCTGAGGTAACAGATTTTCACATTTTTGCAGTGTCCATGCTGATACACAAATGACAGTTGAAGGCAGACCCCAGGGTACTCAGAGTAGTGATTCTTGACTGACATCAGACTCCATTCTCTACTCTCTAATGTCTACTATAAGTCCTGGAAATGAGTAGAGGAGAGAGAAAGGGAGGGACAAAGTACATAAAATCTTCTTCCTGGGAAATGACAGTAAAATTTCTACTTAGCTGGAAAAATCTTATTCATCCTTCAAAGTAGAATTCAGCTGTCACCTCCTCAGTGACAATTCTTTGACTCCCCAGGGGTTATCAATCACCTTTAAAAGTATCATTGTGGGGCTGGCCTGGTGGCATAGTGGTAAGTTCACACACTCTGCTTCTGGGGCCTGGGGTTTTCTGATTCGGATCCCGGGCATGGACCTAGCACCACTTATCAAGCCATGCTGTGGCAGGCGTCCCACATATAAAATGGAGGAAGATGGGTACAGATGTTAGCTCAGGGCCAGTCTTCCTCAAAAAAAAAAAGTATGATTGCCATTGTATGTGGATGTGTTATTACGTTTTTAAAATAACCATATGAATCAATATCTCCTATACATGTGAATTTATTGAGGAGACAAAATTTTATTCATCATTGCTTGCTTCGAGCCTATCACACAGCAGGAAATCAGCTAACATAAATTAAATTTCTACAATGACCTTTGTGTCATCTGATTTGGTCAGAAAGTACAGTTAACTATTCTGATTAAAAGGAAAAACCATATCTACTATAAGTAAATGGCCAATTTTAATAAAAGAGTAAACAACAAAACGCACTTAATACCTGAATTGCATTAACATGATTTCATTTTTCTTTGATAATTCACACAGCATTTGCCAAGCCTTCGGGCCATCATTACAAATGTCAATTGCAGCTGTGTAGAATATGATCGGGCACGCCAGTTAATGCAACTCTCTGGTTGATAGAGTACCAGATAAACCAGCTGTCCCTTTATTTGTCCTGCCCTCTACAAGGCATAACTTAAGTATCCACTTTGACACCTGTTAGGGGTACCCACGAGTTATTTATCTGTGTGCTACTTCAATCTGTCTTTCTAAGAAGCGAGACTGGATGCCTGCAGGATATTCTTATTTCCCTTTCTCACTCTCTATGCAGTCCCTCCAGTAGACACACACCCCCACACTCACACTTACACACATTCTTCATCACATTATAATATCCATATTCAGATTTGTAGTCACTCATCACGTAGAAATGAAAGTAAAATGAGCCAAGCAAGAGTCTCCCAATAGCACTCAGCTTATGTTGTTTAAAAAATCTAATGTTTTATTCAAGTGCTGGCTCTCTGGTAATTCTCCTCCGAAAATGTTAATGTATACACAATTACTAAGGCCACCTATGCATACAGCAGAGCAACAATCTGATTTTAGGCTCAGTAAAGTACAGCAATCATACAAGATTCAAAATTTCAGGTTTCTGTCATTCTCGATCTAACTTGAAAAAGGAGAAGAGTTAGTAATAATAATACAAAATTATAATTAAAAAATTAGGAACTAGAGGTCTTCTGACTTAAAAAAAAAATCTGAACCCTACTTTTCCAGGTATTTAGTGACTACTGAGGATAATTTCTATAATTAAATAAACTCAGATTCTTCAGAAAAAAAGATGATCTGCTTTTGACATGCTATAATTACAGAATATTTGGGCCCCGAAGCACTAAGAATCAATGTTATAAATTCATAAATTGCGACAGTCATCAACTTTTAATATTATTAATTGTTGGTTTAGTAACAGTCTACAAATCTGGAAATACTATTCCTCTTAAAAGACATACGTGTGGTAAATAAGAATATCTTTACAAAGAAATATAAATTAGGATTGCTGAATTTGGAAAATAAAAATACAGAACACGTAGTTAAATTTCAAATAAACAACAAATAATTTCTAGTATAATTATGTTCCATGCAATACTTGGGTGGCCCGTACTTTATCTGGTAACCCTAATATAAATCTACTAAAGAAGCAATTTATCCAGCAGGTTTTGTGGCAGAGAAGGTAAAAAAAAAACAAAACCCAAATTTGGCTTTACTCAAATCTATCACTTGTTCCCAAAAATATGGATGGAAATAAAATGGAAGCAAATCTATTCAGAAGTTTTTACTTTTTAAGGTCTTGAGAAGTTCAACCATTTAGTAACATGACTACTTTCCTCAGTCATGGCATTACAAGACTTAATATGACTCCTAAAGAGCCACTGTGGTCATTTTATAACCAAAAGATCTCCAACGACTGAATCTCCTCTTGAAATAGTCGCATAGACTCTTGCTCATTCTTCTCATGAAAAGTCCTGGAAATGAATTTTTAATCCGCCTGGAATTCAGTTCTGGAGTAACTCATGAAAGTTGGCTTGCTTTGGAATTAGGCTGTTTCCTGCTGCAATTTATGCAGATCTCTAGAAAGTATACTGAACTGCCAACTTAGAACTAAAGAGACGCCAGTGGAGAATTGCTCTCCAGGTAAGGAACCTCTTCCTCATCCCCAGGATGAACCTATGCCCATGGACACAGCTGCAGTGTCCTCTGGTGTAAGGGTCAAGTGCTCTACCACCTTCCTCATCCTCTCTCAAAGGTGGGAGCACAAAAAGCACCAAATCCAGCCCCAAGGCCCCCTCATGGACACCTGTTGGATTGCTTGTTTGCTGTCCTAAGTATCAGTGCTCACTGGATACAGGTTATGAATGAACTGATATGTATGTGAAATATCTTGTGAACAATAAATTGACACTTGGTGATGAATGCTCTCCCTTATGAAGTAAGTTTATAATTCATTGATAGCTTCTTTCAGGGTGGTCACTGACCAGCACGTGACTTTTTCTTCCTCCACAAGAGGTGTTCAAATGCTCAGCCTCTCCCAAGCACA
The DNA here is from genome assembly GCF_041296235.1 of Equus asinus. Classification (NCBI taxonomy): domain Eukaryota; kingdom Metazoa; phylum Chordata; class Mammalia; order Perissodactyla; family Equidae; genus Equus; species Equus asinus. The sequence goes on along the minus strand of NC_091813.1, from coordinate 36,974,028 downwards.
CCTGAATGGCTCATCCACTAACCAAGACCTGCTGGTATGCTGACAAGTCATTTTCCCATTTTGTTCTCATGACACACAACATCGGGGAAGAGCTGTTCTCTTCCAAAGGATGCCTCAGCAGTGCCCACCTCATGATGTCAGTTATGGGGACTTTGCAGCTGCAAGACCTCCATGGCCTCCACCTATGGCATCACGCTGGACATGGACAACTTGAGACAGTGATCCACCATGTGTCACTGAACTCAATATGCTGTCAATCGTAAGACACACCAATACTTTATGTTCCACTGGGAAAGAAAAATCTAGCTATTAAACTACGACACAATGCTTCCTTGGGATTTAGAATTTTAAACTTACTATAGGACTTATTATGTGCTTCTCCAGACATAGATTTCTATAATTAGTCATTGTTCTTATGCATACACAAGAAAAAAATAAACAAAATAATTGGATTAAGGTACTCCTAAAATATTTTCATATTCAGAGTTCAACTCATCTGAACAGACCCATCTCTAACATTGGTAGGGCCCAGGAAAATGGAGGCCCACACGCCATATTTCTGGTTAGAAGTTGTAAATTAAACCACACTCACAACCCAGGCCCTGTTCCCGCCTGTGCTCCTGAGAGATGGCTCTCATTATCTAGAGGCTGAAGGAGCACTCCCTGTCCAGACCAGGGTTGCCTCCTGCAAACCAGAGGATTTGCTAAGCTAGGGAGGGGAAAAACCGGGCCCAGACTTCTGGGTGGTGACTGGATCCATCAGAATCAGGTCACGTCCCCAGAAACTGGGAAGAATAAGGTCCCCTTCCCCAGTTTTACTTTTCTGACTTAAAATTTGAGGTGATCTACACACCGTCCAAAACCATACCGTGCAGTAGAGGGAAGAAGGGCACACATTCTGGGACGCTTCTCTGTCATGGTGCGGAGGGGCCAGCGTGAACCAAAGCAGCCACTCTTTCTCTGTTTTCCCAGAGCAGAGTCCATAATCCTCTCCAACAACACCAGACCCATTTCCTCTGGGAAGTTTGGGGGTACCAGCCATAATCCCCAAATGCTCAATCAGTTGCCATCATTCCAAAAAAAATTCTTACAAAATGTCAAAGAAATAAGACATGGTTGTGGTGCAATGTGTGCAAACTATGAAGCCCTCTAAAGGCAGGATGTAGAGCAGGGCCCCTCTGCCTGGGAGGAAAGGCAGTCTTGCTTCTGACCCACCTTTCTACCCAGAGTCGAAGATGTGCTGTTTTCCACCAAATGTCATCTGTGCTCTGAAAAGCACTGATGATGAGCATTTCTTTAAAAGTGCTCTGCTATTTTCACCAAGGTTTTTCCTAAGCTACTAATCACTAAGAAATGTTTTCAGATGATTGAGCAAAAGATAAAATATTGGCACATTATTTTTAGCATGTTTGCCCATTTTCAAACTGGTAGGTAAATATACCATGTGATTAAATCTTAATATTTGTTTCTATCCATGAAATAAGTGTATAGAAAATTTCTACAAGAAAAATATATTTCTTAATGGTTAAAAAATTCTAGTTATGTATTTTTCATTCTCATATATTCTTCAACTTCCAAAAGTTTTGAGAAATCAAGGAAAATGTATTCACCATATAGTATACTCATCCTCACGTGTACGTTTTTATGCTTTTGAATAACAACTACTAAGAGCAAAAACAAAAAAACCAAGTTCTTTTAGAGAGCGTAAATTGTCTTTATCCAGCAATATAAGAAGTTAGTTTTAAGAATAGCTTACTGTTTGTTCTTGGTTGTGTTTGCTGGGTGGTAAAGATTGCCCAGATTCACTTTTCAAAGTCTCCTCATTCTTTTTCTTCTACCTCCCATAGGTATGAGGAACAGGGCAAACCATCCTTTCAAAACACAAATAGCTTTGCTTAAACAGTCATTTTTGTTTTTAGCACCAAATTATTGGTAGAGATATAGTTATCCATTAAGATAATGAGATTCAAATGAGTTTCCTTGCTATACAATCCATAAAGCCACAATTATTTTCTAGACAGCAAAGAAAGGTAACGAAAGCCACAAAAGATGCTGGGAGGCTGAGGCCAGGTAATGGTAAGATACTCTCCTCTATTTGAAAAGCAAATATCAGGAAATTTGGAAAGTTACGCAAGTAACTGCAGTAAATGCTTCCCTAATCTGCACCAAAAACATCATAGAAGGGCTATTATGTCACTAGAAAATCCTACATGTATATAGGATTGATATTCTCTTATGAAAAATGAGAAGATTAGCAACTAACTCATTTATTCATAGAGCTGCCAGGTTTAGGGGGAAAAAAAGATAGGATACCCAGTTAAATTTTAATTACAATGAATTTTTTTCATACAAGTATATCTCAAACATTTCATGGGATATACCTATACTAAAAAATTATTCATTCTTTATCTGAAAACCAAATTTAACTGACACCTTGTATTTTATCTGGGAACCCTCTTCACTCATCATCACAACCCTGTGAGGTTGGTTTTTCGTCCCCAATTACATGTTAGGAAGTTGGGTCTCAGAGAATTTAAGCAGATCAAGATCACATAGCAAGGGGTAACAGAATCCAGAGTATAATCTGAAGTCTATGTTTCAGTCCTACATTCTGTGTGTGTACTAACTGGAATTACTTTTCACATATTTAACAAACATATGGGCAGAGTTGCACGTTTCATAAAAATTAGCTCAGTTAGTTCTCATTACAAACCTATGAGGTAGGAACTATTATTATTCCTTTTTTATAGATGAGAGATCTGAGGCACAGAGAGGTTAAGCAATTTGCCCAGGTCACATAACTAGGAAGCGGTACAGCCAGGTTTGAAACCCAGGTAGTCAGACTTAAGACACTGTATACTGTCACCTTTAATCACATAGCCTCATTTCTAACTTCTGAGTTGACTAACTTTTCAGAACATGTACAAAAATGGACACTGAAGCCTTAGAACGCGGCTTTCAATTACAATTAGAGAAACTTAGTTATCAGAAAAGTATGCTGCTCCAGGTGCTATGAGACACCAGTGACATGAGTAGAATAGAAGTATTAGGAATTTGAATTTTAAATTTAAAATATTAAGTAATATGAAGTAATTATATCTAGTTATTTAATTAATTAAATTTAAAGACATTGAGCTTCTTTAGAAGTTTTTGAATCTAATCTAATTTAGAAGATGATTGAGTTTCACGTAATTTCTAAGCAAAACTTACTTTAAGGAAAATGTTTTCCATAAGGTAGTGTTTCCTCACTGGCGATAGTGTGAAGTGAGTGAACTTACCTGCAAGACCCAGCCCTTTCCTATTTTTGCTCCAGACACAGTGTCAGCTGCCTTGGGTACCATCATTATTCCTGCCAACCATCTCCGTCACTCTCCGAGTTCTACTCTGAGGCTCTCATAAAGCAAAGCTTACTTAGTTCATCCCTTATGGAACATAAGTATCTTAATAAAAGCATCTAGGAATAATGCTTTAACCCCCAGAAGAACTTAATTTAATGTTGAGAATTTTAGGCATAAGGGTAAGTTGTTAGAGAAGAAAGTTTCGGAATTGTCCACCTTTCTAACCAGTCAAATCATAGCCCTTATGTGATATATCAATTAAAGTTAGATTCAACTGCGTATAACAGAAAGAAAAAATAACAGTAGCTTAGCCAAGAGGGAACTTTATTTCATTTTCATTTAAATGAAGTTCAGAGATAGAAAGTCCAAGGCTGGTTTAGCAGCTCCACTACGTCATTGGAAGCCCAGGCTCCAATCTTTACACTCCATTATCTTCTGTGCATGGCTTCCATATTCAAGGGCATCTCCAGGACCAAGATGGTTGCTAGAGCTCCAGCCTTTCTTTCTATATGCCAGGCCAATACCTACACTTTCAACCATCATTCCCAAAAGTTCTACATTCTTCCACTTATATCTCCTTGCCTGGAATTTAATCACATAGCCATGTGAGGCTGAAAGAAGATTTGGGAAATGTAGCCTTTTAGCTGGCCACATTCTTCAAGGTTGTGTTACAAATGAAAAGGGAGAAAATGGATACTAGGAGGCAACTACTGGTCCCTGCAGACTAAAACCAGTTATTTCACTTCTCAGTCAAGGTGGCTTTGCTGTAAGAATCAGAAATCTAAGATCAACTGGATGTTTCATGCGACCCTTCAAACCCAGATAGTTTCTAGACTTTCAAGTCCTTAAATCTCCAATGCTGCAAGGTGGTCACTGAACTAAAACATATCCCTTTAGATTCTGTTTTGGGAATATGTGCATGTGTTTGTGTATGTAATAGAAGGTGATCTCATGCCATCCACAGAAGCATTACTTGACAACAACAATAGTTAAACATCGAATGGAATTTCTCAGAGAATTGCTAAGCGACCATTCTTGAGAGATGGTTAAACATAGCACAGACATTCATCATGAAGGAAAAGATTGTGAAGGAAGTATTGGACTAAGTGGGAGAGAGACATGACTTAGCAAAGTTCTTCTTAGTTTTATAATTTTGTATGTAGATTCCAAGTAAATGATTGACATATTTTTAAAAAATAAGCTCTTATTGGAAAGCCTATGTTCAGAATATGACATGAAGACATTTACTATAACTAATTATGGTATTTAAAAACCCAGGCTATTTGGCTTAGATCTGTTACAACTTGGAGACTTCTGCTCTGACTTATATTGAAAGTCTAGAATTGCAATATAAATCTGTATGCTTAATATGTTTCATGTAAAATGAGCATGGGTTGTCCTTATTTTAAAGGTTTTAAATAATTGTATTTCAACCTTGGTTTTAGTTCCCTATCAACTGTTCCTTCCTCCAACCATACTCTGATGGTGATTGACATCTCAAAGTTCTAGGCCACCTGTGATCAGAGTTTTAAATATCACCTTCTTGAATTAATTATGCATAAAGCTCAAAATAGGTTTGGAAGGCACCCACTGAAGCAGAATTAAATCAGAAGGGAATGTGGTGCCCACAAAAACTGTTTATCTCTTGTATAACAGACAATTATCATTATTTTTATAACCAACAATAAATTGAAATAAGCACAATTAAAATCACACATTTTGTGCTAAACATATCAGTTCATGAAATGTTAATGTATAAATGTCAAGTCAACTGAATGTATAAAAATGACACTTTTATACTCATGAAGAGCATTATTAGGCAATCTTTCTTTTTTTTTTCCTGTCAACACATTATTCTAGTTGATCTTAACTCTAGTCCCTCTGAGAAAATGCAAATTAAACAAAATTAAAGTCTTTGACTTCAGGGGATCTGCAACGCTGATGTAGAAACCATAAACATTAAAAAAAAAACACACACAAACATACAAACCATAAGCTTAATTAATTTAGATCCAGCTCATTCATGGTTTAAGGAACTCCAGATACAATATAATAAAATTTTTGAAAGAATGTGTTCATTTGGATTCATATTTTTGTATGTTATTTTTCATGTCCTTGTGAACTTACTTGATATTGAATTTTATTAGTTATAACTTATACTTTTATTATTTTTAAATCAGTCTGCTTTTAAATAGTTTATAACTATACTTTCCACAATTTTAGACAGAATCTTATTTTCTCCAGGTATTCATATTCATTAAATGTACATTTTTTTGAGGTTACTGTGTTCAAGGCACAAAACCTAATTAAAATTAATTAGGTTTTATTTTAAGTCCTGCCCCATATGCAGGGACATATTCAATTGCTGAATCATCAACCATCTTCAAATACTGAGAAATATTTGTCATTCATTTTCTCACTTCTTTCTGTTCCTCATTCTTTCCTATGGCTTTATATTTTGCCTCTAAGAAAATGACCTCTGATTCTCTTCTTCATTCCTAAGTCCTACCTGAATTTAATTCTCCTCTTACCAGAAGCATACAAAACACTTCCATTTAGATACTTTCCTCTAAGCTGATCCTTCCAGAAAATCCTTGACAGCCTATGGATCCATCCTTGACTCATCACTTTGCCTCTGCCCTCAGGGAAAGCCTTTCCACCAGATTTTATGCACTACTCAATACGAACACTCTAGTCTACTAAGACAGCATTTGCTCTGTACAGCTTACAAGCCATGTAATAGCTAACATTTATGGAATGTGTGGCTATGTGCCAGGCATTGTGCTAATTATTTTGAATTCAATCCAACAAATATTTATCTAGTACCTCGACTAATATTCCAGAATATTCTAGGTGCTTCAGATATAATAGTGAACAAAACATATTCTATTGGAGAGAGAGACACTAAACAATGGACAAAACAAATTAGCAATTTATAGACTATGTCAGAAGGTGACCACCAGGGGACAAAAAAGAGTAGAACAAGATAAGCTGGAACAGGAGCCTTGGCAATTTTAAATATAATGATCAGGGTAATGCTTATCGAAAAGGTAACATTTAAGCAAGGACATCAAGATGATGAGGAAATTAACTTCATTGATATCTGGAGAAGAGTGTATAAGGAAGAGGGAACAGCCCATAAAAATATACTAAGAAGACAGCATGCCTGTCACAAACTAGAACAGCACGGAAGCTGAAGTGTCTGCTGTGGAGTGAGCAAATGTGGAGAGAGCAGATGAGGTCATAGGGTAAGGGGAGCCTTTTAGGCCAGTGTAAGGATTTTGACTTTGACTCTAAGTGAAATAGGCAACCTTGGAAGGTTTTCAACAAAACTAGGATCTGTCTTAGGATTTAAAAAGATCACTCCCGCTGCAGTGTTGGGAATAGATCATGAGGGGACAAGGATAGAAGGAGGCGGATCAGCAAGGAACCTATTGCAAAACTCCAGGAAGAGATGATGATGTGGCAGCAATGTACAGCAGGGGAGGTTTCACAGGATGAAGAAACGGAGTCTTAGAAAGCAGAAGTGACTTGTCTTCCAGGCTGCCTCTGGAAGCTGAGCTCTTAACCATTGCGTCTGATGCCTCTCACTGAAAACCCCTTAAGTTCAAAAAGTATCTAATGAAGTCAGTATGAACTGTGTCTTAAAAACGGTAGATCATTTCATGAAGTGAAGTTTCAAATTCTTAGAGGGAAAACTGCCTTTATAGCCAAATTTCAAGTCCTGCCCATCTTCCAAAGTCCATATCAAGTTCCAAAACAACTGTGGCTCTTACTTGAAATCCTATTACATTATATTTGATGTTGCATGGTTTCTCTTAAACCTCTGTGCAGGTTTTTACAACTCTTCAATTTTATTGTGAATCCTTGAGAGCAGAAAGCAGAATCATGTCTGTATCCCTAACATTGCCTGGAATAAAAGAGAGGTATCAATATTTTTAAAATTTGATTGATTGATTGATTTTCATTGACATTCCACTTTGAAAGTGGTCTACAAATAATGCAAATGTAAAGTTATTTTAGAATTCTGATACGGAATGGAAAGAAGATAAAAAGCCTATGTTATTTATGTAAACTTTGACAATAATAATAAGTGATACTTAGATCAGAAATTTATTATGAAAGCAAAATTCCTCATGTTTATTACATATATACAGCACATAAACAGCACATTCCTTTCACTCAAACAATTTAATCTGATCATTATAGTGCCCATGATTTTACTCTCATGTTGATATATTTTGAAAAGACCAAAATTATCAAATAATGTTTGATGAAAGATGTATAATGTATCGGGGGAAAATCAATCCAAAGGTAAATTTAAATTCTGTACACTGCACCTTTAGAATTTCTATTTTCTAAGAACTAGTGAAAAGCGTAAAAAATATTTGAGTACATTTTGCTGACCTCAAAGTAGTGTTAGTTCTATAGTAAATATTCCTACTTTCCTCAAATATATTCCATGCACAGATTCACTCACAGTCCTTCTCACAGGTGAATTAAGCACATCCTTAAAGCTGACCTCTCTGCCTTCTTTCAACACTTCGTCATTTGATGTGGGTTTTAAATGTCATCTACTGCTGTATCCTTTTTTTCTAAACCACACAAAGACCATGAATCATGCTCATCTATATGCAACATTGCACAGAGTCATATTAGCTCCTATGCATGCCTGTAGCTCCCATCACTCTAAGACAGAATTACTAAATCTAGGTTCTCAACCCTTCTTCAGATTTTCACCATGCATTCCTTCCAGGGAACTCTAAATACCTTAATAGAGCCTCCTCTCTATTATCTGTACTAATGGCACACCAGGGTAAGTGAGAGCCACAGAAAACTTGTAACCTCAATTTAGCCTTTGATCCTCCCCTTTACTGCCCTTTACATGAGTTGCTAATGAGCAGTGAAGTTGACAGATTGAAATGTCACCTCTTTCTGCCCTCTGATGTAAGTGTTAATGGAAATGAATATGACAAGGGGCTGACAGGACATTAGGAAAAGAAAAGTAAGGGCCTGCCTGACCTATATGACAGTCAACTCTTCTTCGTAATTGAGTTGATTTTAGTTATTTCTTTTACAAATTATCCCATGAGTTGGGCTTGAACATTGTACTCTTTTTATTTCTGATTTTGTGACCAAGTAAGTCATTGAGTACTTCTGAATCACAGATTCTCCATCTATTCAGATAGGTCAATTAAAATATTCATGGAAATTTTATAACTCAAAACGATGGGACATAGTTTTACATTTCAGATTTGGTCTCTTTCAATTTCTCACTAATAAACCCATAAAAATGCAGAAAAGGATTGCAAGTCATAACAGAAAATCATGACTGAATGCCATCTTGTTGCCAGAAAATGAGAGAATTTTCTACTATTGGCATGCTCAGTGGTGCTGACTTCAGAATCTCATGTAGTGGCTCATGTATATTTTACTGCCATAAATGGAACACACCTACCAGAATGAAAACAAATAGACAGAAAGTTTATACCCTCATAACTTCCTAAATGCCTCACAGAGACCTAGAGGCCATAGCAACAGGAAACTCAGCAGCTAGCCTTCAGCATAGGATACTTTTGGAAACGACCTCCTCCCCAATGATTATTTTTCTACTTCTCTTCAGAGACTGTAACTTCTGGAAACCAATACAACAGGAAACGAGAAGTGAAGAGAGCCATGATACACCACCATGTGAGAGATCCAGCATTTTACTTGTTAGAGTCGTAACAACAACAACAGCAAACTACAGAAACAGAGAGAGCCTGGCAATGGCATATACTGAGATGGAAAGTTATAGTGCCCCTCTCAGGGAAAAATACCACTAACTCCAAAGAGCCACCCTTAAAAGATGCCCGTTAGAGGGCAGGAACGTGAAGAGATTCTCTAAAACATCAACTTAACTTCCTGTTGAAGATCAGAGAAGGGAATTTTACCAATGCCCAAGTAGTCAGGGAGCCAGGAGAAGCAGAAACCAGTTATCCTTCCTATTGGCAAATATGAGGATGAGAGAGAACTCATACCATTCCAGAGTGGGTAAATGAAAAGAAAATAACATGGAATCTTGAAAATTGGAAGCGGCAGGAGAAATGGAAGATCATCTTGAAAGCTTAGAGAAAAAGCATGCTTTTCAAAATAATTAACTATAGTAATCAGAGATTTTTAAAAAGAGAATCAATTATCAATAAGGTATAAGATTTTATGATTTCTCTGAAACAGGAAAGAAAGTCATGAAGAAAGAATATGTAGATAAAATGACAGCACAATGTTATAAAAACAATATGCTGAGATGAAAGGGGATCTGAGTGAGATAAAGAAGGATTAAAAGGAATTAAACATGCAAAATGAGAAAGAAGATGATGCTAAGAAAAGTGGACAACAGACCAGTCCCCATGTGATAAATATTTCTAAGGAAGAATTTAGGGTTGCTGCAAACAACATAGCAATAAAAGATATAATTGAAAAAAGAATCCCTAAAACTGAAAAAATATCTAAATGTGTCATTTGAAATGATTCATTTTATCCATTGAAAAATTATTGAGAATAGATCCATATTTAGATCTATGCATTTCTTTATTTTTAAATAAAACATTTCAAATATAGATAAAAAACTGAGCTAGTTGCATGTTTTCTTCATTTTCCACTTTTTAGGTGATATAAAATATTTATTTGTATTTTTCAAATTTTACCTGAAGGCCACTTACATCTTTGAATGACAGCTTTCTTTGAAAATTATGTATTCTAACAATAAGTCCATTGACCATGCATAGGAACCCATGTGGTCTTGTCTGCACAAAGGTACATTCATACTCAATAATGGCAATAGCTAAACTGTGTGGCATATTAGATAATGGAAATTGAGTTATTAGGGCATCCTAATTGGTAAAAGTGAAGAAATTCATGGAATAAAAAGACTGATGTAAAGGGAGACAGAATTGAGGGCCCAGGGAGACAGATTCCCAGGATCTCTAAGAATAGGGGTGTTTTTGTTTTCCCCCCAAAATGAGTACATATGTTTATCACAAAGCACAAGCAAGAATGTGTATAGTGCTTTATCCATAATAGCCCAAACTGGAAAATACCCATATACCCATCAGCAATAGAGTAGAGAAATAAAATGTGTTATATTCACGTGATGGAATGCTATACAAAAATGATAAGGAGTAAACTATAACTCCAAGCGACAATATGGATGAATGTTACAAGTATAATTTTGAGCAAAAGAAGCCAGATACAAGAGAATGTGTACTGGATGACGACATAAAGAGATGGAAAGACATTCCATGTACGTGGATTGGAAGAATAAATATAGTTAAAATGTCCACACTACCTAAAGCAATCTACAGATTCAGTGCAACCCCAATCAGAATCCCAATGACATTCTTCATGGAATTAGAACAAAGAATCCTAAAATTCATATGGGACAACAAAAGACCCCGAATAAATAAACTAATCTTAAGAAACAAGAACAAAGCTGGAGGCATCACAATCCCTGACTTCAAAATATACTACAAAGCTACAGTAATCAAAACAGCATGATACTGATACAGAAACAGACACACAGATCAATGGGACTGAATTGAAAGCCTAGAAATAAAACCACACATCTACAGACACCTAATCTTCAAAAAGGAGTTAAGAACATTCAATGGAGAAAGGAAAGTCTCTTCAGTAAATGGTCTTGGGAAAACTAGACAGTCACATGCAAAAGAATGAAAGTAGACCATTATCTTCCACTATACACAAAAATTAACTCAAAATGGATCAAAGACTTGAAGGTAAGACCTGAAACAACAAAATTCCTAGAAGAAAATATAGGAAGTACACTCTTTGACATCGGTCTTAGAAGGATCTTCTTGAATACCATGTCACTTGGACAAAGGAAACAAAAGAAAAAATAAACATGTGGGACTTCATCAGACTAAAGAGTTTCTGCAATGCAAAGGAAACCAGAAACAAAACAAAAAGACAACTCACCAACTGGGAGAAAATATTTAAAAATCATATATCCTACAAGGGGTTAATCTCCAAAATATATAAAGAACTCACACAACTGAAGAACAGAAAAACAACTTGATCAAAAAACGGGCAGAGGATATAAACAGACATTTTTCCAAAGAAGATATACAGATGGCCAACAGGCACCTGAAAAGATGTTCGACATTACTAATCATCAGGAAAATGCAAATCAAAACTGTACTGAGATATTACCTTACACCCATTGGAATGGCTATAATCCCCAAGCCAAAAAATAGCAAATGTTAGAGAGGATGTGGAGAAAAGGGAACCCTCACACACTGCCAGAGGGAATGCAAACTGGTGTAGCCAATATGGAAAAAAGTATGGAGATTTCTCAAAAAATTAAAAATAGAACTACCATATGACCCAGATATCCCACTACTGGGTATTTATCTAAAGAATTTGAAATCAACAATTCAAAGAGACTTATGCACCACTGTGTTCACTGCAGTATTATTCACAATAGCCAAGTCATGGAAGCAACCCAAGTGCCCATTGACTGATGAGTGGCTAAAGAAGATGTGAGAGATACATATAGAGATAGATAGATAGATAGATAGATACATATACATACATATATGTCTACATGTCTATATGTATGTATATACATACATATATACATACATACACAATGGAATACTACTCAACCATAAAAAAGACAAATTCGTCCCATTCACAACAACATGGATGGAACTTGAGGGTACTATGTTGAGCAAAATAAGCCCAACAGAGAAAGACAAACACTGTATGATTTCACTCATGTGGAAGACAAACAAACTCAAGGACAAAGAGAACAGTTTAGTGGTTACCAGAGGGGAAGGGGGTTGGGCGGTGGGCACAAGGGGTGAAGGGGCACATTTGCATGGTGACTGACAAATAATAATATAAAACTGAAATTTCACAATGTTATAAACTATTATGACCTCAATAAAAAAAATTGTAAAACTAATTTTGGTGTCAGAAGTCAGGAGAGTGATTATCCTTGGGAGGATTTTGACTAGAAGGGGACATGGGAAGGGAACTCCAGGATGCTGGTAACATGCTATGTCCTAACCTGGGTGTCAGTCACAACTATAATCAGTGTGTGAAAATTTGTTGTGTTTACAATTACGATTTATGCATTTTTTCCTGGATACGTGTTATACAATAAAAAAGGAAATATAATAGGGATTTTGTGCTGTGGGGAATCCTTTTGTCACCTCAAGAACTTCAGTAAAAGTCTACTCCACATGACCACCTTATGTGAACCACACTGGGAGGAAATCCATTTTTAAAATGGATTTAAAATCAATTTTTAGTCTTCCTTCACTTACTATCTAATTTGTTCTTAAATCCAATTTGGTTTTTGTGAAATATGTTTCTAAAAGAATGCAGTAACTCAACGCTCAGTCTCCAGATTACTGCAGTAAATTGGTTTCTCCTTTTAATCTCTTTCCAGCTTCCAGGACACCATGCATACCATGCCTTGGAGAACTTCCCAAGACCCTGCTTTCATGGTCAGACCCTGATGCCTACCTAAGCTGGTGTCCAGGCCCTGATTCCAGGTAGAAAGCAGTGTCCTGGACTAAAGACACCATCAAAGAGGTTGGGTGGGACAAGAAAATGCAAATATTGCACAAGAAGATGGAAATGTGGGCATCAAATGAAAGCAAGTGACTATTATAGTTTCTTGATTCTTTATTTTAAGACATTTATTAAGTTAAAGGCTAACCAGATTCAACATCTAAGGAAGTTTTTAGAATATGCAAATTTGTATGTCCAAAGGGATATGTTTAATGGAAACACTAATAATCTGTTCTTTTATGTTTTTGAGTTTTGGCTTTTATAAAACAGAAACAGGAAACCATTTTCCACGTCAGAAACTTTAAGAAGGATGTCACAAAATTCACCCACAGAAAAGATCAGTCACAAGACAGCGTCAGGAGTAAGCATTGACAGTTCCTGGTCAGGAGCAGCCCATGAGGCAAACAGGCTCTAAAATGAGGCAGCATCTTGGAAGAGCAATTACTGAGGAAATGGATGTTCCTGTCATTGCAAGAAAGAAGGAAAATGCTTGTTGCTTCCTCTGAACTAATGTTTACTTTCCAACATGCCTACTTAGCATAATTGGTTTTATCATATCCTATATTTAAAAGAAATTTTTTTAGGAAGATCATGTGTATTTCAGAAAGTAAAAATCAGCATAAAGTAGATAGAAAGTCTTCTAATTCCTTATTTAATAAAATTTATGGCACATAATTTTTTAAACTGTTTTTAAAAAACCCAAATGCATTGCTGGATATTTTATCTAATTTGTGATGGCCTTTTATTATCCATGAGCTAATTGTTTTTTCACTTTTTCTTTTTTGGTGAGGAAGATTGTCCCTGAGCTAACATCTGTGTCAGTTTTCCCTATTTTGTATGTGGGATGCCACCACAGCATGGCTTGATGAGTGGTATGGGTCCACGCCCAGGATCAGAACTTGTAAATGCCAGGCTGCCAAGAGGAGCATGTGTACTTAACCACCATGCCACCAGGCCAGCCCTGATAATTGATTTTATTTTTTGAGGAATATTAGCCCTGAGCTAACATTTGCTGCCATTCCTCCTCTTTTTTCTCAGGAAGCTTGGTCCTGCGCTAACATCTGTGCCCAGCCTCCTCCCCTCACATGTGGAACGCCTGCCACAGCATGGTTCCGCCAGTGGTGCGCAGGTCCACATCCAGGCTCTGAACTGGTGAACCCCAGGCCGCCGAAGCAGAATGTGTGAACTTAACTGCTGCACCACCAGGCCGGCCCCGATAATTGATATTTTTAAAAGAAATACTGAAATTCCATGCATTTTGAGGTGCTTTAGGTTTGTTGCTGCACTTATTAGATTTGCTTTCCCGGTATTGACCAATTCTGAATTATTGTCTATAAAAATGCATAGCCCTCACGAGTAAACTGTGCTTAGTTTTATTTTGTATTGTGGTAAAATATACATAACATAAAATACACTGTTTTAACCATTTTTAAGTGTACGGTTTAGTGGAATTAAGTACATTCACTTTGTTCTGCAACCATTACCACCTCTAGCACTTTTTCATCTTCCCCAACTGAAACTCTGTACCCACTAAATGTTAACTCCCATTCCTCCTCCCTCTAGCACCTGGCAAACACAATTCTGCTTCCTGTCTTTATGAATTTGACTACCCTACATAACTCATATAAGTGGAATCATAGAGTATTTGTTTTTTGTGATTGGCTTATTCACTTAGCATTATGTCTCCCAGGTTCATCCATGTTGTAGCATACATGAGAATTTCTTTCCTTTTTAAGGCTAAATAATATTCCATTGAATGGATATACCAGATTTTGTTTATCTATTCATATATTGATGGACATTTGGATTATTTTCACCTTTTGGCTATTGTGAATAACACTTCTATGAACATGGTTGTACAAATATCTGCTCAAGTTCTTGCTTTCACTCCTTTTGGGTATATATCCAGCAGTGGGATTGATGGATCATATGGTAATTCTATGTTGTTAGTTCTTTAAGGAATAACTATATTGTTTTCCATAGTAGCTACACCATTTTACCAGTTCATAAGGATTCCAATTTCTCTGTGTCCTTGCCAAGACTTAATCTTATGGTTTGTTTTTAATAACCATCTTAATAGGAGTGAAGTGGTTAGTCTTATATTTTAAACAACATTAATTGTCATAAACATGTCTATTCAATGGGTTTGCCTGTTAACCAAATTTCTCACAAGATGGCTGACAAGTTTTTTAATTGATGGAATTTTATAATTAACTTTAATTGAAATTGTCCCACATTTATCTCACCACAGTTGCTATTCCAGATTTACCAATGAGTTTGCTGAGCCTGAGTAGCCAAAAAAACATTCTTATGGCTGTCAGATACCAAGATCTCTGGGGAATCAGTGCCAAAATTCTCACCTTGTTAACTTGATTCATAGTCAATATATACTTAGGGTAAAATTAAGCCAATAAAATTTAAATGTCTCCCTTTTGTGACAGGAGAGAATTTCCAATGCAATCCTTCTGGTTGCATCTATGATTAGGACGTTTCTCCACTTGCTATCATCATTAATTTTTTATTCCCTTCCTAAACTCTTTCCAAAGACATAGTCTCAAATTTTGCCACACTTTGCCTTGTTTCCAAGTTGAACTCAAATTGCTTTGAACTAGAGGAAGAACACTGTGCCAGAGTTGGATTAAGGGATGGTCTTTAAGGGAAACTAAAACATGACTGTGGTACCAAAAGAAGGTACCACATAACAGTTTTTTCATGCACTTACTTATACAAAACAGACAAATTGTAAATTGGTAAAACTTTTCTACCAAAGTGTATGGCACTGGCACCTGGAGTTAAGGGAGCAGGGAGGTTGGTGGCATTAAACTGTCTCTGCTGAAATTGGGCATGTCACAGGATGCATAGCTATGACATCAGTGTTAAGACTCTCAATACTCAGCTTGACATCGGCTGAAGTTGACAGCTACAGTTAATTGAATTCTGAAACCAAATAATATGTTACATAAAGTTGTTTACTAGTAATTTATTGTGACTAATTTGTTGTATAAACTAAATTTTAAAATCCTTACTGCTCCTCCTTAGAAGTCGTCTGATTTTCACAAAAGAAACTGAATAGATCAAGAGCTACAGAAATGTAGAAAATGTTTCGCACACATGGACGCCAGAGAAAACAAATTTTAGACGTGAGTGTGATTTGAAAACAACTTCATAACTAAGGTCATGAAACACTATGTCAGTTACAGTCCATCAGGAAAGAGTCGGCACACTTAAACTGGTACAATTTAATAGAGGGACTATCTACACAGGGGTGAGCAGAGTTTCGGGAGGCCAACAAGCTGTTCAGTAAACCCTCACCTCCTCTAGACCTACAGGGGCAATGGAAGAGATTGGTTTCCAGAACCTGGTGGAAGGATAAAGCCCATCTGCAGCAATCCAGCAGGGGGCGACCAAGGGGAAGATACACCCCAATCATTCCCTCTGGCCTCCCATCATCTGCTGATGCTTCCAATGGTCTAAATTCAATTGCAAGCCAGAGGACAAGGGAGCCCGTGGATGCAGCCCGAACAGCCTCCTGTAGCAAAGAGCAAGGTGAAGAGAGTAGCGAGTTGATATGGAGGAGCAAAGGCAGAACACCCACAGAGTTGCCTCCACCTTTAGTGACTGTGTGTGATTAACTATCCAGTTACGAGTAATACTGAGAAGAAAGACTATTCTAATATATATATTATAAAATATGTTTCAAAATATATATATAATATATAAAATATATATTTTATATTCAGTGACTATAATAAATCTTGAATTTTCAACATAAATCTGTAACTTTTATTAACTGAAAATCAGTTTTTCCTCACACCAGTAAACCAGTGTGAAACCAATTTCTAAGAATATCAGTTAGAAGGGGTGCCAGTTATCATTCTGCCTGGGGCTCATGTCTGCCAAGACCCACTTTTGGTTGGGATGATGTAAAAATAATTGGACGGACTACCCAGGATGCACTGTTTTGACCCCTTTGATGGGGTGAAGTGAACATTTCTTATAAATGTTTGTGATCGGTAATTCCATTTTGACTGATAGGCCAGCAACAATATTTTTACATTCTTAGCCTACAGTACATTTTCATTTTAGACACTATAGTTTTCATCTCTAGATGTTTGATTTGGTTCTTTTTTATATCCTCTACGTCTCTACTTAACTTTTAAATACAGGAAATACAAATATAATAATTGGGTTTTTTTGAGGTCATATTGGCTTATAACATTGTATAAATTTCAGATGTACATTATTATATCTGTTTCTATATAGACTGCATCATGTCCACCACTAATAGTCTAGTTTTTATCTGTCACCATACATATGTGCCCCTCTACCCCTTTGTCCTCCCCAGACCCCTTTCTCCTTTGGTGATCACTAATCTGTTCTCCTCATCTATGTGTTTGTTTGTTTATCTTCCACATATGAGTGAAATCATATGGTATTTGTCTTTGTCTATTTGACTTATTTTGGTTAGCATAATACCCTCAAGGTCCATCCATGTTGTTGCAAATGAGATGATTTTGTCTTTCTTTTATAGCTGAGTAGTATTCCATTGTGTGTGTGTATATATATATATATATATATACACACACACCACATCTCCTTTATCCATTCATCTGTTGATGGGCACTTGAGTCGCTTCCACATCTTGGCTATTATGAATAATGCTACGATGAACATACGTGAGCATAAATCTTTTTGAATTATTGATTTCATGTTCTTTAGGTAAATACTGAGCAGTGGAATAGCTGGATTATATAGTATTTCTATTTTTAATTTTTTGAGAAATCTCCATATTTGTTTTCCAATTTACATTCCCAGGAGAGTAAGAGGCTTATTGGCTAATTAGAACATCTGTGTCAAGTCTGGTTTGGTTTCAAATTGATCAATTATTCTTCTCAATACGTGTCATTTCTATTTCTATAAATGTCCCTTAGCTTTGTTCTGGGATGTGACTCATTTACTTGGAAAGAGTTTGAACCTTTCAGATCTTGCTTTTCAGCTTTGTTAGGCGAGACCAGAGCAGCCTTTAATTTAGCTCTAATTCTGCCCAACTAGTGAGGAAAAACCATTCTGAGTACTTTACACAATATCCTCTGATTTATGAGCTGTTCCACTCTGGTTGCTGGAAAAGGAATTATTCCTGGCACTGTGTAATCTCCGAGGATTATTCCCCTGATTCCTTTCAGATGGTTCTCTTTCCGGCCTTGAGTGGTTTCCTCACAAGCATGTGCTGGTTGGTGCTCAGCTCAAGATTTAAAAAGGACCTTCTGCAGGTCTCCAGAGCTCTATCTGTGCCGCGCTCTCCTCTCCAGTACCCTACAAATGCTAGCCCCCTCGGCCTCCCCGGCCCCCATCTCCTTGACTCAGCTCCATCTCCCTGACTCAGGGATACAGCCGGACTCCACCTGGTTTCCCCTCTTTTCACCATGGCCTGGAAACTCCCTCCTGGAAGTAATCTGGGGCAACCACGCCTCGTTTGTTCCCTGTCTCTTTGTGATTGATGTTCTTCATTATCTGACATCCAGCATCTTGAAAACTACTGCTTCATATTTTGCCCAGTTTTTTAGTTGTTTCAGGTGTGAAGTTATAGTTCCTGTTACTACATCTTAGTCAGAGGTGGAAGTCCTTGCTAACTGTTAAAAACTCCATTTAAAGCAGTTTTAATCTTAGTTAAAAAGGTTTTTGTTGTTGATTTTGCTGAGGAAGATTAGCCCTGAGTTAACATGTTACCAGTCTTCCCCTTTTTTCTCTTTTTCTCCCCAAATCCCCAGTACATAGTTGTATATCCTAGTTGTAGGTCATTCTAGGTCTTCTATATGGGGCACCACCACAGCATGGCTTGATGAGCAGTGTGTATGTCCGTGCCCAGGATCTGAACCCACGAACCCCGGGCTGCCAAAGCAGAGTACACGAACTTAACCATTCGCCCCGGGGTCAGCTCGCTTCCTCCACTTTATACATGGGTTGCCACTACAGCATGGCTTGACTAGTGGTGTAGGTCTGTGCCTGGGATCTGAACCCACAAACCTGGGCCACCAAAGCAGAGCTTGCCAAACCCAACCATTACACCACAGAGCCGGCCCCAAAAAGGTTTTTATAAAAATAATTACCAATATTTTTTCCAATTTAATACCTTTAAAATATAATACTATCACCTTTCCTATTTGTATTAAAAATACAGAAAATATGTACCAGTAGTCATTGTTTAATTTCAAATTGTTTTTATATAAATGTAATCCAAGGACATTAACTTTCATTCTGATGAGTACAGGAAAATTATGCTTATTTCACACCCAATATTTTAAAATATTCCATTCACATAGTATTTCCAAATCCAATGGAGATAATCAGGGGGTAGTGTCAGAATTTTGAAACAGATGTCTTCAATTCTTGTATCTCGACCACAGCCTTCACCATAGCAATATCACTTTCATTTATCTTGAAGATGTAATTTGGTTCTGGATGCGTGTCCACCACAAGCAAAAATTAGAGCTCTCATGGTATTTTTGAAGGCTGTTAGATTGAACTAGCTATAGCTGTAGGCAAAGGACAGCTTCAAAGTAATGCCAACTGATAACATCATGAATTTGCCAGCAAGTCACACATCCCATGTATCTCCTCTTCCCTAAGATTCCAGTGTGTGCTGGACATATAAAGTCCATATGTGTTCTGTCCCTGGAAATGCCAGATGTGTTTAATAGTAATATGATATTCAAGAATAAAAAATCCTTAATGCAAACACTGGTGCTTAAGGATGCTTGACTACCTGCTCTTTTCAATAAACACAGGATGTGTTGCATGAGTATCAGAACTGTGTCCATACCAAAATTCTTCAGTTGTGTCTGTCATGATCTTAAGGACATTACATCTTACTTGAGATGTAGTAGTTCAGAAGTAGTCAGGAATTTCGTAGGAAAATCCATGAATAGTATTAGGGTTAAACTATTGAAGATGCATAAAAATAGAACAGTATAAATTATATATATCTTTTATTCTCATTCTACTAAATTTCTGCTTTCTATATTGGTGGAATCATAGACATTGAAAGAATATTCA
This sequence comes from Equus asinus, assembly GCF_041296235.1. Taxonomy (NCBI): domain Eukaryota; kingdom Metazoa; phylum Chordata; class Mammalia; order Perissodactyla; family Equidae; genus Equus; species Equus asinus. The sequence continues at coordinate 36,954,058 of NC_091813.1, read as the reverse complement.
GTTTTGCAATAAACACCAGCTACTGAGTGGCTGGGTCTCTTCCTCGGTAACTTTTGAAAGAATGAACAACAAAATTCAAGTTGTCTGATTCCTTAAAACGGAGTCTGCTGAATTTCCTTATCTGCTTACACTCTAACTTAATTCTGTGCATATAATAAAATCTGTATTTTACCTTTGAGTGGAGTAGGTTACTAGCTCACAAAATAAGAAACAAAGAAGCAAGATGAAAATTAATAATGTGTGTTTTGAATTCAAATAAGTGATGTTTGCTGAATGCTTTTACCTAAAGCATATGTAGAAATGAATCATTTTTCCTATAAAAAATAATGGTATTCGAATCTATTAACCAGGGCCTCATCTCTAGTAAATTTCTTCCAGAGCTTCCTCCCCACTGGAGCACACGAGGCCCTCCTGATACATGATGTGTTCTGCCCCACACTCCCTGTCTCTCTCTGCTCTGTGTCTCCCCGGGAGCTTCCTAGTCTTAAGAGGTCTGAGCTGACCATCCCCACCCCTCCTCGGGGCTGAATGGGCTAGTGCCCATAGATTGTCTTCTCATCCTCCCTCTTCCCTCTCTTCAACACTGTAGTCAAATACAGGATTTTCAAAGTCCTAGCCCAGCACCTCACCGCCTAAACCCTCCACAAGTACATCGACCACTACTGGAGTCAGTTACTGCCTATGAGTAGTTAATCCCTCCACAAGATTTTTCATTGTTCAGTTTTCCATGATAGATTCAGATTTTCCCTTCAGAAAGGATTCTCACCCAAATCCCACCACCACAGTTGGAATAAACTGAGAAGCATACAAGTGAGACCAGAACTCAAGTGTTGGTGAGGCACTGGTTTATGCAACTCACGGTTCATCAGACTGCAGGCCTCTTGAGGATGCAAGTCGGTGCTCAACGTTATCTGCTGAATTATGCAATTAAAGCCAGTAATTTAATGTTTTACTTCCATGTGGTCATTGGTGTCATGTAGACACTGAATCAGATTGATGTAATGAAGATATTTTATAAAATTCTAGTTGAAATTTAGCACCTAAAATAGCCTAAGCTAATTAAAGCTTGGTAAGTTTCAAAGTCTCCAGAGACACCTATGCATTGTAGGAAATGACTAGAACAATCGTTTATGGTTAAGTCTGTAATTAGGCCAAAGATTAATTTGTAGTTATTAAATATGGCTTTTTTCGGGTAACATGGAGAGTATATTTTTTGAAGAAATTAATCTTTTCTACCTGAACTCCTTGGCTTTTTAATTACCTGCCATTTCCAGGTTCTAGTGACCATATTCAACAGATTATTAGTTACACTCTGTGAGTATCATATATTCATTTTGTTTCTCACACTAGTATATTTTTTGCAGTCATCAGAATTAATATTCTACTCCTTTAATCTAACCAAGACAACAATTCTAATTTTAACTTGATCCTATTGGCTTTTATATACTATGGTAGCCATTAATTTCCCACGAAACTTTTCATAAAAGTTGCAATAACACCTTGGCATAGCATACACCTCACTCCAGCCTGATTGCCTCCCAGGTTATAAATGGTTCATAAATGGAGCTAAGATTGTTTTAGCTCAGCCTAGACTCAGAGTTTCTCTCCCCACATGCTCCCTCTGTTGTGGATACACTGCCTTGTGTTTTCTATATGTTCAATTAATATCCACTGACTGAACTGAAAGGAGATACAAAGGTTTCTCTCATAAAGCAATATGCAGAGCTAGGCAATATGCAGAAATTTATCAAATTAATATGTAAGAATGTGTAATATGTACAAAGTGCTTGTTTATTAGGATACTAGAAAATACTGCCTTAATATTTAAGGAAGAGGAGTGAGTAGCCTTGAGAATATAATTTCTATTATAATGATATTTAAATTCAAGACACTTTCTAGAAAAAAATATGGAAATGCAAGTTTATCAATATTGAGCTTTTTACTATATGTTTTCCTGAAACACACAGTGACTCATCTATAAACCATTATTCTGTGTATATAAAATTTTACGCTCTTTGCATATATGAAGGGTTTTCAAATGTACCCAACTTGCTCAAATGCCTTATATACTATTTTTATATACACCTTGTTCTGCCTAAATGCTTTCCATGTTATAAATGTTTCAGATCTCAAAAAGTCATTAGTGAAAATAACTTGTTGACATTGTGATTGATATAATAGTCTCTGCCATAAATAATTAACTTATATTATTAAAGTTAAAAGCACAGATCTGATTATTGTGGGTTATACTGGTGAAACTGCCTGCACTACCTAGAGAATAGGTTGCCTGTAACCTTGGCACAGCCCCACACAGGCAGGCAGCGTGACTAGCAGAGCGGTTGGGGCCTTGGGGACACCCCTCCAATCTCCACCATTGACATTTGCAATTCTTTCTCTTCCTCTGGGCCTTTATCCTTCTGCTGGGGTCGTCCTTTCACTCCTGTTCATCTCCTTAGCGCCTCTCTTCCCACAGTGGGTCTTTCTCTGTCACCAGCCACTGATGTTACTGGGATACCTTTCCTAGGCGTATGGTATATTGGAGTTAACATCCATGTTTCTAATACAAATAGATTTTAAGAAACACTTATTGGGGCTGGCCTGGTGGTGTAGTGGTTAAGTCCGCATGCTCTTCTTCACAGCCCAGGGTCCATGGGTTTGGATCCGGGGCATGGATCTACACTCTACTCATTAAGTCATGCTATGGCATCATTGCACATAGAGGAAGATTGGCACAGACGTTAGCTCAGCAACAATCTTCCTCACTAAAAAAAAGAGAGAAAGAAACACTTATTAACACAATAAATTCAGATTATCTAGAGCAGTGACACTCCCTCTGGGGCCACTGTCTTCCCAGTTCGTATTTCAGCTCAGCACAGAAGAACTCCTTTCCACAGCCCAGCAGAGCTGAGGGAAGTCGCTCTCCTTCATCCCACTCCCTTACCTCGGGTCTCATCTGCTCTTCCTCCTTCTTCACTTGCCTCATATTTTCCCAGAGAAATCACTATTCATTGTACCCCAGACCTGAGTTATGACATCATCGATGGAAAATTTTCAAATTTATTTGCCATCATATAAAATAGTGTGACCACTCCTTGATGTTTTCACATGTTGCTGAATGCCATCTTGGGTTTCTACTCTTTATTCAAAGGTGCCTCCTAACAGAATAATAGGTGAGTAGACCAGAAAGACCTTTGAGAGTCCATTAGAACACATCCAGCCCTAAGAAAGCCTTGTGACCTCTTTGCTTGGCTGAAAAATAATTGTGGATTTTTAAAACTTCTCCTAAATTTCAGAATCCTCATTAGAAGGGTGAATATTTCACAAATTCTCTTGGTTGAATATTCTTTTGTTGTAAAAATAAGTACCCAGGATATTTTTAATCACCTTTTTAATGATGTATTATTAACTTTTCCCCCCACACCAATGTGAGGTGAGTATCTATTCTTCCTGAAGACTAATTAAAATGTTAAAAGGATGATATTATCATAATAATAAAAATCCTATCGGCAAGCCCTCAGACATCCCCACATTATTTTATGCTATCTAGGCCCAATTGAGATATATTTGTGCAACATGAACCTGAGACAAGGTTGAACTGGAACCAGATATTTATGAACAGATTAAAGTCTCAAAGGTCATTTCTACATCTTTTTGTTTAAAAGTGTGCAAGCATCCACTGACTCCACCTGTTGGGCAGAGCTGACAGACTCCTGCTCCGGCAGGCAACTTTCTTCATATTGTGAAAGATCATAAATTAGAAGCTTGTAGGTTTAGGAGACTTCTTATTAAAGAGAAAGCACTTTATCTTGCCTCCTGCCATCACCAAACCCTGAGTTCATCAGAGAAACCCAATCAGCAGTATTCTAAGGACTAATCTGACTTTCAAAACTTCAGTAGTGACTCAGCATGTCACTAAATGTCCAGATTAAATATCCATTCACATTTGACATTTTTAGTAGAGTAGAAGCATTAACACTACCATCTTTTTTCTGAGTTTACTCCCAAAAAGAGCTCCGAATAAAGTTGGAATTATAGAAACAGTTGAGTGTTCTGAGCCATCTTTTGTTTCATAGATGTGTAAACTGAGGCTCAGGGAAACAAGGCTTTGGTGCCAGAGTCACTCAGGAAGCAGGTGGTAAGATTCCCAGCCCAGGCCTCCTACAAGTGGTGATGTCCTTTTCCAATCACGTAAGAGTAATGAGGAGAGCCAGGAAATTTAAGATGATAGTACTTTTTGCTAGCTTCTTGCCCAAACCTTTGATTAATCTACATCATAGTGCTGAAGTCTTGCATGTAAAGGATTTCACTTCTGTTATTTTACAAATCAAAATAAATTGGCAGGGATATTTAAAAGGAAAATCCAGACTAAAAGACATTTCTTAGTTCTTTTATCCAAGGAAAGATCTGAGTGTTTGAAATTCTAGATTACAAGTCAATCCACTTTCTCTTGCACAGTGTTACCCCTTTTGCTAAATGATATTTCATCTGATGATTGTAAGCGCTCCTCCCCCAGATTTCTCAGTTACACATTACAGTATAAATTCTCTGAGGTATAACAAACAGCACATTCTGAATTGAGGGCTTCTGTACCACACCTGCTCCCATTAATCTCTGGTCTGCCTCAATTCTATGTGTGAGCAACAATAAAAAGAAAGGCAGGCCTAGGGGCTGAAAGGGAGTACAGCTGAATACTTATGCTGTCTTTCCTTCATGTCCCCGGTAAACAGAAAATGTAGCGAGGCCACCTCTTGGATTTGCCCCTTTTCACAACTGAAGTGTTCCTTTACTCCATAATCCACTTTCCTAGACTGACTAGTTCTTTATTTTTCTGTCCCCTTTGATGACAACACATCCCAGAGGAGAATGGTCAAGAGCGCTCCAGAATAAAATAGTCAAGAATTCCTCAGAGTTGAAGTGGGAGCAGCTACAAGCCATTCTGACTCCTCCACAACAGAACAGAGGAAAAGAGAAACTACCCAAAAAGATGGAAGCAGCAGGGAGTTTAAGAAGCTCTTGTGTATATTTGGTGTGGTGGGCTGAACGGGAGGCACATTCTGACTTTCTGTAGGCAGATGACAGAGTCCAAGGCGTGCCCATTTAGTGGGTTGAGCAAAGCAGCAAGTCAGTGGCTGTGCTAAGGACAAGCTGGTAGCAGCCTTACAACTTATGATGGTCCAGTGATTTAGCAGTTTGGGTCCATATCCCAGCCTGTGGCTAGGGTGAAGAAGACATTTCCAGCCCAGGAGTGAGAACCAACCAAGTAGTAGGCAGGATCAGACTTGGGTCTGGGCCTTGAAAAACTCCAGGGACACCATTCGAATTCTAGTCTATGCAATTGGGCTCTCAACAGCCAAACTGAGGTTGAACCTAATGAAGAAGGAAAGACCAAGGAACTGGACAGCATCAAAGGGCGTGACTTGGTCTGATTTGCGTTTGAAAAGACCATTCTGTCTATAGTGTGGGGAATGTAGCCATTAGGAAACTTTGTAAGAGACTCAAAAGCGGCTTAGTGGGGATGGATTAGTTCATGTTACTGAAATGTTCAGAGGAAGATGGGTTTTAGGTATGGTTTGACTGGAATTTTTACTCCAATTCTCTGAGATTCCACTGGCTCTGCCTCCTCCTGTGGCATGGCTGTGCACAGTTCTCAAACTGGCTGGGTGAGAGGGCCACCAGTTTGCATACCACCTCATGCTTTCTCCTTCACACCCAGGAGGAGAGAACAGGATGACTTCATCCACCACTTGGCAAATTCCCTAAGCTTTGCACTAACTGGACTACCTTGAACCAGTCCTTTGGCCAGATGGATGTCTCGGGCTGATTGGGTTAGTCCTGGGTTGTCCAATCAATTACTGTTACAATAGAGCTTGGAATTTTCTGATAGGCTTCAAATCATCAGGGCTTGCCCTGGAGAAAGGGGTGAGGCCAATCCCACACAAACCACAGCTACAGCTGCCACAGTAGAGAGATGTGAGCGGATGTTATCAAGACAATCACTATATCTACTTCCGGGGAGGAAAAGACAAAAGAGCAGAACCACATAGAATACTTTCGACACTGTCCTGTTAAGAGATGAGTGGCTTGGCCTAGGATAGGGCAGGGGAGGTGGAAAGCAGTGAATAGAATCAATGTATTTTGGAGGTAGAGTCAAAGGACTTATAGCTTGATTGGGACTGGGGCGTATTTAATTTTTTTTTTTTTTTGAGGAAGATTAGCCCTGAACTAACTACTGCCAATCCTCCTCTTTTTGCTGAGGAAGACTGGCCCTGAGCTAACGTCCATGCCCATCTTCCTCTACTTTATACATGGGACACCTACCACAGCATGGTTTTTGCCAAGTGGTGCCATGTCCGCACTGGGATCCGAAATGGCGAAACCCAGGCTGTCGAGAAGCGGAACGTCCGAACTTAACCACTGTGCCATGGGGCTGGCTCCCTATGTTAAATTTTTTAAGTATGAAAAACTGGTTAGAAAACACTGGGCTTCTCCCACTTCTACTCCCAGTTCTCCTCCAGGTGAAAAAGATCAGGAAAGCATTCCGAGTGGCAGGCTCAGCTTCCAGCCAACTTACACAAGAGAACAGGACCCTCTGCTTTTCAATGCAAGTCCCTTCTAAGCAGCAATGTCAACAGGCAAGTCAGACGTGAAAATACTTAATGATTGGCACTTGATATTTTTAAACCAAGGGAGAAACCAAATATAGGTGTTGTACCTAGGTGTTATTGATCATGCAGCCTCAATTTAACCCTCTTCCATACAACTCAGATTATTCTCCTCATGAGCTGGGCCTCTGTCTGAGGCACAAACCCCTCCTATTTTCCTCTCAACCCTTCTTACTGTATTACCATCCCAAGGTTGGAGTCTCAATGAATTAATTATCGTCCATGTGCTGGGGCTTACATATATTGCCTCACTAGTTTGAATAGCACCTCTGTAAGATAAACATAATCTGCATTCTAAAAGTGAAGATATTCAGGTTGTGTGGAAGCAAACTGTACAATTTCCGAAACCCTGCTGTGTGCTGTTTCACACCTTCTGTGTTACACAACTGTTACAACAATGCTAAGATTGTCACACGGATAAGAATAAGATTCGGTCTTGTGTACGAGGTCACATACTCACTTAGGGGAAGTCAGGATTCCAGCCCTGTTTCTTGTTTTCTGATTCTCGGTCTTTCCACCATACCATAATGTCTTTCTGGGCAGGGATGCCCACCTCAGACTCCAAGGAGGAAGTGCTGAGCTGGGCTTTGATGGATAGAGAGTAAGGAAGCGTCTCTGGGAAGCCATCAGCACAGTCTCCTTTCCTGAGTGTAAACAAGGATCCCAGGCCTTTCTTGGGAGCTTTCCGACCCCAGTGAATAAACGTTCGTCACCCCCACCAGTCTGTTCTGCTTACCCCAACTCTCCACAGCAGTCTCTGCGTGAACGTGGATGCTCTTGAGGATCATACTCCCTCCATGTGTGTAGGTCATATACATATGGGGGTGGGGGTGGGGACATAGTAATAATAATACATGTCGTAGCACTTTCATACACATTCATTCTCTCATCTGATCTTTTAGCAACCCTGACAGATAAAGAGAGTAGATATTTTTATTCCCTTTCTACTTATGAAGAAACTAATCTCAGAGAGGTGGAGGGGCTGATCTAATACTGTTTGGTGCCAGAGGGACGCATTTTATCTAAATGTAAATGTACGCTGCCGGGTGAGACTTCCATGTAAACAAAGAAATTGGATAATTTTAATTTTTTGCATCCTCTAACAACAGCATAATGGGTTAGGTAGTTACTTCATGAGCAATGTTGAAGAGAAGAATGAGCATATAAGTGGCATTATAATTATCATAAAAACCCTCTAAAGATCCCCAGATTTCCCATCTGCAGATGACACCGGAGGAGGCAGCTCTTTGACGTGGGTGGCTCTGAATGCTAATGGAGTTATTGTTTTCTCCCGTGTACATCCTGGGACCCAATGCCCCGTGCGGAGGTGCTGGGGAGGCTGTGTGAGCTGCACACTCCCGCCGTCTTTCAAGGGCAGCTTTAAGGTCACGTTATTCTCCACAAGGCTGGCACCGCTTCTCTTCTCACCCTGCAGGGTCCCACACTGTCATCTGTCAAGAGCTTCCTCCAAATTTCAATGCAGATGAAATTCACCCAGACCATGTGTGACTGCAATTTGAAAATAGCAATATGCACGGAGCAAATTTGAGTTCATTTGTGCAAAAGGGGTTTATTGAGGGCCTACCATCTTCTGCACAAGATGCTGAAAGATGGTTGATTTAAGGCCATGGATAAGCAAGCATTTAAAATAAAATTTAATATCTCAAAAGTTTATACATGTATATAATATATATACATATTATTATTATTATACATATTACGTATTATTATTATGCATAATATTATGTATGTGTGTGTATATATACACACACACACACTACAAAAAGTGGAAAGTGGAAAAACATATCAGTGTGTTTCTCTTATTTATACTATTAAAAAATAATATCTTCCAAAGCAGGAACCATGCCTGCTATATTCTCTTTATCTTTTCTCATCACCTAATGCAGTAAAACCAAATAAATGCTATTCACTGATTCAATACAACAAGTCAGTCTGTTTAAATGGGAGGAGAATTGATTTGGATTGATGCCTATGCTTGGTTTATTCCTTGCCAAAAAGAAAAAGAATGCAGTTAATTCCCTACCAAGAGTAACAAAAAAAATGATATTGTCTAGGAAAATGGAATAAAATTAAAATACCTCTTTATCATCCTATTTGGCTATTTATTAGCATAAATTATAATTAGCACGTGGTGACAGGGCATTTTATTCCAAATGTGCTCACATGTAATGTTTGTTGAAAAAGTAAAACCAACATGCTTTAAATGTATAAAATATTTGTTTGCAGATCTAGTTATTGTGCTTCTGAAATTACTGAATGAGAATTTTACTTAATATTTTTGAAAAGAAGAAATTATCAAAAATTCTGGATGATTACTTCTTCATTGAAATACAGTCATGAATCACTTGATGAAGAGGCTATGTTCTGAGAAATGTTTCGTTAGACGATTTCATCCTTGCATGAACATCATATCATGTACTTACACAAACCTAGATGGTATAGCCTACTACACACCTAGGCTATATGGTACTAATCTTATGGGATCACCATAGTATGCAGCCCATCCTTGATAGAAACATTGTTATGCGGTGCACGGCTGTAACTATTTTTTTTTTCCTGGACTTTCTGGAAAGGAGACTCTCTTTCCTGTATGTTACATGAAAACTTTCCAATTATGACTGGCATTTATACCTAAAAAGCCCAGTTCCCTAAAACATCTTGTCTAATAAAAGGAATCTTAGCCACATGTTCTTAATCTACTTTATAATATTTTAAAAACTGAAGAGGAGATGAATCCAGAATGTAGAACATTCTGTAAGACTCTTCAAAAAAGTCGGTTATGTGAAAAATGAACAAAAGATGGTGGTGGACTGTTCTAAATTAAAAGAGGTAAAAGCGACACCCACAAATAAAGTGCATGAAGCTCCGTGAGATACAGGATTGGGAAACAAAGGCTATACAATAAGACATTTTAGGAACAATAGCGAAAATTTAAGTGCCTTTTTGATGATACAAAATTATTATTAATTTTCCTAGATGAAAGAAATATGGCATTAATTATAATATTCTTTCAACTTTTTCTGTAGATTTAAAAAACTTCAAAATAACAAATTGGGGAGACAGGAACCCAAGAAGGAGGGAGGAAGTGTGAGAGCGGAGGCGGTCCACCCCGTGCCTGGTTCTCCTCTGTGAGCCGCACGCGTCAAGTGTCCAGATACTGCAAACAGGAAAAGCACCGACGTCTAGCTTTGCTACTGCTTACCTTTTCTTAGCGGCAACACCACTGAACATTCCACAGTCCAAAAATGTACATTCGTTCATTTATCCCTTCACCAAACGTGTACTAAGTATCCTCATGCTAGAAGCTGGAGATGCAACAATGAGCAAGGACCTGGTGCCTGCCTGCAGCCTGCTCAGGGAGCTCTATATGCCGAGTGACTATAGACTTGATCCACACAAGTGTGTTTGAGAGTGAAAAGGAGTATGCTAACAATAGTTAAAATTTTACCATCTTAAAAATACTTGAGGAACAAATTTTGCTATATTAGTAGTCCTACTTTGTTACATTAGCAGTTCTATTCAAAACTGTTTTTTAAAACAAAATTACCTCTAAAAATTAAAAATAACATACATCACTGTACTTTAAAGGACTTCTTTAAAAGATTTTGTTACACTGACTTTACAAATGCTTTAAAAGTAAAATGGAACAGTTGTTTGGAGTACATATTCATGTGTTTCTATCAGTTGCTTAGTTGCATCTGTCTTAAAATGTTGCTAGTATTTTCTTGAAGAATGTATTTTTTCAATATGATATTATTTTTAATTTATTTATCAACTGTAATCTTCAAAATTTTACTTTGGCTGTTAATACACTTGAAATTGCTGACACCTGAAATTCACACTTCTCTATACTTTTATCTGATAAAATGCTGTCTCCACTGGTGCTGAGGTACCTGGTAAACTCAGAGCCAATTATTGAGAACATTCTCAATTCCAATCTTTTCTATTTGAAATGTGTAAATATTTCACCCCAAATACTGTCATGGTACTGCTTTTGGCCTCTATTTAGAGTACATCCCTTTGACAAATGATTTTCACAAGGAAAAAAAAAACTTTTGAAAAAAAAGTAGCCTCTATTTATTATTCTTTTGAATATTTTGCCAGATATCTAAGTACTGTGAGCTTAAGATTTCTCAGTATCTTTCAGTTCCAGTTGACAATGTAAATTATCCAATTAAAAATAGGAGCTCCAGACCAATATTGCTAATGAATATAGATGCAAAATCCTCAACAAAATATTGGCAAATCAAACACAGCAATACATTAAAATCATCGTACACCATGATCAAGTGGGATTCATACCAGGAACACAGGGAGGGTTCAACATGCACAAATCAGGCAATGTGATGCACAATATTAACAAAAGGAGGAACAAAAACCAGATGATCATCTCCATAGATGCAGAGAAAGCATTTGTCAAGATCTAACATGTGTTCATGATAAAAACTCTCAATAAAATGGGTAAAGAAGGAAAATACCTCAACATAATAAAGGCCAGATATGACAAACCCACTGCCAACATCATACTCAATGGGGAAAAACTGAAAGCCATCCTGCTGAGAACAGGACCAAGACAAGGGTGCCCATTCTCACCACTCATTCAACATAGTACTGGGGGTTTGGGCCAGAGCAATTAGGCAAGAAAAAGAAATAAAAAGAGTCCAAATAGACGCTGAAGAAGTGAAACTCTTGCTCTTTGCAGACGACATGATTTTATATATAGAAAACCTTAAAGAATCCATCAGAAAACTGTTAGAAATAATGAACAATTACAGCAAAGTTGCAAGGTACAAAGTCAATGTACGAAAATCACTGGCATTTCTATACTCTAACAACCAACTAACAGAAGAGGAACTCAAAAACACAACCCCATTTACAACCACAACAAAAAGAATAAAATATCTAGGAATAAACTTAACCAAGGAGGTGAAAGACCTATACAAGGAAAACTATAAGACGTTACTGAAAGAAATTGATAATGACATAAAGAAATGGAAAGATATTCCATGTACATGGATTGAAAGAATAAACATGGTTAAAATGTCCATACTACCTAAAGCAATCTCCAGATTCAATGCAATCCCAATCAGAATCCCAATGACATTCTTCACAGAAACAGAACAAAGAATCTTAAAATTCATATGGGGCAACAAAAGACCCCAAAGAGCCAAAGCAATCCTGAGAAACAAGAACAAAGCTGGTGGCATCACAATCCCTGACTTCAAAACATATTACAAAGCTATAGTAATCAAAACAGCATGGTACTGGTACAAAAACAGGCACACAGATCAATGGAACAGAATTGAAAGCCCAGAAATGAAACCACACGTCTTCAGACAGCTAATCTTCAACAAAGGAGCCAAGAACGTACAATGGAGAAAGGAAAGTCTCTTCAATAAATAGTGCTGGAAAACTGGACAGCCACATGCAAAAGAATGAAAGTAGATTATCATCTTTCTCCATACACAAAGATAGACTCAAAATGTATCGAAGACTGTATTGAAGGCAAGACCTGAAAACATAAAACTTCTGGAAGAAAATATAGGCAGTACAGTCTTTGACATCAGCCTTAAAAGGATCTTTAGGGGCTGGCCCCGTGGCCGAGTGGTTAAGTTCGCGCGCTCTGCTGCAGGCGGCCCAGTGTTTCGCTGGTTCGAATCCTGGGTGCGGACATGGCACTGCTCGTCAGACCATGCTGAGGCAGCGTCCCACATGCCATAACTAGAGGGACCCACAACGAAGAATACACAACTGTGTACCGGGGGGCTTTAGGGAGAAAAAGGAAAAAATAAAATCTAAAAAAAAAAAAAAAAAAAAAAAAAAGGATCTTTACACATATGATGTCCACTCAGACAAGGGAAACAAAAGAAAAAATAAACAAGTGTGACTTTATCAGACTAAAGAGCTTTTGGAAGGCAAAGGAAACCAAGATCAAAATGAAAAAACAACCCAGAAAATGGCAGAAAATTTTTGAAAATCATGTATCTGATAAGGAGTTAATCTCTGTAATATATAAAAAGCTCACACAACTGAACTACAAAAAAATAAACAACTTAATCACAAAGGGGGTAGAGGATATGAACAGACACTTTTCCAAAAAAGATATACAGATGGCCAATAGGTACATGAAAAGATGCTCAACATCACTAGCCATCAGGGAGAAGCAAATCAAAACTCCACTTGGATATCATCTTATGCCCATTAGAATGGCTATAATCACCGAGACAAAAAATAATAAATGTTGGAGAGGTTGTGGAGAAAAGAGAACCCTCATCCACTGCTGATGAGAATGCAAACTGGTGCAGCCACTTTGGAAAACAGTATGGAGATTTCTCAAAAAATTAAAAATAGAATTACCATATGACCCAGCTATTCCACTACTGGCTCTTTATCCAAAGAACTTGAAATCAACAACAGAAAGAGACTTATGCACTCCTGTGTTCATTGGAGCATTATCTGCCATAGCCAAGATGTGGAAGCAACCCAAGTCCCCAGTGATTGATGATTAGATAAAGAAGATGTGGTATATATATACAAAAGAATACTACTCAGCCCTAAAAAAAGACATAATCGTCCCATTTGCAACCACACGGACGGACCTTGAGAGCATCATGTTAAGTGAAATAAGCCAGACAGAGAAAGACAAACACCGTATGATTTCACTCATGTGGAATATGAACAAACTTACGGACAAAGTGAACAATTTAGTAGTTACCAGGAGGAAGAGGTGGGGAGGGTGGGCACAAGGGGGTCCAGGGGAACATTTACATTGTGTTTGACAAATATTAATGTCCAACTGGAATTTCACAATGTTATAAACTATTTAGACGATAAAAAATTGTAAAACAATAGGAGCACCATCAAAATATTCTTTCCACAAGTCAAGATTTTCAAAAGTTCAACTACAAATTTCAAAATACACCTGTATATGCTATTTGGTTCTCCACAGTTTCTTTAGTTCCTGTGTTTTTATAGGAATGAATTTCAATGTCTTCCATGTTACAGAATCTTTTTTATTTTTATTTATTTATTTATGTTTTACTTATTTATTTTTTGTGAGGAAGATTTGCCCTGAGATAACATCAGTTGCTACTCCTCCTCTTTTTTTGCTTGAGGAAGATTATCCCTGAGCTCACATCTGTGCCAATGTTTCACTACTTTGTATGCGGGATGCTCCACAGCATGGCTGATGAGTGGAGTAGGTCCGCATGCAGGATCTGAACCCACAAACCTGGGCCACCGAAGTGGAGTGCACAGAATTTTAACCACTTGGCCACGGGGCCAGCCCCCAGAATCTTTTTTAAATAAACTTTCTCTTTGAGAATAATTTTAGATTTACAGAAAATTGCAAAGGTAGTACAGAAGGTTCCTATATACCTTTCATTCAGTTTCCTCTGTTGTTAACATCAGGCATAGCCACGGTATATTTGTCACAACTAAGAAGCTGACATTGGTACATTACTGTCTTAGTCACTTTGGGCTATTATAACAAATGACCATAGACTGGGTAACTTAAACATCAAAACCATTTACTTTTCACAGTTCTGGAGGCTGGAAGTCCAAGATCAGAGTGTCAGCATGGTTGAGTGCTGGTGAGATCCCTCTTCTGGGTTGCAAAGGGCCGACTTCTTATATCCTCACATGACAGAAAGAGAGCTAGCTAGCTCTCTGTCCTCTTCTAATAAGAGCACTAATCCCAGTCATGAGGGCTCTACTCTCATGACCTAATTACCTCCCAAAGCCTCCAATTCCAAATACCATATCATTGGCATTAGGGTTTCAACATACTAATTTGGAGGGGACACAAACATTTAGTCCATAACAATTGCTATAAACTCTATCCTTTATTCAGATTTCATTGGTTTTTTCCCTAATGTCCTTTTTCTGTTCCAGGGTCTCATCTAGATTAGCACATTGCATTTTGTTATCGGGTCTCCTTAGTTGTCTCCAGTCTATGAGTTTCTCAGTCTGTCATTGTTTTTGATGACCTTGACAGTTTTGAGGAGTACTAGTAAGATGTCTTATAAAATGTCCCTCAATTTGGGTTCTCCTGATGTTTCTCTTATGATTACACTGGGGTTATGGGTTTCAGGGAAGAATATCACAGATGTGAAGTGCCTTTCTCATCACATAGTACAGAGAGCATGTGATAGTAACACAACATCACTAGTGATGTTAATACTGATCACTTGCTTAAGGTAGTGTTTGCCAGATTGCTGTACTGGTTACTAGTTTTTTTTCCTTTCCATACTTTATTCTTTGGAAGAGAGTCACTAAGTCCAGCCCACACTCAAGGAGGAGGGAATTAAGCTCCAATTCCTATGGAAGGGGCCTGGTATTTACGCACATGATTTGGAATTCCTCTGTAAGGAAGATTTTGTCTCTTCTCCTCCATTTGTTTATTTTCAACATATATATTGATAAATTGACACAATTTATATATCTGTGTGTCTTTGTGTATAAAATCAGCTGTAAACCTACCATCAAACTATTTTTTAATGTAGTGCCAAAAAAGTCAGCTTTGGAAGCACTTATTGAGTTGCAATTATTCAAAAGAAAGCCTTCACCCAGCTCCCAGATTTGGCTTTCTAAATAATATTCTCCAAAAAATCAGTATATATAGAAAATATACACAGCCAGTGTAGACAAGACTTTTCAGGAGTGTGGCTATGAAAGGAAGAAGATAGGGCATTGATTTGATGGGACCAAAGCAAAGTTTTGTTTTCGGATAGGAGATGGGAAATAGGTATACTTAAATTTTTATTGGAAAGAGTCAACATGGAGGGAGTATTTGATGGTGCAGGAAAGCCAGAGGAAAACTGATGGAGTCAAGTCCCCATGGGGGTAGAAGAGAAGAGGCCCAGGATACGTAGAAGGATGAGGTTAGGGAAGGGAAGAGAGGCAACTCCATTAGGATAAGAGGTTAAAATGTTAGGACAGCAGCAAGGAATTACATTGATTGGGGCAGGAAGTTGAAGGAGTTACTTCCTGATCTTTCCTATTTTCTTTGTAAAATAGGAGATGGTTTTAGGAAAGAGTTGAGAAATCTACCAGCGAGAATAGGAGAGTCAACTAAGGATGTGAGAAAAGGCCACCAGGCAGTGTGAGGGCCCACCTGGATGGGAAAGCCAGTGTTTGTATGTAACGGAAAGAATCAGTGTATGCTGCTTCTCTCAGGAAGCGCTCAAACTGTAAATATGGAGGAGAAGGTAGAGAGCTGGGTTGGTCTAGGCATGGGGTTTCTCCAGGTGAGCCCTGTATGGTTAGGGTAAAATCTAAGCAGCTGTGACAAAAAGACCCCAACTCACAGTGGCTTCCATAAACTAGAAGTTTATTTCTCTCTCATATACAAGATAAAAAGTCCAGGTTGGCCAGGAGATGTGGACTCATGAGTTTAGTCAGAGACCTAGGTTCCTTCCATCCTGTCCTCATTTGTGCAAAGTTGGTTAGCTGGTTCATCTGTGTTCTAGCCAATGGGGAAGAGAGAAGAGGAAGTCTAGAGCAAGGAATTTTCTTTTAAAAAAGAAAAGTAGAATTTGAAGACATCCCTTCCACTCATATTTGTTGGTAAGAACTTAGTCCTAGAGCCACCTCTAGCTCAGGGATGCTAGGAAACATAGAAGAGGATCTTACAGGTGCATCTAAGAAGGACAAAGAGGTTAACAGAGGCAGGGGTTACAGGATGGAGTCTGGACTGAATCAAAGCGTAAAGAGAACTCAACAGACGGGTCTTTGAGAGAACACAACCTTTGCAGTTACAGTGAAATTGGGACAGTAGGTGTTTACAGTCAGAGAGCAGAGTTGCAGATTTCAGAGATGGAGAAGTTCAAGGTGATAACTAGCTCTGGGATATAGTCCAGAAAGTGTGTGACTGATGTGGAACGGAGTTAAAGATTATTAAAAGACATTGCAGAAATTTTCATTATTCACCTTGCCAGGTGTCAGCTAACTATGGGCCTGTCCTAATGTCATAAACTAGAGTAAGAAATTTACTAAAAACTTTACTATAGCCTCTTTTTTAACTAGAAAAGTTGATCCTAACCCCTGGGATTGACCAAACACCTCTTGTAGGTCCTAAAATTTGAATGGATAAGGAGAAATTAGGGATCACACATCTGTGTGGACCCTGACCTCTTGAGTTGGGACTTAGTTGGTAATGCCACCAAGTGGCCAGTGCTGAGAACTGCATTTGGTGCTAGACTCAAATTTTCAATGAGCCACTTGCCTTTCTTTTCAAGACCCAACTTTCAAGCTGTGCAGGTCTACCAACTCTTTAGCATAATATTTGTGTGACAGCTTCCCAGTGAAATGTGCAATATGTCAATCCATTAAGTGAGAAATTACATGAAAGGTGTAGCCTGATAGGTGATCTACTCTAATACACTCATAATTTTCTCTTTGGCAACTTGGGAAAAGGTTGTTTTCAGAAGAACTGTACACTCATGAAAAAGAGAAACTCCAAAACATTGAAAAACAGAAAAAGGAAGAATTTTTGGTGATGCCATCTTTATAGTCAGACTCGAGTCTTCAGATCCTCACAAACTTCTCGACGTGGATGGACATTGCAACATAGTGGATGGTATGGATATACACAAGGGCAGTGTCATGAACATAGCCTGCTCATATACCTTTCACATTTTTCCTGTATAAAGGAAACATTTTTACTCAATACATAAGGACACAGTGTACCTTTAGAAGTATGCATTTGGAAGACAAAGAGATGAAACTGGTTAGAATTGAGAAGCATGTAGTAACCCAGTGGGGCCTCTCTAGTCTTTCCTTGACATTATTGTGACTTTTCCACTAAAATTAGGGGGAAAGTAAAGATTGGAAGCTGAATAGCCACCTTCATTTATTCAAAAACTTCAGCAATTATTTATCGAGCACTTACTAGGGGCCAAGTAAATGCTTACCATGTTCTGAGTGATGGAGATACAGTAACGAACAAGAGGCCAAAATCCATGTCCTCAGAGAGCTCACATTCCAGTGGACTGAGGCAGGTATTATTACCCCTGTGTGATAGATAAAGACGCTGAAGTTCAGAAATACAGAAAATAATTGACACAATGAGATTTTAGGCACAGGTCTTACAACAAAACCTGTGCTTGTTGTTTGTATACTACAAGCAGGGAAGTATTTATTTGTATATGTCATTTGTATATTTTACAAATGTATATTTGTACATATAGATTTACAAATGTAACCTCTGTCCCATTTGTAAATCCTGAAAATTCTGCCATAATCATCTTTGTGACACACACAATATCCTTAGCACCTAAAATATCCCTTAAAACTTACCTGATGAGAGTCAGACTTAGCTAAGTGCCTCCACATTCCTCTATGACTGTTTCTTTTTTATTATGCTATTTACTGCATTATATTGAAACTAATCTATGTATGTGTCTGTCCACTTTAGTGGATTGTGAGCTCCTCAGGGAAGGAACTGTCTTACTTATCTTTATGCCCAACAAGATGCTCAGGTATGGCAAGTGCAGGGGCCAGTGGTGTAGAATCTACAAAGACTGCTATCTTTGAAGTGCCCATTGACTAGCACCCTCTGCCCCCTTATCCCGACTGCGATATCCTGACAGATTCTCCATATGTTCTTGTTCACCTGAACTTGTTTGACTTTAGTCTGCAAAGAGAGACTGGAGTCAGCAAAAGAAAGAGACAGAAAAAGAAACCCAGCGTTGCAGGTGGATATATGTTATTTCTTCCGTGAGTATACCTCAAAACAGGCTGAAGGTCCAAGCCCCCTACCACCACTTGATAACATACGTTCCTGTATTTAATCACACTCGTTTACCTTGTAAAGTGAGCAGGGCAACTTTCACTTCCTCATTTTGTCCATGATGAAGTTGAGACTCAGAAACATTAACTGACTTTCCACAAAGCATGCAACTTATAAAAGGGGTCCTTGGACTTGATTCTAATTCGTACCTAGACTCATACCTAGATCTATCTTCTTAACATGCTGCTCCCCTAAATTTTTTAAAGACTATATCTATTAAGACTGATTTTAGATGAGCCTCTAAATTTTAATCTCAGTTCTGCTATAAACATGTTTTGAAATTTGGAATATGTCAAATACCGTATGCCTTTTTTACTGTATAGTAATTTTTGCTCAATACACAAGGGACATGTGCACCTTTAAAATAAAAAGAGATGAAATTCACCAGGATTGAGAGGCAAATAGCAAAGCAGTGAGATCTCTTCAATCTCCCTCTTGGCTTTATGGTGACTCTTTACTAAAACTTGGATAAATTAAATCATTTTCTGAGTATCTGTGTCAATAAAATGAATGGCTTTTAAAAATTACTAAAACAATACTATGAAAATATAAATGCTGTAAATATAAAAACGTGAGCTTTTAACCATTTCATAATTTCTCTTAAAAATGAGTCATATAGGTCACTACAATTGATAATTGGACCTTTCTAAGAGTAGAATCGTGAAAAACCTAAGACTGGAGAGGTATTACTCAATGGAGCACATTCATTCTCCTGTTGTCTACCCAAAGCCTGGACAGAGTGAGGTTGGTCTTGCTGATGACGGACTTACGGGGGTGGATCCCTTTGCAGAAGATCCTTTTGGGGATCCACGCTGCTAACTTTACCATCAGATGCATATCGGCTAGCATTTCCACATAACCAGCTATAAGTTCGCATGTTTATGATTCATAAGCAGTAACATATATGCGAAGACCTGTGTGCTAAGGAGATAAACCAAATGGTCGCCTTGCATACATTCATACCATGGGATGACATGTTTTTTTCTACCCTCTTCTCTGCTTATCCTCCAAAACCCAGCTCAAACCACCACTGTGAAGTCTTATCAGCACCCTCCCACACAGTCATGCCTTCTATGCTCTCAGAAAATGTGCATGTGTGTGTATGTTCATGAAGCTCATTTAATGTGGAAATGAAATGGTAAGACCTTAGAATTCTGAGCTAGTAGCCACAAAGAAGATTTAATGGTATCCCACAGGAAGTATCATGGTACCTACATTTCTGCTCTGTTTCCAGGTCATACCTAATCTTGAAGGCAAAAAGAGTAGACTAACACTCCTATCCCTTCCCCATCGGGTGAGTAGGACACATAGGTGGCAGCTCCAGGGGCTCACGTCACTGGCATTAGGCATTATTAATAATCATACTGGGACAAAAGCATGAACTGGAATTGTCCCAGGCAAACTGAGATATATGGTAACCTGAGTAGTAAGTAGCATGCTCTGCTCAGGGCACTTTGGAAGACAATTATCCATACAAACTCTGAACTCATTGTGAAACTTGTGCAAGTGTATTAGCTGAGGCTGAAAACAAGGTCCTGGCATTTCTATCTTAGCCCAGGAAGCAATGGAGACACAGCAGAGGGTTACTGAACCTGATGCAACAGGAGAAATAGCAACTGGATTAAACAAGAATTAGTTCACTTGAATTTACTTGGTCAAAGTTTTTCAAAAACCTTGATGATGGATTTGGATATTAAATTCTATCTTCTCTTTCCAAATTACATATGGTTTATTATGTGCAATTACGCTTAGGGTAACTGGTTAGGACACAGTGTGTAATTCTCATTCCAAAGATTAAAGGCAGTAGTTCACAGTGAGTTTTTGTGGTTGTCTTTCTTAAAACTCAAATTAAAGCACCTCTCTTGTATTTTCAAAGAATGAAAGCTAGGCTGAGTGTTCTCCATCTCACTAACCAGTCAAAATTCTGGTCCCTAAAATGAACAAACCCATTAAAGTAGACCTCCGTCAAGAATACTGAATTAACGTGTTTCATTTCTATCTGGAAATGCATATTATACCTCTGTTTCATGCTTTACTGTAATTATTTACGTGTTTATTTTTCCCCACAAGATTGCAAACATCCCTTCTCATTGGCAGGGATGATACCTTGTTGATCTTTATACCCCGCAGTGCTTAGAATAATTACTAGTGTGCAGTAGATGGGTTGGCTCCTTGGTTGGCTGGCTGATTGGCTAATCGGTTTGTTTTCTAGTTAGTTGGTTGGCTGGTTGTTTGATTGGTTTCCAATTAGTCGGCTGATTACTTGGTTGGCTGATTGGCTGATTAGTTGGTTAGTTGATTGCTTGGTTGGCTGACTGATTGGTGGGTAGGTTGGTTGGCTGAGTGGCTAAATGGTAGGTTGATTGATGTCTACCTGGCTGACTGGTTGTTTGATCAAATGAATGAGTGAATTTGTTCTGACAGTTAAACAAAGTCTTCAAGGTAAATTGAAAGCATTCAATCCATTAGTCTCTGGATGAATTATTCTAGGGAATGATTTTTATGTTATGGACAGAATTTCAAATTAAAACAAAAATCTTCTTTAATAAGATTTGTTAAATTCATAAATAGTTGAAACTAACTTTTGCAAATGCCCATTCTAAAAATTTCTAAAACTTTATATTGGCACAACTTTATTATACCACAAAATCGCAAGCAAATTAGACTTAAGTAGCTATTTCTAACCCGTTAAGCAGGAAATTATAACACCTTTAAGGTGTGAAATCCCAACTTTAGCACAGGCCTATCCCCAAGAGTATTTGCCAGGGCTTGCCAACTGCACACAAGATATGATTGAGAGATTATTGAGCAGAATATTGTCAATATTGTCAAGTTCATCACTTGTCTTTCTACCCTTATAGACTACTTTCTTCAAGTCTCTGAGCATTTTCTCATTGGAAATGGATGTCTTTAAGTGTGCCCTTAAAAAGTACCACTTAATTACCACTTACAAAGAATAATGAAGCTTTACTAACTCTTCAGTTAACACGTAACACTTTCCCGTAGACCAACCAGCTATGGGCAAATAGATGTAAAGAAAGAAGTTTGCCTAAGAAAAGAAAAAGGCATAAAAAGGTCGACTAATTTTTCACTTGATTTTAAGACATTTTAGGTTTTATAGATTTATGGTTGCTAAGACAGCATACATGAGAATTTATGAGAATTCTTCAAAAAGCTAGGAAAAAAGTATAAATTGTTGCACAGACTTCATTGCCAATGGTGAATTTTGAACATAAGCATATGTGAGTTTCTGAAACGAATGAAATGCTGAGGCCCCTTAAAGAATATATAAACAGATATCAACAATGACTCATAGTTACCCAAAATAAATAAAAAGGGACTTATTTCCTGAAACCCCTGTGTTTTCTTTGGTGCTTGGCATTGCAACTAAGCTTGAAAAAGGAGTTCTCCTATATGTGCTCCATATTTCTCAAAAATGAGGAGAAAATGGATTAACCAGTATTTCAGCCTATTCATTCTCATTTTTGACACCAACGTGGTTTCCGAATAACTTTAATAGTAAATATTAGATATGTGATTTTTGGAAAAAACCAATGAAAGTAATTAAAATTGATCAATTTAATTCATTGGTCATTTATTTAAAATAAATGTTCTTATACTGATTACAAAATCACTCTGAAATATGGCTGGCATCAGCAGTGGAAAATAAACTTTAGTCATTTAGAAATTAGGTGCCATACAAGTCATTGATGTGAAATTCAGCAGCCATGAGAAGATAAATGGGGACTGACTAATAAGCAGGTTTTAGGGAGTCTGACTGGCAAGGCTTGAAAATCATTGTCCATTGTTCTAAGAGTTCATCTCAGGTTTCTTAATGTATATACATGTGTGGAGCACAATGAAACTCATTTGCATCAGCATGTGTGGTCAGTTCTCTCATTCATTCCTTTTGCTACATTTATAAGGCCAAATCAATCAACCCCACTAAAAATTCTTGAACCAGATGAAAGTTTATCAGATAAGCACAGTCAGAAGCCTGTGTCCAGAGTGGGACAAAACCAGGTCAGCAGCAGCTTCCCCCACACACCCCGCCACTAACACTGAAGGGGTTTGTCTCAATCCCCCAGCACAGTGTCTAGACAAGAAAAAAAGGCACCGATATTTCAAAGGAGGGTTTTAACTCTGAATTCTGGCTCCCCTAGCACTCTCTGAAGCA
The DNA here is from genome assembly GCF_041296235.1 of Equus asinus. NCBI lineage: Eukaryota > Metazoa > Chordata > Mammalia > Perissodactyla > Equidae > Equus > Equus asinus. The sequence goes on along the minus strand of NC_091813.1, from coordinate 36,931,407 downwards.
GGTGACATCGTCAAAAGAACTCACGGTTCAGGGTAAGAACTGGATGGGATCCTCTTCCTGGTTCATCCTCTCCTTCACTGCCTATCGTTCACTTTAACTTTTACCTGTTTCTCTATTAGTAAAATGAGATAACACCCATCCTGTGTACTTTCCAAAGTTGTTATAAAAATAAATAATATATGAAATGACACTTTTTAAAGTATATGTGCCACCACAATAAAAGATAAGGTCACATATCCTCCATCAACATCTATGAAAATTGTCAAACATAAGCAAGGATGCAATTAAATTTCATGTGATGATATTTTCCTGAATAGTGGCCCCTAGCACAGGCCTTTTATCTATCGGTACCTAGTAACACACAATGCAACATACTGGGCGAGAAAAAAACCGGTTTCTTCACTTTTCCAATATGACAACAACAACAAAGAGAGATTTATTTATCCCTTACTCAGTGTAAATAATTAGATAGAATTTGATTGTCATCATCATTATCAGTCACTGAAACAAAGGATTGAAGTGGCAAAAAATTATTATCGCAGAGACACTGCCTTTTTAAGATAGATGCCTCCCGGGGGAATGCAAGACAAGCCACCCTTGAATTTACTTGGGAAAGACTCAAAATCTAGTCAGGGACAAAAAATTTGAGCAGGGAAATAAACTTCAAGAATTTAACTTGGAGAAAATGTAAGGTGTAGGAACTCACAGTGGACTGCGCTTCTATATTATCAGAGAAATAGAAAATGCTTTTCAACAAGGGTATTGCAGTGGAAGTTTCAATAACAGGTAAGAATCAGCCTAAGAGATGGATCCGGTGGTTGTTTTTTCTTTCCTCAAAGGCACTGTGATGCAATTTACTTGTCCAACTTACCAACAATCCCCACATCTTTCTAGGATCTTGGCCACTAAGTCTCCCACTTTGAATTCTCTTTAAATTCAATTTTCTATACTCATTCCCTTGGTTTTTCTTTAGAGATTGTAGAGCACATACTCATTTAGAGGCAATATCTTTTTGCATAAAACACTAACTCTAAAGTAACTTTCAGTTCTAAAATGTATGATCAATGGCACTACACTTGCTTTTGAAAATTCTGATCTGTTGAATTTTGGAGGCAGTTTCTTCAACCTTGCAAGTTCTTCTGGTTTTTCTAATGTAATGTGTAAACACATGACATTTCACCATGCCACTCTGACGACTCAGATTATAGAAGGAGGAAGGATTCTGAGAGATGCTATAATCACCATTAACTATCAAAAGGACCATTTACTGAGCCCTTTCTACGCGCCAGGCCTGGTTTAAGTTCTTTTGCATATGTCATCCCAGTGAAACTTCCCAGCATCCCTAGGAGGGAAATATCACACTCCTCATTTTACAGAAGGAACAACGGAGAATCAGAGACATTAAAGAATCCGCCTAAGGTCATATGCCTGATAGTAAATGACGACACTGAGATGGAACCAGGAACCCTATGTGTCTCCCTTGGGGAAGAAGAAACGATCCAGCTCCAGCTTTACAAATGCCACCTTATTTGCTAAGCAGCAACTGAGGCCAGCAGGTTTGATCAAGGGGAAAACATGAAGCTCAAAGTCATTATCAAGAAATTTTGCTGGGTTAATAGTTTGGGGGATACCTAAGAGATTTAATCAGGGTAAGCCAAAGTGCCTAAAAACAAACTAGTTCCTTGGTGGTAGTATAAGTTTCTTCCTCCCTCCCTCCCTCCCTTTGGAACATCAATAAACAATTGTTGAAATAAAAAGAAGGTCGGATGTGGAACCTATGTGACTATCAGAGTCATTTTAAAAAAAGCACTGTTGCCAGAGCAGAGATGTTTTAACATGTTATTCACTACCGCCTCCCAAGCTCCTAGAAGAGCGCCAGGCACACAGCAGGCGCTCAATAAAGATGTGCTGATTGGATGCAGAGCGCTTCAAGTGGAAAAAGGGTAAGCTCGCTGTTTGGGGCTGCGGCCATTTCTTTCTGCTGCCCCTCCCTTTGGAAATGGAGATAGGGTTAGCTCCGGACCTGTCTTAGATCGCGGTCCCAGCCCAGACCTCCCACCCCTCCCCACCTTCCCGCAGCTGGAATCAGCTGCGCGAGGTTTTGCAAGGAGGGCTCGGTTGCTAGGTCTGCAGTCCCAAGAGAAGAAGGGCGTTCGGGCCGCTTGCCGCCGTGTCACTCTACGGGGGGAGGACAGTGAGCACTCAGGTGACGTTTCCGCGGGCCTGGGGGCACCAAGAGTGGGCGCGCCCGGGGGGTGGCGGAGCTCCGTGGCGGACCGCCTGGCGCGGGCTCCATCCGCCGCTCCTCCCAAGGGGCGGGCTCACCTGCAGGTGTGGGATCTCTGGGAGCATCTTCTCCCCAGCCCGGCCAGGTAGAGAGTGTGCTTCTGTAGAGGCTCGGAGTGGGGCGGGGGGCCGGCTGCTTTCATGTTCAGTAGAGAAAATGGAAACACAGATGGGAGGAGAAAGGCAGAATGGCTTTCAGGAAAGCAGCAGCCTCGGCTCAGACAGCTGGAGCGCACCGAGCTCGTGCATCCCACGTCTCTCCGGGAGTAAGCAGACTGAAGTAAGTGGCAAATGCAAGGCATTGATCACTGCCTTGTGTTTTCCTAACCAAGAGTTCAGGATGCCTTCTCTGAACTAGAAAAGCCACATACAGTTCTTCTCCCCAGTAAATCCCTGTGTCCCATGTTCGCTCCTTTGGGCGGCCTTCTGTGAAGCCCCCTCCCCACTTGGTTAACTTCACATTACTCCTATGCCACATGAAGCTTGCAAGGTCATCTGAACTCCTCCGGTGCCCTTAGGCGGTCAGCGGCTGTCAGGGGACTGGAGGGAGTGGGAAGGAGGAAGTGTGGGCTTTAGCACATCAGTCTCGGGCTTCTAGCCTTTGAGAAATTTCTAAAAGTTCTTTCTTTAGCAACAAGACAGAAATGTACTTTCTTATGCTTCTTAATCAGGTTTTGCCCCAAAGTCTGATCTCTTTACTTGTAGTGGAATCTTATTAAAATGCCCCTGAAGCCACTACTAAATAAATAGGCATAAATGTGAAATTGTGTCCATTTGAGGCTGCACAGAAATTTCGCTGAACTTAGCTCAGTGCAAATTTGGGGGTTTTCAGTGAATGTTTGATAACTTTTTAATATTGCATTTTCAACTTAAATCACCTGTTAGTATAACTTAGTGGGTAGAGATGTGGAGAGAGGGTGCTGATTGGTTGGATATGCATGGGTTGGGTTGGGTTGTTAGCTCATTCTTTGTATTTCCTTTGGATCATGACATCTGTTTACTGTCACAATTGAATTGGCCTTTTGCAGAGCAGCCATGCCCTCATCTATTGTCTCGTGGCTATGACAAGATAATTACGAGGACAATACTGTTTGACTCTTAGCCTAGCACAGGTTGTTAAACTGCACAAAGCAATCCAATTCCCAGAAAAGAGCTTTTCTAGCCTGGGGAATAAAATACTGTCAATGCACAGGCCACCTCAGTTTCTGAAATATTAATGTAGATGGTTAAAGAGAGATTGAGCAGGGAAGGAAAACCACTGGGCACTTTAAAGAGGAGCCAGGAATAGTCCTGTAGGTCCAAGTTGAGACCACCAATTTCATTTGTTCATACTCTGTAAGAGAACCAATTTCATTTTTAGTATCAGCCTGGCTTTCCTTAAACACAGAAATGGATTTGGGGGGAGGTGTACTGCAGCATAGTGATACGTCCAAGATCTATTTTGAGAAGTGAGCCTGTAGCACTTAACACAGTGATGGGCTAAAGGGATAAGGTGCAGCAATTGTCCTATCAGATGCCCCAAAGTCCCCAGGTTGCTAGGTTAGTCCCAGAGTGGGGTGTGGGGCTTTAGCTCCAGAGGACATTTAGAAGCCCATTAGACCTGATGGCTGAGGCAGTGTCTGGTCAGAGGCCCTAGGTGCCCTGGGAGCGACAGTCACAGCTCCCACTCCACAGAGGACAAAGGATGGGAAATGCTCCTGTGCCCTGAAGACACTGGGATGCCTCTGCCTTTAACCGTGACATTCCCTCCTGCAAACCACCTGGAAGGAATCAAAAGCTGTCACTTAACCTTCTGTCTCAAACTTACTTACCCCCAATCCCTTGTGCATTTATTTTTAACATTCTGACCCTCAGAAGTGCAATGAAATAAGTATAGGTGGGGGATAGAGGGAAGCTGGAGATGGGGAAAGCAAAGGGAAAGCCCTCTTCGTGCCTCAAGGATGAAGGAAAGAAAGAATTTTCTCAGGAGTCTACTCTGTTTTAAGCAATGTTTGGGTGCTCCATTTCATTAAATTTATATCCTCACAAGAACTATGTAAGGTGGAGAGTATCATTCCCACTTCACCAATGGGGAAACCATCAGTGGGAAACATGAGGCTTGGAGAGGTTGGGGACTACTTGAAGTCACACAGCTCAAAGGACAGGGCTAAAATTAGGCCTGTCCTGACTGAATCTGATTCCTCCAGGAAGGTGAGCAGGCTGTGCCTTGTGAGGGCTGGCGAGACAAGCCTGAGTGGCTCGTTCTCCCTCTCTGTCTATCTCCTAGCTTTCCTGAGGAGGAGGAGCTTGGGCTAACACTGCCAAGAGCTATGCCCCAGGGGTGTATATAGACACCCAGGATCTCTAACAGAAGTGTCTACCCCCACAGGATGCTCTGCTCCACTCCTTTCCCCACCGTTTACCTCCAGACCTGCACACTCTCATCCCTCTGACCCCAAACGGTTAAATGCTAGGGTTCCAGATCCACTGGCACGTGTCCTTTCTCTCCCTGGGGTACCAGGCTTTTACCTCATGCCTGGTTTCTTCTTTCTATCCCATACCAATAATTGGGGATGTTATAATGACCCCTCCCAATAAAGCAGGAGACATACATCCAAGGGCCCAAAGTAGGCATGGCTTCAAGGTCTGCAGAATCCAGGGCCTGGTGCTCCCAAGCAGCTGGATCTCCTGTTGAGAGTGGGAAGGGGGAGAGGATGTATGAGTGGAAATGCTTGGCAGAACTGAAGATCCCTCTTTCTCAGGAAATGGCAGGAGGGAAAGGAAAAGGAGGAGAGAGAGAGAGAGAAGACAGAATGGTTCTTATCCAGGTAAAACTTTGTGATTCTACAAAAGCTTTTAAAAGTTAGATTTGACTGTGTAAAATTAATGCTGACAAAATTATAGTCTTTTGTAAATTTCTTATGGCACAGCTAATTACCATGCAGCACAGTAACAATTTGTGTATTTCATTAAACACAAGTCAGAATAACTTTGTGGTACATTTTAGTTAATTAAAATAATAAAATTCTTAATTTTTTCTATATACTCAAGCCTAGTAGAGTTGTTCATGGATCCCAGTGCTTGGCATCATTAGCAGATCACCCATTGCAATAAACACACACACACACACACACGTAAATGGTGTGTTTATCCTGTGACCATAATATTCTGAAAGACCCAGATGGAAACCATGCTTCATGAGAAGGAGTTTTATATTAAGTATGTAAAACATTAGCAAAGCTTTTGCCACACTGAACTCAAGTCTCATACACTTAGCAGTTCATTACCCCGATTTTTCAGAAGTAAGCTAAGTACCACTGGATTGTTGAGCATTGAATATGTTGAGGTCTCATCAGCTGGGTCCCACAATGCCCTAAACATACCTGACATCTCAAAATTTCTAAACGACTGGGCTACTCATTTAACATTGCTAAGATCAAATTCATTAAGACGGAACTTACCTTTTGTTTTGAAACCCTATGAACTTGCAAATATAGGTACATGAAAGATGCCTTTTAATCTTGAAAATGGGAAAAAATCATGTATTGCCACTCTTTTTAATAGTCTAGGTGAATTCTTCCTCTGACTAAAATTCTTCAGAAATTTGAAAGAGAAGTTGCTCTCTTTGGGAGAGATTCACAGAATACATGTAAAAACATCTTTTCAAATAGAATTGGTATAAACTTGTATACCATTAAACATTTCATTGCATAAATTCTACCTGAAATTATATTTTATATTTTCAAAATGTAGATGGGGAATTTATACAATTTGTTCTTTATGTAGAGCTTCTATATCTGAGATGTGGTTTTCTCAAAATATTTCTTGACTCTTTTCACACAGCAATGATAATCTATTAATACAACATCCAAGCAGCTTTTAGGAGCAGTTTGGACCCCTAAAGTGAGAGGAAACATTTAGGGAGGGACTATGTGTGATTGTTTCCACTATCTTTTCAGGGTAGAGGTCAAAGATCAATCACACAGCCTTGGAGGAAGGAAGAACTGGATTCAATTTTTGGCGCTACCACTCACTAACAGGGTGACCTGAGCAATGTCCTTGTCCTCTTAGCTTCAGTATCCCCATTTGCAAAATGAAGATAATAGTAACTCTGCCTGTGAACGTCACTGTGAGAATTAAATGAGATAATGTACACAAGTAGCTGAGAACACAATCTGGCTCATTACAAGCATTCTATAAATTCGCTTATTATTCTAATCGACACTTGTCTGTGTTTATGTCCTCCCTTTCTTCCTGAAAATCTGGTCAGTAATTTTAAATTCGAGGCGTATTTCTGTACGTATGATCTCAGACTCTCTTTGACCATTGGAAATACTTGTTTTTAACGTGTGCTTTATATTTATTTTCCTCAGTAGAATCAAAGGTGTGTTTGTGAGTGTGATTGTGTATGCGTAAATATCCACCTAGCTCGTGGAGACATTAAGCCTGGTCTCTTCATTGATTCATAAATACTTTAAGAATTTAACATTAGTCATGGGTAAATATTCCATTATGGCCATTCTTGAAGAGAAATCTGGTGTGTCATTCATTATATAAAAAAAGTTATATACCTAATGGTAGCAACCTGTGCCCAATAACAATCAGCTGTTACAAGATATACACAAAAAAGATGGAGTTGTGTGTCTTACCCAGCCCACCCTGACCCTCACTAGTGTGTGAGTCAGAAGAAAGAGGCAGACTGGTCGAGTGTAAAGGGTGAAGTCTTTCTGTTCTGTCTCCATCTATGACAAATGCTGTGGGTTGATTATTCCCTCCTCTTTGATTTGGGTTTGGATGGCTGTGTGCTTTAGGCAAGTCTGTGTCCATCCCTAGCCCTGGGGTAGACGGGAGAGAATCTAGATTATGTTAGACCAGTCACTGTAATTGCACTCCTTCTACTGTTAATTAGTTTAGAAGTGTGCCTGTGGCACAATTCCAGTCATTGATGCTTTGGGGAAATCTGCAGGAGCGGCTGCTTGGAGAGGATTGCACATTCTTTAAAGTGTCTACAAAGAAGGGATCATTTCTTTTCTGGCCTTTATTGTGGTTATGTGAGGATGTGTTATTTGGACCTGCTGCACCCATCTTGTATCTCTGAGGGGACCAGCCTTGGAAAAAAGCTAACCTGATGAGGGTGGCTGCAGTAGAGAAAAATGGAAAGGACCTGGAACTTGATGTCCATATTAGGCCACTGAAATAAGCAACCTTGGATCTACCACTCTATCTCTGGACTTTCTTGTTATGTTTAAGCTACTTAGGGTTGGATCTTCTGAAACTGACAGTTGAAGTCGTCTCAAATGATTTACATACCAGCCAAAGAAAACCAAACCAGAAATCTCTTGCAAGAAATCTATCCCTTGGGACATCAAATGGGTTAAATATTCTGCTAGAGTCTATAGCTGCTTGTGTTCAAGGAATGCAGATTATCTCTAATGATTTTTAATCTAACCTGCAGTCTATTTTAATGCCTTTTTGGGAAAAAAAGACTAATGCTCTATAGGCTTGTTAATGTCTTGCCTTTATTTTACTTTATTATTGGCTTGCAAATGTCTTATCAAGAAATATGCAATCTTATGCACCCACAGAAAATTTTTTAAATCATACTTATTTTTGAATGTTTTATGCTGAAGTGACTTTGTCTCTTTCATACATTTATCCATTTATTTCTATTTTATTGTTTCCTTTCTACCTCCTTTTTTATTTTGTTTACTTTTTCCGTATACTTTGATCTCTTTTGTTTTCAGTATAGTTTAACTTTTAAATGTGTGTATATGTGTATTTCTACTTTTAAAAGAGGCACGATGTAGTGGAAAACACATGAAGTTTTGTGTGAAACTTTAAATACTAGCTCTGCCACCTACTTTCTGTGTAGCTTTTGGCAAATTACTTAACCTAAGCAAAAGGAATGGGTAGTGAGCATGGGGTATATTTAACTGTAGAAACAATCCTGAAGCAAGTATAGGGATTAAATGGCATTCCATATGCCCTGAAATTTTTTAATTACATACCTATGAAAAACTGGAAGAGGAAGTGGGAAAGAAGGTGGGAGGTAGAGTAAATTCACTTATGGTCTCAAGTGTAATAAATGTGAGTCAAAGGATATATTATTCAAGCTGACAGAACTAGTGTTTAAATATAAGAACATTAAAATGTACAAAGCTAAAAACTAAAAGTGTAATATGTTGACCAAAATTGAGTGGGGAGGGCCAGAAGGAAAGGAGCAAAGAAGAGGAAATATGCTAATGTTATCATTGCCCATATTAAAGAACTGAGATAATGTCTAAAGAATTAAAATCTAAAAGTGGTGTATAAAATTAAACAAAGGCAACATATAGAACAAAAATACACATCTTCCTAAATGCAGGGAAAAAACCAAAACAAATAAGAAGATAAAAAAGTAAAAAACTTAGATAAGTAGATGTTTCATGTAGATATATATATACACACACATACACACGTGCATGTGCATTTCTAACAGAAAACAAAATATGAAAGACTTCTAGACTTTTTTGTTATGTAAGATAATAAATCCCCTTCATATTTAAGCCATTCTTTTTTTTTTTTTTTGAGGAAGATTAGCCCTGAGCTAACTACTGCCAATCCTCCTCTTTTTGCTGAGGAAGACTGGCCCTGAGCTAACATCCATGCCCATCTTCCTCTACTTTATATGTGGGATGCCTACCACAGCATGGCTTTTGCCAAATGGTGCCATGTCCACACCCGGCATCCAAACCAGCGAACCCCGGGCCGCCAAGAAGCAGAACATGCAAACTTAACCGCTGTGCCAAGGGGCCAGCCCCTAAGCCGTTCTAATGGATCTTTTGAAACTAGCTGTCAAAGGCATCCCAACTGATTCATCTGCCAACTAAAGGATACCTAACTAAAGCCCCTTGCAAGAAACCCAAATCTTTATCCCAGAGCAAAAACCCAACATATCTGCCACATCGATAAATGTAAAAGAATTAAACTCCACATCTATTACAAGAGAAGCATTTCAGAGTGGCTTATAAAACAATATCAAATTCTATGCTGTAGACAAGAGACATATCTTGAAGTAGTTCAAGAAAGTGGTTCATAAAGGTTGGAAAATAAAAGTATGGACAGAAGTATATCAGATAAATGTAAACAAGAATAAAACACTATAAATAGAGATCTTAGGTGAAATTCAGGCCAAAATTGTTAAACAAAAAATACTTTATAATGCTAAAAAGTGTAATATATAATAGAGTTATAACAGTTATGAATATCTATGCACCAAATAATGTAGCATCAACACTAAAAATAAAAATTTCAGGAGAGTCAGGGAGAAATAGAAACATACATATCATTGAAGACTAACTTATCTCTTTCATTTCATAGTATATCAAGGGGACAAAACATAAAATGGAGTACAGAAGACCTCAATAACATAATTATGAAGTAGATATAGTTGATATCTATGTAACTCTGAACTTAAATATAGTAAATATATCTTCTTTGCATGAAATATTTTTTAAATAATAAAGAAAATGACTATAAATGGGCCATAAAGAAAACTTCAGTAAATTCCAAGAAATAGAAATAACACAGACAACATGCAACAAAACTAGAAATAAGTGACAAAATTAGAAAATAAAAAGGGGCCAGCCCCATGGCCAAATGGTTAAGTTAGCGCGCTCTGCTTCAGCGTCCTGGGGTTTCACTGGTTCAGATCTCAGGCACCGGCATGGAACCACTCGACAGGCCATGTTGAGGTGACGTCCCACATAGCACAACCAGAGGCACTCACAACTAGAATGTACAACTATGTACTGGGGGTCTTTGGGGACAAGAAAAAGGAAAAAAAAGAAGATTGGCAACAGTTGTTAGCTCAGGTGCCAATCTTTAAGAAAAAAAAATCACAATAAAAAAGAAAATAAAAAGACCTGCCACCTAGAAATTTTTTTAATAAAGGGAAAAAAACTTACACAACTCTTGATTCATAAACAAGCTATAAAATGACCTTTCACTGCACACTTTTTAAATAATTGATTGTTGAATCATTCAAAAATAAATTTTTTAAATAAAAAGAATGAGGAATATCTACTCACTCATTTTCTTAATTTGTTATATTGTATATTTATATACAATTATACAATTATAAATTATAATTTGTTATATTGATATATATTAATATATCATTTTCTTAATGTTATATATTTGTAAGATATGCATTCCTATAGTGAATTCAACAAATATTAACTGAGTACTTTCTAGGTGCCAGCCAATGGGCTGCTTGGTGAGAATACAAGAAAGGACAAACAGACATATCATTTAGACCAGCAGTTCTCAACGAGGGGTGGTTTTGCCCCCATCTCCCACTCTAGGTCCTATGGCAATGTCTGAAGGTGTTTTGGGTTGTCACCACTGGAGAGGTGTTACTGGTGTCTACTGGGTAGAAGACAGGGATACTGCTGAAGATCCTACAATGCACAGGACATGCCCCCAAATGAAGAAGTATCTGGCTCGAAATGTTGGTAGTGTCAAGACCGAGAAGCCCTGATTTAGACACAAAACAGGAGGTGCAATATGGAAGGATAAATGTTGTGATGGGCAGTTCAGGGTGCCATCGGGTGCACAGTAGAACCATCTAATCTCAGGGAATCAGGGAAGGCTTGTAGAATGAAATGATAGCTAAACTGAGATCAGAGTTATTCAGTTAAAGAAGAGAGGCCAGTAAAGGCAAAGAGAACAGCAAATGTGAAGATTCAAAGCAGAAGAAGTTTGTGGCAAGTTCCAGAAACTGAAAGAAAACTAGAGCTCTGGGGCATAGTGTATGAGGAGCACCTATGCAAGTTGAGACAGAAGGGAGAAGCAGAAGTCTGGTCATCTAGCCACACTGAGGGAGTTAGGCTTTAGCCTAGGGACAATAGGGAGGCATTAATGGGTGTTTAAGCAGAGAAATGATGTCGTCTGTTTAGTATTGACTGCAGAGGGGAGGAAGACACGAAGACACGAAGCAGGGAACCCGGTTATGTAGTTATTACAGTAACAGAGACTGAAGGGTACTTACAGTGTCCAAAATCAGGGCAGTAGCAGTGAGGTTAGAGAAAGTGGTTGGATCTGGCAGAAAGGAGACAATGGACAGGATCTAGTACCTAATTAAATAAAGAATGAGAATGAAGGCAAAGACAATGCCAAGTGTGCAGTTTGTCCCACTGGGTGGGAGTTGTGCCATCCTTGAGATAGGGAACACAGCAGAAAGGGCAGTATATGGAGAGGGTAAGTTTAGTTCTTAATATATTATTTGAGGTGGCTGTGGGAAATCCAAGGGTAACATTCGGGAATGAGGATAGAATTGTAATTTGAAAGAGGCAGTGCAGGGTCAGATCCAGGGCTAGACTGGTGATGTCCTTGCTCTGCACTTATCTATAAAATAGGATTAATAATAGTTCTACCTTATAGGCTTACTGTGAAGATTAAATGAGTCAACACAAATGACATTCTTAAAGCTCTTGGCATATAATAAGAGTTCAGTGCGTATCATCTTCATCAACATCATGATTATCATTTTATCAGCAATACATACTCACATGCACACTCGCTGAAATCAGGCATGGATGAGACCTTGCAGAGGATGGGGAGTGGGTAAGAAATAGTGGCTTAGGACCAAACATTAAGGAGTGTCAACACTTTAAGGACCGGCAAGGGAAGAGAGAGCAGCAAAGGAGTCTGAGCAGACATCCAGATATTAAGAAGAAAATTAGGAGAAAATGGTGAGGAAGTCAAGCGAAAAGAGTGTTTTAAGGAGAAAATACACATTGATGTTAGATGTTGCCAGGAAACCAACTAAAATAAGGACAGAGAAGAATTCACTAGGTTTAGCCAACCAGAAGATTGTGTAAGCTTGACAAGAAAGGTTTCATTGAAGTGGTGAGGCAAAAGCTAGACTGTGATGCTCTCAAGTTCTTTTTTTGGAACAATTAGGAGAAGGCCTGCTTCTTAAAGTTCAGAGTAGGGGACAGAGCTATAATAAAATGAGATAGGGCTCTAGACACAGGAAGGCTGGCTGCCATACATATCCTGATAGCTCAGTTGGCACTTTGAGACCTAGTTCTACTCATGACATCCTCTATGAGCAAACATCTAAGCATGAGGACTCAGGTACAAGAAAAGTCCTTTTCCAGGAGGGGTCACTAACAGCAGGGCTGGCACCAACCACATACACTTTGAGGAAGACCACTCTCACCACAAGAGTGCCCTGCCTTAAGTCCAGAAGGGGGACAATGGGGTGATGAGAGCATCAAGTACCACTTTCTTCTTGTCTCAGCATGCTGGTCTTCCTTCCCTAGCATCTACTGTTTGGGTGCTCAATTTGATCAGCCTGCATTGGGAATTTAGGGAGGAGTGTAAAAAGTCACTTCCCCATCAAGAGTTCATCCATCGATTCAGATGGTACCCATAATGGTGCCCCAATTAAGATTGTTTTTATGCCATAGGTGTCACATTTATGAACAATCATCCTGAGTGGAGTTGAGAAAGATGAGTTGAGTGAGTCATTAACTGAGGCTTAATTTAGGAGGCAGCTTTGAAATGGACTATGAAAGACTGAGGAGGAATTTTGTTGCGGTGGGAGAGGAGGCTGCCATAACTGAAGGAAGCAGTGGAGCTATGAGGAGGAAAGCCCAAAGAGGCTCATCGGGATAGAACATAAAGATGGGTGAGGAGCAAAGGGACTCTGGGGCCATGAAATCAGAGTCTAGAATACGGACTTAGATGCAAGATATATGGGGAGTTGTCAGGAGGGATAAGGATTGGAGAGAGAAGCTATTTGTTAATTCAGTCAACAAGCATGAGCTGAACTTGTGCCACGTGTTGACAGTAGCTTACAGTTTGGAGAAAGGGGAATGTGAACACAGAACTAAAAATCATGAGATAAGTACAAAACCTGAGAACACAGAGGCAGGTGGGACTCACAGTGCTGGAAAAACCAGGGGATATTTCTCCAAGAATGTGAGCCATTCCTAAAAATGAGCAGAGTTCTCCACATCAACAAGGAGGGAAAGAAACTTTCATGCAGAGAGAACATGAGCAAAGACACAGATATGAAGTTAATAGTGACAAGAGCAATAACCAACACTTATTTAATGGTTACTCTCTGCCAGGGGCTCTCCCTACACCATCTCATTTCCTTACAATGACCTTATGAGATGAGTTGTATTATTCTCATTCAATGGGTAGGACACTGAAGTTAAAGGAGGTTAAGTATTTTGCCCACACTCACTCCTGGTAGTGTAGAACCTGGATTCAGTCCCAGCATCCCCAGGCTCAACCACACACACCATTTCCTGGATCCTCAGAGAGGACATGGATTTTCCCAGAGGCTAGGCCTCAGTTTTGAGGAAAACAGCTCCAGTCACAAGCCAATGCCCAGCAGTAGAACTTTTTTCTTTATGGCTACTCTCTTCTTTGTTCTTGAAACTCTTACCCCTGCAGGGAAGTGTTCAACAGAAAAGTACCAACCAATTTTATCTCAACTCTGTTAAAGAAAACAGCCATCAAACCTCTTAGAGGTGGTCACCTTTCTGTTCCACAGCAATCTTGTAGATACACAAGAGAAGAAGGAATTGTGGCACACTGTGGTGGGGCAAGGCAAGTGCCCCTTCCATCTGCGAACACTTCTTTAATTGACTACTTTCTTCTGACCCTCTGAAATCTTAAAGCAACACAGGGTACTTGTGTAAGGGCAAGTCTGACTGAGTGGGCGAGGAGGCAGAGATGGTGCCAACAAGTGGGTATTGGAAAAGGAAGGTAGAACCATGAAGTCTGGGGGAAAGAGCTAGGCCCTTGCAACAACAGATATTCTCGTATTATTGGAAACTCAATAGGCTCAGAGAATGTTAAGGAAATGTATTGAAGAAACTAATAGTTGTCCATTTCATTTGCTCCACAAATACTTTTAAGACTTTGGGCATAGAACTGTGAGGCACTGTAGGAGAATTAAGTAAGAGCTAATATTCATGAGCACTTACTCTATGTCTGGCATGGTGCTTACAGGTATTATTTCATTCAATCTTCAAGACAACCCTTATGAGGTGGGTACTGTTATTATAGCCCATTTTACAGATGAAGATTCTAAGGCATAGAAGAGTGAGGTGACCTGTCTGAGGTCACAGCTACTGTGAGGCTCAGGTGCCTGTGACTTTTTATTAAAGAAAATCTTTGTTTTTTGTCTTCAATATAGAATGGTAAGGGATAGATATATGAATTGCTAAATTTTTTATTTGGACCATAGCTTAGAACAATCTGTACTTTTAAAATTAAAAATAATAATGGGGGGGTGGCCCAGTGGAGTAGTGATTAAGTTCGAGAGTGGTCTGCTTCGGCGGCCTGGGGTTTGCAGTTTCCAATCCCGGGTGCAGACTGCTCATCATGCCATACTGTGGTAGCATCTCACATACAAAATAGAGGAAGATTGGCACAGATGTTAGCTCAGGGATAATCTTACTCATAAAAAAATTAATAATAATAATGATGATGATAATAATAAACAAGTAAATCTATTATTACATTTAATGACCAACTTAAAGATTAGCAGCTAGGAAGGCCCTTGTTTTTACTGTAGTAGATTTCTGATTGTCAAACTAAAATGTCCCTTATTTTACAACATTTGACTTATTTGAAAGAAGTGCAAATTATCTAAGGGTTTCCTTTGTTAAATTCACAACCCCATCTTGACATCCACTCAAATACGTAATAACTTTTTATCATAAAACCTGCAGCAGAAATGAATACTAAATATTTCATGCATTCCTTCTGGGCCTGTACCATCTGAGGAATATACGTTTTCTTTGGTGTTTTGGAAATTAGTTTTATGGAATCAATACCTGTCTATGGGACACTGAATATTGACAGAATAAAGAATCCTTCCACATTCTCATTGCTATTGTATTCCTCACTCCCAATTTTTAAAACAGCTAGAGTTTGATTCAACAGTGAAAATCCCAAAATAGATGGTATTTTATTGGCAGTAGTGTCTAGCCTTTGGAAAGGTTATGTTAGAAAATTCTCTTTCTCTCTCTGCCTCTCTCTCACACACACACACACACAGACACACACTTCCATACGAAAGCAGCTTCGGTCTCAGCCTGCCTTGACATAACCTGGCAACCAGATGCTCCCAGGGAGGTGAGCCCCACTGAGCGTGAGAACAGTCCAGATTCAGGGGAGGACACTGACTTTCCTTTGGTCCATCTCACTCATCCCCATAGGAGAGTCTGTGATGCTGAGGAAAGTCATATACTTGGAAATTAGTACTTAACAAAGGTCTATATTTGGTTGAGTAAAGCCTGCTAGTGTGCTCTTAGAATGCTTACTTTCTCATTAATTTATAGATAAACTACGAAACAGAATAGTCAGCATATAAATTGAAACGATCAGATTCAACAAAAATCTGTACCAAGCATGAGTAGCTATGTTCATATGAGACTACTTAAATAACGCTAGCAGATTTTCAGCAACAAACAACTCTCTTCTCCAAATAAAAGCATACGGATCTGCTGGGCAAAGTACCAAGCCAATAAAAAAATATATTTTTTCTTTTTAACTTAACTGTCTTTGCCAAGAAGGAACATAAATTTTTCAGAAATTTTCTTCTCCCTTATTTGTGATTATATCTCATGTAATTCTTAAAAAGGATATGAAGTGAATCAGAATTATATTAATTAAAGGGTATTAAGTTAGCAATGTCAATAGTTATTATATAAATTGTTATCAAGGATATTTTCTCTAATCAGCCTTCTAAGGCAGCTCTAACAGAAATATGAGCTACCAATCCAAGCCGCATATTAATTTTAAGTATTCTAGTAGCCACATTTAAAAAGTAAGAAGGAACATGTGAAATTAATTTTTTCTTTTACTGAGGAAGATTCACCCTGAGCTAGCATCTGTGCCAATCCTCTATTTTGTATGTGGGTCATGGCTGACAAGTGGTGTATGTAGGTCCATACCTGAAATCCAAACCCGTGAACTGGGCTGCCAAAGTGGAGCTCACCAAACTTAACCACTATGCCATGGGGCCAGCCCCTGAAATTAACTTTAATAATACATTTTAATCCATTATATAAAAAATTATCATTTCTATATATAATCAATATAAGCCAGTTATTAAGGAGCTATTTTATACTTAGTCTTCAAAATCTGATACGTATTTTATACCTACAGCATCTCAATTCAGACAAGCCATATTTCAAGTGCTCAGTAGCCACATTGGCTAGTGACTACCATGGTTCTGGGGAAAGTTCAATTTCACATGCATGCTGTGCCACTACATTAGGAGACAGCAAAAGATGATGACTAAAACATGGTTCCTGCCCTCGATGAGGGCAAAGTGCAGGAATTCTTTTGATCTGGAGACAGGACTACTAGCCTAAATGTACATTTTTGCAAACTAGAGACTCTCTTCCCCAAATCACTTGACTCCCATCTGTCAGAAAATGGACATAATATACCAGTTATATTAAAGCAAGACACCCTACTACCATCAGCCAGAAAAGTTTTAATAAGTATATAAACCTATGATATCTACAAAGTAAATGATCCACCCTCCCTTAGATGTGGCAACTTTGAGCAGTACACAACCTGCACAACTGTATCAAATGCCCTGCTGGTTCCCTTGGCCTGATCCCGGCCATGGCACCTTCTCCTCTCCCCAGTTCCCTCCCTGCCCACACCCCAACCAACATCAGAACAAGACTCTCTAATACAGTTTCAGAAATTCCACTGCCCCCTCACCCTGAATTATAGCACAAAGTGTGAAGAGGGGTATATTTTCAGTATCCCAGCCTCCTTTATCTGTATCCTGCCTCACCCAATATGCTATCTTCCTCCTTCAAGGAAGGTCAATGGATAACCTATACTTCTAAAGAACTGTCTTGACCTCCCATAGCCTCTTCAAGACTCTAAAAGCTAGGAAAAACCAGAACCTGCCCCCTTAACACAACCTGCGTTCAGAGGTTCAGAGGTTCAGATGGCAGTCCTTAATTCCGCATCATGCATTTAGTACAATACTTCATTTTCTCAGGGGTTTTTACATCGTAAGCACCATTGCACTATGAGGATGAAAGTACCTTCTCAGTTAAATTAATTTCAAGCATCATCGAGCAAGTAAGAGGAGGGGCATCTTCCTGGAGCTGCTGAAATGTTGCTAATTAAGTGGAATCCTACTTTGCCTTTGGTTGTGGCTCTGCCCAGACAGGCCCATCAGTTGTACTTTGTTCCTTCACAGTCACCCGTCCCTTTGCCACATAATTTGGAATCTCTGATAAGTTGATGCTTAAAGTGTTTTTTTCCTGCCTACTCAATTTGTGGGTATAATTACTGAGTTTACCACATATTAGAAATATTTACATGCGGTTCATATTTATTTCCAGAAAAGTCATGATATGGCCCAAGACTGAATGTTCGCATTATAAATTATTCTTACCCAGTAAACTGAACTGTGGTTGGATGAGCTGCTAATAGCCTTGTTGTTAAGTCACAGCTGAGGGAATACTATGATATTTTGGGTTTCTAATTCAATACTTTGCTGTATTTTTTTTTTAATGTAAGGATAAGTGAAATGACTTATTTGATAGGCACAAAAGCCACAGTGCCCAGGGCCCACGATACTTTTAGGGGCCAACGAAAACGTTTTAATTTCTTTTAAATTCAAAGGGAAAAAATAAATAGAATCTAACCTAGATTATATTTGTCTTCATATCAATGCAATTATAAAATATAAGTCTTAGTATTTTTTTATGGAGGAAGGGGCTCGTTACAGCTAAAGTATCGTCTAGGGCCCATGAAAGTAATAACAGCCCTGTCTGACTGAGACCAAAACTCCCATCAACAGTCTCGTAGACACTCTGTTCTTCCTAAGCAAAGAGTCTATTTCCTCCAAAATGTATTTCCAACTATTGTAAAAAAACAAAAAGACAAAAACTCTCTAGCAAAATGATAAGCTTCAGTTTTCCTAAGAATCTGAAGAGTTGAAAGAAATGAGGCCTAGAATGTGCGAGTCTGGATCCTCTAACCTATTTTCAAACCTTCAAAGAACATTCCCTTCCAGCTAATACAGTTCAAGGTCAGACGAGATCTTGAACATGCTAACAAAAATGTTAGATATTGCTTGAGCAGAAGAAAACTAATATTTATTCACACGTTTTGAGAGTGATTCATGAGTGAGTGGGATAACATACCAGACTCTATCCCAGATCTGAATCACTTATCCAAAGTTAAGCGTTTACTTACCTCAAACCAAATTCACACAATATAAGTTTATAAGAAAAGTGAACTTAAAAGAAAATCAGTAAGTCAGGTAAGTATTAGCATTACAGCCTCTCTAAGCCTAAGATGGCTTTTGATGTTGTGGAATGTGTGAGTTGCTGACAAAGAAAGCATGTGGCAAGGGGCCAGCAAGTGTGAGAGGCGAGAGCAAAAGATGAAAATCCCTTAAATTAAAGGCAAAACGAATTGCAGCAGCAGGCCCTGGGTCCTAGCCAGCACCCCTTACCTTAGCAAGGCTTGAGCAGTCTGTGTACAGAGAGTGGAAACTGCTGGTACAAATGAAGCTGCCAGAACGTGAGCTGAAGTAGGACACAGGGGCTTGAAGACACCTGGAGGTCAGGTGGGTGGATCCGCAAACCTGAGGTAGCTGGGGTGCGCTGTCAAAAAGCCACAGGTGATGCTTCAGGAAAGTTGAAAGACTTGACTAGCTTGCAGCAGCCACACCTGGGGTAGGCGCTGGTTTGAAAAATGGAGCTGCAGAGCAGCTGTGGCTGCACAAGCAGAGCCTACAGCAGCCCTGCTCCTCCATACCATCAATCACCATCAAGTGGCTTCTTCTCTGAGGGAGCTAAGACCAGCCTGGGATGCCCCAAATCTGCACAAAGTTGTCCGGCAGATTATAACTGGTTTCTATACAGGCTGAAAAATCTCGGTCATAAAAAGTTTGAGACTTGTACAAAATCACACAGTTTCCTAAGGCTGTAGATTCTGAACAATGAGACAGATGATATTTTATAATCATTGTCATTTGACGAGATAAAGATTATGCAACCAAAACATATACGAGAAAAGTATTATAGAGGTTTGTTAGGCAATTTGTAAAAATATTATGGTATTTTCTATAAATGTTTGGGATAAAAAGTGAAATGCCTTTATCAATTAAGTGTGAGCATAAAGTGCAGCTGTTTGGGCTACCTTGATTTCAGGGTTTAGCTACTACTTGTCCTAAGGAGACAGATGTGAGGCAGAATGAATTGGTGAGTATGTTTAAAACACACTTCCAGCCAATTTGACCATGTTTTTACATCATCATCACCTATTCATGGTGTATTCATCATTAGGATAAATTCCATTAGTTTCTTCTCTCCAGCTTCTCCTTGTCACTTAGAGATATATTGGAAACAAGTGAGAGGTGGTGTGGCCCCTAGAAGGTTTTCTTCTAACTGTGACAGGTGACCAAGCCTGGTTTTCCCAGGTCTGGATCAGGTCATTGCAGCTGCTGTCTAGACGATCAGAAGGTAGAGACAAGGCCATGGGATTGATCCTTTCCTCTGTCTGAAGTGTTTTGGGCTAAAAACTGATAATATGTTTTGTTAAAGTAATTAAACAAGGAGGCCATTAGACTGAGGTGGCCCTAATGCCCTGGTAGCTGATGTAAGCAAACCAAAACCTAAGCCAGAATGTAGGTACTTGATTCTGAGAAAATAACACTTAGGAACAACCAATCACAAATAGCCAATGAGGCTTTCCCTAAATAAGGCAACCTTAAGCTATAGCCAATCAAATCATTTCCTCACTTTGCTTCTGCATCTTCTCTGTAAAAACCTTTACCTGAGGTTCCCGTCAGTGGCGTGCTCCTAACCACTTTCAGTTTGGTGCTGCCTAATTCAAATCGATTTTTGCTCAAATAAACTCTGGAAAATTTTCATGTGCCTCAGTTTGTCTGTCTTTTGACCATCTCTAAATCGATTCACTATAGATTAAAGATTAAAAAGTGGCAGCCTTAACCTCAGCCGTGTTTTAGTTCACAACTCTTATTCCTAGAACTCTTCCATTCCGTCCCCATCCCCAGGTTCTATACCCTACCCAGTGAGCAAACTCTGTGGCATAGTGGTGGTGATGAGGAGGAGGATAATGACTGATATTAACTGAACACTTACTAGAATACATGCTCAGCACTTTTTCATATTACCACACTAATTATCACAATCATACTTTGAGATAGGTACTGTTATTATTACTGTTTTATGATGGGGAAACTAAGATTACTTAAGCAAAATTACAGAGTGCAAGTGGCAGAACACAGTACATTTATATAAACCATAAACCCTTATAACAACATATACAGCCATAAACCCTTATATATTAGAATGTGTTGCCAGGAGGTGGAAATCTTGTTGACTTTGTTCTTTGCTCTAGACATTGTAATGTTTGTTGAATGAATGAGTGACATAAAATAGAGCATACCTGGAGAAAATTAAAATAGAGATTCCCCAAAGAGAGTTTCAATGGAATGGAAGAAGACAGCTGGATCAGGTGAAAAATACTGAGTCCCCAGTTAGTTGGACCACAACTTGGAGAACAAATCTATACAACATGGACCCGTGCATGTGTGTGGGGGCAGGAGTGTAGCAGGTAAATGTAATTGTTATAGTATGTGTTTTGTGGCTATCAAAACGTCCTTGTCGATTTTGCTAGTTATTAGCAGCAGGCTTTTTTCCCATATGATTTTTCTTCTGATATTTAACTTGAAAATAGCAACAACACAAGCAGCCATAAAGCTGGCTCATTAGATTCAGTTAATTGCATCATCATGACTATGTTTCCTAAAAAATAGTTGAGGATTATTATTATAGGATTTATTTTAAAAAGAATCAAAATTGTGTGAAATTATCACCGCAGTGTAAGTAAACTCATCATCTGTTAGTTCTTTTGATTTATTTTCTGCATCATGCTCTTCTTTGTCATATACGTTTTCTTATCACTTTTCAGACTTCTTAACACTTTCTTTTTTCTTTAAAAAAAAATCTAACTTCCTCTGAATTCATTCCTCCTTTTGCTTGTCCTGGTCGTTGTGAATAAATTGTCTATGTATGCAGATGTCAGTGTATATAGATAAATGACGTGAGTCAGAATACATTAGACTGACGCTGTCAGTTTTCTAGCAACACCAACCTAACAAGCATAAATTGCCTCTTTTTTTTAAGGAAAAATCTTCCTACAAAAAAGGAACCTTCAACTATTTAAGACCAGTTTTCTGGGTTATATTCCAAATAAGTGTCAAAATTTGCAATTTAATAAATGAGAAGGAGTTTTATACTTGGAAAAGTTTCAAAAGGAAAGTGCTTTACTTTCCTATCTGGGTGGATGGGTTCACCCCAGAGATACCACATGGAGACAGAATTCAGGGAATTTTCTGCAAAGGAGTATTTATTAAGTTAATCTTATTTAAGTATTGGCTTTCATTATAAAATTAGAAGGAGCTGTCCTGGATGAAAATGACCCTTGGATATAATGAAATCACACCTAAGAATTGAAAGATTCTTTGTATAAAAGATTATAAAAAGTAACCTTCTGAGTAAATATTAACAATATTTAAAATATGAACATAATTTAAATAATAATGCTTAAAACTTTTTCAACAGCTAATATTTAACAACCACCAGTGAATTAATATTTTGTTTCTGTATATTTAACTAATGATCAGTGCCTGTTAAGGACAGAAACATAATATGGTACCTGCTGAGCCTTATGAAGCACCAAATATTATTGGACACCACCTTTTCCTGTTTAGCAGTCACAGACCTGGAGGGAAAGCAGGTTCCTACCTGCCATGGCTAACAAGACAAGATGAAGGACAAGGAAGTTATTTTCCTTGACACGGACTTATTATTTGATTGATGAATTTCTCAAATTTGAAATTAAGTGAATTGGTAAACCAAGAAATTTCTTATAAATATGACAGAAGGATTCCCAAAATTTTAATTACATAGAATTTTCACAGATACACCAATTTGCCCTTACTTCAAATTCCAGCATTTACAGGAGATGCTAAACCTGAGGTTTTAACTGACACCCAGCAAAAATAGTAAGTGTCAAGGTAACAGGGCTCTTAATCAGATTTTTAGTGACATGAGTAAAGGTTTTAGATTAGAGGTTACAGTTTACTTTCAGAGTTCTTTCCACGTATTGTATTATTTTACAGATAACTTCCTTTCCCACACTCTGAAGTTCCCATCTTCCTCAAAGAACTTGAGAGCTGGAGACACGTACAGCAGTAGGTGCAGAGAGGTGGAAGGGTAAGGCTGAAGATATTGGGGTTGAGATTTCAATAGCTAGAAGTTGTCAATAACAGGTGAGCCCTCTGACTTTGCAAAATGTTTTTGTTAAACATTAAAAAAAATTTAACACATCACCATATAGATTATCCTCCCACATCTTAGATGTGAGGCCATTAGTCTTAAAAACACACTTATTAGCATGACTGTTGGCTAAAACCGGTGGAGTCATATTCCTGTAGATTATATTTGGAGAAAAGATATTGAAATACATAAATGATTTGGGAGATAATGGGTATTGCTATACATAATTCATTGGAAAAAGTTTGCCTATGTCTTAAACTTAAACCATCATTTCCAAAAATATGTGTGTTCCTCAAACCTATTAATTTGAATGTATAATCCATATTTTCTTCTTAAACTTGTGAAATGCTTAAAAAACAGTTGTCATAACAGTTAATTTTTACCTCTTACCTTTAACACTAGATTTTTGGGTATCCCCCAAAATCTCTCCTAAATATTTTTTAATTATCTAAATAACAGAATGAAAATTGAAATAAATTAATCATCTTGACTTTTTCAAATAGCCACCTTTGTTGTTTTTAAAACATGAGGTGACAGACTGTGAACATGTTTCTCCATATGAAATTCTTCAGTGAGTTCAGCCCGTCAGTCATATATAGCTGTTTTGCCTGAAAATGGCCCTCATGATAAATTTTTGCATACTTTTGGCATCAAATTTCAGCATTACAGAAACACAATCAAAGCTAACACTTATATTAGCCCGTTTTTAGAGTTTGAAATAACTGAACAGCAAAGTTAAAAAGAACAGAGAAGGAAGATTAAGAGTAAGATAAGTCGTAATAAAGAAGAAAGAATAAGATTTAGATTATTGCCTTGAAATCATATGGTCAGATGTTAGACTGCTTCTTAAAAACTATTTTAATATAACCTGCAAAGCCACACAGAAAACCCTGTTTAGACGTGACCATCAATCTGAACTTTCTAGTTATCACTTCTTTGCTTTTTTTTTTGTATTTTTACCATTATTATATATATCCCTAATGATATAGATTAGTTTTGCTTATGTTTTTAAGTTCTGTATACATGGAATCATGCTGTGTGAATTTTTGCTTTTTGCTCAACATTAGGTTACTAGATTCATCCATGTTATTGTGTGTACTATCGTCTGTTCCCTTCTAGTGCTGTGCAGTATTTCATTTTGTGAATATATCACAGTTTATTCAACCCATTGTTAATGGGCATTTTGACTATTTTCAGTTTAAAATATTTAAAATAAATATTTCTGTGAACATTCTGGAGCACTCATCCTGGTACATTAAACATATGTATCTTTAGGTATATGCCACCTAGGCGGGAAGTTTCTGGGTCATAGGATAATATGTATTTATTCAACTTTAACAAAGAATGCCTCCCTGTTTTCCACAGTGATATATCAATTTATACTCCCACCAGTGGTGGGAGTTTCTATGGCTCCATATCCTCACCAACACTTGGAACTCTCAGACTTGAAATTTTTCCCCAATCTGATATGCATGTATAGGTATCACATATCCCATGATGGTTTTAATTTGCCTTTTTCTTATCACCAGTGATATTGAATACCTTATGAAATGTTGATTGACTATTGGATATCTGTTTTTTAAATGCCAAGTGAAGTCTCTGGCCATTTTTCTGTTGAGTTGTCTATATTTTTCCCATTGGTTTGTAAACATATTTTATATATCCTGAACAAGAGCCTTTTCTTGGTTACATGTCTTAGGAATATCCTGTAGGGCTTGCCTTTTCTCTATCTTAATGATAACTTTTTTTCAATTTCCATGTTACTTTTTGTTTTTTGTGAACATATTTTTCCAATAGGCTACTGACTGGAATGTTCCATCTAGAACATAAAACATTCACTCTGCCCCATTTCTCAAGCATTCATTTTGTCCTCACGTACATTATTTTATTCTAGTAAAAATACACATAACACGAGATCAGTCCTCTTAACAAATTTTTAAGTGAACAGTAAATGTTGGATGTTGAATAAGCATAATGTTGTACAGCCGATCTCTAGAACTTTTTCATCTTACGTGACTAAAACTTTCTATCCGTTGAACAGCAATCCCCATTTCCCTTTACCTTTGACAACCACCATTCTACTCTCAATGAGTTTGACTACATAGGATACCTTATATAAGTGTAATCACGCGGTATTTATCTTGTGTGACTGGATTATTTCACTTAGCATGATGTCCTGGAGGTTCATCCACATCCAGCTTTATTGAGATATTATTGACATATATGTAAGTTTAAGGCGTACAATGTGATGATTTGATACACGTATATATAGTGTACATGTTAGTTAATACCTTCGGGTTAGTTAATAATAAGGTTAGTTAACACCTTCATCTATTTACATAATTCTCTTTTCTTATGGTGACAACGTTTAAGATCTACTCTCTTAACAAATCTCAAGTATACAATACAATACTGTTAACTATAGTCACCACGCTGTGCATGAGATCCCCAAAACTTATTCATCTTATAGCTGGAAGTTTATATCCTTAGATCAACATCTCCCCATTTCTCCGCCCACACCCTAGCCTCTGGCAACTACCATTCTACTCTCTATTTCTATGAGTTCAGCTTTTTCAGATTACGTGTGTAAGAGAGAACATACAGTATTTGTCTTGCGCTGTCTGACTTATTTCACTTGACATAATGCCCTCAAGGTCCATCCTTGTTGTTGCAAAAAGCAGGATTTCTTTATTATTTTGTGGCTGAACAGTATTCCATCATGTATATGTGTGTGTGTGTATGTGTGTGTGTGTGTCGCACATTTTCTTTATCCTTTCATCCATCGATGAACACTTAGGTTGTTTCCATGTATTGGCAATTGTCAATAATGCTACAATGAGCAAGAGTACATAGATCTCTTCAAGATACTGATTTAATTTCCTTCAGATATATACCCAGGAGTGGGATTGCTGGATCATACGGCATTTAAATTTTTCGAGGACCCTCCATGCTGTTTTCCTTAGCAGCTGTACTAATTTACATTCCCATCAACAGTACAAAAGTGTTTCCTTTTCTCCACATCCTCACCAACACTTGTTATTTTCTGCTTTTTTGATGATGGCTGTTCTAACACGTGTGAGGTGATAGCTCATTGTGGTTTGATTTGCATTTCCCTGATGATTAGGGATGTTGAGCATCTTTTCATGTATCTGTTGGCCATTTGTATTTCTTCTTTGGAAAAATGTCTGTTCAAGTCCTTTGCTCATTTTTTAATCAGACTATTTGTATTTTTCTATTGATTTGTATGAGTTCCTTATATATTTTGGATATATATCACTTCTCAGATGGATGGTTTGCAAATATTTTCTCCCATTCTGTAGGTTGCCTTTTTGTTTGGCTGATTGTGTCTTTTGCTGTGCAGAAGCTTGCTAGTTTCATGTAGTCTCACTTGCTTATTTTAGCTTTTGTTCCTGAGCTTTTGGTGTCATATCCAAAAAATTGTTATCAAGACCAATGTCAAGGAGCTTTTTCCCAATGTTTTCTTCTAAGAAACATGTGTTTCCCTACGTTTTACAGTTCAGGGTCTTGCATTTAAATCTTTAATCCATTTTGAGCAGTATATAAGCAATGCTTGTATCTTTGACTGCTTCAACAGTACCTCATTACCCTCAAAAAGTATTTTAAGGATTCCCTGAGGCCTTAGGATAGCTGTTTTTCCCTTCAAAAAGGATTTGCATTTGTATTTGCATTTGCCTGGTACCTAGGGTGCTTCATAGTTCCGGACCACCTCAGACTAAGTTCAAGCCTTGAAAGTCCCTGGCCTAACTAGGCTTTGCCTGCTCAGGGCACAAATCTGAGAGGATTCTTCTGGACCCTCCCAGGGAAGGGACTCTGGGAGCCAGAACCTCCCAGAGAAGTCTGCATTTTTTCCTCTCATTTTCTTCTCCATTCCAAAGGTACCAAGGCAACTCACTCAGCAGTTCCCAATGGTTGGGGAGGTAGGAGAGGAAAATCTGAATCTTGTTCATCCATACCTGAGGTTGCAGCCCCTGGGCCTCCAGCTCAGAGGAAGAGTTCTCCTGCCAAATTTCCCACCCTCGGCAGGCTGTGGGCCTTGACTTCCCTTAAGACATGATACAGACATGGGAGCAGAGCTCAAATGGCTGTGGCATCAGTAAATGCCTTCTAGATAAAGATAGCCTTTGTACTTCTATGTCGTGCTTACCTCCCAGTTACAGGATCTTATCCAAAAACTGGCCATGGAGGGCTCACTAACTTTTCAGATCTTGAATATTTTTAAATTGCTATATACACACACACACACACATATTCATACATATACATATATATTTTGCCCAGCATATTTTATTGTTTTCACTGTGAGGGTTAATCCGACTTCCCCAGTTTACCATACCAGAAACAAGACTTAGCATTTTTAAAATGTCTTTTATCAAGATTGTTAGTGAAGCAAATAATTTTCCAGTTCAATTAGGTTTTGTTTGTTTACGAGTTTATTTGTAGGTTGATTGGTAGGCATTTTTTCCTGTGCCATGATTCTTCTTTGTTTGCGGTACCCCTACTGGTACAACACTTCTTCCTTCCCACACTGTCCTTTACTAAGCTAACTCTTCCTCATCTTTCAAGATGGTCCAGGAGTCCTCTCGGGAAGTCTTATCCCATTCCATTCCTAAATAATCAGTTTGCGTCCTCATGCACTTTATAACAGTGAAGATACATGAACAACATGAGTATTGCAGGGGTACTAGTCAATATGACTAGACACACAGGCCAGTAAGAACAGGCGCCAGCTGTAAACAACCAGTCCCTGTGTGTACTGAGTCAATATCAGCTATGCTCAAAGCATGTACCACAAGAGGATGTGATAAAATGTGCACACTTTCATAGTACACTGTTCTGTAATTTGCTATTTACATATTTCCTCTGGTAATCTGTGAGATCATTATGGACATGGAGTAATCATACACACCCTGGAATCTTATGTTGCATGGATTCTTGGTGCAAAGAAGACCCCAATAAATATTTTTTTTTTAAAGATTTTATTTTTTCCTTTTTCTCCCCAAAGCCCCCCGGTACATAGTTGAATATTCTTCGTTGTGGGTCCTTCTAGTTGTGGCATGTGGGACGCTGCCCCAGTGTGGCCCGACGAGCAGCGCCATGTCCGCGCCCAGGATTCGAACCAATGAAACACTGGGCCGCCTGCAGCTGAGCACGCGAACTTAACCACTCGGCCACAGGGCCAGCCCCCCAATAAATATTTTTTAAAGTTAAAGAAAATCTATTGAGGGAACTGCCTCAAAAATTTATTAAATAAGTCACTTCCTATTCCTTCACAGCTTTAACCACTGGAAGTTCATGAACAATGAATTCACTCCACTCATCCTGTTGGAACACCTCTGCTGAACTTTTGAACAAGTCCTGGCATAAAGAGTTTGCTTATCAAGCCCTCAGCGTTGTGGATACAGTCATCCTCCCTTCCATGATTGGGATTATCTGTTCCACGGGGCTGGTTGGCAACATCCTCATTGTATTCACTATAATAAGGTAAGGGCTTCTTATTCTTTTCCATAATTTAGGGACACCCTATGTTCCCTAAGTGAATCCTTTCCCTCC
Source organism: Equus asinus (assembly GCF_041296235.1). Taxonomy (NCBI): domain Eukaryota; kingdom Metazoa; phylum Chordata; class Mammalia; order Perissodactyla; family Equidae; genus Equus; species Equus asinus. The sequence continues at coordinate 36,903,205 of NC_091813.1, read as the reverse complement.
GGTAGGATTTTTATTGATTAAATCAGGTTTTGGAAATATTTGCTTAAGATAATTAAAGGAAATTCTACAATATTTTCATCATTTACAGGTCTCAAAATGAAAAGACCTCGACCAATGCTTACTGCTGGGTTAGTGAATTTTTAGAACAGTGATTCTCAACCTTGGGCATATATTAGAATCACTTGGGGAGCTTTTAAAACTCCTAGTACACGGTTTCACCCCAGACCAATCAACTCAGAATCTCTGGAGGCAGAGCCCAGGCAGGATTGAAACTATAATACAACCATCTTATTTTCCGGCAATAAGAGATATCCTAAGAAGTTGACCTGGTTTGGCTGGTGAAAGAGACTTTTTTTTACTCACTTGGGCAAGAGAGAGAGATTACTTGATCACCCAAAGATTCAGGGTGTCGTAAATGATGGGCTGTTCCCTTCGATACAAACCACCCCCATGTAGGCCAAACCGAGGGACAGCTGCTCCCTAGTACCTCCTGCCTTTGCTTCACCTCTGTCACCTCATTCAGGTAATTTTCTCCTTCTTCTCCAACCTAGAGCATAAGCTTTAACCTGGAGAATAAGAACGGACTGCTTGTTTTCTATGGGGTTGACAAAATGGATATAGAGTTAGGGCACATGTGCCCCATCATTACTTTGTGTCTTTGCTATCCTAATTTATTTTTACATTTAAGTTTTACTTGTTTTAATCAATGAAAGAAGTTAAACTTTTCTGTCCTGGTCCCTGAGCATACTTATAACCACCATTTAAAAGAATTTTTGTTCATATTTATATATTATAAATCACATTCTAGAGTACAACCTAATAGGTGTTTTCAATCTTATATTAACATATAGCTACTACAAACTTTTGTGTAGCGTATTACACTTAAAAGCACTGTTGTAAACTCACTTAATCCTCAAAACAACAATACTATCATTATCATACCCATTTGAGGAAAGAGGCTCAGGAGAGAAAATAACTTGCCCAGCATCCCACAGCTAGTAAGTGACAGTCCTGGCACTTGACTCAGATCCCATGATTCCAAATTTCAGGCTACTTCTTCCACATTAATGAGAACAAAGAAATCATCAAAACTAGAAAGATGGTTGGATTTGCCATGTGGATGGAAGAATCCTCCTAGGATCAATTAAGAGCAAGAGCAGCCCTTAGGATGGAGATGGGAATGACACTCACCATCCCTGAGAAAGCTCATAACTGGTCGCTTTCTCTAGGTGGTTTCTCATCAGCCAGCCCATTTTCAAATTTTTATTATCATTATCTCTGAAGTTAATGGTAGCATATCAATGGTGTTTTTTTACACCGTCCATAATTGAAGACTTATTTGATACATTGGAATTCTACTCTTAATGAATTCAGGCATTTTTTATTGAGTCCCATAAAGCCATTTGTGAATATCAAGCATTTTAAATTAATTTTTTTTAAGTGCTGGAAGTAGTTCAACTCAATATATATTACTAAATACCTATTCCATGCCCAGCAGTGTCCTAAGAGTTATGTAAAAGCCAAAGAAATATGGTAGCATCTGACTCTAAAAAGTTCGTAGTCTAGTGGAGAAGATAAGATTTAAACACATGAAATAATATGAAAAATAATACATTAAAAGCTGTCAAGTGAAAAAAGAAGAAAGATGGTTCAAATAATAAGTTCCAGGAAGGGAAATGGAAGTAATTAAATATCCTCAGGGAGCCTCAAGGAGGCAATACTGCCAAGTCAAAAGTTAATAAAAGCATAGGAATGTTTCTAGCTCACTCTTGTTTGCTGATTGCAACTGACCACTTCTTCCATCTTGCCTCATGCCCCTCAGTATTTTGCTGTCCTCTCCTGAAGATATGTATAGTGTATCTCACACACACAGAGCCTTGGTTCCACTGTTGAGAAATAGAGTCCTTATAAAGTGCTAGCCCTTCAGAAATGGTTGCATTTTTACAGACAACTTTTAAATGCAAAGACTCTTCAGTGTTGGATTTCAGGCCCTGTGACAAGCTGTTTAAGAGATATTTGGGGCCAGAGAAACTTCTTCATTCCCCTCAAATTACACCAATAAACCATGTCCTGATCCCATCTACTTATATAGAGACAAAGCTGGAAAAAAGAAGAAATGTGGAATATGAACTCTTCCAAAAGTCAATACTGAGCTATAATTTGTGGAAACAGATTCTGAACATAAAGCAAATAATCATTTAACTGGAAAAAAAGAAAAGCTGAGCCATCATGTTGACCAATTTATGTGCAATAACTGTGAAAAATCTGTCATTTCTTTATATCATAACCATTTTATAGATAACATGTGAGCAGATATATGTTAATGGAGCTTTTAAGATGAATCTTTTCGTCTTTCAAAAAACATTTGGAAGCAACTTAATTTTAATTTTTATTGCTAGGACTTTAATATTTTTCTCTGTAAATTGCTCTCTAAAAATTTATTAATCTTTCAAAAGTTATTTGAAAGCAAAATTAATTTTAATTCTTTTGGCTTGGAATTTATCTAACACTTTTTTTTAAATTGCCCTCCAAAAATTTTAATGCAATTTATGTTAATATATTCATCATGACTTGTCATGATCTTTTGTTTGTTACCTTCTTAACAGACAGGTGGCTCAATTAAAATATTAAGACTACACTAAAAATAAGAAGAAATGGATGCATTTAAAGAAGATTTAGTAACTTTCCCATTTGTGATAAATATTTGTATCAGAAGAGAATGAATAGAACTAAAAGTCAGTAGGATCATTAATGATGCCGGGAAGCTAGCAAAGAACTAAATTCTAACTTTGCCAAAAGAAGCCTAGAAACATGTATGAAAAAATGGATTTAAGGAAGATAGAGCTTCCAGAATAAGATATTCTATGTGGCTTTTTTAGAAAGTGAGAAGCAATTTGTGCATTAAGAGGGTGACTATAAAGTGGTAAGGCCAGATCATTACTAGTCTGTCATGCTTTAAATTTATAGCAGGTCAAAAGGAAGCCAGATTAGAAAATGTGGGAGGAAAATTGGGCAAATTATAACATCACATTTTCCCCCTCTCCTCTTTGGAGTGAGACTAATGAACTCAACCCCGTTACTCAACTATTCTCCACAGCCACAGTGGGCCCTGGGAAACTACTTCAATAAAGGAGACAACATTTTTCCCCATCAGCCCCCTCCTCTTCCTCCTGGACACATCTTTCTCCTGTCTACTGACAGACAGCTTTGAGTGGGCAGGGACTCTCTTAAGGGATGCCCTGTCTCCCAATAAATAAAAAGTTCATTTCTGTCATTCCCTGCCCTCAACTCCCTGTCATGTCAACTAAGTCACACTAAGTCATAAATTACTGAAACATCTTACTTTTTAACTCTCCCAATGGTGTCTACATTTTTATAGAGATGGCAAGAGGGACAGTGTGTTAACCTAAAGGAACACTAATGATCTAAGGGTGGAATACCAGCTGCTAAGACAGACAGGGAGGAAAAATGCTTATAACAAAGACTCCTCCTTTTTCCCACCCAGCTTAAATCATAACTAGTGGCTCCCTCTGACGTAGCCCTTTATCATTCCCAGAGTGTCAGTCACATGTAAGCTTTTGCTGAGGTTGACCCATATCCTTTCTGCACACATACCCTACATTTTAGAAGCTGCTGAACCTTGCAGCCACATCTATTCAAATGAACTGGAAAGTTGGTGAGAGACACTCATTGCTATGGTCCAATGCACCAAGACAACTCTGGAATCTAAAGGGGTTGAATATCTAGCCCAAGGACACATGACGGCATAGAAATAAAATAGAATTCCCAGTTAGGTTCTCTTTCCCCTTTATAACACTATGTATCTAAAGCAGCATTGGCAAATATGTCACTCTACTCTAACTCTCCTATCCTTGGCAGTCATCTCTAATCACACAGGTCTGTCCTTTTGTAGTACCTGTGTAAGGACTCAGAATTCTTCTCAATACACTGCTTCATGAAATCACTATTAATCCATTAGGGTTGGCTGGCAATAGGAATTTAATTCAACTAGAGTTAAATGCCAAACAGAAACTGGTGATACAACCCAGAAAGAAACAAAAGCAGGAAGCTACTACAGCATCCTACCACCATGCCCCACCCCAACACCACCACCCTTGTCCTGGCCCTGAGCTGGATGGAGAAAAGGAGGTGGTTTTACAACCCCAAGAGATTGGGCTGCCTGCTGGAAGCTGTAGCCACAGAGGGATCGGGGAACATGAAATGCTCCCCTTCCTGCAAGAGGAAGGTAGAGCCATGGAAGGGATATGGCCACTGCCAATAGCAGAGATGGGAAGGAAATACCCTGGCCTCTCCTCTCCTCCTTTCCTCCAATTTCCCTCTAATAGTGCTTCCTATGGACCAAAACTAAGCAAAAGCCAGTTGGCAAGGAGACCTAGGAACAAAGCTGGTGAAGGGTGTGAAATGGATTTGAGAGTGAGCTGATCAGCAAAGCAGACTCCTGAATGTGTGGTGTTATATGTTTTGTTAGTTTATTTAATCTATAGCATATATTGTTATTTCCAATTGCATAAAGTAAACATGTTTTTAACAGAATTTTTTTAAACATAAAAAATAAAGAATAAAGCAAAAATCAGTCATACCACTATTACCAAATAGGTAATCTTTGTGATCACTTAACATATTATTCCAGCATTTTTTTTAATTTATTTTTTTATTGCAGTTCCAGCATATTTTTAAACAAACCTTTAAATAAAGTTGAGGTCATGCCACATACATCGTTGGGACTTTTTTACTTAAGAATTTTTCCCATTTTATTAAATATTCTTGCAAACTGTGATTTGTAACAACTATATCATTTATTGTATGGTATTGTAGAATACCATATTTATTTTATCATTCTTCAAATTAGTGAGCATTTGATTTGGCTATGTTAACCATATAGAAAACATGTTAGCTGAAATGACCACTAATCTACATTTTTTATTTTAGTTGTTTGAGTTATGAGAGACAGAAATTTAATGAAGTCTAGCAACAGGAAATCTGGAGATAAATTAGACCTAATAAAAGAATGGAGGTTGTATAGTTAGCAATTTTACAATTTCTGTTTAATTATTTTTAATTTCTATGCTGTCACTTTCAGTAAAGAAAACAATAATAAAAATTGTGTTATTTTTATTGCCCGAGTACCTTATGCCCAGATAAATACATCATTGGCTTCAGAATCTCTTTTGCTATACCGAATATCATCTGGAAACTTCTATTTAATTATTTTTAATTGCCAGTTAATGGCCTGCACTGTCCTCAACAATGGAATTACCATAATTCATTATCGGTAAATGATGGGTGCCTGTCAGGGCCATGAATCTAATGGCTTCAATTAGGACCTAAGCAACCACTTATGGTTTATATTCCAATTCAAATGGAAATAACATCTATTTATAGGCTAAGATTTATGGGGGTTTTTTGTTGTGTTTTTGCTTTTGTTTTTGTTTTTTTAGTGTGGAACTCCTTCTATCTGATCTCTAGTGGCTGTTCTTCAACCTTGTCCCCTCTCCATCTCCCACTCTCAATGGCCTGGAGAGAACAGAGGATGAGAGACCAAGGAGTCACTTGGTGGCTCTTTTGGTTGACATGATCTTTTCCTCAATTATCTTCTCCTCTTGGTCTTTTCTGAGATGAGTCACCAACCTTCTGGGGACAAGGAACCAACTTGCTTTATCAGTGGCATCAACAATGCCCACAGTGTGGTGGCTGAGTAAGGATTAGTGGGGGATCAGAATTGGCCACCTCAAAATATATCTCTTTGGCTCAATTATTTTTAAGAACGAAAGACTTAAAGAAACTTTGACCTTCCCCCTAACTTTCTAAAAGAATTTAAGGTAAAAGGCCCATCCCCAGGACAGGCCATCACCATAGATAACTCTGGGTGTTGGTAAACTGTGAGGGTCCTTGCTAAGCCCATCCTTATCAAAGTTCTGTCTACTAAACCTTTGCTTTTCCATTTCCATGTGAATTGACTTCCTCCCCTTTGAAGCCCCAAACCACTACCCTCAACATCCTCCTTTGTCTTTAGCTGAAGATGGTATTTAAGATGAGAGCCTCTGCCATTTTGGTGAGTCACTCAGTTTTCCTGACTGTCTCTCATGTTTACATGTTATAAAGTTTCGTTTGATTTTCTCCTATTATTCTGTGTCATGTCAATTTAATTTGTAGCCCAGCCAGATGGACCTAGCGTGGGTAGAGGAAATTGTCTTCCTCCCCTACAGATTCAATGGCAGTAACTTCCCCACAGGGTGTGTGTTGCCAGGGCCTAGCTAAAATATCCTTGCCCAGACTGATGTCTCACACAAGAATTTGATAGCTTAGATATAAAGTTCACAGGCTGTAGAATTTGAAGCCCATGTGTTATAAAGACACACACTAGCTTCCAAACCACTGAGCAATAGCCCTGGATGGAGAGTGAACTAGCAATTGTGGCATAATCTTATGGCTAATTCTTGTGTGCTCTTTAAATTCTATTCGTCCTCAGTTCAGATGCCACTTCTGCCAAGAAATCTGCCTTGACGGTCCCCATGGGAGAGGGTAGAGGCCCCTTTTATGTGTTCCTTGTGCTTGCTTTAGTTTTCTCTCATCACGTTATAATGTGCTTGTTTATTTATACATGTCTCCTTGATGTTAGGGTTTTGGGGTTGTTTAGTACTGTGGCACCAGAACACAATATTATGCCTGACGTGTAATTGGTGCTCAATAAAATGTTTGTTGAATTAATGAATACCGTCTCCCAGTAAAGATGATTCCTGTTTATTATTGAATGTCCCAACTCCTTGAAGATAGGGCACCAACTGAATTTTAAATTTAAGTTTCTGCTCTCAGAAAATTCTTTTGCCTACAAAGGAGAGTGCCACATCTAGATAGTATCTAATTCACTTCCCCTGGCAGGACACAAGAGATCCTTCCCAATGCCCTCTCCCAGTTTACTCATCTCAGATTTCTTCTTCACACTGTCTGGGGTTCAGGATCTTAATTAATAGTCTTTGCTGTTGGGTTAGATTTTATTGGAATATTTCAAAGTAATGGTTGAAATTTTTTAAACAATGGCCTCAGTTAGGATTTGAACTTACAGCTTTGGTAGGGAAAAATGCATTGCACAATGAAAACCATTTATTTTCCCTGTTCAGCTGTTTTTTATGCTAGGGATAAGTAAAGACTAAGCCTTTTGCCTGAGTGAGCTTAGAGTTGGTGTAATTTGTTGCTATGTAGAAATTACCCCAAAACTTAGGGGCTTAAAACAACAATCATTTATTACCTTACATAGTTTTGAGGGTCAAGAATCCAGGAGCAGCTTAGCTGGTTGGTTCTGGCTCAGGGTATCTCACAAAGTTTCAGTCAAGCTATCTGCCTTTAGATGACTATCTAAAGGTTTGGCTGGGGCTGGAGCATCTACTGAAAGGTAGCTCACTCACATACCTGGCATGTTGTTGTGTTCCTCTCCAGATGGCTCTCTCCATAGTGTTGCTTGAGCATCCTCACAAGATGGCAGCTGGCTCCCCCCAGACAAAGTGATCTGAGAGAGAGGAGAAAACGCCACCATGCCATTACATCTGAATTTCGAATATCACACTGTCAACTCCACCACATCTCTTCATTAAAACTGGGTTGCTAAGTTCGACCCACACTCAAAGGGAGGGAATTAGGCTCCACTTTTTAAAAGCAATATCAAAGAACTGTGGACATATTTCTAAAACACCACAGTTAGTTATCAGATAAATCGTTCAAAATGTTTAATTATACACAAGACTAGGCATTTGAATGTGCATTTGTGTAGGTTTTCCTTTAACTTGCAAAATTAATTGTGGCGATTAAAAATGTGTAGCACAGGGGCTGGCCCCGTGGCCGAGTGGTTAAGTTCGCGCGCTCCGCTGCAGGTGGCCCAGTGTTTCGTTGGTTTGAATCCTGGGTGCGGACATGGCACTGCTCATCAGACCACGCTGAGGCAGCGTCCCACGTGCCACAACTAGAAGAACCCACAACGAAGAATATACAACTATGTACCAGGGGGCTTTGGGGAGAAAAAGGAAAAAATAAAATCTAAAAAAAAAAAAAAAAAAAAAAATGTGTAACACAAAGGGTGAAGTGGTGCACCTACAACAGGAGTGACAAACATTAACGTACAAGTGAAATTTCACAAGATTGTAACCTATCATTAACTCAATAAAAAAAAATGTGTAACAGATGGCATAAATTGAAGAAGGTGCGTCCTTTCAATGTCAATCCTCGGTTTCCCTCCATTCCTTTCAGGTCCAGGAAAAAAACAATTCCTGACATTTATATTTGCAACCTGGCTGTGGCTGATCTGGTCCACATCATTGGAATGCCTTTTCTTATTCACCAGTGGGCCCGAGGAGGAGAATGGGTGTTTGGGGGGCCTCTCTGCACAATCATCACATCACTGGACACCTGCAACCAGTTTGCCTGCAGTGCCATCATGACTGTAATGAGTGTGGACAGGTAAGTGAAGAGACGATGAAATATCCTAACATAATTCAGAGGTTACCCAAGGTCACCCCAATTTAAGCAACATCAGTATTGGTTTGTAATAGCAAATTTCTTCTTCCTTTGCTTGTTTCATTGTAGGACTGATTACTTAATATTTTTCCAACCTTCACAGAGGTCTATTTTATTTAATGGAAAACTTAAAACACTAAATTCTCCTTTTTTCTAATCATTCTTTTTGACTTCAGTTGTATTTGCATGAAAAAAAGATCATAAAATCTTGAGATATTGGGACGAGAATGAATGCCCTCTGTCATTCTTGCAATAAGGAAGCTGAAACCCCGAGAGGTGAGAGAATTTGCTGAAGTCACATAGAGAGCCAGTGGCAGAGCTGAGAAGTGAAGTAGGTCTCCTCACACCCTGTCCAGGGCTGCTTCTCGTATGTTCACTGTCTCACACACTCTTATTATTACCCAGCAGCTCTAGGAATCAATGGAGTAGATATGGGCTCCTCTACAGGTAGGAAGAGATGTCCCAGTACTAGGAAGACCATCTTTTACACACATCGTTGTGATTGGTTAGTGCAAATGCTGCCATTTTACATCATTAGAAATTTATTAGACTCTGTCCTGGAATGTGCCATAGCCATATTCACCAACCATGTAAGCCAATGTTATTCGAGGAGGTGAGGGTGAGGATGAGTACTTATGAACCAGTGAGTGGTGGACCCCAGTTCAGACCTAGGCTGTCCAACTCTAGAGATGGCAGGTAGCTGGCAACTACCTCACTGTCTGGCCTCTTTAAGAAGCATGCAAGCCGGTATGTGCCCTGCATCAGCCAGACACCAGGACCTCCACACCAGTTGTGGCAGCATTCCCCAAACAGAAACAAGCCCTAAAGACAGTAGTAATATGCACAACAGTAATATGCTGTCTCAGAGAACAACTCACTTCAAATCTCCACTCACCTCCCTCGTCCCACCCCAACGCGGCACACTTGGTCTCCCTTGCTCTAATCTTTTTCTTTCTCCCTTGCTTCATATATATTACATAGTTTAATTAACTTTGTGTGTGGATGTGTGTGTTGTTTATTTTCTAGGTTCCTCTATCCTTCAAACGTAAATTACACAAAGCCAGGGTCTTTGATCACCAATACATCCCAAGTGTCTGTGTAACAGCGCCTGGCACAAGGGTGCTCAAAAAATATTGATGAATGAATGAATGAATGTTAGTCTCGAGGGCTGTGTTAAATTTCCCCAGGTCCACCCCGGACTTCTTCCTGAGCTCTGCCTCTTTTACTCTTCCTAGTGGCCTTTGGGGTGGGGAAGTGATGAGTGATTCTTCAGATGAATAAACAAAGGAATAGCAAGGTTCATATAAATCACTCACTGGACTATTACTATTAAGACATGAATAATGATGCATATGTTTAATGCATTTTTTATATCCTGCTGCTTTCCTGCAAAAGAATTCTCGAAACATAGAGTGTGCTTTTCAGTTTATAATTAACATCACATTTTTTAACCATTGCACTGTGCAGGTCTGGTTAGTTCCGCTGATGCCAGCCAACGCAGACCGTGTCTTGAGTAAAGGCTGGTGAGCTTGCCAGGGTTCCAACACTGGGGGAGGGCCCTGCACAGTGCAGGTCCACTGCAGAAAAGCAACCCAAAGTACAGGCTTTACCAAAAATCACAATCCCATTCTCAGACATAATAAAAGCTTCTCCATATCCTGTACCCTGAAAGCAGGAGAGTATTGGCTTTTTTTTAAAGAGGGGAAATTGTACCTCTTCTGTAAACTTCTCACTGTAAATAAGGGGATGGACATTGTCTGCCTTGGAACAGACCAACTGTATATATTTTCTGACGATCACAGGTTTTTTCTGAGTGTATGTGTGAGTGTGTGTGTGTCTTGTACATCTGAATAGCGTCTGTTTGTTTTAATCTGATGGACGCAGTAGGCTAAGCTTTTACTTAGGACACTCAGGACCTTTGCTTCTCCCTGTCCTCACTCTAGAGGATCACGTGGCCAGAAACAAATGAAGATTCTATAAAAGTGAAACTTTTCCTCCCTGGCAATTCGTAAAAATTCAACCAAATCTGCCATTTTGTAAAACAGAAATGGAGTTTTCTGTGTAAGTCCATAACCAAATGTTAGTGCCATAAGTATGCCTTATTGTTTCTACATTTAAGTCATTTTAATTGTCAATTTAATGGATCATAAATTTCAAGTGTTTCCCATAACTCTTTCATTTTCCTTTCTCGGATTAATAAATAACTGCAAGTGTGTAGAATATTGTGAGTTCTGACCTCCAAAACAATACAAAAGTAATTTGTAAAATTCCAAAATATTAAAAATTTTTGCCTCCAGATGAAAGCTACCTAAGACTTTTATTAGTGGTTACTTTTGTAAATAAATTCTCTACAACATCAAAAGTCAGAAAGTAGGATCCAAAACTCCCTATTCATTCATTCATTCAATTCATTCATTCAACAAATATTTATTGAGCATGGACCATAGGCCAGGGACTGTGCCAGACACAGGAGATACAGTAGCATTAAACTCATAAGAAAGGCTCCTGCCCTCATGAGGCTTCCATTCCAGAGGCGTAGACAGACATTTAGTGAAGAGTCACATGGGTAAATGTGCATTTCCACACAGTGATACATACTAAGAAGGAAAAGTAGAGTTCCCCAATGACCCACATTTAGGCATGGGCCCTTGTATAGAGCAAGTGGTCAGGGGAGGCTTCACAGAGAGGGAGACAGTTAAATGGGGACTTGAAGGAAGAGCAGGAAGAAGCAGAGACAGATCCTGCCAGGCAGGTAGAATAGCATGTGCCTGGCCCTGAAAGGGGAAAGAACTTGAAGGAAGGCCAGAGAGACTGGCACATGCTTCGGCCCAAGTTGCCGGCAGGGCCAGGTGGAGAAAGACCTTGTGGGTCATGATAAAAGTTTAAGTTTTACCTGAAAGATGTTGGAAAGCCATTGAAGGGATTTTAGCTGGGGAGAATATGATCAGAGAAAATTCCCTAATGGATCAATGCTATTACTCATCATCCTTTATTCCCAGACAGATGATGCCTGGCCTGCTGTACAATCACTACCTCATCCCCTTCACCAGCAGGGAGGGCAGGGGGCCTTCTCTCCTTAGAGCAGGTAATGCAGGTGCATGTGCAGAAGGAGGGGCGCTGAGGCACCCTGGGCCACCATCTCTCCCTACAAGCTGAGGGGTCCCTTAGCTGATGGCAAAACATCCTGCCTCTTGAGCAAAACTGAAAGAGGACAGGGAGTTTTTCATTTTTGTAAATCTTCATTAAGTAGCTCTACAAAGGCTTGGAGAAAATGAAATGACCATCAAAGCCATATTTTACATTTATTTAATTTCTACAAATACCACCTTCCACCACCCCCACCCCTGGCAAAAATGTTTTCTCAAATACCCTTCCCTCTAAATTTGAGCTCTCTTTTTCATGCTTTAGCTTTCAGTTGGCCCTGAAAAATTCTTCTTGGATTTGCCAGAGGACAAAATATATTTGGTATGTCCGGATTTCAAGTTTGATTAATGATTATCCTTTTTTTTTTTCGGGATCTAAAATGGAAAAAAAGACGTGAAAAAAGAAAAACTCTTCCCCATGAAATTAGCCCATTTCCCCCCTCCGGCCTCCAGCCTAAGTTCCCCAAGGACTTTGCATTGTCTGTAAGAATCATGTTTGTCTATCTTTACTGTGATTCTGAGAACTGAAACTCCAAGAGCCCGGGGACCCTCCAGCAAAGGCATCTGAGCGAAATGTCTGTCCCATGGGCCTCCACCTCATCCTTCTGGGGGATTCTCCTACCAGCCAGTGCACTTTCCTCCTTCCTGCCTCCACGTCAGTAAATCCTACTGGGACTTACGGAGGGCCTCTTCCTCCTGGAGGAAATCCCTGTTCAGAGACCAGGTTTTCCAGAGCCTCATCTACAAGGGAAGTGCCTTTGTAAAGAATGAGTCTGCCTACCAGAATTGTGCCATTATCAGTGTGTTCATGGAGTGACAGCTATTTCAGTGAGTGGTTTATTCAGACCTGCAAGGTCAAGAGTTGTTTTCTCTACAGGTACCAGCTAGCTCTTAAAAAATAGAACTTTCTTTTACCCTGATAGAGGTGTGCTTCAGGGAGGATAATAATACTAATAATTTACTCTTGTCATGAACCTTTCATCCTTGGAGCTCAGTGCTTTTATTGATTGTTCCCAAATCCTTCTTAACTGGCTTTGCAGGTACTTGGCTCTCGTCCAACCATTTCGACTGACAAGTTGGAGAACGAGGTGCAAGACCATCCGCATCAATTTGGGCCTTTGGGCAGCTTCCTTTATTCTGGCGTTGCCTGTCTGGGTCTACTCGAAGGTCATCAAATTTAAAGATGGCGTCGAGAGTTGTGCTTTTGATTTAACATCCCCTGACGATGTACTCTGGTAGGTTCTTAAAACTTAAGAAAAATAGAGTTGAATTAAGTTGTGAAGTGCTTCATCCTCCTTGTCAACACATGAGCAGCTGCGCAGAGTGTCCTCGGGGATCCTCTTCGGGCCAGGCTCCCTGCTTAGTTTTCTGCTTTCCACAATCAAGTTGATAGTTTGATTTTAAGGAGAGGGTCACCTTTAGAGAAGGATTTTGAGTTTAATCATGTAACCCCAGTGGACACAAATATATTTAAATATGTATTTTAAAGATCCGTGGCAGCCAGACACAGGAGGGGCAGAATTTCCAAAAGGGTCTAGGAGTTCCCCAGACTCCAACCTTATCCATATGCAACTGGAGTTTGGTTGAATTGTGTCCCCTAGAAGATATGTTAACCTAACACTTGGTACCTGTGAATGTGACCTTATGGAGAAATAGGGTCTTTGCAGATATAATCAAATTATGTTGAGGTCATACTAGATTAGGGTAGGCCCTAAATCCAATGATTGGCTCCTAATGAGGAGAAGGAGATTTGAAGAGACAAAGAGAGGAGAAGGCATGTGAAGACAGAGATTGGAGTGATGTGTCCACAAACCAAGGAACACCAAGGATTGCTAGAAATCACCAGTGGCTAGGAGAGAGGTGTGGAGCACATTCTCCCTCAAAACTCCCAAAAGGAACCAACTCTGCCAACACCTTGATTTCAGCTTCTGGCTTCCAGAACCGTGAGACAATACATTTCTGTTGTTTGAAGCCCCCCAGTTTGTGGTAATTGGTTACAGCAGCCCTAGAAACTAATACAGCAACCAACACAGGCACTCCTTACATTTTAACTTGAAAAATTAAGTCAAAAATTTTCTGAGATTTTTAACATAGCATTGGAGTCTATGACTAAAATTTTTTGATCACCTACTAAGGGCCAGGTACTGTGCTAGGTGATTTTTGCTTACGTTACGGCAAGTCGATCTGGCACATTCCTTTTTCCTGTCTACCACTTGTCAATTAGATGAGTCATTTCTGCATTATATAGACACAACCCAAGAGGGATGGAGGCAAAGGCCCTGCAAGGCCACGAATCGAGTAACAAAACTCTCCAGAGGAGTGCAACATCGATAGGATTGATTGTTTATTTCTTACTCCTCCCACCAGCACTGGCTGCACTTACAGACAAAAGCCATCAGCCAATTTAAAGGTGAAATGGTACTTAATCACTGGAGGCTGGGAGACTGATAGGGCCCCAACCTGTCTAAAAGAACACAACCTGAGGCTCACTATAGGACTGTATGACTTTGGCCTGGGTCAAAGAAACAAAGATTAAGTATTTTGCACTGACAGCTGCTTCTGCTGGTTTTGGTTGCTTATCATAAGCGATATTCTGAGGTTTTGGCCTCTGCTGTTCTTCCTAGAATTAAGTCCTTACTGTAAACTGGGACTGGATCTACTGTGCTGCGTTCAGGGTCGCTCTCGTCCCAGATGCTCTCTCTCTGCCGCTCTGTCCATACCCACGAAGTCTGGGCTGACTTCTTTCACTGATGCCGGGGTTCTGCCAGGAAGGAGGACACCTGGCATCTGTGCAGAAATGGAGTTGGCTTACCTGAGAAATCCCCCCGGAGGAGCACTGAGGAAAAGACTGGCTGATTTTACAACAGGCCCTTTGACAGGCTGTCTGGAGTCTTGGTTACAAGTATGGGCTGTGCAGCTCGACTGTCTGTCTGAGTTCAAATCTCATCTCTGCCACTTACTAGCTGGACAACCTTGGGGAAGCCACTTAACCCCTCTGTGCCTTAGTTTCTTCTTCTGTAACGTGAGGAAGCTAATGGCATTGTACTCATGAGACTGCTGAGATTCAATGGATTAAAATATGTAAAGCACTGAGAACGGTGCCTGCTAGATAATAAATGTTACCTGCTGTTGCCTGTTGTTGTTAATAACACTAAAGATAGTGATAATAATAAGTATCCTCACCTGTTGAATACTCAGCAGTGTTGGGCTTGGCTAGAGAAGGGACAAGCATCCTCGTCAGTGAACCCACGAAGAGCAGGACTTCCCCAGTGACAGCACCCAAAGATCCTTAACTTTTTCCAAGTACTTTTATCCTGGGCTCTGAAAAATCAGAAAAGCATCACTCATTAACTGTAAAAGCCAGTTTCTAGCAATGTGAACGCAACAGTCATGTCTTCTCTCTCCATTTACAGGTATACACTTTATTTGACGATAACAACTTTTTTTTTCCCTTTGCCCTTGATTTTGGTGTGCTACATTTTAATTTTATGCTATACTTGGGAGATGTATCAGCAGAATAAGGATGCCAGATGGTAAGTGTTTTCTTTTGCTTTGTTTGTTAAAAGAACAATTCAGAGATCCTAAGACATCTACAATAGAAAATGAAGCAATGATAACTTGAAACATCCCACACTTAGATATATGGGCAGTAATGTCTGTATAAGGCGGTTTCTGAAAATAAGACATGTTCTGAAGCAGCTATTTGAGGATCTTCAGAGATACATGTTGAAGTCAGTGATATAATCGTTTCATCATCATTAAATCATCATTAAAAATATAAACAGAACTCAAGATTCTATTTGCAGAAGAATTTTATATTTGTCATCAACAATGACAATCTTATTTAAATATTTTATTTATACATTTTGCACAGCTATGCACATTTGTAAATATCCCAGGTGTTGTGTATGACCTTTTAATTTTTGTGTTTTAATTTTTTTAATTTAGAGGAGCAGGATCTCATTAATATTTGAATACTTTAGGACAAGTTAATTAGAACTAATTAAAACAAAGACTTACCTAAAGACAGTAAACTTAGGAAAGACCCTTAAACTTGTCTCTAAAACTGAATAAATAAATCTAAATTATTTTTTACTTGAAGTTGTATTACGAAGTTGTTCAAATAAGTCAGTGATAATATAACATGTTGGGTTAAAAAATGTTTATTAAAATTTGTCTTTACAATAGATTATTGTATTTCTTTTGGAAAGACATAATTGCTGGGTTTCCCCACACACCATACATAACACTGTGAAGATTTTTAAAAAAAGAATGTGTGAACAATTTAACCATCATTAGTCAAAGTTTGTGGCTACCCTGGTACCAAAGGTTTAGGTGGTCTCTCGGCCCATGACATTTTTTCTCACTTAGCTTCTTGAAATTCTTTGGAAATATTACATTCTTAAAGGGTGGTCTATTTTGAATGGGAAAGGGAAGCAGCCACAGTTCTAGAAAAAAATACGCTTCTAAATGTATCACAGGGAGCTGAGTTGGTGAGAAAGTTGAAATGGAATTATATGGAATATCAAGACACCGACAGCTGGAGAGGGTGCTTGAGCCCTTTTAAAACAGTTCTCCAAATCAGATCACTTTGCTCCCAACACTTCCCTCAGAAATACTAAGAGCATATGAAACAAAACTCGTACTGTCCAGCTGTCCCTCAAAATACAAGAAGTTAGAGGAATTATGGTGCCTACTCTGATAAACTGTGGAGGAATCATTATCTTAGAATGATTTTCAGCTGCTGTACTTTTTTTCCTATCATTCCCCAGGCTCGCTCATCTGCTTCAACCATGTCCCGGGGAAATTTCTGTTAAATGTCTAGATATGACATAACATGCTAAAATTGGGGGATTTTAAAATATTTTTTATTTTATAATAATTTTAAATTTGCAGAAAAGTTGCATAAATAGTACAGAGAGCCTCCATATACTCCTTACCCAGTTTCCCCATTAACATCTTACCTTACTATGATGTATTTACCAAAACAAAGAAAGGGGCATTGGTACATTATTATGAAGTAAACTCTACCCTTTTATTAGATTTCAGTTGTTCCATTAAAATACTCCGTCTGTCCCAGAATTCAATCCAGAGCACCACATTGCATTTAGCTGTCATGTCTCCCCAGTCTCCTCTGGTCTGTGACAGTTTCTCAGTCTTTCCCTGTTTTTCATGTCCTTGATAGTCTTGAGGAGTCCTGGTCAGATATCCTGTAGAATGTCGCCCCGATCTGGGTTTGTCTGATCTGGGTTTGGTATCAGAATTAGACTGCGGTTATGTGTTTTTGGAAAAAATCAGCTCTTCTCATCACAACATATCAGGAGGCACATGATAACTACATGACATCTCTGCTGATGTTAACCATGATCACTTGGTTACGGTAGTCTTTGGCAGGTTTCTCCACTGTAAAGTTACTGTTTATCCCTTTCTCTACACTATTCTTTGGAAGCAAGTCCCTAAGCATAGCCCACCTTCAAGGGGGCAAGGGGCGGGTGGGAATTAAGATTCGTCTCCTAGAAAAGGGAGTATCTACATATTTTATTTGGAATTCTTCTGTAAAGAAGGTATGTCTCTTCTCTCCCCTTTATGCATCATTTATCTATAAGAGCATAGACTCATGTATATTTCTTTGATATTTTGGATTTTAATTCAATACTATATCACTTATTTTGTTTCTCAGAGTGTTCCAGCTTTGGGAAGTTTTTAACAGGAATGAAAAAGAATCTTTTCACAATGCCCTGAATAAGTAGGAATAAAAATGAGCTTTATAGTCCAAAGCATAGTCATTATGAAAAGGTTATAGGAGATAATGGCCCCATAATTTCTATGGTTGTTTACTTTCTGTCGCCCTCTTGTTTCCTTTGTAGTTACAATCCCAGTGTTCCAAGGCAGAGAGTGATGAAGCTGACAAAGATGGTGCTGGTGCTGGTAGCAGTCTTTATCTTGAGTGCTGCCCCCTATCACGTGATCCAGCTGGTGAACTTGCAGATGGAGCAGCCCACACTGGCTTTCTATGTGGGCTATTACCTCTCCATCTGTCTCAGCTATGCCAGCAGCAGCATTAACCCTTTTCTCTACATCCTTCTGAGTGGAAATTTCCAGAAACGCCTGCCTCAAGTGCAGAAAAGAGTGACTGAGAAGGAAATCAACAACATGGAGAACACCTTGAAATCAAGCTTCTAGGAGAGTACATGGATCATCAAAAGTCTAGACAGGCTTGCCTATGTTATTGGCATTACTAGAAAGGACAGGTGAAGTGATGTACTTGTGCCCATTCTTTGTACTTGTGATCCTTAGTAGCATGGAACAGAAGTATAACCATTGACATGCAACGAGTTTAATATGTTAACTTTAGTAAAATGCAAAATACTTATCTATACTGAGATGGAGTGGGATAGTCTAAGACACTCAAACTCCGTGCTTGTGGATGTCATTTCAGCATATTATAGACTAGTCACTGATAAAAATGGCCATCCATGATCATCAACTGAAAAGTCACCAAGGAATCTGATTTTGCAGTCTCCACTGAGGCCTCATGCCCTTGAGGTTCCCAAGAGGGGACCACTTCACAACGAGATCTGAAATTTGGCCGTTTTTTATCTTCAAAAATGTCAATTTCACAGGGTCCAATCTAATGCCTTCAATAATCAGCTCCCCCTATTAGCATAATAGTTACCATGTATTGAACACGTGCAACATGGAAGATTACATGTAACAAGCTGCGAGGTAACTATTACCTCGGTTTACTAAGGCTCAGAAAGGTTAAGCGCTGGCCTAATACTGCACAGCTACATAAGAGCTGGGTTGAAATCCAGGTCTGTCTGTTTCTGTTATTTTACTGCAATGCCTTGGCAACCTGTACCTATCATACTGGAGAGAGCCAATAATTTGGAGATTTTTTTTTTTTGGTTTCTCCTACAGCCCCACAAGGAAAGAACTAAAGTCTGGAAGAATTGAGTTGATGGTTTAAGCATATTCTTTTATATTTAGCTTTGTTCTCATGCCTATGAATTGTGGAAACCAGCATCCACATTTTAACGATAGTATTCTACAGGATGTTAAACACACACTTAGACACATTCTGTTTAGGTTACAGTATATGTTTGTTCAAAGGTACAAAAAGGAATTTGCCCTAAAATTCATAGTTGTTCATTATATCTATCTTCTCCTCTTTTGACTTGTATAAATCACGCACTTCAATATAGTAAAGAGAGAAAAAAATTTTAAAGCCTGTATTCTCAAAAAAGGTAAATATTCTTATTTTGTTTGTGAGTAAAATCTGTAAACCCACCTCCTTTATCGAAATACATAACACTACTTGCTCCATGGACGTCTGAAACTGATTTTTAATCATCCCTTTATATAAAAGAGTCATGGAGACCAACTTTTTTAACAACTTGATCTCCGTTTTTATATCTCAATTGTCAAGACACGTGACTTTTCACCTGATGTATTTGGTTCTAGATCTTTAAAGAGACCATTTTGGAAGAAGCTGATATCTAATGCAGATCTGGATGAGAGGTCATGTAAACAATGTGAGAACTACAAACTGAGACAGGTCACATCTGAGATATTTTAGTTCTGTAACTGAGCTCTGGACAGCTACACACAGAGACTGGATGCTTCTTTATCATTTTGATCAAAAGCTGGGTCGTGGCTACAGTTTCCCAGGTCTTCATTCTCATTTCTCCAAGGTGCAACAGTCAGGGTTCAATGAGGAACCCTGACGTCTGAGGACCCGACACAATGGGTCATAAACAGATGTTATCATTTGATAATTTAAGAGCAATGGAAGAATTTACCTCCATTGTCTTTTTTAATAGAGAAAATATTATGATTTTAAAGATTTAAATGGTTTTAAGCCAACAGACGTTTTTCTAATAGCATTTCCAATAGGCCTCAAACATTTCCAATATATAAATTGGTCAGTGAATTATTTTAATTTATATTTATTAAGAGTTGTAAAGACCTTTAGCATCTAATCAAAATACAAAATAAAAAGGGTGACTATTAAATTCATTTTTTGTGCCTTTGTATAGCTTTTCTATGCATAAGCATATATATATGCAGATTCGCAGAGGTGGTTTGACGGAGATTCTCCTTGTGTTTTGTCTTTTTGCCCATGATCTGATACACGTTTACTTGCAAGAGAAGTTAATGATCAGTTTCACATATCTAATTGATACTTGAGTATTAGTGATTATGTAAAATCATAAATTCATCATAATCCTAACTGTCTCTCTCCTCTATGCTTATTCAATTTTAGGTACCTCATTTAAATTTTGATTGATTGATATAAATCAATGAATAAAAATTGGTTGTATATTCATTTACTTCTGGCCTGTAGCTTCTATTCTTTTTGTGTGTGTGTGAGGAAGATTGGCCCTGAGCTAACATCCACTGCAAATCTTCCTCTTTTTGCTTAGGGAAGATTGTCCCTGAGCTAATATCTGTGCCAATCTTCCTCTAGTTTGTATGTGGGATGCCACCACAGCAAGCCTTGATGAGCGGTGTGTAGGTCTGCACCCGGGATCCAAACTGGTGAACCCTGGGCCACCAAAGTGGAGCACATGAACTTAACCACTAAGCCACTGGGCTGACCCTGGTAGCTTCTATTCTTAAGGTTTTATTATGTAAAATATTTCATATTTCCTTAATATAGTTTCTCCTGAAGAATAAAGATTTAAGAATTAGTAAAATGTGTCCTAAATATGGCTAATAGTCTGAAGATACTCCTCACATCAGATTCCTAGGCACTTGTATTACGCCTGAAATCCCAGAAATTACTGCTTTCCGTGGATTATGATATCACAGGGATCATGGAATCTTGGACCTGAAAGATACTTTAGAAATTATCAAATGCTACAGATGAGAAAAATGAACCTCAGATCAAATTATTTTTAACACAGTCCAGTGTGTGTCCAGAGATCCACGCCTAATGGGCAGTTGGAAAACAGGCCTGAGTTCTTTCCATTGAACTTCCCTCAGTTGTGGGGCAGTGGAAAACAACTAGTAAGAAAATTAAATTTGACACTTAATGGCTATAGCACATTCTTGAGAGTTTAGTGAGTAAATCAAGATTGTATAATTATGTTTTTAAAGTTATAGAATTAAAAAAACTGATTCTTCATAATTTGCTTGGACTCGTCAGCATGGCAGAGATTAATTTTCCATTCACTTCACAGAGTTCTGTGGAATGAGCCCAAAGCAAAATATAGAAATTAGTAATATTTTCTTTTACTATCCCTATTTTTTTGTTGATATCTCTCTATACCAAGATGTTATTTCACTGTACAGGTAGCCTCCTCCCTCACCTAAGGTTAGAAACAGCTTTGACTACAGCCATGACTCCTTCGTGCCTTCACCCCACAGGGATAGCATCAAATTGTTTCATTTGTTCTTTTAGCCATTGGCTCAGATACAGCTATAGTCCATTCAAAAGACTGTGCTAAACTGGTATCTTGATTTCCGGTGTTTGTAAATTTATCATTTAACACATGGCTCGACTGAATTTTTTTTCAAATGCCCAAGGCATTACCCAATCTCAAGAACTGAAAATCCAATGTCTCCTGTGTTTCCTGTACATCAACTCTATCTACGAGTGAACCAGAGAACAATCTCCAGTGATTTCTCAATTCTAAAACACAACTCATCGTAAAACGCACCATTGATTCAATAATTGCCTTTGGGAAAGAAAAATATAACATTAAACATTCGCATTAATAGTAAAATGTACCCTAATTTCAGAAACACTAACGTGGGAAAATGCACATCATGAAACTGAGGGGAAAAAAAACAATATTGACAATTCCTTGATGCATTTTCTTCTAAGATCAAATATACTCATCTCTGTCACTCAGTGAAAGAATTCTCCACCCAGTGATTCCCTCACTACCAGCAAATGCCCAAATCCAAACACATCCGTGAATCACATAAAAGGATCAAAATTGATTAAACATCTCACAAAATGTTTTACTTTTTTTCAGGCACAGGATTGATAAAAAATGTGAATAATTTTCAAATAAATTGTATTTCTATAGCAACAAAGCCACAAGTACTTGCTGCCTTAACAACTGGAAAACTTAACATTGCATCCAGAAAGTAAAGTTTTGAGGTTCTTGAGCATTAAAAGCTATCTTGGGCTTCATCACACCATTATTGGGAACATAATTCTGGGGTACTGTTTCAAAGGTATTCTCTTCTATCAGAAATTTATTTAAAAGTATAAAGTCACCCCCTAATCAAAAGCAAAAAACATTTCTAAAATATTACATCATTTTACTGAGAATACAGCTGTTTCTGTAGCACATTTAGCAAAATGTGTTGCTCTTCTTAACTTACAGAACTGAATACATTTGATATTTCTCTAAAAACATTCAAGGTGAATATCCTTCTTTTGCTAATAGATTTAAGTAATAATAGGCACTTCTTAATAATAGCTATCTAAAACATTATCTATAGATTTGTTTCCAAACAATTGACAAAATTATTTCCAGGAATAAGAAATAAGGAATGAGTTTCCTGTCCGTTTTCAACATTGCATAGAAAGCTTTGGAATTCCTGGTGTGTCATTAGACTTGGTTTAAGTTCCAGCCTCATCAATTACTAAGTGTAAAAGACCTGGGTAAACTATTAACCAAACTGCTTAATCATATGGGTGAGGAAAGTGGAGCCCAAAGAGGGTAAACAAAGTGAACTAGCTTTTTATTGTCAAAACCAGGGCAAAATTTGAAGCTCCTGACTCGGGCCTTCCCTGTTTCCCCCATATCATTCTCTGTCAAATAGGCTGCACTCAGAGTAGGAGGCTGTGGATTTCATGCCAAGAAGCTTGGTTTATAAACGCAGTGAGATACTTATAAATGCAATGAGATGCCTTGAAGTTTTTTTTGAGGAGAGCCATGTCACGATCAGATCTTTGCTACTGGAAATAACTGGCAGTGGAGTATATAACGGGATAAATGGGAAGAGCCTAGGACTGGAGAAGCAGGCAGGAGTTTATCACAATGGTCCAGATGAGAGGAAAGAATGCTTCCAACTAGGCAATGACAATAAAGCTATATATGTTTAGCTACCATTTGTTGAGTGCATACAATGTGCCTGACATTGAGCATAATCTCATATAATCCTTACACCAACCTCCAGAACTACATACTACTATTGTCACCGTTTTATAGCCGAGGAGTTGAGAACTTGGAGTTAAGTAACCTGCCTAAGCTTACAGAGCTAGCAAGGGGGCGACCTGGGATTCAAACCCCTGTCTGATGATCTTAGGCACGATGCCAATGATTCTCAAACTTTACAGTGCATGCATATCATTTGGGGATATTGTTAAAATACAGATTCTCTTTGGTTTATGTTTTGAAAGAGAAGGATTTTTTTCAGCTATGTTGAAGTATAATTTATAAATAGGATTGAATATAGTTAAGGTGTAACAACTTGATGTTTTGATATATGTAGACATTGTGAAATGATCATCACAGGCAAGTTAATTAACTCATCCATCACCTTACATAGTTACCACTAATTTATTTATTGTGGTGAGAATGTTACTGCACAAATATGGGGTTCTCCTACCTGATGCACATTTAAAAAAAAAAAAGCCAATTATTATGGCATCAACTTTTGAGAAGAGAAAACAGCTTTATTTGGAGATCAATCTACAAGAAGCCAGGAAGCATATGCTCTCAAATCTATCTCCTCAATCCAGGGCTTGGGGCAAAATTTATGGGATGAAGGGCAGGGTGGTCTGATGTTTGGAGACAGATGATTGGAGGTAAGGAGAAGGGAGGTAATTGATCATCTTCGTAAGCATAGTCAAGCTTCATGGCTTTTCATTGGACTCATGTTCACAAAGCGTCAGTGTTACCATGATCTGAGGGTGGAGTTTTTAGCTCCTTGACATCAGTCACCTACCGGTGATTCACACAGGCCCAGTTGATGAGTCAGTGGTCTTAACCAGCCTGAACTGGACAAGGAGTTGTCTCTCAGTTCCCGAAAAACCACTGTTAATTACTCTGTTGATAAGATGGAGTTAGTTAAATTAGTCCTGGAGGGCCTGTGGTTACCAGCACTCTTAAGATTTACCCTCTTAGCCAACTTCAAATATACAATGTTGTTAACTATAATCACAATGCTGTACATTAGGTCTCCAGAACCTACTCACCTTGCAACCTGAAACTTTGTATTCTTTGACCAACGTCTTCCCATTTGCCCCTTCTCCTATCCCCTGCCAACCACCATTCTACTCATTGTTTCTATGCGTTTGACTACTTTAGAGTCCATAAAAGTGAGATCATGCAGTATTTTTCCTTCTGTGTCTGGCTTATTTCACTTGGCATAATGTGCTTCAGGTTCATCCAAGTTGTCACAAATGGCAGGATTTCCCTGTTTTTAAAGGCTGAATAATATTCCACTGTGGGGTGTGTATTGATACGTATACATATATGTGTATATGTCACATTGTCTTTATCCATTCAACCATTGATGGACATTTAGGTTGTTTCCATATCTTGGCTATTGTGAATAATGCTGCAATGAACATGGAAGTGCAGATATCTCTTCGACATAGTGATTTCATTTCTTTTGGATATATACTCAGAGGTGGGATTGCTGGATCAAACGTCAGTTCTATTTTTACTCTTTTGAGGAACCATACTCTTTTCCATAACAGCTGTGCCAATTTACCTTCCCACCAACAGTGTACAAGGGTTCCCTTTTCTCTACTCTTCACCAACACTTACCTTTTGTCTTTTTCATAATAGCTATTCTAACAAGTGTGAGGTGATATCTCATTGTGATTTTGATTTTCTTTTCCTTGATGACTGGTGATGTTGAGCAGCTTTTCCTCTACCTGTTGGCCACTTGTATATCTTTTTTGGCAAAGTGTCTATTTAGATCCTTTGGCCATTTTTTTAATTGGGTTATTTGTTTTCTTCCTATTGAGTTGTTTGAGTTCTTTATATATTTTGGATGTTAACCCCTTCTCGGATACATGATTTGAAAATATTTTATCCCAATCTATAGGCTGTTTCTTCAACCTGTTGATTGTTTTATTTGCTGTGCAGAAGCATTCGAGTTTGATGCAATTCAACTTGTCTATTTTTGCTTTGGTTGCATGTGTTTTTGGTGTCATATCTGTGGGGGAACAGAATTTGCTATTCCAAAATGTGTCTCTTAGGCTTAATTATTTTTAAGAAAAAAAGACTCAGGAAGAAACACTGATCTGCCTCCCAATTGCCTAAACAAATTTAAGGTAGAAGGCCTGTTTCAGGAAGGAGCTAATACCATAGATAACTATGGTATAATATGAACTAGTTGTGGTTCACAGGGAGGAACCTAGCAAGGCCCATTTGATCAAAGTCCTCTCCATGTTTCATTGTCTTTGCAAGGCATTGCAAACATTTGTTTACCAAATATTTGCTTTTCCACCTCCATGTGAATTTCCTTCCTCCTCTTTGTGGTCCTAAACCACTACCCCCAACATCCTCCTTTGTCTTTAGCTGAAGATGGTATTTAAGATTGTGGCTTCAGCCATTTTGGTGAGTTACCCAGTTTTCCTGGGTTTCTCCTATGTATACACCCTATTAAATTTGTTTTATTTTCTCCTTTATTCTGTCTCATGTCACTTTAATTCTAAGACCAGCCAGAAGAACCTAGAAGGGTAAAGGGATATTTCAGCCTACATATTATTTCTCCCCTACAGATCTATGAAATCAGTGTCAAGACTAATATCAAGAAGATTTTTCCCTATGTTTTCTTCTTGTAGTTTTACAGTTTCAGGTCTTACATTTAAGTTTTCAATCCATTTTGAGTTGATTTTTGTATATGATGTGAGAAAAGAGTCCAATTTCATTCTTCCACATGTGGCTATCTAGTTTTTCCAACACTATTTATTGAAGAGATTCTCCTTTCTCCATTGTGTGTCCTTGGCACCCTGGTCAAAAATCAGTTGACTATAATAATGCATGGATTTGTTTTGGGGATCTTCAGACTCATTTCATTAGTCTATATGTCTGCCTGTATGCAAGTACAGTACTGTTTTGGTTACTTTAGCTTTTTAATATATTTTGAAATCAGAAAGTATAATGCCTCTAGCTTTGTTCTTCTTGCTCAAGATTGCCTTGGCTATTTGGGGTCCTTTGTATTTACATATGAATTTTAGGATTGTTTTTCTATTTCTGTAAAGAATGACATTGGGATTTTGATAGGGTTTGCATTGAATGTATAGATCACTTTGGGTAGTACAGACATTTTAACCATATTAATATTTTCAACCCATATACACAGAAAGTGTTTCTACTTATCTGTGTTTTCTTTAATATCCTTCATCAATGTTTTATAATTTTCAGTGTACAAGCATTTCACCTCTTTGGTTAAGTTTATTCATATTTAATTCTTTTACTTGGTATTGTAAATGGTATTGTTTTCTTAATTTTCTTTTCAGATAGTTTGTTGTTACTATATAGAAACACCACTAATTTTTGTATTTGATTATGTATCCTACAACTTTACCAAATTCATTTATTAGTTCTAACAGTTTTTGTTGAGTCTTTAGGGTTTTCTACATATATGATCTTGTCATTTGCAAACAGGAATAATTTTACTTCTTCCTTTCCAATTTGGTTGTCTTTTATTTATTTTTCTTGCCTAATTGCTCTGGCTAGGACTTTCAGTACTGTGTTGAGTAGAAGTGGCGAGAGTGGGCATCCTTGCCTTGTACTGAATCTTAGAGGAAAAGCTTTCAGTTTTTCACCATTGAGTATGATGTTAGCTGTGGGCTTTTCATATATGGCCTTTACTGTGTTGAGGTAAGTTCCTTCTATACCTATTTTGTTGACAGTTTTTATTTTGAATGGATGCTGAATTTTGTCAAATGCTTTTTCCGCATCTATTGTGATGATCAGGTGGTTTTTATCTTTCATTCTGTTATTGTAGTATATCACATTAATCTATTTCTTGTATGTTGAACCATCCTTTCATCTCAAGGATAAATTCCACTTGATCATGGTATACGATCCTTTTAATGTGCTGTTAGACTAGTTTGTTAACATTTTATTGAGGATTTTTGCATCTAAGTTCATTAGAAATATTGGCCTATAGTTTTATTTTCTTGTGATATCTTTTTTTGGTATCTGGGTGATGCTGGTTTCATAAAGCGAGTTTGGAAGTGTTCCTTTCTCTTCTATTTTTTGGAAGAGTTTAAAGAGGATTGATACTAATTCTTTGAATGTTTGGTAGAATTCACCATGAAGCCATCTGGTTTTGGGCTTTTCTTTGTTGGGGTTTTTTAATTACTGATTCAATCTCCTTACTTGTCATTGGTCTGTTCAGGCTTTCTATTTCTTTTTGAATCTGTCTTGGTAGGTTGTATGCTTCTAGGAATTTATCCATTTCTTCTAGGTTATCCCACTTTTTGACATATAATTGTTCATAGCAATGTCTTATAATCCTTTGTTCTTCTGTGGTATCAGTTGTAATGTTTCCTCTTTCATTTATGATTTTATTTCTTTGTCTTCCCTCTTTTTTAAAATGCAAATTCTGATTTAATAAGTCTAGCTGCAGTCTTAGATTCTGAATTTCTAACAAGCTCCCAGTTGATGACAATGCTGTTTGTCCATAGACCACACTTTGAGCTATAAGGAGTTATGTCCAATGGAAATGCAAAGGAGGAGAGAGACAGGATAAATCTCCCAAAAATAAAGTTGGTTATGCAGATTAGGAAATAGAGAGCAAGAGGAAATGATTTTGAGATTTCTAGCCTATTGGAAAATTGCCAGTTGACATGGGAACCAAAGAGGAGGACCAGCTGCAATCCGTATTCATTAAATGGTGTTTCTGTCTGTCTCTTCTTAAATCAATTTTAAAAAGAAAAAGAGCCAAACCCACTCTCTTAGCAATTACCAAAATCAGGCTACCAGCAGTAAACTGTACGTACATGTCTACTTACTTATTGAACTCTATTGTTTATTAGCAGCCCAGCCACAACAATAATCTCTGGTTTCATAAAATCACCAACCCATTATAGTTTTATATAATTACTTAAATCAGGATTGATGTTGAGATAGAAAAGCATAATACAGACAGCAGGGATTAATTACTGCATAACGAGTTCAGAGAAGGCGGAGGAGTACTACAGGCTATTATGTTAGTCAACCTGTGTTGGCATCCCTAAATTGCTACTTACTGGCTTCAAGACTTTGAGCAACTTCTTTAACTGTTCTAACCCTCAGTTCCACATCTATAAACTGACATGATGATATTACCCACTTCATACACTTTTTTTGAGATGTAAACTCTTCAAGCACTTAGAACACTGCTTAGACAGTGTAAATACTTAGTACCTTTAGTATTACCACTATCCTCATCATCTTCATTATCATCATCACTTAAAAATACTTGATAGATTGAAAAACATAGGTATAATATTTTCCAATCCCTCCTATTGAGAAGTAGAGTCTATTTCCCCAAACCTTTAAAGTAGGCTGACTTTTTGACTTCTTTTGACCAATAGATTGTGGCAGAAGTGATATTATGTGAATTTCAAAGTCTAACCTTCAAGAAGCTTTACAGCTTCCACCTTTGCCCTCTTGAAATCCTGCACTGCATCACCATGTAAAAAAGCCAGTCTAGCCTACTGGAGGACGAAAGGTCACATGGAGAAGAATAGAGGAACCCCAGCTGGTAACCAACACCACCTGCCAGACATGTGAGTGAGACCATCTTGGACCTTACAGCCCAGCTGACTGTCCAGTATTTACAGTCGTGTGAGTGACCCAGGTGAAAGCAACAGAGGAACCATCCAACCAATCCACAGGGTAAAAAATAACAAATTGTTGTTTTAAGCCATAAGCTTTGGGACGATTGTTTCACAGCAATAGGTAACTGAAACAGCATCCACGAAAGTAACAATTAATGAAATGGTTCCTGGTGATTAAAAAAAAAGTTGTGAGCATCTAAACTATTACAGTTATTATGAATCTTGAGTCCTTCCTCTCTTCCTTCATTCTACAAATATTTATGGAGCCCCTACCATAGTCCAAATAAAATATTAAATTTCAGATATAGGTTGATGGACAAAACATTTTCCTGCCCTTACAGAGTTTATAGTCTGATTAGCATTAAAAATGCTAACACATAAACAAGTATACAATTGTAAATTGTGATAGGTGCCTAGAGGAGAGAATAACAGACATACCCTAGCTGTATTGGACAGTTTTTCATCAGCACTTAGACACAGAGCAACTGTGAAATAAATTCTCTCCCTCTGATTTTATTCTAAAAGAAATGGCTATTGCATTGAACTCAAAATGTTCAAAGAATGAAGAAACTGTTGTTCTATCTATCTCTTTTTTATTCAAAAGAGTAGATATAAATAAACTGTCTACAGTGATGGAGAAAACAGATGGATTTGAAAATGCAAGCTCACACTGAATATAATTAACTTGGAAGGGGAGAGAAGCAAATGATGCCTGAGATCATAAGGTGCCCAGGAGACGGGCAAAGGGCTAACTTATTTTTAACACCACAGTAGTTTCAACAGTAAGGAAAATTCAAACTCAATGAAAGTCTCTGAAGAAGCGAAAGAGCAAATGAAGAAAGAAAAAAAATGTGGCTATTGGAGAGTAATTAACATTTTAACTCTGTAGCCAGCCTGAGTAGGTGTTCACTGCTTATTAACAGAGCTTGGGTTTCCAGGATCATTGCAAATGAGAAGTCTTGTGAAAGCACTCTGGGTGTTGTTTCCTCTTCGATTCTGAAGGAGCTCCACCTGAAGAGACAAATGGCTTAGGCAAAGCACTTCTTCAACAGGAATGGAGAGTTGTCTTCTGCACAGAAGGCGTCTTGTTTGCA
Source organism: Equus asinus (assembly GCF_041296235.1). Lineage (NCBI taxonomy): Eukaryota > Metazoa > Chordata > Mammalia > Perissodactyla > Equidae > Equus > Equus asinus. The sequence continues at coordinate 36,873,686 of NC_091813.1, read as the reverse complement.
TACCCAAATATTGGTCACTTGGATGTTGGTTATTGGTTAATTGGATTGGATAGAAAACAAGATGACGCTTGAGCTTGATATGGTTGTGGGCTTGATAATGGTCATGTCCTAGGCCACTGTGATTGAGACTCAGCTATAGCCTGGTGTATACAGCACTTCACCACTAAACCCCAGCCGCCAATCCCCTCTGTTCACCCTACAATTTGGTCAGTCCTATGCATGGGGCATACTTTCACAAATCCATGCTTTTTCTTGTGCCCTTCCTGCTACCTAGAATACCCTTATCTCTTCCACCTAACAAACTCCTACTCATTAGACCCAATTTAAATATTATTTTCTTCCACTCCCACTGCCCAAGCAAGCCAAATTAATCACCCCTTGTTAATACTTCCATACTACTGTGCGGCTCCCTCTATTATAGGGTAACAGTAATAGCATTTTATGCTTGTCTTACTCACTACGTTGTAAGCTCCTCAAACCCAGAACGTACCTGACTCATCTTGGTATCAATTGTGCCTAAATATCTATCACATAATGGGTGTTCAAAAAGGAAACATTCAATTAATGAAATAAATTAATTAATTAATGAGAAAGGAAAGGAGACAAAGAATACTCCAAGGGATGTTGGGGGGTGCATGTATTATGTATATATATTCATATTTATATCCACAGTTGTAATTATACATGGATTTGGAAAGATATATATCTAGATGATAACAACTAGGAAGATTTCTCATATACTTAAACTACAAAAACCTTTTTGTGATCAAGATGCTGTACAAATCTCTTCGAACATTTTCATCTCTTTATTCTGAGTGTAGTAATAAGGCACTGGCGTATCACCTGTGTATTAAAATACTTGAAGGCATTGCCTTTATTTAGGTTTCAGGTAGGATTTTCTAAAAGGTGACTGATGTGCATCCCTCAAGATTTAAAGTGAAAAAGTGTAAATAAATGAGATAAAAATACTTGAAGAAGTTTGAAATGCCTTGCTGCAAATCTATGGGAAAGATATTTAAGAAATGATGCAAGTGCTTGACCGAAAGCTTACACCTTGGTAAACCAACTTCTAAACTTCCAAAATGCCTAGTACATGTTGAGAACACTTGAAAAGTCAAAGAATAACCTTTTTGAAATTATATAAGTACATTAAGTATCAAGCGGAAAAGACTCGGTGCTGTCTTCTTTTTCAGTGAATCATAATCCCATAAATGTTATCAAGCAAATAACCACAGGTTCTAAACACAGATGGTTTTACAGATGTCTTCTCTATATGCATAAGTTCTATCTTGCTTCCATAGAATTATTAAAATTTTATAGGCATTTGAAAAAATGATTTAAATATATTCCCGCAGTCAAGTTTTTTTAATAATTCTTACTTTTTTTCTCTGAACTTATAAAAGATGTAAAAATTTTCACTATAGAGAATTTTGAGAACAAACAAGTCATTTTCTTTAGAAGAAAATAAAGTCATCCCTGATTCAGCAGCCCGACATAATTATTGCTAATACCTTTTATAACAACTTTTCATTAGAAAAGTAATATAACTAGAAAATTTAGAAATACAAAAGCAAAAAATAAAATGAAAATTTCAATGTTTTCTATATCAGTTTTTTCTAAGTGTATGTGTTATTTTAATACAATTTAGACGACAGTATATATTTTTAAATAGAATTTAAGTTACTCTCAGTTTTTCGAGGTTATAGCTAATACTCCAGTGAATTTTGTATGTAAGTATTTGTCTGAGTTTTAACTACCCTTTGGAACAGATTCATAGAAGAGAAATAAATAGATCAAACAGTACTCACTTCTTAAAACTCAATACAAATATATGTTGCCAAGATACTTTGCAAAATGTTGACGCTATGGAATCTCCTACCTGCAATAAATAAGAATATCTGTTTCCCATCTCCTCTATAGTATTTAGTATTTTTATTTTTCATCTCTACTAATATGATGGGTCAAAACTTTTTCTCAAATTTTGTGCATTTCTTTTATTATGAAGGGAAGTTAGGCATTTTTCATATGCTAATTGGCCATTTGTATTCCATTTACTGTGAGTTAAGCTCCCTGAGGACAGAAGTGTTGTCTGTCCCCAGACGCTCCATGTCTGCCGTATTGTGATCACTCAATAACTGCTCTAAAAAGAATAGTATTTCATATATTTCAGCCATTTTTCACATGGGTTTATAATGTTTTTATTGTTGGTTTCTAAAAACCATTTATATACTACATGTTTATTGCAATTATTTTCCCCCAACTTCTCGTTTTCCTTTTAATCTTGTTTATGGTGTTCTTTGATGAACAGTCTTTCTTTTTTAGGTAGTCAGATCCATTGCCCTTTTTACTATGTGATTCCTTCTATTGCCTTTGTGCTTTACGAACTCCTTTTCAATTCTGAGATGATTTTCAGTGTAAACATAATTCACAGTTATTATTGGGTGGGGCAGGGCATTTATTACTTCTGTTAATGTGTAAAATTTGCACAAAGAGATTTAGTACCTCATAAGAATAACTCGAGGACTAACTGGTGTGTTCTGGCAGCCTGTATGAAGTGTAAATGTGAGAATTTGGAGAGGATACATTTTTCCTTAACAAGGATTCTTAAACTGGGGTGAATCCTCCGAGCCTATGAAATTCAATGTGTGCTTTTCTCGGTAGGGTCTCAAAGGATTTGTGATTCCAAAATGATTAAGAACTGTTAGAAGTTCTTCAAATATTTTTCATGTCTGACACCATCTGGATTCTCCAATCTTTAAACTTTAACAACTATTCTGCAAATCCCGAGTTTGACATCCCATGAAAAGGAAGAATAAGGCTGAAGAATAGTGACTGAAGTTTTTAAGCTGAAGACAGAATTGAGCACAAGCCTCTCTGAAGTTGCTGTCATGCTGAACCTAAACATTGAGTGCCAGCCTTATGTGGGTACCAGCCCATGGTGATGTCATTGAAAATTCAAGAGATCCTAAGACTAATACGTCAATCTTTTCACATAATCTAGACTCATGGAATCTCCCAATTGCATAAGACCTTACAAGCCTATAAGCCTTACAATCCTACACTACCATCCTCTCCAAAATGCCTCCAACAACCAGTCACCAAGTCTATGATTAAACATTTCTAGGGATGGGGAACTCTTTGCTTCTTAAGACAATTCATTGCAGAATTTCTCCCTCCACTCTTATTTCATGAAGATCTAAGGTTTCCATTTATCTTACTGAAACAATGGAGCTCAGGTAATCAGAGACACCTGCAGGAAATCTGCTGAAACAACTTTTCAGCCTTCTTAAATGGATGAGCTGAGACCTAATCAAAACAGCACGTCACCACTCTGTTCAGACTCTTGCTGAAAGGTTTACGAAACAGCATGAGATTGTGAATACAGAGTGCGTCTTAAAAATGAAGGTAGAATTTGAGTTATGGAAAGCATGGAGTAAAGTATGAGCTATCCTGGTGTTTAGACCTCCTAACTTAGGGAAAGAGGGATAGTAGTTAATTTCTGTTTAGGTGATCATTAAGGTGTAAGGTCAGGCTATTTCCACAAAACTGGCCTGTCATTTTGACAAAGCTAAGTAACTAGGCAAAGATATTTTCTATTTTGACTTGGGGAAATGTCCGACGCCAACACAGGCGAATGTCTGAACACTCTGCAGTAGCCTAACACCAGTTTGTGACTGAGAAGATGACTGTCATCTAGATTCCTATAGAACAATGGCGGGGGGTTGGGGGGCAGAACAGAGTGCACCGTAGTCTTCTAATACAAATGTGCATATGGATGCAAAAACAAATAAGAAATAACTTCAGTTCCTTTAAATACTTATTTAAAAAAAAAATCTTATTGTTTTGTAAAAAAATTGCATATATACTAGATGTAGGAATTAGTCTGATTTCTTCATCACTCACATCAACAGAGGGGAAAGTTCAACCAGAAACCCCATGGCGCAGTCAGCACTCAATTAGGGTGAACTCAGAGGCAATGTGCTCTAGGTTCACACCACTGCCTCTAGGTTCCTGCAGAAAAGAACTCTGCTCTAAACACTTTTCTGAGTCTTGTGCTCTGCTTTAAATTATTTTTATAAAGGGTTTTGACATATAGATTTGTTCATGTTTTTCTGCTTATTTAGGATACCTGCTAATACTGTTTTCCAAGCTACAGGTCACAACCAAAGAGCCATGGAACCAGTGTAATGACTCTCAAGCAGCTGTTTTTCCCCTTAATTAATATAACATAGCAGAGTTGTGTATATACATCTGTGTGTGTGGTGTGCCCACATGCATGCACTAGCCTGTGATATAAAATGTATTTCTTACTCTAGGTCGAAATCAAATACATTTGAAAGACATTCTTTTGTAGATTGGATTAAAAAGGTAGACAGATGATGATACACTCTCATTTATTTAAGAAAAGCTTATGTCCCTATCACCAAAACCCAGACATGATAATACTTTTCTTGAAAGCTTTTTTTCTACCATATGCTATAGAAAAAATTTTTTTGAATGTCTTCATTAATCTTCAGAACTCTCCCGTGTGGAAGAATTGGACTTATATTAAATGGTCCTGTCAACTTTCCCTCAAGGGAATGGATTTCACAGAGAGTAGCAGCCAATTTTTATTTGCCAAACCAAAGGTTTTTCAAGAACATAGAATAAGATTTCAGAGTTGTGACTAAGAATGAAATGTCAGTGGTAATTTATTTCTGATGATAACAATTTAGACCAGGTCAAAGCACAGACTCAGAAAGCACAAAATACCGTCTATGTAGCATGCCTTCTTAACCTTCTTCTCTCTACCACCAAGTCTCAGTTATCTAGAAATAGATTATCTGCAGTGTGAATTATTCATGTAAAACTCACAGATAAAACCAGGGAATGCACATATATTCTCCATCACCATGCTCCTCTTGCCTCTTCGGCTTGGACCTTATGTGCCAAATGCTTGCCTAAACCACGGCTGGGAATCCAAGCTCCCAGATCATCATCCTGGACTTGCCTGATTGAGCCTCTGATATTCGCCAACCCCACTTCGCACCCTACCCCAAGCCTGTCCATTCCTAGTAAATAGATTTCTGCCAAGCCTTACACCCCATTTCCTGGCTATCTTCTTTGTTTATATCACACTGTGACCCAACAATAAATCCCAATGCATCAAGGCCAAGCATTTGGTTGTGGGGTCTCATAGTAAGTTATAAACTTCATGAGACTCATCAAGTACAGTAAACTCCATCTTGTGTACTGGTCCAGATGCAGTTGGAATTTTTCCTCAGATCATGTAGACACTTTGACAATCTCTAAGAGACTTAGTGGTGAGGGGGGATGTGCTGGGATCATTTGACTGTATGGTGGTATGCTTAGGGAACATAATGGAACACACTCAGCATTTTTCTATTATTCCCTTAATTGCAATGGACCTGCAAGGCTACAACCAACCCTGCTGACTGCACAAAACAAAGAGCCTCTTAATTGGGAGTCATGAGAATGTGATAGCTCCTATTTTCTCTAGTGGTTGAACAAAAGTGCTACTCCCACACCACTAAAGTGTTGCAGAACAGATCCAGGTGTTCATAGATAGGCACTAGAGTTACCCAATAGAACTGTAGAGCAAGGCAAAAATAGAGGGAAAACACAGATATTGTGGGAGACAGATACTTGCAAAATATTGGACTTGGAAGAGTTGATAAGAGGTGACAGATAAGTGAAGGGTATGAAGAAAATGTAGATGCCAATGACCTGCATTTCAAGCCGGTCTCTATACCTTGGATGACTCTGGAAAAATATTAAGCTCTAGTTGCTATTTTGTCACACAAAGCAACTTGTTTACAAACTGGTCTTCAGTAATTCAGTGATTAAAATAAAAATACTTCTCTACTAACAAATGGGTAGAATGAAGTTATGTGCTGAAGCGGCCATTTTTAATGAATCACTCAGTTCTGTCAAAAATCTATGAAGGAGATAGTGAAGGAGAAAATAGACAAGTAATTGTTTGACAACTAATTAGGCGAGCCAGTTTAAATGGTTGATTCCTTTGTTCTACATAGAGCCACCTCCAAAAAATGAGAAAGCAAGGATTCAATTTCATAGCATTTGTTTCTGATGTCAATGAATTAGGTCCACTTCTACCATAATGTGAGCAGGGATGTGTGGTGTCCACTCTAGTTTTTCAGGACCAATGTATGAGATCAAACAGAAAAAGGAATAGTTCAAAAGGAGAGATTTCCATAGAAAGGATACAGGAAGCAGAAGGACTGCCCAGCCAGTTATGTGGACTTCAAGGATGTGTTGGTCCCCAAGGACATGTCGGAGTTCCTTCTCTCCTGAACAGTTGCAGCAGATGAAGAACAAGGACTATTTATAAGCCAGTAAGTTGCACTTTGAATTACATAAAGAGAGAAACTCCTAGAAAAGGTTAGACTTTGGGCATATGAGCAGTCTTGCATCTTGTAACTAAAGGAAATATAATTACCTCATGCTGGTGAAAGAGAACATCCTGATTATAGTATCAAAATCAATTAATTTCTCAAATTGTTGAAGTGGGCTGCAACATCCTTAATTCAACAATTTTCTGTAAAAATGTATTATGTCTCAGTCATCACTGAGACTACTTCCTTCAATGCTTTTCATCTACAAGAAATACAGAGCCATCATTCTCCACCCAGCTCATCATCAGAGTACTCTTCCAACCCTCTCGGCACAAGTCTCACCTGCAGATCTTCAGTAGCTCCACTAGAACATCTCAGCTCTTCTTACCTCCTGGTGGTACCTCTGCAGCAGCAGCAGAAATGTTGGCGGCAATTCCAGCAGCATCAGCAGCAGTCCAGCAGCATGGTTCCAATAGCAGTGGCTGCAGTGGCAGTAACAGGGGCAGCAGCTGACCTCTGGGCAACCTTGCCTTTTCCTCCATCCTTCCAACAAGTTATCAACTAACTCCCTGCATTAGTTCCTCTCTGCTTGAAATATCTAAAGTGGTTTCCATTTTCCTGACTGGACTCTGACTAATACAGATAGTATTTATCCTCATTGCTCAGCTTCCTCTATTTATTCCTTATATTTTGTTAATTTATGAATTTAAATGTTTAGCTCAAATTTATAAGACTCCAATGAAATGTATAGAATCAGGAATAGGCACATTCTCTTTACCCTGCACTTCTTATATCATTTCCCAATCTTTCCTCCAAGGAAAATTTGGTATCTGAGTACAAAAGTGTTCATATTTTCCATTATATGTAATAGTGTGACTAGAAGAACTTGTTGGAAGCAAGTTGATGAATTATTCTCATGGTAACTTTTTTCCACTAGAAGAAAGTTATCCTGTCACTTCACAGGGGCCAGTTAGAACACAATTAAGATCTTAAACAATTTTTCCACATGACATAGCATGGTAGTTCTTACTAAAGAAAGAGAAAAGAGAAGAGAAGGATTCCCATGCTGAATGCTTAATGCTGAACGCATTCTACTCATGATAATTTGGACATATTCTTTTTCCAGCTGAGCAAAACTTCATTTTTACAGACGCATCTAAAAATATCGTCCTGATTACATAGCCTAACTCTTAAATACCACAATAAGAAACAATCATTTTTACAAGTAAAGAAACTTCAATGAAATAAATTATTCCTTAGTTTTATATCTCCCCAATAGCTATCATATTGCCCATTTATACCCAAGGAGAGTCAATTGATTCGTCTGAAAATTGACTAGTCTTTTTGGATCTTCTGATGATAGGATAAGCACTTAAGAAAGTAAGACCTTTATTTTTTACCAGTCCAATATCTTCTAAAGAACCTACAAAGGGACCAGCTGGCAGAAGGAGGCGAGAGTGTTTGAAGATTAATTCTTCAGAATCAATTTAGAACGCTAACTTAGAAGTGTGGTAAAACCAGACCGTGTAAGTGAAGATTAAATGAAATATGGTATTAAATTATCTCTGAGACACATGTGGGCCCAAAACTATCGAAACCAAGTCCAAACCTGTTTGGAGTTGAGCACAAAACCTTCATTTTAGTAAATATAATCCCCCCAAATTTTTTTCAAGTTTGATAAAATAACAATACTACATTTTCCAAGGGCAATTATTTGCCCACTGCGGTTTAAAATAACTAGCAACTAAAAGTATTACTGCCTGAGGAATCAGAGACTATGCTAAGAATCTCGAGAACCAATTATTGCCTTTCTTTGAACTGCCAGATATATTTGAAAGCAATCAGTTAGAGCATGGTGACAGGATCATGGTCTCATTCTCCGTAAGCACCAATTAGTTCCACTCAGTTTTAGCTCAGTGGGCTGCACTCAAATCCCATACAAGCATCCTGCAAATATATTTTACCAGTCCCAAGAAAATGAAAGAATCAAAGAATTATGGCATTTTAGAACTTCATCAGACTTAGAAATATTTTCAAGATATTAAAATATTTATCCAATGTTTTATCCCAAGTTTCTTCAAATATCTATCCACGTTGATGAGTTGGGCAGTCAGGGCACGAACCCAAAAGTCTCAACTCAGTTCATTCTGCCTCAAGCACATGAATGAAAGATCTTGGGAACATGTCCCCACATGCAGAAACTCTCTTGGAACGTGTCCTGCTCACAGTCAGTTAATCACACACCCTATTCATTCACCCTTCCTAGGTCTTTGGAATCCTTTCCACCCTGACAACAAACTCTGAGTTGTGGCTGAAAAGTCAGTCTGTAAGACACTGTATGTTACTTGTGAATTCATTTTCGAGGAGGAAATATGCCTTCAGCTATCTGCCTATTCTTAAGAAAATTTTCACAGAGCTTTAATCCAGGCTGAGTTTATCAAAGCTAGTAATACCATAGTAAATTAATAAACACCAAAGTTGATGGGTGAAACCAAATATAGGTTACAACTTGAAGCAAACACAATTTTATATAACAACGTTCTAGTAAATGTAGCTTCTTATAACTGTCTAGTACAGACGTTATTTGTCAACAGTTTGGAGAACTATTCAAAAATCTTTCTTTGTTACTGGAAAGCTCTTTCCTCTGATTAAGAAAGAGCTTTAGAGAGAAATATAACTTTATAGTGATGGGATACTGGAAATATTGATTAAACTTAAACTTTTTAGTGACAAGTACGCAAATACTCACTAATACTGTTCTTGTCTAAGATTAAATAGTGGTTAGCAGTGCATGCCTGTCCTCCCAAGGCATCTGTGTCCATAGTCCCCATTTTTCCAATGTTTTTCACTTACAGCCATTAAACTAAGGATAGTAGTTTCTGCTCTAACGTGTTTGCTTGACAAGGCTAAGGTAAAGCATATGAGGCTTATGATTTTATATTTCCACAACCTCTGTTGTTGCATTTTCACTATTCCAAGTCGTCATCAGCCCATGATGTCCAGATGGAAGGAGACTGTAGGGGAAATTCCCTCAGGCACCTCCCCACTCACCTGCTTCAGGAGGAAAAACCTATTCTCCTACCGAAGTCAGGTTAATCCTCAAAAACTACGTCACTCTTGTCTTTGCTCTTGTTCAAATCCTGCCTTTCCCTCTGGGCAGGGTCAATGAAGTCTGGCCTTACTCCTCAGCCATAACTCTCTTCTACGACTTTTGCTGTCATTTATGGTCTTTACTGCTTGCATGGCTTTTGTATGCTACTTTGGGCTGTTATTTGTCATCATTCATATTCGTATTCATAGTCACAGGATCTTACTTTATACTTTGACACCTGAAACAGTGCCCTGTTTATAGTGGGAGATTAATAAATTACTTGCTGATTTTGGCAGTCAGTTGGTGAGAAGCATGAGCTTTGGGGTGAGGCTAACTGTTACAAACCCTAGCTCTATCCTTCTGAGACACAGTTGTCCTCTGTAAAATAGAGGTAATAATACTTACCCTGACAGTTGCGGTGAAAAAAAGAAATATCAAAGTGACCAGTACAAGAACTGATGTGTACTTAATGCTCAATTATAATAGCTCTTATGAGTAACAAAAACATGAGTAACATTATTAATAACCATATTCTCATGGACACTATTGATCAGTCATTACTAATAATAAACCAGAGCTTGAATCTCTCTAATTCTATTTCTACTATCCAATAGTCATGTTGTTATCAAGATGTTGAACTTTTCCAGCTTGATCAGTCAATATCTGTATTATGTACTGTATCTATGAAATCTATAAAGCAAGGATTTTCTTCAAAATTTTTATTTGCCATACTACATTTGCATTATTACTCCTTCCATTTATCACGAGCTTACTTTTTTCTGCAGCAAAGTGACATGTGACTATAGCTGACTTTATTCTACCTTTGATCTGCCAAGTTGTTGTAAGGGCGTTTTTAATCTTGGTCTTAACACCTACATGACATTTCAGTACGGCACAGAGAAAACCATCAATTTTTCATGATGGAATTTTATTTTCCTTCAAAAGTTGGAAGAGCAAGTGATCTATTGCCAATGACCTTTATAAATAAAAAATAAAAATTAGACAACTTCTGGAACCTTTTGATCCAGTAAAATGGCAAGTGGACCTTAAGACAACTGAGGCGTTTAAAAAACGGTTGGTGTATCATCAGAAGCCTCCAGCTCCCTGTTCCAAGCATATGTCTCCTGTTGGGACAAAAATGCATCTTAAAGACAGGTCCATTCAGCAGATTCCAAGCATCTCAATCAGTCTCAGTGACTGTGGAAATGTTAGAAAAATCCACTGGCTTACATGCAGGAACTTACTAGCCCTTAATCACTCTCCTTGACTGCCTACAAGCCATTCCCAGCGTCACATCTCTCCACGCAGGAGGTCCTCCCTGACCTTGCTGCTATCTCCTAACATTCATCCCAAAGAGGCCATCATTCAGCCTCCACTCTTTCCAAATCTGGTAGGTCTACACTTGATTACATATATATTTCAGGGTCTCCCAAGATTTCCCAATCAAAAAAGTATCATCTGAGTAGTACCTAAATAAATGGTAGATCAATAGATAAATAGACAGATTCCCAGGACCTTCTCCTGAGGATTCTGGTTTAGACGTTCTGGAGATAGCCATGGGATTCTTACTTTTAACCAGACCTCCAGTAATACTTATGTCATATGCCTGATTTGATAGCATCATCTTAGTTTGGAAGTTCCAAATTCCCAGAGTGTGGGATATTGCCCGCAAGGTGCTTTTGAAAAGGTTGAATTGAATGTCTTTGTCTCAGAGCCCACCCCTTGCTAGTATTCTTCCTTGGGGCCTCACCCTTTTAAGCCACATGTCTGCCATCGAGTTTGTAAATTCTACTTTAGTTTCTATCTATATCCATGTTTTCTATTTTGCATAAAATTTTAATTCCTTAAGAATAAGTAGAATAGATAAAGTAGAATCTTCTGTTTTTGCAATACACTCAACATTCAAGGAGGGGTTTCTTTGCTTTGTTTTGTTTTATTTTGGTGGGTTTTTTTTTAAGAGTGGCCCCCTCTAAAGTATTCTCTGACAGGTTACGTGAGGCTTTGGGGAACACGGAGGGCAGGCTGACAGGTGCAGGATGCTAATTTCACTGTGACTCAGGCTACAGCAAGCTGAGTTTTAGCTCTACAATAGTAAGTCCCTCTGGCTTGCACTATCTGGCGTTGTTCTCTGAAATCAAAGAAGATGACATAGCAGGTATGCTGAAGCTGTCGGCACCCTGCTGAGACAATGTCCTCTCTGCACTCATTTGGAGTATTTGCTCTGGGGAAAAAGCGTCATCCACTATTCTCTACTCTAGTGGAGAGACTGGGTAATCCCCTTACTCTGCATAAAGCTCAGAGGATTGACCTCAGTGTTACACATAGCCGTTTCTCCAACAGAGTTAGAGGATCAAGCTTGCTTTCTTTTTTCTGTCACTTTAACAATGCTATTTTATTGGATTCAGAAAAGAACAGTGAGAGAAGGAGGAGGAGGAAAGGAGGAGCAGGAGGAGGAGGAGGCAAAATGTGCTCCAGGAGGAACATATTGGGGTTGGACTATATATCTTTCTTTCAGAGGAAAGAGGTTTAAACTGCAGCAGAAGAGATTTTACTTAATTATGGAAAAGTGGTCAGCTGAGAGTAAAGGGCCCCTAATGATGATCATAATTTCTTCTTCCCCAGGACTCCTCAAAAGAAGGGCAGAGAGCTCCAGGTTCTGAATGTTTCAGACTTTTGTCTACCCAAAAATAGCAGGAGAATGGAGAAAATGCATCCTGAGTATTTTCAACAAACACGTCTGGAGTGCTTACCATGGGTCAAGGGCAGTTCCAAGTGCTAAGATCCAAAGACAAATAAGTCACTGCCCTCAAAGCCAAAACATATCAGTAAAAATCAATCAATCAATTGATCAATCAATGCTATATATTGGAGATAAATGCAAGGTGATTTGGGGCACAGAAGGTCAATTCTACCTCTACCTAAGGATGAGAGCAGGAAAGTCATCAGCAAAGACTGAAAAGAAGTGGGACTACTTGGGTTAGTCTTGAAAGCTGAGTAAACTCTCACCAGGGGAACAAAATAGGGCAAGACATGCTGAGCAGGAGGAATATCATGCACACAGAAGTTTTAGAAAGTATCCTGTGCTCAGATATACCAGGACATGGGCCAGGAGGGGTGGCAGGGGTAGAGGGAACTTAGATAGGTGTTTCACCAATAGGCTTTTGTTGAGTGATACAGGGCTCATAAGCTAAGCCATTACCCTCAGCAGGATGGCCTTCCACACAGACACAACTGATTGTTAAGAGGCATGTACCTTCAGGCATTGGGATTTGTCCAAGACCTGAAAGTTATCATAAGGGTCAATAATAGGTATGTCCTTAAGAAGCCACAAAGAAGTCCCATCTGAAACCAAAAATGGTAACCTTAGTACTGAAAATTAAAGCAAACTTCCAGATAAATATGGTTAATTGAGCATACATTTTTGTGATCTCTCTCTCTTTTTCACTTTCATTAATCTGTAAAGGGTAAAAAAAAAGTATAAGTCCACAAGGGCAAAGAGACTCAAAGAGAAGACAATAGCAAATGAGCAATATCCAAAAAAAAAAAAGGAAAGTGGAAAGCAGCTAGAAAAGTCATAACTAACTTAGAAGAGCAGAAGAGGTTGAAACCTAAGTGCTCACAAAGATAGATGACAAAAGGACACAACCCCAGCAGAGCACAGTCAAGGCCAGGAATTGGGGATGGTGCAGTGTGGCGTAGGCTGAATAGGAGAGGTGATACAAGTCTTTAAGCTGAGTACACACCCTTAAACTTCTTTGCCACCTTTGTGCCAGGAGAAGATCCCTCACCAATTCCTCCTCACTGTTGCTGTCAAATGCTGACAACTAAGCATATTCTCAGGCAGGGAAGTAGGTAATTATTTTCTGGAGAGACTGGGCCTATATTAGTCAGGAAAGGATAGGCCTTGCTGCAATAACTAATGAATCCTTTAAAAAGTGTATTTCTTACTCTCATCACAGTCTGGAGTAGGTCTGGTTGTCTTTCTCTATTGTGTCTAAACATCTGGAACATGTGGCATCTGAGAGCACCATAGAAGGAAAAGAGAAAGCTCAGGATCATGTAAGATATGTACAAATTAGCCCGTATCCCATTGGCCAGAATCAAGTCAAATAGCCTCAACCTGACTAAACAGGAGATGGCGAATGTAAATAAACTCATGGGTACTAGATCAACATTAACAATCTTTGCCACACAACCTGGAAAAAAGACAAAAAATACTAATATTTCATGTTTTCCCCCAAAAAAGCAATTGCCCCATAATCATTCTCTGAATGAATCTCACTTAATAAATCCAATCCATGCCCACAGAGATTCAATTTAGCTGTTTAGTGCCAAAGAGTACTAGATGTCTGTATTAATCATGTTTTTTATGTTCTATATTTTAGGATGCTTTGCCATCTTGACACCTTGTGGACCCAGAGATGGGCTGCTCCTTCTAGGGTTATCTAATTCCAAGAGGTAAAAAAAGAACTTGCCTGTGAGCACACCTTTGATATGCAAACCAACCAATCGTGAGTCCATGTCCCCACCTGCCTCCTTTTTTCAGGCTCCTTCAGTCTGGGACACTATCCTCCTGCCTTAAATCACCCCAGGGCCAGGTACCAGTCAACCAGAGATAACTCCTAAGTCCCAGAGCCTGCCGAAATTATGCAAACCATCCAATCCTAAACCTGCTTGACTGCTTACCCTGCCTCGCCCATTCCTTCCTATGAAAACACTTTCCCCTCACTCCTTCTGCCTCCTGACTGACCCCCATGCTTCCTCATGTGGCCCTGTAGGCCATGGCATGCCTCCTTCTCTTGGAAACTCTAACAAACTATCTTTTTCAATGGCAATCATCTCCTGATCTGTTAGAACTCACCATACCTGAATAAAAACAAAATCATGAATATATTCTAAAACAATGTCCAAGAAAGACTTCCAACATGGAAAATAGAGACAACATGAATCAACAAGAACAAAAATTGACCGAAAGGAAATACAGACAATACAAGGAAAAGGAGAAAATTATTTTTAAAAAACCCTAAAAATAATAGCCTCAGATAAAAGTGAAAATGTTACATCCTTTATACAAGCATAGGCTGTTCAAAATAAAAACAGATCAACAAATAAGAAATATCTCTTAGCTATTAAAATTACAATGCTTCAGCTAAAAAATCCAAAAGAAGAGTTGAATGATAAAGTCAACAAGTCTCTAAGAAAAAAGTCTTTTTTAATGTAAAATAGGGAAAAAGTAAGAGCCAGAGGATCAATCCAGGAGGTCCCATATCTGAGAAATAATAGTTCCAGAAAAAGAAAATAAAGGAAGCAAATTATCAAAGTTACACAACACATTTCTCAGAACTGAAACACATGAGTTTCCAAACTGAAAGGGCCTCCAAGTGCCTAGTACAATAAAGAATAAAGACCCACACCAGGGCACGTCATCTTGAATTTTTACAGTAGCAGAGAGAAAGAAAAATCCCAACGGATTCCAAGTTAGAGGGAAAAAAGATGAGGAATCAGGTTAGTATCAAAATTTTTGAAGTGATGAATGTGCGGCAAAGTCTTCAAAATGCTAAGGGAAAATTATTTCCAATGCATCATTCTGTAGCTAATCACCAATCATGAATAACAGAGGAGTAAAATAAAAAATATTTTAAAACATGCGATGACCCAGAAAATTTACCTTGCATGTGCCTTTTCTCAGGAAGATTCTAGAGACTCTGCTCTACCAAAATTCAGAGTAAATCAAAAAAAAGTAAGACACAGGAGACAAAAGAAAAGCATCTAATGAAGGATAGAGGTGAAAGAAATCCCTGGGACAGTGGTGAAGGCCGTACCTGGACAACAAGACTGCAGGGGACCTGAGAGCAACCATTCCAGTCTGGATGAGGAGGGATTCTAGGAAGGATGTCCCCAGAAAAAATAATAATAATAATAATAAATAAACATAATTGATGGATTACCAGATATATTTGAACACATGGAAAATAGTAGTGCAAGACATTCTGTGATTTCCATTTTCAGCTGTGACATGTAAAGAGCTTGGAAGTCACCACTCCCACCTTTACTTCAAGAAAAAGCCTAAAAAAATGAAAATAGATTACTTTTCTTAGATCTTTCAGAGAATTGAAATCACATGACAAACCATCACTCCGAAAACTGGACAGATAGGTGAATATAGAGAATACAAAGCAACTTGCCTACAGCAGGAGCCACTGATGCCAGTAGCCATTTGAATACTGAAATGGTAACTTCAATGAATTTCTGGGGGTTGAGGGTGGACTAGCTTGAGAGTTTAAAATTCCTGGGGGCCTAGTGTTGGGGGCAGTCACATTTACGTGGGTTTTACCTCCAGGAGCCTCACCAGGTTCCTGTAGTGAACAGCAGAGAAAAATCTCATGTTTGGCCAGGAAGAATGTAAAAGTAACCATTTTGAAACAAACCTGGAGTATCCTCTACAATAAAGGCCTGCCCAGCAGGGGAAAAGATCATCAGTGCCTTATCAGACTTGGAGAAGGAAAATTACCCAACTCTAGACCCTTCTAGCTTTTCTGTCTCACTCTAAGGTGGAGGGAGGTAGTGGAAGCTGAAAAATACCTGTGAAGGTCACGTCCCAGAGCCATAGGCTCACTAAAAACCTAAGACCTAATCATGGGAATATAGACTGCTTCCCTTCCCCCTATGCCTTACCACTATATCAATCAGGCTCTTGTATAGTGACCATGGATTACAGTTGAAAGAACTGCATGGCTCAGATTTGATTTAAGAAGGAATCTCTAGGGAAACCCAAAGACAAGCAAGGAGATCAAAACTAGGACACTAGAGGAAACTAAAGCCTCTGTTACTTACAGCTAGAGCAAACCATAAACTTAGCCTAACTCCTAGCCAGACAAACATAGAACCTTCTACCAAAGGCCTATCATCTAGCTCCTATCAGCTCCCATCATTTAGTACAACATGGCCAGTTTTCAACTAAAAAAATGCAAGTCACAGTCAAATGCAAAAAGTGCAAGGCATGTAAAATGCAAGAAAAAATATAATCTGATGAAACAAGTAAGCATCAGAACCAGACTCAGATATGTCAGAGGTTTTGGAATTATCAGACCAGGAATTTAAAATAACTATAATTATATACCAAGAGATCTAATAGTGAAACATGCAAGAGCAGATGAGTAATGTAAGCAGAGAAATAGAAACTCTAAGAACGAATCAAAAGGAAATGCCAGAAATCCACAGCAACAGAAATGAAAAATGCCTCATGGGAACCACAAAGCTGTTTTCTCATCATACCAGGTGACACAGTCCTTAGAGATTAGCTTCCCAGGGCTCAAAAAAGGTCAGAGAAAGGTGGAAAATGGGCCTAGCCACCAACCTCCAAACTTTTTATGATCCAACACAAATAAGTTCCCATTTCTTAAAACCAATGTTAGATTTCCAAATACATCCTAAGTGCTAAATCCATCAATGACAGGCCAATAAAAGGCCTTTGCCTGGTGGAGGATGGCCTGGAGTTGAGACTAGTATGGAGTTCTGCTGGAATACTGTAGATAGGAATGGAAAATAATGATAGAGGCAAAGTCTCGAAGATAACAATCCTCGTTATCAATCAAATGGGATGTTAGGGGGAGGAGTAGACATTAACATGGTCTCATGAAGCTGCACACATGAGTGTTTCTGCTGAGTTTAAGGTGGCAAGCAGAGGTCAGCTGTGTTTTAAATTAGAGACATTGAAGAGGGCTCTCCAGGAACTGACCCCCAGGACAATCTGGAGTCCAATATGACCTCATCTGGGAGGCTGCAAATTCTGAAGATTCCACAGAGGAAGGGAGCTGCTAGATAGCTGTAGTCACAGATCCAGGCCATCTTGAGGAGTATATTCACCAGAACCAGATGGGTCCCTCGACCAGGTGCCCTAGAAACCGCTCTAGGCCTTCAGGTTAAAGGTGTCAGTATTAACTTATACTGAGCTAGGCCACGTAGTAGCTCAGCTGTAGAAAGCAGGCCCAGGGCCCCCACAGGATGGTTAGAAGCAAGGATATATGTTCAGAAGGTTTGAAATAAGGTTTCTAGGATATAGATGACATAGAAATTGAACCATGTGAATGACATTGGTTTCTGCAGCTGTCACCAGCTAAGTTGCTTGGGAGGATATGTTGGGATTTAAGGGCCCAATTAAATAAAACACCCCTTTGTCAAGTTTGGAATGCATTGAGAGGTAAGAACCAAGAGACAGACAGATGGAGAATCAAATGTCAGTTGTACTTCTGATAAAGTTGATTGCAGAATATGGCTTTAAATCAGTGGTCTTCATGCACTTCCCGATACCAAGTTCAGAAGTATTCTTACCCACCCAATCATAGGTTGAACTGTAAACCACCGCCCTCCTCTTTAAAACAAAGCCTTCCCAGTAATCTTTGCACATCCCCAGGGCAAGTCCAAATACACCCTCTATACAGGCTGGTAGTTTTGAGAGAGTTTAGGAGGTCTGAAGGGACCAATTTCCATTTCTTTCCCTAGACTCCCCAATCAGGTAAGTCAATCGCCCTGCTTCAGAAAGGAGCAGGCAAGCGAGCTGTAGAGGAAGCTCCTTGTGGCGATGGTGTCTAAGTGAACACTCCTCTTTTGACTGTTGTGATGGGGGAAAAGGGAAGGGAGGGCATTTTCCCTACAATGTGGAAAAGTTCACAGTCACATCTTCTCAGGAATAGTACCAGGCCTTCAACAGCCAGTATTTTGTTTTCTCAACATAATCAGCTGGATTTCATTTTACCCGGAATTAGAACAAGCAAGTGCTTGGCCAACTGAGAAAGCTTCTTAAGACAAGGAGGAACCTATGGTTATATCAATGCTTTAGTCTGTATCATAAATGGATAGTTGGCCTAGAGAAAACCAAAAGTGGAGCTGAAGGGAAGTGGTATTTGTGATATAAAAGGCCTCCTAGACACCACAGGCCATTAGCACAGCTGATACTTCAGCAATAGGTCCACAGGGAGAACAGCTGAAAAGAGAATGAAGGAACCACAAGAAGCACCGAACATCCTGCATGTCCCCTACTACGTCTACCCCAGCATAGCACCAACTAGGCATTAACTGGCAGGCTTTTTCACAGGGGGCTGAACTGCCCTCCAAACTCTCTCACTCACTACATTGTCATTATGGGACAGTGGGCTAGTGTGAGTGCCTGATGAGGGTGACAGTTTTGGCATGTGCTTGGAAAGATGCCTGTCCCCTCTGTGGGAGCAGTCTTTGTGCTAAAAGTTAGTCACAAATCTCGACGAAGCAAGAAAATTAATTGGTGAACAATGCTAACAAAGTCCTTATCAGAAAGAAAATGTTAAAACCTTGAGCCAATTCTTATTGATGAAATGTTTCTTCACTTCTCCTACTCATCCACTCACCTATCAGCTCCCAGAAGGAATTAAATCATGGTGAAAAATGAACTGGATGCAGGAGATTGTCCGCTATGGATAATGCCAGCCAGGGCCTGCCACTGCTCTGTTCACTGTTGAAGCCAGTGAGATATCCACAGAAGTGTCACTTGGAGGGGACTCACCCAGCCCAGGTCCTGGGCCAATGTGGAACTAGGCTCAGCTAACAAAGTTGTGGTTTGTCTTCTCCGATATCACTTGACTGACAATAACTTGCTTTTTCTCTCCCAAGGAGGTTCTCATCTTTCCCCAACAGGGGATTCTGTGTTGCACATATGAGGCCATTTTTTACTTCCCCAGCATCAGTTAATCCTGAGCACGCTCCCAGCCGGATCTGGACTTCCCATCAGCCTGGGCCAGGGCTTATGTCCACAAGGGTCTAATTTTCAATCTTTGGGGAGGATTCCCAGCATATATGCTGAACTGAGTTGCTACCAGCTCTTTCTTGTCCAAGGCTAATATGGTTGGTCAAAACATTTCTTTTAAAGAATAACCAGTTTTTATTTTGCAACTGCTTACTTTGGGATCAGGAATAGTCTTTGCCACTCTTATTACAGTAGTTTCCATTGGTTCTCATGGCCCAGAACACAAATAAACAAAAAAGCAACTTCCATAGGATTTCCAACATTTTATTTTGTTAAACAAGAACATTTTTTAAAATAGCTACATTCTCCTATCACTGTATTTTGTGAAAGAAAGAATACTTAACCAAAATCACAGAATGAAGGATACTCCTTTAAACTGACTAAATTTAGCCTCATGGGAAAAAATCAATATTAACCTACATTTGCTAAATTGTACTGTGAGGCCATGAATATTTTGTTGTAGTCTGGTCTTTGAGAAGCTCTTCTTTACAACATTTGGTTGCAGGTACACAGATAACACAGGATACAAATCATTATTTAAACATAGGAGGAAGCAGGACTAATAATGTACGTTTTTATTCAGACAAGTTATTTACAAAACCTAGATTCATATCAAAATACTTACAAAGTAGCTTCTCTCCCACTAGTGGCTTTCTCAGATTTTTTTAAATATGATTTAAAACAAAAAAGAAATTACATTTGTACAACAGTACAAATTCAAATAAAAGCTAAAAGCCAATTTCAATGCTGAGCATCAAAATGAACAGCGTGCATAAAATTCAAAGGGCACAGTTGGCAATAACTGTTCTTCATTATAAAGGCAATGTTTTTCCAGTGGGTGGAAGAAGGTTTTGGCCAGCAAAATTTTCAATAAATTAAAATACAGAAGCTGGAAACAAATAGAGGGACAATGCCAGAGAGGTCTTTTTCAGAAAACATGTTTGGAGAGCCTGTAAAATTTGATGTTTACTTATCTTGATGAATATATTCTCTTCTGAACCTCCCCCCCCGCACCTCCTCCTCTCTCCCCGGCAGCAAACACCCACCCATCATCTCCTCAAAGAAATTAATCTCTGGTGAAGGATAAATCACAGTTGTATCATTAAGACTACAGCCTCATCTCTAGAATATGAGTACTGAAGAACAATAAATGGTGCCTGGTTCAAAAGAATTTACTGGAAGTTCCTCTTAAGTGTTGAAAGACAGAGAGTTTTATTTTAAACTCAGAAGCAAACTATTCAGAACGAATGATGCTGTGTATATCACTCAGTCAATAAATATTGTTAATAGGCATTGTGAGGCATTCAAAAATGAACTGGGCATAGTCTCAGCCCTCCAAGAACCCAAATATAGGACTTAAACGATACACAGTCTTCCTCAAAGGCCATTCAAATAGGTCTAGTGCTGGGCAACCAGTAGACAGATTACACCCAGCGGAAGACAGTGACAAAGAAGGGCCACTAATAAAATGCATTTTTTAAATGTAATCTTTCATTTTATCTAGAGTTTTACTCTCAGAAAATCTGGAAGGAAGTTATTTTAATTTCAGCATGAAATCTTGCATCATGGTAAAAAGAATCTATAATTTTTTAAAAATTATATTTGGGCATGGCACCATAGTCTTGAGACTCTTAGGGACTCTGAGCCTCAAATGTGTCCACAGGCAATTGTGGCTTTTCATTCTGAGACTTGTGTGGCATTCTGAAGAATTAAAACTTTGTTTTAATAAAAATATATTTAGAATAAGGATTGACTGTGTATCCATAGAGATTATGAATCATTACTTTCATAGTTGAGGGTGTTGTCTATATCACGCATCTTTACACTGATTTATAAACTATCTTACACTATCTGTTCATTTGTGGGTCTTGGATTTCCAGCTTTCCTGCTTGATGATAAACAATGGAAGGCAGTGACTGTACCTTATACAGGACATCTGTGTTATGTCAGTCCTTCATGTTTTAATTTCCATTGATGTTACTTGCTTTTACGACACATTCAGTCATGAGCCATCATATTGACAATCACGTCAATGATAAGTCAAACAGCCACTTTGGCTTCAACTTTGGCATGTTACCATGTGATTCTTGTATAATCATCTTAAGGGAAAGAGATACTTTGTTTCTTTCTTACTGTCACAAGACAGGACAGAGAGGAGAGAAATCCTTTAAGTATTACATAAAAAAACAACCATAAGACAAACACATAGATACAGAGATTAGATTGGCGGTTATCAGAGAGAAAGGGGGAGGGAGGAGGGCAAAAGGGGTCAAAGGGCACATGTGTATGATGATGGATGGTAATTAGTCTTTGGGTGGTGAACATGATGTAATCTACACAGAAATCGAAATATAATGATGTACACCTGAAATTTACATAATGTTATAAACCAATGTGACCTCAAAAAAAGAACAGCTTCTCTCCTTCCTTCAGCAGCTAGCATCCTAGGTGTGGATGTGGAATTGATGGAGCTGTATACAAGACCTGATGTCAGGTCCCATCCTGGGACCAGCTAAGTCAAGGTCTCTAGGAGTGGGCCCAGGCATCACTATTTTTCAAAGCTCCCCAGGTGATTATAATGTGCAGCCAAGGTTGAGAATGACAGTGATGGTTCCTCTACCCCACCTACCCCTTTGGTCAAGTCCACTCTGATTCAGCAATAGGTTGTTATGTCTTGGCCTTTGATACAATTGCCTCCAAATCCACAAAGTCCAGCGTCAAAATTTTTAAGGTTAAGAATGATCACACAAATATTGTGTTGCTTTACTATTCATGTAATATATTTATAGTGAATGTAATGTTCATGGGACAATACTAATGGGAAAGTATCTAGACTTTTTACATTACGTTTCACATGTAATGTAATTTGTCTTAATAAAAATTTTCACTCTAAGTGGCACTTCCCTGGAATAAAATCTCAACCAACCCCTGCACCACTTTTGTTTCATTCCTCCTTCCTATTGCTATGCATAGGCCAGTGCTGAGACCACAACTGATACTTGATATTGAACAAAATGGTATTTTCAGTCATTTCTCCAGTTATAAAAAGTTGAAATAAAGGTATGAGACTTGATGTCTCCACTGTGATTCTCATTGTCCCGTAAATGCCTCACACTAGATTCTTCATCTTTGTTTATCCTTTATTCCTTATTTTTTATTCATTCCTTCACTCCACAAGCCAAGAGCACCCAGCAGTGTGGCAGTATTTTAGATGCCTGTGAGCTAGCTAAAGAAACAGAGAGATGGGGAAACAGCTAATTCCAACATTCCCCATCTTATCCAAGTGGGCTGATGAAACTGAACTCTCAACATTGACTTTAAAAAAAAGCCAGAGCAGGAGGGAGACCTGCGTATTCAGTTAAGTGGACAAAGTAAGAGATGACACTAACATGCATCCTCCTCCTTCCTCCCCCCACCCATGCTCCTGGGTTCAAGCGCCTTTACCCCTGGTATTTGTCGGAAGCATGATCCCTCCCCATTGGTCTACCTCTTCCAGATTGTTACACCAAAAGAGAGTGATTGTTTTTATTGTATATTTGTTTTCTAATATCTGTTTATTAGAAGCAGAAGTCTATTGTCTCAACTGTTTTACCTTGCTTAGGCAGAGAAAGCTTAGTAATAGTAAAATTTAAAACATTTTAATTGTAACATAGATTAAAACTAAAAGACAAAGCTTAGTAACACTAAAACAATACTACAAAAACAGTAATACTAAAAATGAAAACACTCTTGTTGTCAGGTCTCAAGATTAATTGTTGTTCCATTTTTGTAGCACACAACAGTTTGGCACTTGTTCTACTTTTTTTGCCCCTCAAGCTGAGATAATCACAGACAGAAACTAAGAAATCTTTTATCCAGACAGAGGCTAGGCACAAGTAGACATCAGCGAACAGGACAAATGCACATCTCTTCATGGAGTCTGGAAACTAAGAGTTCCCAACTTCTCCTTCTTCCTTGCTCTCACATCACACAGGGAGGAGGTTCCTGAGTCTGCCACCCAGATCCACTCTCCTTCATCCCCTGCCCTTGACTCACTTTAGGCATCATCTCCAGGCCGGACTGTGGTAAGGACCTCTTTTCTGATCCCACTATATGGGTAAGCGTGGATGGGATGAGAAAGAAAAGCCAACAAAGAAGAGAGCACAAAATTTACTAAAGCCATGGAGGCAAAACATACTCAAGTACTGACATGGAGGCAGAGAGAGGGAGAGTTTATAGAAGAAGCAGGGGCTCTACAATGCTCCATGCTGAAGGGAAGTCAGCAACAGGTGACTAGGAAAGGTCATTGCTATAACATCAACCCCCTTGGTAACCACAGCCCAGGGGCAAAGTAAGATTGCAGAGGGCTGAAAAGTTGAGCAATGGCACAAACAGGGGCTCTTAATATAGCAAAGTGTGTATGAAGGAGAAAAACTACAGGGTACTTCAGAGATTCTGCGAGTTCGGTTCCAGACCACTGCAATAAGGCAAATATTGCAATAAGACAAGTCACACGAAGTTTTTGGTTTCCCAGTGCATGCAAAAGTTATATTTACAGTATACTGTAGTCTATTGTGTGCAATAGCATTATGTCTAAAAACGATATACATACCTTAATTAAAAAATTCTCTGGGGCCGGCTCTGTGGCCGAGTGGTTAACTTAGCGCGCTCCGCTTTAGCGGCCCAGGGTTTCTCTGGTTCGAATCCTGGGCACGGACATGGCACCGCTCATCAGGCCACACTGAGGCAGCGTCCCACATGCCATAGCTAGAATGACCCACCACTAAAAATACACAACTCTGCGCTGGGGGGATTTTGGGAGAAAAAAGCAGGGAAAAAAAAGAAGAAGATTGGCAACATTTGTTAGCTCAGATGCCAATCTTTAAAAAAAAAAAAAAATCCCAAAAATTCTTTATGCTATAAAATGCTAACCATCATCTGAGCCTTTGGCAAGTCATAATCTTTCTGCATTGTCTCAATGTTGATGGTTGCTGGCTGACTGATCAGAGTGGTGGCTGCCGAAGGTTGAGGTGGCTGTGGCAATTTCTTAAAATAAGACAATAACGAAGTTTGCCACACTGACTGACTCTTTCAGGAACAATAGCATTTTGATATTTTGACCTCTTCCTATGAATTATGAATGTTCTTAATGACATCTAGAATGGTGAATCCTTTCTAGAAGGTTTCCAATTTGATTTGCCCCGATCCATGAGAGGAATCACTATCTATGGCAGCTATAGACTTAAGAAATAGATTTCTTAAATAATAACACTTGAAAGCCAAAATTACTCTTGACCCATGGGCTGCTGAATGGTTGTTGTGTTAACAGGCATGAAAACAACATTAATTTCATTGGACATCTCCATCAGAGCTCTTGGGTGACCAAGAGCATCGGTCAATGAGCAGCAACATTTTGAAAAGCATCTTTTTTTCTGAGCAGTAGTTCTCAACAATGGGCTTAACACATTCAGTAAACCATGTTGTAAACAGATGTGCTGTCATCCAGGCTTTGTTGTTCCATTTACAGAACACAAGCAGAGAAGATATAACATAATTCTTAAGGGCCCTAGGACTTTTGGAATGGTAAATGAGCATTGGCTTCAACTTAAAGTCACCAGCTGTATTAGCCCATAACAAGTGAGTCAGCCTGTCTTTTGAAGCTTTGAAGCCAGGCGTTGACTTCTCCTCTCTAGCTGTGAAGGTCCTCAATGGCATCATCTCCCAGTATAACATTGTTTCATCTACATTGAAAATCCATTGTTTAGTGTAGCCATCTTCATTAGTAATCTTAGCTAGGTCTTCTGGACAACTTTTTGCAACTTCTGCATCAGCACTTACTGCTTCATCTTGCCCTTTGACGTTATGGACATGGTTTCTTTCCTTAAACCTCATGAACCAACCTCTACTAGCTTTAAACTTTTCTCCTGCAGCTTCCTCATCTCTCTCAGCCTTCACAGAATTGAAGAGAGTTAGGGCCTTGATCTTGACTAGGCTTTGGCTTAAGGGAATGTTGTGGCTAGTTTGATCTTCTATCCAGACCACTAAAACTTTCTCCATATCAGCAACAAGGGTGTTTCGCTTTCTTATCATCCGTGTGTTCACTGGAGTAGAATTTTTAATTTCCTTCAAGAGCTTTTCCTTTTCATTCACAACTTGGCTAATTGTTTGGCACAAGGGGCCTAGCTTTTGGCCTGCCTTGGCTTTTGACACGCCTTCCCCACTAAGCTTAATCATTTCTAGCTTTTAATTTAAAGTGAGAGACATGTGACTCTTCCTTCCACTTAAATGCTTAGAGGCCACTGTAGGGTTGTTAATTGGCCTAATTTCAATATTATTGTGCCTCAGGGAATAGGGAGGGCTGAGGAGATGTAGACAGATGGGGGAATGGCTGGTCAACGGAGTAGTCAGAACATACACAATATTTATTGCTTAAGTCCACTGTCTTATATGGGTGCAGTCCATGGTGCCCCAAAACAATTACAATAATAACATCAAAGACCACTGATCACAGATCACTATAACAAATATAATAATAATGAAAACATTTGAAATATTGTGAGAATTACCAAAAACATGACACAGAGATATGACATGAGCAAATGCTGTTGCAAATATGGTGCCAAAAGTCTTGCTCAATGCAGAATTGCCATAGACCTTCAATTTGTAAAAAACGCAATATCTGTGAAGTGAAATAAAATGAGGTGTGCCTATGCAACTATTTTACAGACACCCCTCTCAACTTATGGGAACATTGATGTATCTCTGAAATTTAATGAGGCAGGACTGATTATTGTCTCTCTCAAACACAGTAGAAAATGCAGCAGTCCTTCATGCCATGTCTATGTGTTTACAACTCTTCTGTGCCCTTCACTGTCTTAGATTACCAGCCTACCCATCCCCAACCTTGGAAAGTAGGTGACTGTTAATCTCCAACCTTGGAAAGTAGGCAACTGTTAATCTATATGAATACTCTCTATTCAAGACAGTTCTATCTATGCTGACTTTGGTGTAATTAGTCTGCTCTATTCCTGTTTAGACCACAGGTTTCTTAAATTTGGAGAGAACAAAACCATAAAACTGGTATAGTTTCATGCACAAAGTTGACATCTGATAGATGCCAATTGTTCTAATCATAATTCTGAATTATTACCATTTGAATACCTTTTTCATTATAAAAGAGATACATCAAGAATTTTGTTTGGATGTATGGAGTACCATATTACTGAAAAAGGAAGAAAGATAATGGATGACTGTGCTAGTAGAAAAGTGGCTTATTAAGTGGCTCGTTAGCTGTTGAAGCCTTTGCTCTATAGCCAAATCTCTAAATCTAGTAGATAGAAGGAAAGACATAGAAAAACAGTATGTTTCAATGAGAAACAGAAGTAATTCAAAGCTCAGAATCCAGTTAAGTGCTCCACATACAATGCTGTTTAGGGACTGTTGTCTGACATCCAGCAACTCACAATCTTACCCTGCTCAGGAGAACTCCAACAACCAGACAGTTCTGATTTTTTTACAAGCTTAGAATGAGTCCAAGTAAAAATATGTTAGAAGTATTAGTTCAAAACAGAAAAATATAATCAAAATACTTTTATCTTTAATTTTCACAAAATGAATTTGTTCTCATATACAAAAGCCCAAATCATCAACAGGAATGAAGTTCTCCAATGGAAGGAGAATTCAACAAAGAATTGAAGCCCTAGCTAATGCAATAAGACAAGAAAAGAGAATAAAAGGTACACAGGTTGGGAAAGAAGAAATAAACTGTCTTTGTTCACAGACAACATGATTGTCTATGTAGAAATCCATGGAATCAAAAAGAAAATCTCCTCAAACCAGTAAGGAATTATAATAAGGTGGCAGGACACAAATTTAACATACAGAAGTCCACTGCTTTCCTGTATAGCAGCACTTACCAATTGGAATTTGAAATTGAAAACAGAATACCATTTAAATTAGTGCCAAAAACATAAAATACTTAAGTATAAATCTAACAAAAATATGTATAGAATCTATGTGAGGAATACTACAAAATTCTGATGAAAGAAATCAAAGAAGATACGGAGAGGTACTCCACTTTCATTGACAGGAAGTCTCAATATTGTTAAGATGCAAGTTCTTCCTAACTTGATCTACAAATTCATGTAATCCTAATCAAAATCCAAGCAAGTTATGTTGTGGATATTGACAAACTGATTCTAAACTTTATATGGGAAGGCAAAAGACTCAAAATACCCAACGCAATACCGAAGAAAAAGAACTAGGTTGGAGGACTGACACGACCCAACTTCAATGATGGCTATAAAGCTACAGTAATCGAGACAACATGGTACCAGCAAAAGAACAGACAAACAAATCAATGGTATATAATAGAAAATCCAGACATAGACCCATACAAATGTAGTCAACTGGCATTTGACAAAGGAGAAAACGCAATTCAAGAGAGAAAGAACAGTCTTTCAACAAATGGTGCTGGAACAATTCAACTTCCATGAGTAAAAAGATCAATCTAGACAGAGATGTTACACCTTTCACAAAAATTAACTCAAAAGGGATCATAGATCCAAATGTAAAATTAAAAACTTCTGGATGATAACATAGCAGAAAATCTATGTGACGTTGGGTTTGGCAGTGAGTTTTTCAATACAACACCAAAAGAGTAATTCATGAAAGAAAAAATTGATAAGTTGCACTCGATTAAAATTTAAAATTTTTTCCCTGTGAAGGACACTATTAAGAGAAGGAAAAGACAAGCCACAAAATGGAAGGAAACATTTGAAAAATATACCTGATAAAGGACTTGTATCTAAAATAAACAAAGAACTCTTAAAATTTGACAACAAGAGCCCACTCTGACAGCCTGGCAGTTAAGTTTGGTGCACTCTGCTTCAGCAGCCCGGGTTAGGTCCTGGGTGTGGAACCACAGCACTCATCTGTCAATAGCCTTCCTGTGGTGGCAGCTCACATAGAATAACTGGAAAAACTTACAACTATACTCAACTATGTTCTGGGGCCTGAGGTGGAGGGGAAAGGAAGCAAAAAGCAAAAACATTGGCAACAGATATTAGCTTAGGGCGAATCTTCTCCTGCAAAAAAAAGGGAAAAACTTAACAACAAGAAGACAAACAATCTTAATTTAAAAGTAAGCAAAAGATATGAACAGATATCTCACCAAAGAAAACATACAGATGGCAAATAAGCATATGGGAAGATGTTCAACATCGTATGTCATTAGGGAATTGCAAATTAAAACAATGATATACTACCATACACCTATTAGAATGGCCAAAATCCAAAAATGTCACAGATATCAAATGCTGGTAAGGATGTGGAACAAGGGGAACTCTCATTCACTGCTGGTGGGAATAAAAAAGGGTGCAGCCACTTTGGGAGACAGTTAGCAATTTCCTACGAAGCTAAACATAGTCTTATTCACAATTCAACAATCATATTCTCAGGTATTTACTCAATTTAGTTGAAGATGTATGTTCACAGAAAAACTTGCATACAAATAGCAGCATTATTCATAATCACCACAACCTGGAAGCAAGCAAGTATGTCTTTCAATAGGTATACGAATAACAAACTGTAGTACATCCATGCAACCAAATATTACTCAACAATAAGAAAAAACGAGTTATCAAGCCATGAAAAAGCATGGAGGAAACTTAAATGGATATTGTTGAGTGAAAAAAGCCAGTCTGAAAAGGCTATATACCATACCATTCCAATTATGTGACATTCTGGAAAAGGCAATGTTATAGAGACAGTAAAAAGAAAAGTGGTTTCCAGGGGTTATGAGAATGGGTGGAGCACAGGGAATTGTTAGAGTGCTGTGGGTATTCTGTATAACACTGTAACAGTGTGTACACGACACTATTCATCTGTCAAAACCCAGAGAACTCTGCAACACAAAGAGTGAAGCTTAATGTATGCAAATTTTTAAAAACACATTTAGGAGGTTGAGGGATCCCAGGAAAGAATTCAGACTGTGAGAAGATAATCTAACTGTATTACAAATGTATGACACAACCTCACTGAAGAGGGTGGGGAAAAAGTTACTGACCCAAGTAACTTTGGAAATGAAGGGAGTCTGCAAGACTAAAGGCAAAGGGAACTGCAAATAAGCACTACACTCTAGCTGATAAAGTTGTTTCTCATGTACAGCACTAACAATTCTGATGCTGTAACACATGTATACTGGAATTTAACAATTAAGTAAATAAATGGTTTAAGGTGGCAAACAAGTTTCTCATTATTGGAGTAGGAATTTACAGATAAGCAAGGGAAGGAGACAAGAATGATCCATGTGGTGAAGGAATAGAGTCAAAACACCAGTAATAACTCATGTTTAACTTAATATAAACACAAATAGTTACACATAGAAATATTTATAGATGCATACCTGAGTTAGTCTATACATAAAAATTTCTTTGCTCATCAGCTGAGAGGGCCTAAAAGACAAGACATCCTAGTAGCAAAGAACTCACCTAATTGCCAGATCTTGGTTTTTAGTCCCATTCACAAAGAAAAGGAACCAGGGCTCCCTGGAGAAATGGCTGATTCTAGACAGAAAACATACAAGATGAGCCTGTAATATCTTGTGGTGCCATAAAGTGAGGAAGTATTCAAACACACACACACACACACACACAAAATGATGGGATTAAGTCAAAAGGAGAAAGGAGCCAACTGAAAAAGCTCCCAATGGCCAAAGCTGGGACAATTTGAGCAAAAATAAAGTTGTATTGGATTATAACCCAAATTACAAAATAAATATCCATGCATCCATACCAACATAAATAAACGACTGAATAAATTTAAAATGAAAGGAAGAGAGAAATAAATTTCCTATGTAAAAGAATTCCAAATAAATTATGTAGACACTTCACCATAAGGGAAGGGAAGCATAATTCTGAGTATGGGCTGCGCATAATGACTTCCTTCCACAGAATACCGTATGGAAAAGAGAGGAAAGAGACTAACCTGATAGTGGAGAAACCTGGTAAACCAGGTAGTCAAGGACAACACCAACAGTCATAAATCACGTTTACAGTATGTCTCCTTGATATGAGGTGATGAAACTGGCACTTTACCTCTGTGATCTTCCTCCCCCAAACTCACTAACCCCAGTTTAATCATGAGAAGAAGATCAGATTCCAATTGAGAGGCATCCTACAGTATAAATGACCAGTATTCCTCAAAACTGTGGATGTCATAAAAAGTAAGGAAAATATGGGAAACTATCACAACAGAAAGAAGCCTAGGGAGACATAACAAGTAAATGTAATGTGGTATCCTGGACGGGACCCCAGAACAGGAAAAAGGACATTAGGTAACAACTATCGAAATCTGAGTAAACTATGGACAATATAACACTGTATCAGTATTATTCAATGTATCAATATTGGTTCAATGTAACTATATTTGTTCATTAATTGTAATGTAATGATGTATTAATGCTGGTTTAATGTATCTATTTGGCTCATTGCTTACAACAGTGTATCAATGTTTGGTTCGATGTGTCAATATTGTAATGATGTGTTAATGTTGGTTCATTAACTGAGACCAGCATAATGTAAGGTGTTAATAGGGAAACTCTGTGCAGGAAGGGGGATATATGGGAACTCTCTCTACTATCTGCTCAACTTTTATGTAAATCTAAAAAGTTTTTTTTTTATTTTTTATTAAGATTATGATAGTTTACAACCTTGTGGAATTTCAGTTGTACATTATTGTTTGTCAGTCATGTTGTAGGTGCACCCCTTCACCCTTTGTGCCCATCCCCCACCCCTCCTTTCCCCTGGTAACCACTAATCTGTTCTCTTTGTCTACATGTTTAACTTCCACATATGAGTGGAGTCATATAGAGATTGTCTTTCTCCATCTGGCTTATTTCACTTAACATAATACCCTCAAGGTCCATCCATGTTGTTGTGAATGTGACGATTTTATCCTTT
Source organism: Equus asinus (assembly GCF_041296235.1). Classification (NCBI taxonomy): domain Eukaryota; kingdom Metazoa; phylum Chordata; class Mammalia; order Perissodactyla; family Equidae; genus Equus; species Equus asinus. The sequence goes on along the minus strand of NC_091813.1, from coordinate 36,842,522 downwards.
TTTATAGCTGAGTAGTATTCCATTGTATATATATACCATATCTTCTTTATCCAATCATCAGTTGATAGGCAATTAGGTTGCTTCCACGTCTTGGCTATTGTAAATAATGCTGCAATGAACATAAGGGTGCATGGGACTTTTGGAATTGCAGATTTCAAGTTTAAAGAGATTTTTTAACATAAATGCTATTAATTTTTTTAAGTGGTACAGTACCTCTTTCTGGCTTTATTGACCATAAACACTTCAGTATGAAATTACTTTCCCACTTGTGTGCCACCTGCCAGGGCAAGCCTCCATGGGAATTGGTCACTAAATCTATACCTCTATATGAGTGGAGAAAATAATTTATGGCACAGAAGAGGATTCAGCTCGGGGCTGGGCAGTGTGAAATTTCCAAAGGAACTGTGGACATGCAGGAGAGAGAGAAAACACAAGAAAAGTAGGCAAACATCCCAAAACTGCGCTGGGGCAACCAATGTGAGATTTCTCTAATTTTAAAGGTACTTAAAATAATTAATAAAAGCTAAGGCAAACATACAAATAATCATTTTAAAAGAGCAAATAGTCTCCTTCTTGTGTAATTGGCCAGGCAAAACCTTCATTCACCACCACTTACCGAGTACTTCAGGCCTGCTCACACTTTCCTCTCCCCTCTCCATCCTGATTGAGAGGGAGTCACCTGTGCTGTCCCTAATATGATTTCCCGGCTGCTACTTTTTGTTGCAACTGCACAGTTTTGCAACCTTACAACAATCAAGTGAAAAATGAAACCCCCCAGGGTTACAGTTATTTTACTTAGCAATAAACTCTAACCAAGTTAAGTCAGGAAATGTCAATGAATCTATCTTAGACACTATTTGCAAACACTGCTCAAGGCTGTGGAAGATACAAAGGCAGGTAAAGCACAGTTTGTGCCCTCAAGGTCACCATTTAGGGAAAGGAATGAGTTGACCTCAAAGAATACTTTGGTGTTATGAACATAAGGGACTGTGAAAATTCAGATTCCGTTAAAAGAAACAAGAAGACTGTAAACAGGGTTAGTTTCAGGAGGAAGATATTTTGGGTCCCTTGATTTCAAGCTAAGGAAAGAGGTTAGGGCTAGAACTATAGATATGGGAGTTTTGCCAGATACCTCATTTGCCCCTCCAAATCCACTCTCTACCCTTTTACACCCTGCTATCTGCTCCAGGAACCTGACCCGGGCAGATGAGCATGGATCATGGTGCCCTCTGGCTTCTGCTTGTGTTCTGTCAGCAGGAGATTGGAGGGAAGTTAGGAGAGTGAGGTCAGGGTGTTTATTCTCCAGGTTTCCTCCCTGAGAGGTTGCCTCAGGCCAGCCATGTCATGCCTCTCACAGAAAGTCAGCACTCCTCCATCTACACCCTTCTCTCCTCTGGGTTCCAGTAATCTCTTTCGTCCCTGTCCCTTCAGGCTTGAGGGGTTGTAGCTCCCCTTACACTAGCCCCATAGTCCTATACCATCCCTTGAGGTTCTGCTAGACCCCTCTCACATCTTTCTTTCACAAGTTCTTCTTTCAAAAGTAAACTCTTCTAGGATTATCCTAATTCGAGTATGCCTTCAGTTTTCTCTTGGGACTCTCACAGAATCAGGAGTCCCTGAATAAATAATATGTTCCCCCAGAAGGGGGGAATGCAGAAAGAGAGGAATCACCAGAGAAAACACCACTTGGGAGTCCTTTGTATTCAAGAGGAAAAGGAAGCCACAACAAAGACAACCAACCATGAGAGAGAGCTAGAGAGCAAAGGATAAGACAAGTGTTGTGAAGACTTAGGCCAGTCTCCATCCTGGCCCAGTCATTGAAAGACATGTGATGATAATAGTCGTTAAAACGTGAATGAAGATGAAGATGGCTATTTTGAGGCTGGATGCATGGTTCTATATCCTTAAAAATCACACCTACTCTAATTTCTAAGTTAGCACTGAGCAGAGACTTACTGGCTGAATGCACCTCTCCCATTATCCACCACCAGCCACCGCCAGTCACCACCCACCTACCAGACACCCCAGTCACCTACCCTCTATCTTGCCATCCTACCTCCTATAGTGCCCCAGACTCTGCTGTTGGATTGAAGGGCTTATTCCCCAGCTGCTGAGAGTCCTGCAAGCTGAAAGTCCTCAGCTGACAGCCCTCTGTGGAATTTTCTAGACAATCATCATTACTGAAAGATTGCTAGATGAGTTAGAGAATGCCTCAACATTCTACGTGATGGTCCTGTCTATGAATTGATTTTTCAGTCCAAGAGCATGGGATTTAGTGAATAGAAGTTGATGCCCCAAAGTTGCATTAAAACACATATTTTCCAGTTGTTGCTAAGCTCTACAACAGGAATCTGGGCTTTCATTGCTAGTAAGTTGTTTAACTAGAAATGTAAAATGATTCATTTACAAAATATTTGATGTCAATCTATGTCTTCATAAAAGAAGCATTTCTATTTCTAATCCTGATCATTTCTGCACCTGCCAAAGACCAAATATCCCTAAAAACTCTCCCTGGTGTTTCGAGATAAATACTGTTCTAATGATAACACACGTAAAAGTTTTGGCTTCTGTGACATTGGCATATGACTGAATGATATCTGACAAAAGGTAATCAGAAGTTTTAAAAGTCTTTAATTTATATGTTTACCCTTAAATAATTTATGCATGATTTAACCTAAAATCCATAACCACTTTTTAAGTGTCCACTCTGAGCCAGGGAGCATCTGAGCATTTTATATTTATGCATGCATTCATTCAAAAATAGTTATTACTTCTTAATCCTTATAAGAACCCTTTCAGGTGAATAATTTTCCATTTTTCACTTGTTTGCACCCTCAGTAAATGTTTCTTTTCTTTCTTTTTTTTTTTTTTTTTTGAGGAAGATTAGCCCTGAGCTAACCACTGCCAGTCTTCCTCTTTTTGCTGAGGAAGACTGGCCCTGAGCTAACATCTGTGCCCATCTTCCTCTACTTTATATGTGGGACATCTACCACAGCATGGTGTGCCAAGTGGTGCTATGTCCGCAACCGGGATCCAAACCAGCAAACCCTGGGCCACCAAGAAATGGAACGTGCACACTTAACCACTGTGCCGTTGGGCTGGCCCCATGTTTCTTATTTTTATTTGTTTTATTTTGTGTGTGTGAGGAAGATTGGCCCTGAGCTAACATCTATGCTAATCTTCCTCTATTTTATGTGGGATGCTGCCAGTGTGGCTTGATGAGCAGTGCTAGGTCCATGCCCAGGATCCCAACCTGTGAACCCCAGGCTGCTGAAGCAGGGTGGATGAATTCAACCACTACACCACCAGGCCAGCCCCTGTAAATATTTCTTGACCACCTACTCTAGGTAAGGTTCTGTGCTAGGGACTAGGACACACAAAGTGAACAAAAATACACACAACCCCTGTGCATGTGAGCTTACGGCTTAGTGAAAACAACCAAAAGTATTAAATAGCACACAATTAAATGCAGAGCTGTGATAAGTGACATGAAGGAAAAGTATATCTTGCTGAGAGATGAAGAAAATGAGGATCTGAGAGACTAAGCAATGTCCTTAACACCCACCTCAGAGTTGCTCTGCACACACTGGGACTCAAGCAGCTAGTTTGTCAGCCTTACTTCTGAACATGACTAAGTTGGTGGGAGCGTTATATAACTCTGATGGCAGGAAATCTGGCACCAGGACAATAATTTAAATAGCATTGGTTTGGAGCTTACTTTAAAACAACCCTGCCACAGTGAGAATCCCAGAAACATTAAATTAACCCTCTGAAAGCATTCATCATTTCACGGCTTACATTACAGCAGTCTGCATCCATGTCAGCTTATTCATATTGTAGCCCCACCCAGAAGAACTTGTCCAAATAAATCTCTGTTGGTAGAAAGAAAGAGAGAGCAAAAAGAAAGAGAGAAAGGGGAGGAGGGAAGAAGGACGATATGAAAGAAAGAAGGGAGGAAGGAAAGAGGAGGAGGGAAGGAAATGCCAAATAGGCCTTATTTCCTAAAATTACGGGCAAATAAGAAAAAAATGTATTATAACAACAGGAAGGGCAATTTTCAAGGAAAAAATCAGCAAAAATCAAACAATATCAATATTTCTACTTTGAAGCAAAAGTCATAAACCTAATTAAAAAATAATGTGCTATAGGTGGTATAAGTACTAACTATATATACACAGATATCTTTCTTTATTGTATAACAATGTCTTTGTAACTGGTATGTGTGAAAAATGCAATAATCAGGTTGATTATATAAATGTTCCAACATTTCTCAAAAATAAAACAATGTGTCAGCTTTGCCACGTAAGTTACCTATCTTACTTAATACAAATGTTTAGTCTAGAAACAATCTTTTCTGCAGCATGTTGCCTAGCTTGACCATGACACTGAGCAGATACGTGGTCAGGGCTGAATTATTCACTGTAGAAAGCACATGTGCTTCACCGGGCACCTGTTATGAAGCACGCTGCCACTCCCAAACTGGGGAAACCTGTATAAAGCACTGGCAGACTGGGAATCGGGCAAATCAGGAATGATTGGGGAGCATGGAAATGTACCTGCATATCATTAGAATCTTATAATATAGGGAACACTACATTTGTTCCCAATATATAAAAATACTAAACTACAAATTCTGCCAAGAATAGAAAAAATGCTCAGCACTTCCTCTGAGCTTGCCCAAGTTGCTGATTTGTTCATGTGAACATTTCCTGATGTGTAAACTTGGGAATAGTAACTACAAGCTCCTTTAGAGCGACCTTAAAGACTTAAAAATGAAGACTCTAAACAATTAGCAAGAGTTTCTCTCACTTTCTGGTTTTATAGAATTTCTGGGGGGCTGCCTGTGAGGAACAGTAGAATAACAATCATTAAATTATTTTGACCCACATCCATTTGAAACTGCAGGTTATAAATCTGTGTCAGGCTGTGAAGACTTTGCCATCTGTTCTAATCACTCATGGAAGAATAAAAATGCAATTATAAGATTGCTACCTTCAGGAATAGTTCAATAGGAAAGAAAACAGGATCTCAGTTTATGAAATTTTCTTCCGACAAAAAATGATTTGCAGTGGGATACCAACTTTGTAACTTTTCATAATTTCCTTACATTTGTTTCAGCCTTCATTTGCAAATTAGATTTTGACTTAGAAAGTAGCAGAAAAACTAGGCTTCAGAATATTAAAAAAAAAAAAACACAACAACTACAACAAAAAATTACCGTTGTATACTACAACTCTTCTTTAACTGCTCCGGCTATTGATCTGATCAAGGTTGGAACACAGCAACCCAACTGAGAAGAAGGCCCCTTGGCTGGTGCTCCATGGAAGCTGACCTCCACTCAATGAGGGGGAAGGAAATCTCTGAAGAGGACACGTCTGGGGAGAAAAGGAAATCTCTTTCCCCAAGGAAGTCTTTCTCTCTTTAGTTTCTCCCTGGAGAACACAGTGTGGAGAAGGACCGTGAAGCCTCATCACAGCTTGGAGCGAGAGTGCTATAATTAATCGTCACTGTCTTCCTTGGTCTTGAAATACCAAGAATGTCCTAAATATGAGTTCTGCCCATTATGTCATTTCTGATCTTTTCCCAGAGTAGCTCTTCTGTCCTTTGATGACTTAAGCCTCAGAGGTAACACATTCTTGTCTTGGCTGCTAAGAATCACTTGTGAAAGAAGTTCATCACTGCCTTGGGTCCCTACTCTTGAAGTTTACTTCAGCGTTCATACAGAAAAAAACCTTCCAATTTGTTGCTATAAGCTTAAAAAGTGGGATAGAACATCATAATATCTCTTAATCAGGAAAAAATGTCATAAAAGCTGAGGAACTCCATCAACTGTTTGAAGTAAAGAAGGGAAATATGCATGGTATCCACATACTTATCTCAATTAATCTTCATAATAATTCTTCAAAGAAGATATCCTCATTTTACAGTTGAAGAAACAGAGGTTCAGAGATATTGAATAAATTCTTTAATGTCTCAAAGGTAAAGTATGAGCCTAGGTCCATCAGTCTCCAAATTACAGATGGTTCAGTGAGTTACACCCAAGATAAGAGGAATATTTTTGCCAACAGGATAGCCCCTGGAAGCCAGTTTACATCAGTACTAGTGAACTGGTACAAGTTTAAAAGCACTCCTTTTACTTCGCCAGAGGAACTCCATACCTCCTCCTTAGGTCTTCTCTCATTCTTCTTTTCACTCTTCACCTGGCTGATCCTACTGGCCCTTTACGACTCAGCTTAAATAGCCCTTCCTCAGAAAGTCATTCCCAAGTCTCCAAAATGTGCCCTATAGAATCCAGTAGTTTCCTCTGTTCCCATGTGATAATTGCCTTTTCTATATTCTTTCATTATACTATAAACTCTTTGAGGGCAGGTCCATGTCTTCTTTACCCTTTTATCTTCAGTGCCTAACACGATGCTTAGCCCATGATAGGCACTTAATATTTGTTGAAAGTAATTAAGAAAGGAGGTAAAGTGTTTTGGGTTTTTTTTTTATTACAGCAACATTGGATTATAACATTATATAGCTTTCAGATGTACATCATAACATATTCTGAATTCAATTAGATTACATCAGGTTCACCACCCAAAAACTGATTATAGTCCATCACCTCACATGTGAGCCTAATCACCCCTTTCCCCCCCCCCTTCCCCCTTCCCCTATGGTAACCACCAATACAATCTCCAATGCTATGTGTTTGTTTGTCGTTGTTTTTATCTTCTACTTATGAGTGAGATCATACGGTATTTGACTTTCTCCTTCTGACTTATTTCACTCAGCATAATACCCTCAAGGTCCATCTATGTTGTCACAAATGGCCGGATTTCATCATTTCCTATGGCTGAGTAGTATTCCATTACCTATATATACTACATCTTCTTCTTTATCCATTTGTCCCTTCCAAGTCTTGGCTATTGTGAATAAGGCTACAATGAACATAGGGATGCATGTATCTTTATGGCTTTGTGTTTTCAAGTTCTTTGGATAAATACCCAGCAGTGGGATAGCTGGATCATATGGTAGATCTATTCTTAATTTTCTGAGGATATTCCGTACTGCTTTCCATAATGGCTGCACCAGTTGGCACTCCCACCAGCAGTGTATGAGAATTCCCTTCTCTCCACATCCTCTCCAACACTTGTTTCCTGTCTTGTTAATTATAGCCCTTCTGACTAGAGTGAGGTGATACCTCATTGCAGTTTTCACTTGCATTTCCCTGATAGCTAATGATGTTGGGCATCTTTTAATATGCCTGTTGGCCATCTGTACATCTTCTTTGGAGAAATCTCTGTTCAGATCTTTTCCCCATTTTTTAATTGGATTGTTGGTTTTTTGTTGTTGAGATGTACAAGTTCTTTGTATATTTTGGATATTAACCCCTTATCTGATATATGATTTACAAATATCTTCTCCCAATTGTTAGGTTGTCTTTTAGTTTTGTTGATGGCTTCTTTTGCTGTGCAGAAGCTTTTTAGTTTGATGTAGTCCCATTTGTTCATTTTTTCTTTTGTTTCCCTTGCCTGGTCAGACATGGTACTTGAAAATATGCTTCTGAGACCGATGTCAAAGAGCGTACTGCCTATGTTTTCTTCTAGAAGTTCCATGATTTCCGGTCTTACGTTCAAGTCTTTAATCCATTTTGAGCTGATTTTTGTGCATGGTGTAAGGTAATGGTCTACTTTCATTCTTTTGCATGTCGCTGTCCAGTTTTCCCAAGACCATTTATTGAAAAGACTCTCCTTTCTCTATTGTATGCTCTTGGCTCCCTTGTCGAATATTAGCTGTCCATAAATGTGTGGGTTTATTTCTGGGTTCTCGGTTCTGTTCCATTGATCTGTGTGTGTGTGTTTTTGCCAGGACCATTCTGTTTTGGTTACTATGGCTTTGTAGTATATTTTGAAATCAGGGAGTGTGATACCTCCATCTTTGTTCTTTTTCTTTAGGATTCCTTTGGCTATTCGGGGTCTTTTGTTGTTCCATATAAATTTTAGGATTCTTTTGAAAATGTTGTTGGAACTTTGATAGGGATGGCATTGAATCTATGGATTGCTTTAGGAAGTATGGACATTTTAACTCTGTTAATTCTTCCAATCCAAGAGCACAGAATATCTTTCCATTTTTTTGTGTCTTCTTCGATCTCTTTCAACAATGTTTTACAGTTTTCAGTGTACAGCTCTTTCAAGAGATAAAGTGTTTTAATCTCACTATCTGACAGTACAAAATTAGTTCAACTTTTGCCAACCTAAATTATAAAGTGGCTGATGATTTCTGAAATGGAAGCTGCTGTTTAGTTAATAATGTAATGAGTGCCCCAAGTCTCTTTTCAGTAAATAGTACATTCGGGAGTCTTGCAGTTACATAAAAGATGGCCAAGTATTGGTCAAGCTCACAGAACCCTAGGAGATCTAACTGTTACTATGAGCCCCATAACACAATGCGAAGTAGGTATGAATATCATCTCCCTAACTCTAAAATGATCCTTTATGGGTATAGAAAAGAGGAAAGACTTCTTTTTCTAGTCCATATTTCAGTTTCTTCTAGTTCCAACTCTCTCTCAAAACAATAGTCAAACCACCTTCACATCACAAGGGGTTTGGAAAAATATATGTAACCATTGTGATGGGACTGCAAATTCTCTCATGGAAACCTCTGCTATTCAGCAAAAACATAGTGCATGTCATTTCTAAGTGATACAATCTCCTTCATAAGTCCCCATGTACTGAGGAATAGTCTAATCTTGTTTAATATATCATCCAATTTAATAAATAAAACAATCCTTTGTTAGGTGTTATTCATCTTTCCAGTAAAACATTCAGTCTATCTTAATCCTGCCTTTTCTCTTATTTACACACACCACTATGCTCCAAATTGATGTCTGGGTTCACAGCACTTGTTGAATGAATGAATGAATGAATAACCTCATGCAGGCAGAGTGAAGGGGCCCTCACATCCTTGTGCTGACCTCCAAACTCTGGCAGGTCCCACTGTGGAATGACTGGTCTGGCATACATGTTGGATATGGTTGACCTGGCCTATCCATGGGCATTCTGCTGATATCCAGGGCTTGTATTTTCAGCTATATATCTGTGGACTTTCTTCCTTGACTTGGCCAGGGCCTGGTGAAATATTACCAATACTCAGCCTATTAACCACATTTCTGGCTTCCATAAACTTGACACTTTGACGTCTGTCCTATATGCATATGCCGAAACATCTTGTTCTGGACAACCTGATAATATGCCTGAGTCACCATGCCTTGGCCTTCTGTCTCCCTCACCACCCCTCCTCTCCTAGGGAGGAGTCCTCCTCCTTGCGGTGGGGTGAGGGGTGTTCAAACACAAACAAGCCAACCCAGAGTCTACACCCCAACCATCTCCTTCATTGGGCTCTTATCCTCTGGGCCAATATCCACCTGCCCTAATCACCCCAGGGCTAGGTACCAGACAACCAGGGACAGCCCTTACACCCCAGAGCCTGCTGAAATCATTCAAACTATCCGATCCTAAGCCTGTTTACCACGGCTTCTCTGTTCCTTCCCACAGAAACCACAGTAAAGGTTCTTGCCCATAGTTCCTCTCTCCGCCTCTGCCTCCTGACCAACCTCGTGGCTTCCCTGTGTGACCCTCCATAGCACAGCATGCCTCCTCCCGTTAGGAACTGTAAGTAACAGACCACCATTTCAATGGCTGTCTCCTGATCTGTTGGCCTTACTATACCTCAAATTTTCTATTAATACACTACATCTTAAAAACTCAGCTTCCTTCCTCTTGGCTTTCAATGGCTATTGCTCATTCTAAGTGTCAGGTCTGTCTTCATGTGGTCCCCCAGGCTCATGTGTTCCACCCTCAGCTTCTACTGTGAGGTCACCTTGACCCTGCAAGGGCGTGCAGTTGCCCAAGGCAGGAGTTCTGACTCTCAACTCACATGGCCACATGTGAATCAAAGGAGATTCAATGCCACATGGGAAGTGAAGGAGGCTCAGGAGTCAAGCTAGACATGCCATCTGGCCACCCTGTTCTATTGGGCTGCCACAAACTGGTACCGAGGGCCCTTCATGGGGTCTCAAACAAGGTGAGCACATCATCTCTAACTTTAAGATTCCCTCAAATTTTTAAAAACGTTATGCGTGCTCTGGCCACAAGCCAAGAGCCCAGAGATGTCTTCCTTCACTTTTCTTCTTTCTAGGTCTCTTTCTCATCACCCTTTGGGTCCAAGAGGGGCAGGCTTTCCCACTTTCTCTTCCCGTCCACTCTTACACCACTGTTCTAAAACTCTATATTCAAGTTTACCAAGCCTGGCTCCTGACTGTTAAAGAGGGAGACCAAAATAAAGAATATTAAATATATCTTCTTTCTCTTTCTTTTCCTTCTCTCTCTCTCTTTCTCTCTCTCTATCTCTCTCTCTCTCAGTCAACCAACATCTAGCTTTCTTGTGTGTTGTATCAACCTTCTCTGCCACAGAAGAGCAAGATTCCTGGCTTAGACTAAAAATGGAAGGAAACAAGAAGATAATTTAAGAGGCCAGCCCCGGTGGCCTAGTGGTTAAGTTCAGCAGGCATGGAGCTATACCACTCTGTTAGTGGCCATGCTGTGCTGGCGTCCCACATACCAAAAAAAAAAAAAAAGCATAGAGGAAGATTGGCACTGGTGTTAGCTCAGGGTGAATCTTCCTCAACAAAAAAAAAAAAAAGAAGAAGAAGAAGAAGATAATTTAAGTGGGAAATTTAACTTACTCATTTTACATTTGCAAAAATATTATCCATTTTATATCATCTTGTGTTTATAATCTTCAATGATAATGCATAGATATGTGTCTTAAAATCAAGTTCCCTTTTATTTTTTCCTCAAGAGCTCCAAGAAGTGAACATCACTTTCCAGAAATGAAATCCCTCTCCTATATCTGGATATTTTGATCAACAAAACAAATGCCCCAAATTACAAAAACCTATGTACCAACTAAATTAAAAGTGAAAAATATTGTATAAAACAGGAGTGTAGGTCACTAGCAAGTGGTTCTATTCACTAGATAAAGAAACGCTAAATGACTGTAACGCACATAATCCTTGAGCAACTCTAACTCAGGCCTCGATTTTGAGGTAAAGCCTAGAAATATCACCCCATTCTGACTTACCCTGTCCTCCACACTAACACTAGTATCTTCCCCCACTTTGCAGCTGAGCTGGTGAAATAGTTATGGAAGATACTTTCAAAGGCTGATATGTGAAAGTCATTATTCAAAACAATCTCTTTATTTTCTGACAATCTAGGATACCCTTACCCCTCCCAAATATATTCAAATCTGTGCTGAGAGCTTTTCACACATTGCAATTCAGCTATCACTTTCACTTTTTTTTCTGCTGAGAATTCCCTAGAAAATAGATTAGCCAGACACTAGGTGTGAAAACGTAAGAAATGTGAGAGAAGTGAGATATAATATTAAAGTCAAGCAGTGACATTTTTCTCCTGCATTCTGTGAGTGTGTGTGAGGGCGCGTGCGAGAGTGTCCCTCTGCAGCCCTATGCATGGGTTCTTATTCTTGCTTGAGATGTGAGGAAAAATAAGTTTTCCAGGTTTTTTTGTTTTTAAACCTGGCCCTGAGCTAACATCTGCTGCCAATCTTTTTCCTCCTCCTCCTCCCCCTCCCCCTCTTTCTCCTTCTCCTTCTCCATCTTCTTCCCAGAGAAAGCCCAGGCCACCTAAGTACAGCCCGTGAACTAACCACTCAGCCACGGGGCCAGCCCTTTCCAGGTTTTTTTTTTTTTTAAGAAAAAGGCCTCCGACAAGAAGTTAATCTAGATTCTTTAGATTCGCATAGCAAGAAGGCTGCAGGGAGCTGTCAGGGAGTGTCAAGAAAGTACAGAAAGGGAGTCAGCTGCAGATTGTCTTTCTGTTGGCTCTACTTTCCAAATTTTTTGCCATGTTATACTAAAACATGCATTTTTTAAAACACTATTTTGAGAAATTCCGGAATAAAAATTCCTACTGAAGTTTTCAAATGCTGATTTAGGTTCTCTACGAGGATGGTACAGGTAGAGCAACTGAAGGTTAGGGCTGTGCTCGCTTTTAGGATTAGTTCCTAAGAGCAGGCTATGGGATCTTACCCACACCAATCATTCTCGAGAGCAGAAAACCTGGTTTTAAAGATCTTAGTGTGTCTCAAAGCAATGTTTTCAAACTTCAGATAATGATTTATTAGGGGTCACAAAATCAAGTTAAAGGGTCAGGACTAGCATTTTTTTTAAATAAATAAAATAGAATATGAAATATTAAACATAACCCTTTTGACAAAGGTATTGTTTCATGTAAAACATATGTATATGCATATGTGTGTGTATATATAAGTTTATGCACCCACCTATTCACACATATATTTCATGAATTGCAAAGTAAAATACGTTCCTTACTGCAGTTTTCATATCTTTCAAAAAAGTTTAGAAAATGCCATCCTAAAATATCTATCACAAGGCCTTATACACAGCAAGTGTGGCAGAGTGGAAACCACACACACACACACACACACGTGCAATCAACTAACTGCCACCACTTCTACCTCGTGACATTTTTCTCTGGGGAGGTGGCATTTTATTTAACAAAACATGACATTGAACCATTTGCTTACAGAAAAATGAGCTTCTGAAAAGTTGGAAATGAGGAGAATGAGATTGTTCAGCACAATGAAAGAAGCATTTTGGAGTTCCATGTCACCACCCAGAAATGGAAGGGGGGGTTCCAAAGAAAAGAGGAGAGAGATGGGGAAGAAGAGTGTGGTAGCGGGTAGGGGGTCTGTGGAGACAGAGTACCAAGGAGACGAGTAAGCAAAGGACAGGGTCTTTAGTGTTCCGATTTCGAAGTTAACTCCTTTGTGGCTGTGTGCTGGGACACGCTGTTCTGTGATGTAACTGCCCTCTGAGACTCCAACCCCACCGATAAAGTCAGCTCCAGACACAGCCTTGAGTAGGCAGCATTTCTTAAACAACTGACTCGGGAATGGGCATGAGACATCCTTTTCCCAACATGCTAGAAGGGGCTGATTCTTGGCTTCACAGTTATGAGAATATTTGTTGAGTGGGAGAGAAAAGAGGATGGAGAGTAACTGCCACAAAATTCTGTGCTCTGGCTGGAACGGCCAATGTCCATGACTCCGCCAGCAGTAAAACTCCTGAGGTGTCTTTCCTGGTCTCTGACTGCAGCTCAGCAGGAGCTTTTTCAAGATAACTTGCTGCACAGATTCAAAACACAGAAGTCATAATTGAAGACCACAAGGACTACTTCTAGCCAACTGCCACCCTTTCCCCCAGCCTTCTGACCCCTTCTGAACAGCTCACCCTGCACACCCCTGAGACGCTGGGTACTCCAAGAGGCAAGTTCTCATTCTGGGACATGGCTCAAAGATTGGCCTCTTCTTCCAGAGAAGAATGACAATGAAAGTATAACACCATTCACATTTACACGTAGATATGCCATGATGTGAAATAACAGTCATAAAATGCCAACTCCGTTTTCTAAAACCTTAACTTGTTCAGCCAGCACATAAAAGAACACGAATAACAAACCCAAAATTAGTCAGAAACTTCATTTTCCCAGCTGCCCCCTTTCTCCAACCTTCCCCTCTACTTCAACCCTACAAGCTCTGCCAGTTACAAGCAGCAAAAGAGAAACGAATTGGCTTCATCTCCTCTTGTCCAATTCCATCTTGTGAAGAAACTGGGGAAAGCTGCAGAACGGTTAAAAGGCAAAGGGTGAAAATTAGGGAGAAGAAGAGTTAGGAACTTGAATACCAACTGAAATCAGTCCAGAGTAATCAGGAATTTGAAGTGACTCTCACAGGTGGAAAATCACGCTGCAATAAATTTTAAGGCGAGTAAATCCAAGTACGATTGTCTTTATGCCTGAAAGTGAAATGCATGCAGTGAGCAAAGATTGTGCTAAAAGATACAGTATTTATAAACCAGACAAAGTTCCCTCCCCAAGGTGCACAGAGAGTAACTAACAGAATGAGATATGAACTTGAAAAGGTAATAACAATATTAAAAGATAATGACCAAGACTGTTTCCAACAATACAGATTATAGAAGGTGAGAAATGCAGGATCTAACCCAGTCAGTGTAACGTGTAGACAAGTTGTCACATTTTTCGAGATGCCACCTAACTTGCTCCTAGACACTTGTTACCGCCATACACGGGCACATGGTCATCATGACACTCTACCGATGTCCCACGAGAAGCCATTCACTTTGTTCTAAACCTCTCATCCCTTACCTAGTACTCGCCAGTTTAATTTGTATGCCACTCCATACCAACAACGGTACGAGTGAGAGAAGAAGAGAGTAAGTCAAAGGGAGGAGCAAACTTCCACAGAAGGAGTTGAGAATTCAGCCTGAGCTATTTGATGACTGAGAGGGGCACAGATGTTGGACAGCAGTTGACAGTAGAAGACAGAAGCAGAGGAGAAAGTTGAAACTGGACTGGGGGGCTACTGATGGGCGTAGAGCTTTTGGCAACCAGAAGTAGCAGTGCTGTTACCCCACTGTCCACACTGCTCTAGTTCACTTTACAAAATGTGTGATCTCTAGAGGTGGGGGGCTTTGTGCTGTAGGGAAAGGCCATGGGCCTTAGACACAGAAATGGTCTTGAGTCTACCCTCTGCCACTCACTAGATAAAGCCATAGCTAGCTCTGCATTCCCTTAAAGTCCAGAGACTCATCTCTGGGGCTTGCATTACCTTCTGCCTTTCATTACAGCTTCTCCTTCCTCTCTCTTAATTGTTCCCTCTCTGTTATCAAGTCACCTGCTTCACTATCCTCTTGCTAGCTTGGCTTTATTAAAAAGACACTTCTGTGATACCCAAGGATGGCTGAAAATTGGAAACAGAAGCATAGAATCACAGAATGTGAGCAAAACAATGGATCTTAATGATCATCTGGTCCAATCACATTAGTCTACAGACAAGGAACGCAAGGCTCTAAGAGGTGAGACAACTTGCCACCGTCACCCAAGTGCCGACGTCCCGGCTCTCAGCCCAGTGTTCTTCCCACTGTATCACACTCGTGCTCAGTTTCATGTGAAGCCTGTTACAGTATTAGATCCCGAAACCTGCGCCACTATTGAGGAAAAGTACAAATCCAAAAGGACAGTGGGGTCATTTCTAAAGGCAGATGCTAATTAGAAGTACACGAAGTGTCGATTTTGACACGTGGAGTGCTCAGGACGTGAGTCAGTACTTGGGAAGCAGAACGCCTCGGGCGCGTTTCTTCACCACATAAAATGGGCACAGAGCGCCATCTACTGGATGCCTGGACTTCAGGCAGCTGCCGCCGTTCAGACTGAGGGATATGCTTGAAGCAGCTGATTTCTTGTTGGCCACACCGCAAACACAAAGAAATAACTAGTTCCATATTTATTCCTTTTTTAAAAATTTACACCATTTTTTCCCCCTTAATATACCATGACGATCTTTCCTTATTAATAACATGGATTGAGCTCATTCCTTTTTTAATCTAAGCTTCTAAAAAAATTGTATTATGAAACTTTCCAAGTATACACAAAAGGAGAGAGAATAGTAGAATAATCCTCCACATCCCTCTCCCCCAGATTCAAAAACTGTCAAAATTTTGCCACATTTGCTTCTCTATCTCCTCTTTTTTCTTTGCTGAAGTAATTCAGGCAAATTCCAAGTGTCACATATGCCTTCAAACTTCAGTATGAATCTCTTTTAAAAATTAGACTTTTTATCATAAATACAATATCATTATCACAGCTAAAAAAAATTACTAATAATTCTTTGTTATTATCTAATGCGCAGTCCACAATCAGATTTCCATGATGGTCTAAAAAAATTTTTGCACTATTGTTTTGTTCACATCAGAATCACAACAAGGATTGAATTCAATTAAATATATTTAAAATCCATGAGTTCACATGCATCTAAAGAAAAAGAGAAAATCCATCAACAGAAAGAAGGAAGGAAGGAAGAGAGGAGGGAGGAGGGAAGAGGGAGGAGGGAG
This sequence comes from Equus asinus, assembly GCF_041296235.1. Lineage (NCBI taxonomy): Eukaryota > Metazoa > Chordata > Mammalia > Perissodactyla > Equidae > Equus > Equus asinus. Next base: position 36,826,522 of record NC_091813.1, on the reverse strand, counting down.
GGCGAGAGAGAGAGATGAGAAGGGAACGAAGGAGAGAGGAAGGGAGGGAAGAAACCAAACATTTCTCATCAGATCGCATTAAAGTAACTAAACTACCAACTTCTTACTCTGAAAATCGGCAACTAAAGGAAAGAATTAAATAGATATCCTGCCTTTCATGAAGGAACCATACTCACTGTAAAAGCAGCTCTATTTGATGAAGGACATTCTTCTTTACAGAAGAATAGTCTAATAAAAGCGGAAGGGATGACAGAGTCAGAAAATCTTCATATTGCAGCTTCTACTGAACTGTTAGAGGTGAGGATGGTCAATGGATGGAACCATTAAATGAAAGTGGATGGGAAGTTGACAGATGAGAGCAAGCTGTCGTCACCTACTCCCAATTGGCAAAATTAATATCACAAAAGATTTGTCTGTCTGGTTTCCTTCTTAAGCTTACATTCTATTTTTAGCTCTTTGGGGTTATTTTTTCAGCTTTACACTTAGACCTCTCTTTCTTATTTTACAACATGATACAGTGTCTATCAACTCCCCGTTATACATTATTCCTCTTCCTACCTTCTATCTCCATGTCTATCTCCTGATTTGCTTAATTGTCATTTTCTTTCTTTTGAGGAATAGTTTGATAACTTTAAGTAACACGTTGAACATTTTTTTGTAGGCAATATCTACTGAATTCAGCTAAGACTTGGAAATTAGCTTGCTTACTCTTCCTCCATCTTTCTCCCAATGGGTATGTACTGTCCTTTTTTAAATTTTTACTTTTGCTTACTAATGTTTATATTATTTACCTTTTGTAGCCATATCTCTCACAGTTGTTTAGTATTCATTCTAAATTTAAATAACTTCAACACATATGAACAATCCTTTTAACACAATATTTTCCTGAATCTCTTGGTTAGTAGGATTCTGTCATTGAGTTTCGGGTTTTTCCAAGAGCTTGTGAATTCTATAAACCCTGAATTTTCCATATTTGAGAATTTCTATGTTTATCTACACTTGTACAACAACTTTTTGGAATTTGTTGGATGCGGTGTTCTTGGTCATACATTCTTTCCCTCAGAACTTTGTAGACATAATTCCTTTTCTCCTTGATGTTTAACATTTCTATGGACAACTGAGACCAACTGATTTTCACCTTGCTAAGTTAATTGCTTTATCTGTCTTGGACACCTGAATAATCCTTTCTTTATCTTTGAAATTCAATACCATAATAGGGATATGTCTCCTCATTGATTTTTCTCAACATGGTTTTCACAAAATGGGTTTACATTTCCAGATACAATTCTTCCTTTGCTCAGGAAAATTATCTTTGAAAATATTGTCTGTTGGATTTGTTGGGGTTTTTAATTCAACGTTGGCTTCACCACTATTATTATTCTCTCTCTCTCTGTCTGTCTGTCTTAATCTCTGTCTTTTTTCCTTTGCACTCACTGTGATGATCTCAAACCATTCCTCTAGGTTGCTCATTCAGTTTTTAGATGTGTCCATTCTATTTCTTGCTCTATTTCATTTCATTTATTAATTCCACGTGGTATTTAATTTTTAGCACCTTTTCTGTTTCCTTAGCTCAGTAATTCCTTTTTTCTCACAATGCCTGTTTTATTGTCTCATTTTTAAACTCTTGTGTAATTACCTGTTTGTATTGAGTAAGCTCTTCCATCAAGTAAAACACTCTTAGAAACATTTCTTAGATTTTCACTTCTTCTGGATATATTTTTCATCTATGCTTTTCATTTTATGTTTCACTGCTTACTTGGGGTGGGAGCAGGTGGCATTGCTGCAGTAGACGCATATTTTATCATCTTGCTTTGAATGAGAAAGGCAGCTTAGATCTGGCGTAGGTAATTCCTTTTGATCCTCTTCCACTTTTCTGCAATATACTGCTATGTTTGCCCTATAAATATTCAAGAGCCGGACTTCCAAAGGCCGAGGGTGTGGACAAGGGGAATGAACCACGGCTGTTGGCAGCTTTATTGCCCTGCTGGCCTTTGCCGTCTCCTCTCTGGCCTTACCTAACGTCTGTATCTGCTATTCAACCATCCTATCTTACTGCATCTTAGGATGTACTTGGACTTCAGATGGCTACCCCAACCCACTGTGAGGCCTGAACCAGAGAGAGTCAGCCCTGCTAGCTTCATCCCTCCCACTCCAGGAGCTGCTTCGACTCCCTAAAGCAGGAAATGCATAAAGAACATAAAATCTAAGTGTTCCCAAGGTAGGAAGAAAAACTTTGCCCTGGACTCTCAAACTTTTCCCTACTTCCCACTTCCTCAGAAACCTAATCATGTATTTTATCCTTAGTCCTCTATTTGGCTAAATTTTTTAATTTTTATAATGGAAATTTTAAAACACATCCAAAAATAGAGAGACCAGTATAATGAACTCCATGCACGCATCATTCAACTTGAACTATTGACTGCATGGCTGCTCTTGCTTCATCTATGTCCCCATCTACTACCCACTCACCCCCACCCTCACTCCCCACCCCTCACACCAAGACACTGGGTTAATCCCACGTCTCAGACTATTTCATTTTTCAACTAAGTTGCTACTCATTGATGGAGGGCAGTATTGTTCATTGTTTATGATCCAGGCATTCTTCTCCTCTCCAGCCAGCAGGGGCTCCAACATGGTGAACTCCACTGATTATCCTCTCTGATGGGTCGCAAAGACAGTCAGAAAGGGATTCTACCTGTGCGAAATTTTCTGCTTCATCTCCACGGCTACCTACACCCTCCCTTCTTCTGCCTTTTTTCAAGCTGGGGAATTATTCATGAGATTCTCTAGAATTTTGTTCATCCTTTTCTCTATAATGGTTCTGAGAAAGATGAGTTTGAAGCTGCATGGGAATTTTCTAATTCTCAGAAACCTTGGTCTTATTCTTTCACAGCCAACAGCTATCAGTAGTGTTGCCAGACAAAATATAGTATAGGACATCCATGCAATACTTGGGACATAATTATACTAAAAATATATTTATCATTTATCTGAAATTCAAACTGAACTGGGTGTCCTATATTTTTGTTTGCTAAATCTAGAATCCTTAGCTATTAGGGTGATGTATAGGCTTCACTTTCAGTGTATTTGCCTCATTGGTGGGTTGATTTATCTACATATTCTTTCAATTGTTGAATTTGCTGGGAGGAAGATTTTGAGGTCAGGCTTTACTCTGCCATCTTAAACAAGAGAGTCTAACATTTCATTAAACATTAAAATGACTCATTTAATTTGTACATATGTTTAATTTCATTTCTTGTTTGATATGTCAAATACATTTAGGAGAAACATATGTATGACTGAGTTTGTTTTTCTCTTTGCTAGAAATTTAATCAACATTTAGGTATATTAAAGACATCTAAGTAAATAATGTCCCATCTTGTGGCCAGTGCACCAAGCACCAAGGGAATGCTATTTTTTAAGGATTTTGTTTCTATTTTTATTATTTTTGGACAAAGCTATTTCTGAGGTCCTTCACCACCTAAAGATTCATTTGGTCAAGAAGTGCATTCACATTGGAAACCCCAATCTGAGCTCTAAAACTTCTTCCTGTCACAGAGAGTGGGGTCTTGATTAATCACTAATCATGGAAAGAGGAGGGACAAACCCTTCTTTGGGGTTGTTTGTGTAAATGTACAAGGACTGCTGAGACACAGACAACTCCCTTTTTGGTGTTGTGCACACTCTTTGCTGTTCTGTGGATCAGGTACAGGCCATAGAATCTAGCTTGTTTGCACATCAAGAGATTTATTACAATGACTAGTTCACTGGCTGAATTTCTAAGAGGTTCAAGGAATTAAATGTGGATGTCCCACAGCCAGAAGTAATGCTGTCAGTCTCACCCACATGTGAGACTACTGCAGAAGAAATCCTCCTGCTCCCACTACCCGCCTTGAGTCACTCGTGAAGCCCAGGCCCAGACACCTCCACCAGAGCTTCTACAAAACACCAAAGCTCCAGGACTGTCTGTTGGAGGAGGTCATCAAGAGGACATGACCGCCAGTTGACCCATGAGCGGCTCCCAGGCAATCAGAGGCTCCTTATTGCCTCCCCTGTCCTTGGACTGTACGTTCTGCCCACCATTCCCACACTAGGAGCCATTTCAAGGACGCAGCCTCAAGAGCAGTGTGTTGCAGAGACCATCTGGACAGTTTACATGACTGAACTCAGTTAAAGACTCTACACAAACTTTTAAGATTCTGGCAGCTAGGTGTGGAGATCTACTCGTCTTGTAGCCACCCAGGGCAAGCCTCACACGTAAGTTCCCTTGCTTATTAAAACTGCCACATACCAATCTGGAGTGGGCTGCCTCTTTCTTTGATCTCTCCTCACCCTCCATGTACAGGGGTCAGTTTTGAATTTCACCCAGGAAACTCCTGAAGTTTTGCACCAATACTGTCCTTACCAGAAAAGCCACTACATGCCCTCAGTTCCTCTTTTCAAATCTCACACAGGCGCATTAGTGTAGCAGAAGTTACCTATGTGGACCCTGGCAGCATGGGATGCTAGGAAATGTAGTTTTTCAATTCTACCTTGCTAAGCAGAAATCTTGCAAAGTGGAGAATCACCCAAATGGATAGCGTATTCAAACGATTTGGGACAATCACAAATGGAAGATGTTTACTACAGTTGTTCTTTCAGTGTTCATTCCCCTCTTCCTCTTCCCTGCCAGGATCATGTTTTGTTCAAGTACACACCTCTCCCCAGGCCAATCCCCTAACTCAGGGGGAGCAGAACCTATCTTTAGATCCAAAGATGGATCCGGACAGATCTAAGCCCATCATGGTAATCCCTTTCGCTAATTATTGATTCAGGAATCCAGATTTATTCCAAAAGCCCTATGGTATTCTCTTGGAAATTGTAAAAAAGTTCTATGTGGGCCTTTAAACTGAACCGACCCAATAGGACCAACAAGAAGAATTTTTATTCATTGTGCAGTAATTGTTTTCTTCTTTTTCCTGCTATGTGAACTGGAAAGCCTTAGTTAGTACTAACAGACATCTTACAGTCAAAAGGAAAGACCCTGTGGACAAAGTGAGAGGAGAAAGAACAGAGAGAACTACCAGGAGATACAGCCAGAGGTCTGATGAGTCAGCTTGTGGGGCCTGCCTCTGAATTCCACATTACGTGAGATAAAAAATGCCTTAGTCTTTAATTTTTGCTTTGCTTAAGGATTTCCATTACCTTTAGGTAAAGCATCTTACCTGCTACATTTCTCCTGAGCGTGACTCTGGGTGACTTCCACTTGCTCAGGCGGGCCACTACTGAGAACTACACTGGGTGGGGGCAGTCTGGAAAAGCTTGTCAGCGGGCCATTCACAGTCTTAGGAAGCTTGCACACATCCCACCTTATACCTCACCACTTCTAACCTTTTGGACAAGGGACGTAGTTAAGTCCACAGGTTGCCATAAACTGCCTCAGGCCCATTGTTCTCTGTCTGGCACAACTTTCTGGATATCTGGAAGAATGACAACTCCACCTTGGAAAATTCTTTACCTGCAACTTCTGAACTGAAGAGACCTGATGAGATTCACTCTCCGACTTGTCAAGGGGGATTCACAGCTGGGACGCCCCTGTTTATTATGAAATTTAGCCTACAGTTACATAAGTAAATTCTAGTTTTTTGCAGCCATACTACCACTTACCATTGTTACTAACAATAATAATTTTTGTAATACACAGAGCCCATGATTACCTATGCAGATGATAAGAGCTGAACAATGCAGACACCCAGATGGTTTCAAAAGGGTATCTCTCAGCCATGTCAAAACCAAAGGTAAATAGTTTCATAACTAGTGGAAAACATGGGGAAGATTGCCTGTCCTTCCCTGGAGTGGGGATCTAACTATCCACCTGACTTGTCAAGCCTTAAGTCTATATTCAAGCCCAGTAGAGAAGTTGTCAGAGTACCTTCTTGTCTAGGTGGAGGGTAAGCTCTTTTTCTACAACTTTGTAGAGCTTAGAGGAAGTTCCCAGGTCAATCCTCTCATTCATCCAAGGGTCAGAACTGCCCAAAGCGTGACTTGGATCTCCTAGCACTACTTAACTCGTTATCCCACCTCCGGCCTTCTTATCATGCCTTCTTTCACCAGCTGGTAGCCAATCCCTGAGCTACTTTGAGAGTCACATTCATCAGCCCACTCATCTTTCATGACTGTAGAACCCTGTTTCAGGTCACCTGTTAAGAAGGTCTTGCTAATAATTCATTTATTCAGCAAAATCGTTGAACAGTTATTTTGTGCCTAGCAGTGTGCTAGTCTCCTGAGTTGCAATATGAAACAAAGCATAAAATGCTCTGCTGGAGCATACACTCTAGAGAGGGAAGAAAAATAATTAAAAGACAGTTATAAAGCAAGGTCAAAAGCACTTAACCTCACCTAAAAGTAGCTTTCTGCTATTTTTAGAATAAAGATAATTCTGCTCATATTCAGGCCCCATTGCTTCTCAGCCTCACTCCACACCAAGGCCACCCCACCTTGATTTCTCCATTTCAGCCATGAATGGTTCCCACATTGACATCGCCATCCTTCAACTGCAGGAACTTCGCACAAAGGCCCAAACCCCTCTTCACTCTTCTCTTTGCCTAGTTAACACTTAAACTTCCTTTACAGCTAACAGAAGGTCGCTTCCTTAAAGAAGACTTCCTTAGTTTCCTCTTCATAATTTTACTTGAGTAAAATTTATTTGAGTGCTTAACTGGCTGCCTCCTCCACTAAACTGTAAGCTCCAGGGATTAAACTTGCTTTTGCTGACATCATATCTCCTGTCTTTAACACCACTGCCTGGCACAAAGTAGACAATTGATGAATATATGTTGAGTAAGTAAGTTAGTGAATTAATAGAGGCTACCTGACGTCCAAGTTGGAATCTGAAGAACAGTAGGATTTGGAATAGCAACGAGAGGGGTTGGGCATTCCTCACTGTTGTGCTGACTTCTCTTCTTTCTCTGCTCACTTTCTCACTTTGAGTAGAGCTTAAAAAGGCAGCTTTCTTGAACCCAAACTTACAGAATCTCCATCTGGAAAAAACTGTTGAAATTTTGCTGTCAGAGGAGTCAACCAGACATGAAAACTAACAGATGCAAAACTTGGGAGGCAGGGAAGATGAATCTTTACTAATGGTTGTAGCATTTCCCAATTGTGCCAGTAAAAAGTCAGAATATGTCAAATCATTCCCCTCATGCTCAGTTTGCATTTTGTAAAATAAAACACTATCAGCCACTTCTTAAGATTTTTATCTCCCGTCTCTTTGGGATCATAATTTGGTTCACAGACTGCATCAGTGATAAATTCTGTGTGGCACATCCTGCAATGGTGATTAATGGAAAATAAAAGTATGCTACTAAAGGCCCCCAAAAAACTATACAAAGTATTTCACCCCTCACGCAGCCCACCTCTCCTCCCAAGTACAGGGAAGAGGATGCTGTCTCCCTGTGAAGAAGCAGCCTACAAGCACAGACATCCTGCCCTGCCCTGTCCTACCTATAGCTTTTGACATAGAGCTACCTCTTTACAATCACATTTTCTCCCCAAGACCAATACAAGGACTGCCCTCCAAACTGACACAATTGCCAGAATGGGTGAATTGTTGTTTCAGGCTACTATATTTGCGGTTGGTTGGTTATGCAGCAATAGATGACCGATACAAGTATGTTTTTTAAAATTTTTTGAATCTTATTACATTGGTCAGAACCTCCAAAGCAGTGTGATGGCGTTAGGGAACAATTGCCAATGTCTATCAAATTCTGAAATTTTCATACACTTAGACCTAAAAATTTTGAATCTGCTTTATAAAAATGCTTGCACACGTGTGTGAAGATGGGAGCACAAACATTTATTCTTTATTATCTGTAATATTAAAAAATTGGAAACTACTTAAATGCAGAGAGGAATGGTTAAATTACACTTATTAATACCATATACTTTATAATTAATGATTAAATGTTAGAAGTGATATCATCAAAGTCAGAGGGGAAAAAAGTGCCTGCTATCACCATTCAACCTTCTTTTGAAGACTCTACCCAATGTAATAGCATTTTTTAAACAGCACTTATGAACATTGAAAGGATGGAGCAAAACTTTCATTATTTGTAAATGATACGACTCTATACTTAGAAAATCCAATGCAATCAACTGAAAAGATATTGGAAATCATGAGTTCAATAAAATGGTTAGATTTAAGTTAGACTTGTACAATCAACAGCTTTCCCGTACAGCAACAATAACCAATTAGAAAATATGTTAAAGACTATATTTACAATAGCAATGAAATGTATGAAAAGATTTTCCCAGAGTAGTCATAGTGGTTACCTCTGAGAAGGAGAGGGGACTTACAATGAGGGGAAGGATGAAGAGGGAATGTTCCTCTTAAAGTGTAACCAGAATGGAGTACAATAAACTAGAAACAGCTAATCAGAAATGGTGAACACCTACAAATGTAACTCCAGATTGCAATGATCTTTAGGCAGCCAGATCATGTTGTTGGCCCATATTGAAGGGTTAACTAATCCTTTGTATTTTATTTTGAAGCGTATGCTACTGTTTAAGGTACCCTATCCTTGTGTAGTTAGCTATTTAGACCTAAACCTAAGACCTTACAAATGTCATGTTACATTTCTTGTTATATGGATCAATCCATTCTTCACTTGTTGAAATTCATTTTGAATTCTACCCTCCAATATCCCATCCATTCTTCCTTCACATCATCTGCAAACTTAATCATTATGATGACACTATCAACAAAGTCCTTTTAAAACACTGAATTACCAAGAGGTAATATGAAGGCAAATTAAAAATTGGAGGTTCCACTCTCATTTTTTATCACTTTTAACATTACATTTTCCACCTCAAACAGTGTAAATATTCTTTCCCTCTTTTTCAGATTCTTAGTGCTACTACAAGTCCTTATCAACATATTTTCAATGAGTTTTGTGAGCATCCTCCCATCTCTTGTGCAGTTGGGCTCTCTCTCTCTCTTCCCATATACATATTCTCTTGTTCTCCTAATTAAAATATTTTTGTATTTTATTGCCTGGTTTTAATTTTTTGACCATTGCATTTTTCTCCTAAGATACCATTCTAATTTGGTCATTTATTCATTCAATAAAAATAAGTTCAGAAATTATTATATGCTTGGCAATGTGGTAGACAATGAGACCTCAGAGATTAAAAGATACGTTCTTCAGAATATATTGTCTCATGGGGAAATAGACACATAAACAATGAAACCACGGTGATCTGTGTTCAATAAATAGGAATATGCAAAGTGTTATGGAAGTAGAAGCACACAGGAATGATTAGGTAGATGGCCCTCCAAACTTAACCTGGGTACGGGAGGCAGTGGGGTTAAGGGACCCCAGGGAGGTGACAGACACTGAAAAGGTAAGAGTCATTTGCAGTAACGTGTTGGAACTGACTCACACAGCTCAAGAGAGACACACTCTTCCCAACTCTATCTTCAGTGACTTCAGGTTAGTAATTGAAATTGGTCATGCAGAAAGTATTTACATAACAGAAATTGGCAAATACTACAAATCTAGGCACTTTTATTTTCATCAGAAAGTTGGCTGTTAAACATCTACCAGCACACCACAGAATCAATGGATTGGAGGAGATGTTATAATTTTTTTTAAAAAATTGTTAGAGTTCTGGAGGGAATGAGCTGGAAAGATAGAAAAAGGTAGCCCGGGACTGGAATGCCAATGCTGAGATTTTAGCAGCTGGTGCAGGGTTCCTGCTCTTTCCTGTCCACGCCCTTCCCATAGCCACTCTCATTTGTTCACATTCCCCTGGGCCGGATTTGCTCCTCTCACCTGCTCCAAGTCTTTTATGTCCCTGTTTCCTCTTAGGAGTATTTCTTCTGATCTGCCCAAGAAATCAACTCAAGTCTGAGCTAATGACTTTTATCATTTTTGATACATTGAAATTATTTTTTGCCTTTGGGCAGAATTTCCCTGGCCACTTCTGCACAGAAATCAGGGAAAACTCATTTGTAATGAGGACTTTTTTCAGAATTGCTTATTTGACAACTAATGGCTTACTTGGTCTGAATACTACACAGGGAGACAAGAGAAAAAACGCATATGGTGGCCTCTGAGCAATTATACCAAGACCAGTAAAATTGGCCCAGAGAGTGTATACACAATCAAAATTTGCATCTCACCTCTGCTGTAATCTAAGTAAACTCATTACCTTTGGAGCATATCATTGATTAAAAATTACTGTACAGTTATTACAAATATACTGTGTATATAAGAGTAAAAAAGCCAAATGCAATGCCTGGTATTAGCTCTTGTCCTGGTATCTGATATTACACTAATTTTCAGATGCTCATTTGTGCCCCTGGGCATTCAGAAATATTTTCTCTGTTTATAAACATGTCAAGGATTCCCTTCTGTTGCTTTGATCATGTACAGCTGTTGAGTTAGGGCTAGTTTCAGAAAATGGCACTACAGGGCAAGAAGTACTGCATTCAGACTTTATCAACCATCTGGAGTGGTGAGCTGCTTTGAAGTCCTAATATCTCTCTGATTTGATTTCTACAAAGTAGGAAAGTTTACGGTAAAAAGTATATAGGCACAGATGTAATTGAGAGATGCTCATACTTTCAGAAACTTTTGTGCTTCCTGAAGAAATCTCAGTCTTTGCAGCAGCCACATGCACAGGATGATCAAGTGAACCTCCTTAAATCTGTTCAAGAAGGATGTACAGGAATTGTTTTAGAGACTTCATATTAGGCTGCAGCTGCTGCTGATAGAATCTTCTTCCCTCTACCCCACTCTTTATTTCATATCAGCTAGGAAACTTCTTTGGGAAGGTCCCAGGCATGCACTTTAGAGTTTTCCCCAACGAAATTGATACAATTATTCACCCAGGGAACTCTGATTCTACCTAACAGGAATGAAACCTGCAGCGTGGTACTTTAAACTCAAGCAGTGATACCCACCCCCCAATTCTTGAGAGTACCTCATCAGAGGAACAAAACAAGAATTACAATCATACATCAGTGAGTGATTTCATCCCTCGTCCTTAATAATACAAATGCATCCACAGAAATTACCTCTTCTACTAAGAATTGCAATTAACTTCATACATGTAGAAGATGTCACTAATTTAAAGTAAAAATGCAACTAAAAAATAATTTGTATGTATATAACTTGAGAGAAGTAAAGGCCAAGTAGAATGCCTTAATTTATCCCTGGTCCTGATGTTTCACATATTATCTAACTTGCAAGATGTTTACATACATTCTGAACACTGTGCATTAGTGGTATATATTTTTGCAAACATAATAAATATGTAGTTACCTAGAATAACGTACCATTTAGAATGTTTTCAACTTCATGTAGTATAAATCCCAACTCAACTGGCTTAATTAAACAGGAAAATCAACTATCTCACATGACAAGTCCTGAAGTTGGACAGCTCCAGAAATGATTGATGTAAGTGAAGTAATAAAACACCCAACTTCTTGCCATCTTTCTACTCTGCATCCTTTATATGTCTGTCAGCTGTGTCTCTGCTCTCTCCCCTCATGATCACAAGACGGCTACTACTGTTCTAGTCATTATATCCACAAAAAGCAATATCTAGCAAAGATCTATTCTTTCCTTATGTTTCTTTATAAGAATCAGGAAATATTTTCTAGACGCTTCCATCCAATTACCCTTCGATGTACCCTAAAGCAGTCACTGGTAAGGGGAACAGGTCTACCAAGATAAGCTTAGATTGTTCCAGATTTGCCCTTGGGTCACGTGGGGGAGGCTGTCCTAGAACACAAAATCAGGATCTCCTAGCGAGTAAAAAGCTTATAGTAAACCAGTAGGCTCTTCAGTGATGGAGTTGCCCAAAAGTCTACCCTGTTGCCTTCTATTTTTACACTATTCAGATTGCATAATTTTACCTATTTCCCTGCTACATATTTGCCAATGACTCTCAAATTTACATCTGCACCCCACACTTGTAACCCTAGCTTTAGACTCAAAATTTCAAACTTCCAACTATTGTAGATTCTACAAACTCAATACATAAGTAGAACTAGTTATCTTTTCTCCTATATTTGATCTGCATCTGATATTCTTTATCATAACTAGTTAACTAGATAACCAGTCTACCAAGCTAGAGAACTCAATACCATTCTTAATTTAGCCCTCTTCCTCTCAGTACACATTCAGTTGATTTCCAAATCATGCTGATTCAATTTCCTAAATGTTCCTCAAATAAGGCCTCTTCCACATAACCTCCAACTTGTTCATATTACTCAAGTTTCTCCCTATCCTTTTGTACCTCCATTGCCACTAGGATGATCTTCCTCAAACCAAGGCAAAATGTCAGTGCCCTCCTTAAATGTTCTGTGAAATCTTAATTGCCTACAGAAAAAAAAAAAACCCAGCATCATCTTAAGGTCCATCACCATCCATGTCCATCCAGTGTAGCCTCCTCTTCAACCTTCCTATTAAGCACCTCCAAAGTCCTGCACCCTGAACTTCTGACCATTCCCCGGTGATGTCCAGCCTTTTATGAGGTTTGCTTTTGTGTAATATAGTTTCCACCACCTTGATTTCTCTCCTCCAATTTTCATTTTGGAAATTCTCGACCATTCTTTAAGATTCAGTTCAAAATATTATGTTATATCCTCAAACAACTGATTTAAAAGTACCTGAAAAAGAATTCAACTCCAAAAATAATCAAAGAAATGCACAATCAAACAATATTGGCTCAAAAACATTATGCTAAGAAACAGGCACAGGAGGCTACACACGATAAAATCCCATCTCTATGAAGTGTTAGAAATGACAAAATTACAGTGAAAGAAAAGAGACCAGAGGTTGCCTAGGACTATGAGTAGGGACCAGGTTGTCTGAAGGACACAAGGAACCTTTTGAGGGTAACAGAAATGTTTTAAGTCTGTGTTGTGGTGGTTATATGACTATACATTTTCTTTTCTTTTGAGGAAGATTAGTCCTGAGCTAACATCTGCTGCCAATCCTCCTCTCTTTGCTGAAGAAGACTGGCCCTGAGCTAACATCCATGCCCATCTTCCTCTACTTTATATGTGGGACGCCTACCACAGCATGGCTTGACAAGCGGTGCCATGTCTGCATCCGGGATCGGAACCAGTGAACCCCGGGCCGCGGAAGCAGAACGTGTGAACTTAACCGCTGCACCACCGGGCTGGCCCCTGTATACATTTTCAAAACTCATCAAACTGTACATTTAAAATGGATGAGTTTTTGATATGAAAATTAGACTTTAATAAAGATATTAAAAAGACTCTTTCACCCAAACTTTAAGAAACACTTTAAAAACAATATCGAACTAAAAGTTTCACCTATTACATTGGCAAACCTTAAAATTTATACTATCCAATATCAGTAAGAATTCACTAAAATATATATTCTCTTACATGACTGCACTGGAGTAATAATTAATAGGAGGCTTTTTTAAAGTAATTTGAAAATGTATATCAAGAGACTTGATTTTTTTCTGTACCCTTGAATCTGGTAATTTTACTTCTGGGGATATTTTCTTAGGAAATAAAAAAGGTTTATGCATAAATATGTCCCTCGAAATATTTCTTTATTATATTAGGCCTCCGAAACAACCCAAATGTGGCCACAGAAAAAAAGTAGTTAAGTAAATCGTTAGCACTTCACATTTTAATATCGTTTCCTCAGGGACTTCCCAAATCTCCTAGGCAGATGTTCCAGTCTCCATAGTTCCACAGCCCTGTGTCTCTGTCTCTGTGACAGCACTGCTCGCTGTGTATTGTACTTATTTTTATTAGTGATCATCCTCACAAGACTGCGGCCTCCCGACAGCAGGAGCACATCAGAGTCACCTTCAGAGCCCCACCCCTAGCACAGGGCCTGGCACATAGGAGATGCTCACCTCAAACCGATAAAAATTTTTCACTGGAAAACGTTTGCCTAAGGTCCACCAGAGGTCCTTCCAAGTGATCTGCAGAGCACGCGACCCTTTATAAGGACATAGTGTCTTGTGTCATGTTGTCATTTGATTTTAGAGGCTTTGCACTGCTCAGCTAGATACCAAATTTAATACAGTCTTCAGAGTCTTTATTTTCACCAGTAGATGTTTAATCATTCTAATACAGATATCTAGCGGCTCTGAGCAAAATGTGTCTGCAAATGGGATTTAAAGATCGTGTCTGTATTGCAACTTTAGTCAGATGCCTAAGGGGCCTGCCATTGTCCTCCTTTCGGTCCCACGGGTGTCCAAGTGCAGTGGCTTCCAGCTGTTGTTCTGCAGCTGAACGTTTTGCTCTGACTGTTAAAAGGAGGAGTGTTCCCAGAACTCCACTGAGTTCCCTGTCAGTGACTTACCTGATGCCCATACCGCAGGACCTAAATGATCTCAGGTCTCACTCGATGCAGGATAGTTTATGTAGATTACAAGTCTGTTTACTCTACTCCTCAATTCGAAAGCCTCTCTGAGGTCTTGTCCTATGCCTGTTCTTCAGTGCCCCCATCTACCTAATATAATGTTTTGCGCTTTTGGAGAATTCAGTAAATGCTTGTTATTACCTGATTGACTGATAATTGTTAAATTTGGGTGACATTTAAGGTAATTATAGATCATATTTGGATGGTAGTTTACAGTTGACTAAGCACTTTCACGTAAGTACAAAGAAAAAGAAATGAGAATATACACGCCAACATTTCAGGCAAAACCTGGTAGATAAGAATGCAAAGTTATGTACATTTGACTTTACTCTTTATTAAGATTAATAGCACTTCATGTGAGAAAAAAGAAAGTGAAAATAAAAATGATAAATTCCAAGAGTTCAAAAAAGAAGAAAATGTAATTTTTCTCCCCTATACAGAAGACATCAAATTGTGAAGGATTTTGAAAACTACACCTTTGTGTTTTCTTAGCACAAAATAAAGTTAAAAGGTCCTAAATGGTAATAGCACAAAACAATCTTCTTCATTTTGCCCAAACCCAAATTCATTACACCATTAACTACACTCCTTAATCTCCCCACCAACCTTCTCTGCTCAGCTTCTCTGCTCCAGCTATGGCGCCTCCAGCTGGTTGCCCAAACCCTGTGGTCACCCATGAGTGACAGTTAGGTGTATGATTGGCATTTCAGAGAGTGAATGTATTCAAAATGCTGAAACATATGCAAAACCTATATTTGATAAGGCAATGACAAATCTGTGAATTAAGATACATATTAAAGACATGGACTGGATTGAAAGCAAATGGAAATGAAACCATCCTATCTTTTATAGAATCTTCGGCATTTCTTCCCTGCCAATTAATCATGTAGTGAAATGTCTTTTGATAAACTAATTTTTGACAAATTAATTTCAATGAACTTGCTTTCGGCTAATTAACCTAGAGATGTAGACCCACTCAGAGCACCTGACCTGAAAATTCACCTAATTCAGATTCTTTAACGAACTTAAAAATGGTGCTTTAACTTGATCCTTTATAAAGACAACAGAGGGATCCCTAAAAATGGGCACATCATGGAAAACTTCAATACAGTAGTGTACCATAAAGTTAACTTGAGCACAATTATACATACAACAAACCATACAACAGGAATTTGCAAAACGGATAACTGAGGAAAATATTTCTGCTCTGGTCTTGTCCAGATTTTCGCTTCCTTTGCTATTCTAATTCTCATTTTCCACTGATCCTCCTCTGTGTTTGAGGGCGGTCCATAGTCTATTCTGGTTTGCAACGCAATGAACACTTCCTTATATATGGACATTTCAGTAATTCTTTTGAAGAAGAATTTTTAGAAGAATTCTTGTCTCGTTTGTATATAAGAATTCTCTGTCTTTCCGTCTGCATTTGTTCAAAGTGCATACTTTAAGTTCAGAGAGGTTCTGTAGTGCGTATTTCCTATATAGCAGGGTTTATATTGCAGAATCTGCACCTTCTGGTCCTCCAGGATGCTGTCTCTGGGTCTGTGCTGGACTCAGCACCCGTATTTTGTGGATTCTCTGGCCTTCATTGTGACTCAGTGGAAGTTCCACAAAATCCTAAGTTTTTGGAAGGACAGGGGAGCTTTTTGGCTGCCGAAGACTAGGAAACCCCAGACTATGAAACTTCCATGTCACTCTAGTAAATCTCATGCCTGGCTGGGGCACACGTGGGTGGTATAGAGACCCTATATAGAGGCTTTTGCATAACAATGTGAACCTTTGCGGGGTTTCCTTTTCAAATGGAATTTAGCTCTTCCCACCAAGAGCTATAAAGCATAAGATGTCAGGGAGTAGCACCAGAGAGTGTGATTGCACACGAGGAAGAAAGAAAAGAAAAGAAAATGCCTTAAGTGTTTTGCCTAGTATCGGCCTTGCTTAAAAAGCAAGATAATGGAAAATGCTGTCTCCAATGTCAGCATCTGGAACGTTGTAAGCCCAAATGGCAATATATTAAGAATGCGTTTGGGATTGCTTACGTGGAAAGGTGCTGCATAAAAACCAGAACTCATCTTAAAATGACTCCTCATCATAAGTCGACCATTTTGTTACAAGAACGCTTGAAATAAGAATTCTTGAGAAAATATTATAGACAACAGTAAATACTCCTTAAAGTAACCTATGGACAGCACCAACACTTCAGCCAAAAGGAAAAATCCCAACAGCCAGGCATTCGGAGGATTCATAACATTCCTACAGGCATCCCTGGGTAAATTGATACTTCGTATTCTCAATGTTTGAATGTAAAGAGTGTCCCAACCTCCTTGCTGTATATCATTCCTGACTGTTGGATACACTGTTATGTGTTTCACCTTCCCACAAGGCCCAGCTTGTTCACAACAGAGCACTGTAGAAGACCCCACACATCGCGAGGCACTGTTCTAGGGACGACCACTCGGAAATTACAATTTTTTAAAGCGTGAATAAAAAAGAAAATCAGATTTTTTAGAGGTGAGTGCACAACCCCATAAACCATGCAGACCTTCAGTAGAAACTAATCTCAAACCCCCTGGAAGATTAATCCATTTTTAATGAAGCTCAAAGCAATGATGCTGATACAGTTGTATTAGCTCCACATGGGCACATTAATCCTAAATAAACTTTTGGCTTTGTTTGGGAAGCAATTTCCACTTTCAAACTTTAGAAAATGTATCAGGACCCAAGGAGATATTTGCATTTAAATTATAGTACATGCTTTTCATATCAATTACTCGGGGCGGGTGGGGGGAGACAATCCTTATGAGATGACCAAAATAAAATTGACACAATATTATTTACGCAGTTTGCTTTCCAAACTCATGGAGCAAAAGAAGAAAAGGCTGCCAAGACAGAAAGTTGACTTTGATCACATAGAGAGAATGTGCTATGGAAATAGAATGTACTTCCAGAATATTATCACCTGTTAACAAATGATTCCCATGGAATGAGTGAGCAAAGTTGACTGCACCCTGTTAAAAAGCACAGCTTTCCCTCCTTACCTCACTCCACCCCAAGGAGAAGAGCTCCAGAACAACGGCGATCCCGCCACCCCAGGGGCAGCCCCTGCCTACCTCTGACACTCTCTGCGGTCATGGTTCCGTGACAAGCTTGTTCTCATGTCAGGGTCTTTACACCTGATTGATTCTGCTTGAAACCTCTTCCATCAGATTTTGCATCTCATGTCATTCAGGCGTCTGCTCAAATGTCACCTCCTCAGAAAGGCCTTTCTCAACCACCCTATCTAAAATGCCCCACACTGCCCTCCCTTTCATAAACTGACCCTTCAGTCTGCTTTATTGTCGCTTCACAATCCTTGTCACTGCCTAAAATTATACTGCTTATTTGGTATCTTACTGATTTTCCATCTTCCCAACTAGAATGGAGCTCCACAAGAACAGAGACTTAGTGTTTTCATCACAGTATTGTCTGCACCTTTTTTATCCTCCTTAAATACTATGGGAGGAAGGAAGGAAGGATAAATCCAAAGGTAGATAGAAGGATGAAAGATGGGTGGAAAGACAGTGAGAGAACAGATGGAAGAATGGATTTCCTTTTCTAGTGGCTGCTTCCCCATAAATACATTCTCTCTCCCATCTTTAAGAATATAAAATCACCAACTTCCGTGAACTTGGTATAGTACACCATTTCTTTCCTTCCCTTCATAGCTAAGCTCTCTTAGTAACAGCCTCCACTCCCTTAAAACGTATTAACTCTTTTTTTATACTTTTATTTAGTAATGTGATTAGAAAAGCAATAAGTGCTGACTATAACAATCTAGTGTGTATCTTCCCAGTCTTCATTTTGTTTATATAAATATAAATACAATTATAGAGAGTTGTTTTTTAAAAAAGGAACAGGCTATGCTTACTATACTATAACTTTTATTTTTTATTTAATAACATATTGAGGATATCTTCTGAGACCAAACATGTAGATTTACTCCTTTCTTTTTAATAGCTGCATAATATTCCATAGCATGAATGTACTATATTTTATTCAACCCTCTTGATGGACATTCAGGTTGCTTCCAGATTCCCACTATTATAACCATATTGCAATAAACTCACTCATACATATGTCTTCACATACTCACACTTTTATTTATGTTACATAAACTCCCTATTCAGCCTTAAACTTGCTGCAATTAATCTTCTGCCTGCTCTCCCAGCTCCAATCACACTCTACAGCAGATGTCACTACCTAAAACCCTACCACTAACCCCTTCTTCCCCTGGAGTTCTATAGGAAAAGCACATATGTAGAAATGATAGCCAAATGGGAACCAGACTTTGGCTATTTCAATAGTTGGATAAGCACTCAGTGCCTGGCTCACTGATAAAAGTCAGGTTAGTGAATTCAGCTTAAAGCCGGGAGGCCTTAAGGAGGCTGCAAGACCTGTGAAGGCTCTGGGATTTCACCCTACCTGCAAGCTAAGAAGTTAGCCTGCTACAGTATCATGGATGCTTGCAGAAATCACAAGGCTCTTATGTCAAAGACAAAAGCTGTATTATTTTACTGTATAGCAAACAGCATAAGCTTCACGGTCATATCCGTTATGCTTGTCCCAAAGTCCCATGGGACAACATAAAGCAGCCCAGGTGGATGCTGTTCACACAGTAGGTTTCATCACAGCCAAGGAAACCGAAGCTTAGGGGGCCCCAATCTTCTATAATGGACTGCAACTAGACCTGCCTGAACTTTGCCCAAAGGGAGACTGTCTTTATTACACCGGAGAATAAAGAAACCTTCCCTCTGCCCCACAGGAAGACACTATCTCCATCTCCCAAGGCTTTTCACTATACAGACACCCTTGAAAGTATAACCAGTGCCTCTTCTTGCAAGAGGTGCAGATGTGAGAGAGTACCCTGTAGCATTGTCTCCTAGTAAAGTACCTACTCCCTCCCTCCAATTTTAAGATGGCCAGTTTGTTGGTACCAAAACTAACCTGGCTTATTACCTCCATGAAGAGCCAAGAATAAAAAATAGAAACAAAGAGAATGAAGGATAGCCGAATTTACCACAAGAAAGGAGACCCTCATCAGAGGTGCTTACCACACTAGAGAAAGCGATAACAACAAGAAAAAGCCTAGCACATCGTTTCCGGAAGCACAAGTCTTCCTCGTGCCTGTAGTAGGTTAAACGGTGGCCTGCAAAATGACACGCCTACTTCCTAACTCCTGGAAACTGGGAATGGTACCTTATTTGGCAAAGGGTGTTTGCAGATGAAATTAAGCCAAGTTCTGTTCTCCAGAACTGTGAGACTGAATTTCTATTATTTTAAGCCACTCAGTTTGTGGCAATTTGTTATAGCAGCCACAGGAAACAACTATGGCAGCCAACATATTTCTGACCAACATTGTGACTACCATTGCTTCCAGAGCCTGAGTTTCTAGGGCCCAGGAAAGCCCAGGAGGCCTTCTTACCGTTTTCCAGGATTCAGAGCCCAGAATACCTCACACTATTTCAACAGCTACACTATAATTGCCTTCTGCCACATCTTCCCTCCAGTGTCCCTTTTTCTTTTGTTCTCAGTCCTTTTAGGCACACATAGCTGAATTGTAAATATTTTAAAATTAGCTGTTGGCATTTACATCTATTTTTGTTTGTTGCATTAGAATGCCTTTCTTCCATCCTTCTCTGTTACCTTTTCTTTACGACCCAGAATTTTTTTCCTAATATCTATCTGCAGATTCCACCTTTTTCAATTTGTTTTAGAAAGTGATGTGAGACGAATGGGTTCCATGTCTGCCAAAACAAATCCTGTCCACCTTCCCTTCCCTGAAAAGGATAATTCTCACATAAAGGAAACCATGCATCAGGCCCAGCCCTAATGCATGCCTGAACTCGTTGTGTTAGGAGCTGTCTGACTCCCATTTAATACAGCTCATTGTCTCTTCTTCTGAGTCTTGTCACCATACATTTCCCAAACATGTTCCTTCATGGCATGAGCCAAACCTGCCTCCCCACCTAAACTAACCACAGCATCTTAAAACTCCCTTGGTAACCACTGACACATTCTGTGCTGACTTTCCCAGCCTTCCAATATCAAATTTTCCAAATCTGTCCCAGTCACCAAGGGTAGGGTTCCCAATTTTTCTTATTATTTGCTCCCTGCCTGCAGCATTTAAGGGCACTTTTCAGTAGTTTCTTGTGTTCTAGGCTCCTTCTGTATGTGTATGGGGGGTGGGAGGGGCAGGTGGGGAGTTATCCTAGTTTGTTTTCTAAAATCTTCAATCCTCCTTCCCAGTTCTATCTTTAAAAGCATTTAGATTTGTGTAAATGTTTTCTTTTCTCTTTCATCTGTGACTGCCCTCGCCTTTAAAATCACAATCCTTCTCTTGAGAAAGTCCCTCTTTTTTCATTGTTTCTCCATCAATGCACCCTTCTCTGCCACCTTCCAGTCTCCTGAGGCGAGATCTAAAGCTGTTGTTTGTTTATAAGTGTGCCCTTGTTCCCACCATCTCTGAATAAACCTGACTCCTGTAGACAGTGTAGCACAGGCCTTTTAAATTTCCTCTTAACCCTTGGATTGGTAAAATTCTTTGAGATTTTTGTCTATCACAACCCAAGAATATAACATCTTGGCTGTATAAGAAGGCTCTGCTTTCCTCTTTATCTCTTCATTGATAAGATTCCATCAACCCTCAATGATTCAATCCACAGTATGAGTTCCTGAAATCTACAGCCCAGTTACTATCTAGTTCAGAGCCAACAGGAGACCCTATGGGATTGGAGGACAGGACAACTCCAGAGGCCTTCGGACAGATCAGCACCCAAGTCCCTCTTTGGCCTGGGATTTGTTTAAACTAAGATAAAGAGGAGCAATTTGGGAATGTCAGTCCAGCGCTGCCTCCTCATGTCTCGCTCTGCCTGCCTGAGCCCGTGCCCAAAGGTGAGCTACTTTACATAGCAGTGCTTACTCATGCTCAAGGGGTCTAGCTGCCTTACAGTTTAAAGGCCTGATTTTTCATCCTGAGAAAGAAGATAAAGAAGAAAATAAACTTAGGTATCAAAATTTGTTCCATTCTCAAGTGCCTTTAAAAAAAGAGAACAAAAGAAAAGAAAAGGCTTCTACACTGCTGGTACAATCCTCTCCCCGATAACCTACACATCAGCAGTACCTACAACGCCAAGTGCTTCAGCTGTGCAGGAGCCCTGATCTCTTTGACTCTTTGATCCCAAATGCTCTTTCTCATGCATAAACCCATTCGGCCCCTCCCCCATTGGGCCCCAATATAATTTGGATTAATTGACAAACCTTTGCCTATTTTATCTCCCAAATCCAAAAGTGAGATTTTATCTAATAAACAAAGCAAGAAATTAAAAATATATCATTGCAAACTGAAAAAAAATGCCATGAAAGTAATGAATAGAGAGCCGTGGTGCAGAATAAAGGAAGTGACCTACTTTCGAGGCTCAGGCGAAGCCTCAGGAGGAAGTAGTTAAGCTGAGAACGAAAGGACAGGACGATCTATAGACTGAATCCATGTTTATCTCTTTCTACCTCATTTATAGTTACACAATATT
This sequence comes from Equus asinus, assembly GCF_041296235.1. Taxonomy (NCBI): domain Eukaryota; kingdom Metazoa; phylum Chordata; class Mammalia; order Perissodactyla; family Equidae; genus Equus; species Equus asinus. The sequence goes on along the minus strand of NC_091813.1, from coordinate 36,804,561 downwards.
AAAAATCTACATTTTTTAAATACATTGAAATAGAATACTTTGCCAGTTGGCTTGATCTTTTCTTCTTGGAAACTCAAATTTGGCATAATCACAAATGTAATTTAGAATTAAATTCATTTTGTATGTAAATTTTGTGGGCTTTTTAATTATTAATTTAATTAGCAGGCACTTCAATTCAAAAGCTATCTTAAAATTCCCAAATGCAATTGCTTTCAGTTAAAAGGCATGTGCTCCACTATCTTGGCAGCCATTTGTTAAGCAGGCATAATACATCAAAGTGTCATTCCCTCGTGAAATATAAACAAAGGCTGAGATTTAACATTACTTAGGAGATCGAAGATATTTATTAAATAAGCATTCGCAAAATCAATGTTAGAAATTCTGTAGCTTTTTGCTATGAAAAAGAAAAACTATACCCCAGATTCACAAGTATGCAAAAATAATAAGTCTAACATTTGGTTTAGATGGATTATGGTATTTAAAAACAAACAAAACAGGAGCTGGCCCCGTGGCTGAGTGGTTAAGTTCGCGCGCTCCGCTGCAGGCAGCCCAGTGTTTCGTCAGTTCGAATCCTGGGCGCGGACATGGCACTGCTCATCAGACCACGCTGAGGCAGCATCCCACATGCCACAACTAGAAGAACCCACAACGAAGAATACACAACTATGTACCGGGGGGCTTTGGGGAGAAAAAGGAAAAAGTAAAATCTTTAAAAAAAAAAGAGAAATATAAAAACAAACAAAACATTAAGTTAAAAAAATAACTTTGCACGTACAAGTTTTTCCTGATGAGAGGCAATTTGGATATTAATTAAGTAAAAGATTTATAGAAAAGAAGGATGTAGGTAAATTCTGTGCAAGAGAGTAGAAAATAAGTTTTCTCTGTCAGGAGCTACAGTCACAGATTCCGTGGGGTTGGCAGCTTGTCCCTATAAGTCTATTCAGTACCAATTAAACAATCCATTTCCATCAATTAGCCAATTCCAACAACAGGATAAACTACTAGCCAAAGTGCTTCCTGTAAATATATCCCTCTTTGTTTAGAAGTGGAGTGGAAACAAAATAAAATAGAGGAAAGAAAAGAAGCATATGTCCATCGAAGACTTATACATGAATGTTGATAGCAGCTTTATTTGCAATAGCCAAAAATTAGAAACAACCCAAATGATTAGCAACAGAAGACTGGATAGACAAATGATGGTATATCCATACAACAGAATACTATTCAGCATAAAAAGGGATGATCTATTTTGTCCTGCCCTGTGGCATAGTAGCTAAGTTCACGCACTCTGCTTTGGTGGCCCAGGGTTCGCAGGCTCCGGCCCAGTCCTGGGCATGGACCTAGCACCGCTCATCAAGCCATGCTGTGGCAGCATCTCACACACAAACAGAGGAAGATTCACACAGATGTTAGCTCAGGGCAATCTTCTTCACACACACACACACAAAAAGCCATGATCTATTGATAGAGGCAACAACATAAATGAATCTCAAAATAGTTATGCTGCATGAAAGAATCCAGACAAAAAAAGAGTACATACTGTATGATTCCACTTTTATAAAATCTGGAAAATGCAAACTGATCTATAGTGATGGAAGACAGAAGACACATCAATGGTTGCCTGGGAGGTTGATGGAGGCAGATGTGAGGGGTGTGAGAATTGGGGGAGGCAGAAAGGAGCAGTTCCAAGGGTATGAGGAATCTTTGCAGCGATGGATGTGTTGATTTTCTTGATTGTAGTGATGGTTTCACTGAAATATTCATATGTTAAAACTTGCACACTTTAAATATGTATAGTTTTTCATACTTTATTTTTCAATAAAGCTGTAAAACAAGAAAAATTCTGTGAGTAATATCAAGATGGATTAGATTGGGATGGGGAGGGAGCCAGAGAGATTAGTTCAGAGGCTATTCTAAGAATTTAGACAATAAATTTTCTAGAGTAGAACCAAAGTACTGGTAAGGAGAATTTTAATCAACTAAGAAAAGAGTACATGAAAAAGTAAAAACTCTGAATTGCCTTTTCAAACTACCAATTTCATACTTCAAGGTATTCACAGTCATTTGTTAGTTTAAGAAAGTACTTTAATCCAAGATGTTTCCTGATAGATGTCTGTTGAGAATCTGTTTAATGAAAAAGTTAAGGCTATTGTGCAATTTGCATATTAACCATTTATTTCTGAGTTGTACATAGTTTACTTCCAAGGAGGAGTTAACAGAGAGGTATGTCAAATACTGGTATGAAATGTGAGTGTACAAACTTTGAAGGTAACTAACAACTTATTCTCAACTTTTAAAATACTCATACTAGTGGGGCTGGCCTGGTTGCACAGCGGTTAAGTTCGCACGTTCTACTTCGGCAGCCCGGGGTTCACCAGTTCGGATCCTGGGTATGGACCTGTGCACTTGTCAAGCCGTGCTGTGGCAGGAGTCCCAGATATAAAATAGAGGAAGATGGGCATGGATGTTAGCTCAGGGCCAGTCTTCCTCAGCAAAAAAGAGGAGGATTGGCTGCAGATGTTAGCTCAGGGCTAACCTCTTAAATATTTATATATCATGCATGAGTTTGACAACATGGTCAGTACAAGATTAAATACATGTACTACAAGAATATTTTCTAGCGTTTAATATCCTATAGTTTTACAGTCTAAAATAATGTAAGCTGTATTCACTGGTATGATATTCCGAGACAAATCATGTGTTTCTCCAAAAAGATTGAAGGCGGTTTCTTGAGAAGGAAGTTAGTTATGCTCACCAGCCAACCCACCCGTGGACCTTGTTTTTGAGAGATGGGTTCATCCAGGTAAGAATGCAGATTTCTCAGTGGAACACACCCTCTCTATGGAATCAACTGGTTCTGCAAAATCTGTGGGTCTTCTTCAGTAGGCACCTCAGAACACCAGCGCTCTAAGTGAGCCTTTATTCTTTACTACCAGCTCCTTTCAAAGCCAGCAATATTAAAAAAAAAAAAAAAAAGAAGAAGAAGAAGAAAGAAAGAATATAAAGGACTATTCATTCGTTTCTCTAGAACTATCTTCATACCAGATAGATTACTGTTGAGCTGTATACGTGGTAGTCTCTGAGTTTGCTCCCCACAAGAAACATCTTCGACAAATTTCATTTTAATGTAATGTTATCTCAGTTATATAAGAAATGGTCATGTGGAAGAAGTTTCTGAATTTTCTCTAATAGCGTTATAAAAAGTTTTATGTTGTTCACTTTATTTTAAAAATATTAATGTCACTGTCCTTGTGAAAGAACCCATGTCTTTTAGAGTTTACTATCAGGAAATAGTCTGTGTCTGGGAGAAATATGTAATCAGTCCTGGGAGTCCTTCCTCCTTGCCAGATAGTTCTCCCCTGGTCCTTGAGCCTCCTCATTCTTCAGGTTCCACCTTGATAGGACCCCCCGGGCTGGGCATCTTAAACGTGTCTTAGATTCTTCACTCTCAAAATACCTCTTATGGACATTTTCTCCTTTCTTTTTCCTTTGCCTCGTTTTCTTCTTCCTCTACCGCTTTGAAAGTAGGCAGCATCAACAAATGAGGGGAAATAATTAAAATGCATATTTAAAATTAAAAATAAAAGCAGATCATGCTGAATCAAACTATTTCTGTTGGCTTATTTTGTGGTACACTCAAAAAGTCATGATTTATTAAAAGTCAATATTCAGATAAAAATCCCAAAACAAATATTGCACATTGTAGTGCTATTTACCAAGAACAAGTGACCTATTTCATCTAAATTGGAACCCTTTAATATGCTTCCTCAAAAGTTGCCCTGTTCAGAAACTGCAACAGAAACCTGGAGAGAGAAAAAGATTAAACATCTGGCTGAATATTTTAACAATATTGACTCTTCTTTGGTCAGTGGAAGTAAATATAGTGAGTGAGTCTGCTACAGACACATTTTTAAGTAGAAAGTCTGCTTTTTCTTATTCCCACTAAATAAATACTGAATGACTTTTGTAGATCTCAGTTGAAAGGACATCAAATTATTGATGGCTCAAAGGTTTCTGTCCAGCCTGTTTGACCCATATCGGAACATCTGCCCTTCAGAAGTGGAATGAGACTGGGGAATCCTTCAGCTCCCCTGAAGGTCAGAGTGCACCACTAGGGATCTTGTCATACCTAATGCAGGCCCCACCAGCAAAGGGATGGTCCTGGTAAGAGGTGACCACAGCTCTGTATTGGGCCTTGTGATCCCATGGTGGCTCATAAACTGAATAGACGCCCAGAACTCCAGTTGCTCAAAGCCTGCTGACAAAATGAGCAGTACCAACTCTTCCAGTCTGTAGTTCCGGGAGACCCCTTGAAGGAGCATCTTCCACAGATGTGGGAGAACTGGGGAGGAAAGCAACTCAGCCTCAGCAGCCTAGGAAGAGTCGACGGCCCTCCTCTGTCTCTCGCCACATCAACCTTGGACCCAAAACATTTTAAATGTGTTCTATGTCATCTGTTCAAGTTTCTGCCCAAAAAGACTCATGTGTACACACCTACATATGTCCATCATTTCATTTGGAATGAAAAGAATAATAGAGAAAGCCAAGAGGGTGGAGTAGAATAGACTCTGAAATAGGAGAAAATTGGTTCTTGTCTTGGTTCTGCCACTAATGAAGTCATGAAACTCTATGAGCTCCAATCCCCTCCTGCATAACAAAAGACTTAGAATAAATAATCTCCAAAATCTCTTGAGGGCTAATAGTCCAGAATCAGTGTATAATGACACTGCCTGTGAAAGAGATGGATGAAGAAGAGAAAAAGGTGCAAAGAGCAGGACTGGGCCTATATGGCCTGACTCCTGGTTGAACTCTGGCCTTAGGCTGCTCACTGCGGTTAGACCCAAAGCCTTGGGCCGTTCAGGACCAGCAAGCGCCCTCAGAGCAACCAGCAGCTTCAGCAGCCATTTCCTTTTTTGGATCCAAGCTTTCACTCTGAGGATTTCTCTTCATTTATTCCTATCCCAGCCATGCGTTCAAATTACATTTTTTATAGTTCATCCAGCGCTTACAGCATTTTATAGTTAAAGGGTTTTTCAGGCTATTTCATTGTATTGCCAGAATTAGAAGTTATTGTTCACTTTTTAAAAATATTTATCCACTGATTATGGATAATAAAGAAATAGGAAACAATACTATGGAGAGCATCCAAGTTAACATATCTCTGTAGCACAGTATCCCAGATATTTGCAATCAAGATTGAAAAAATAATCATCCAATGTCAAGGGATGAATCTGAGCTCATCGACTCTGGTACTTAAATCCATATAGATTTAGTACTTAGTACTACTTAATACCTATCTCTCTGAGATATTTAATTTAAGCTATGGTGACAATTCAGAAGAAAAGAACTAATCAGATTTTTCACCAAAAATGACACTTATAGTTCAATTTTAATAAAATAACAAAAGTAATTTGCTCATCTGAAAGCACAAGTGAGGTTTCAACAATATCATATATCGAGGGTGGGGATCAAACCCTGCCTTGGCCAGGTCGACCCTTCCTTCTCAGGTTCCTGAGAGAGCTACCACAAAAGGTCGTGACTCACGGAAAATCTAATTGCCTCTGTCTTGTTAGCTGGTGCACAGGGCTTCCAGCACAGGGCTCTGTGATAAATCTGGACTGCAGTGCCTAGCTTAGGCCTTGAGCCAAAGCAGGGCATCTCTGTCCCTATTAAATCTCAATATTTATCATCAACCACAGCCTGTAACAACAAGAAGTCATAAGCTCCTAAGTGCTTTTGTGAGAGAGAAAAAAGCAGGATAGCTAGGCCCAAGGAGTCCGGGGTTCATCTCACATATCCTCGAGCCTGAGGCTACAGGAAGAGGAGGAAGAGCTCAGCAGGGAGGCAGTCCCTTTCCATCCTGCATGCCTGCCACCCCTGGTATATGCAACCCAGTCAGAGTCCTGAATCTGATTAGCTTAGCACCTCCTTTGAGGGGTATGGAGAAGAGAAAAGAAGTTGGAAAAGGAAGGACGGCCCTCCTACCAACCATATATCCAAACTTTTTTTCCAGTCTCCTTGAAACAGAAACCAACTGTCCCAGCATTCAGCTAAAACAAGCCATAGTATTAACTATATACATATATTGATACATATATTGTTTTAAACATATATACATAAAAATTATGTGTGTGTATACATGCACATATATGAAAAAATTTATAACAAAGGCCACATTTTGCTAAATGAACTGATTCCTAAAGTGATAAGAATTTGTATGTACGCCTCTCATACAAGTTTTGGTGAGGAAGCATTTTAGTCCTGTACCCATATAAACAAACCATCACTGTAGCTAAAAATACAGAAATGGCCTCATGATACAGACTAGATAGTACATGAGACTCACTAAATAACATAGTGCTTGTAAACCACTTTGATTTTCTGTAAGAGAAACATAATATTGAAATAAACAATGTCAAAAATAAGATGAAAAATAATTAGAAATTTGAAATAAGAGATTGCCAGATGGAAAAAAGGGCACATTTTCTAAATAATCTCATGTCTAGTTGTTCAAACAAATGTATTATATAGCAATTTGGAACATGTTTCTAACCAAATGAAGTTCTATTTGTAGGTAGTCAAGTTCACGGGCATGCATGTATTTTAATATTTTAGAATAATACGGTCCTTTCGGGTAACACCACAAATAAAAATACTGAAATCTTTCCATGAAACAGATGCCTTCTCTTAGAACTTACCTTTGTAACAAGCCACTAATTCATGAGCTGACACCTTCAATTTATTTTGAAAGAGGAGAACAATAATAACTACTACTTGTTAAACACCTAACCAATCCAGAGCACTTTACCTACATTTTAAAAATAGCTCTATTAGATGGGCGGTATCGTCCACATTTTACAGATGAGAAAACAGAGGCTCAGAGAAGTAACTAGTGCAGCATCTCTGGTTGGAGCTAAGATTTGAGTCACCACATTCATGTGACAATGGGGCCTCTACACCAGTCACCTGTCCACAGTTTCACGAAGCCCCAGTGGTTCTCCTGAGCTGCCTCAGAGGGAAAGCTGACACAACTACTGAGCAGGCAGTGCTCCAGCTGTCCCACTCCAGCATCAATTCGAACAGCCTTCAAAGATATGGAGCCCCACTGCTCTGCACGCCCATTCTGACAGTCAGAGGTTGCTGTGACTCCTCTGCACACTCCACTTCATCCACTTGTTCACTGAAAAAACATTTGCGAATTCATGTGTGTGCCAGGCAAGGAAATTTAAAAATGCATATAATATAGCCAGGCCCTTCAAACATTTATATGTACTCAGACCAGGAATCTTAAACTCAAGTGCCTTTGAAGTCCAGGTAGAGAATAAAAATGATGGAAGCGAGCCAGATGTAAGCAGTAAGGAGTGTTGAAACACGGGGTGGTGCGGCAACCCAGAAATTAAAAACTACGAGAAGCTGCTACCACGTCTCGCATTGAGAGCAAAGGAAGAATGCGTTATTAGAGCCCCAGAGCCTGAGCCTGGGGGTGGGAGCTGGACCTGCAGAGGGGGTACACTAGCAGAAGCTGGAACTCCAAAGGACACACAACCAATGGCTTTTCCTCTCCCGCTTCCTCCAGCGTCTCTCAACTTCCTCTCATTTGCCAAGTCTAATGGGAAGCCAATGAGAAAGGAAGTCTGAGAAATGTAATGTGGAGGAGGCAGGCCTGCAGCACAGAGCAGAGCTAGGGAAGGGCAGGAAACAGATCTGACAGCACAGAGGCAAGTGACCCCTATAATCCAGACTCCTCGCTATAGGATTCTTGATTCCCAGGCCCCCACTCAAGTGACCCTTCTCCTGTCACATGATCAGTCTCCCTACCTACATCCTGACACCCTGTCTTGTAATGCCTGTGTTTGCCGCAGATATCATATCTTAATGCCGCTCTGTCCCAACCATAAATCCCTCTCTTGTTTGACCTGCTTCACTCTGAAGAATTCACATGGCTTCAAACCCTGGTTCCACCTTGTCATCTATCCCTAGAAGGCTTTCCTTCTCTGTAGGTCAAGCCTATGAGTTTTTCCATCAAGATTAAAATTGTTGGACACGGAGGTTGTCACAGCTCCATGTGAGTTCTCAGCATGCTGCCAGCAGGCATTGCTCAGAGACTGACATTCTGATACTATTCATAAGTAATTGAAATAAAAATTAATGCTGCTTCTCCCGCACCAGGTGATAATAGAGAAAAAAAAGTGGCAAAATAAAAACATTTGCTTTTAATGAATAATTTATTTACTTTTAGAAGCTGGATTAGAACTCGGCTGTGACAAATTCACTAACTACACATTTAAATAAGGCTCATTCACTTCTTCAAAATTTTTCCAAAGTGCTTAGCACAATTTCCATCTGAACTTTGACCTTTGATCTTACATTGAATAGCATCAATGGATCCTTCAAGCAAGAAGTGTCACACTAATTATTTTACGTTAATAAAACACAGAACCAAGAAGAAGAAGGTGGACATTACTTCTTTCAAAGTTCATTGAATCAGAAATCAAAATGCTTATTAGCAAGTATTTGCAAATTTCACACATGAGAATGATGTCATCCAATGTCTTTTTCTAAGGAAAAAAAATCACCTGCTGAGTGTTTTTCTTACCTTGAAGAATATCAAAATCAATTCCTTCCTAAATTGTTTCTCTTGTGGAATTTCACTTCCTAACAGCAGCACTCCAAGCACAGACAACTTTTTTAAATTCCAATTTTAAAAACTTCCAATTTTTAATTACTTTTTATTTCATTGAAATAAAAACTCCTTCTCCTGCACTGGAATTGTGCCTAGTAGAAATAGAATTTGGACAGGAATCATCAGATTGCATGTATCATCAATGAAATTCTACAAGGCAACTGACAGTTGAGAAAAACCAAAATTGAGGCAGTTACCTACAAATTTAAGAAATTAGTATCAAGTGACTTCTTGCATCTATAGATCTTAGCAGATGTTTTTGGAAGCTCACTTTTGGAAGTAATTCTTCAATAGCATCTAGATTTCTTAATAAAGTCATGATTATGATGTTTGGAACTCCAATGATATAGCTACAGATTAAATATACGTTCCCTTGATATCACACATATTTTAGTATATAATAGTTCAATTAGATGATGTAGCATCAATTAGATCCTTCATTTGATTTTAATAAAGGCAAACCCACTGAGTGTACTGATATTTCTACCCAAATCACACATCCTCCTAACACGCCTGCAGCCCCTCTCAGGAATGTAGGTTTTCCCAGTGAGACGCTCATTATATCTCACTGTGTGCCCTACCTGTGGAGAAGACTCTCTCCCTACTCTCTGAGTCATCCAAGAAAGCATTGCTTGAAGTGCATTCCACAGAACTCTGGTGCCTCAGGATACTAACAGGTATTTGACATACACCCATATACACACACATAAAGGAGTGTAGTCAAAGAATTTCAAGAAAGCCTGGATCAAATAAAGTTAAATGAGACTATTTTATTCCTGCAGGACTTCTCAGAGAATTTAATATGCTAATGTGTACTGTGAGTCTCCACAAATAGAATATAATCAGCCTTGTTTATTAGGATTATATGACCTTTTTGTCACAAAGCATCTCTTAGGGCTAATGTGCTGTGGAAACATTTCAGCAAATGATGCTCTACGGCCTTCTTCAGGAAGATCCTGTTCCATAATGTAGGATGAAGGAGCTCACACAAAAATAATCGAAGCCAACCAGGAGGCACACCAAGTAAAGGGAAGCATGGAAAATATGATCTGGGCTGGACGTAAACCGGGATGACTTAGGACTATGGATAATAAGAGCTAGCATTTATTTAGTCTCTCCTACATGCTCAGTATTTTGTGTGTTATCCTAAGCAATACTGTAAACAACACTTTGATGTAAATCTTATCTGCATTTTAAAGATAAGAAAACTGGGGCTCAGAAAGATTAAGTGCATTTCCCAAGAGCACACAGCTCACATGTGGCAGATCCGAAAAACAAAACTATGTGTGTCTTGAATCCAGTGTGCCTTCTCTATGCTACACTGCCTGCCAGAAAAAAATAGAAGGCAGAATACAGTGGTAAGTCGTGGTAAGAAGCAAAAGGAAAGAACACCGCCCTCAGAAACTCACGTCCCAGAGTGTTGCTCTAAGGAAAATTTGATTTCTCAAAAACAAATGTAAATTGCTTATGGCTAGGCTAAGTGTTTTCAAGCCTGCCATTCAGGACTCTGCATCTCATGGCTGCAGGGACATGCACTAAGGTCATGGAAGCCTCTTCATCACACCATAGGCTAAGCCATATCCTGGTCAAACCAACGCCTGTCAACCTTAGAGGATGCAGCTGGCTGGAGCAAGCCAGTGTGTGCTGGAGCTGGCCCTCTCCAGCTCACAGGAGCCTTTTTCATATCTCTTCTCAACTTCACATTCAGTGATGTCAGATTGGTTGCTTGCAATCAGCCACGGCGAGAGTATTTACACAATGAAAATTGGCAAACACTACAAAGCAGAGAATTTGTGGAGTTGCTTTTTTCCCAGAGAGATAGTCTATCAGCACACCACCATCTGAGTCTTAACCAAAAGGTAGAAGAGATCAAAACATGGCAGGACTTCCAGCTAAACAAAATACTATAGCCATTATCCTTGCTAATGTCACATTAAAATATTAATAATCTGTATATATCTGTGCTAATGGAGATCAGTGTCATGCGTAATGAGAGATTCAATTATTCTCTGCTGTCCTCTAATAAGCTGTACCATGTAGGACATGGCAGAGAACTACCTGAACAGTAGCAGTCCCTGGCCCCAGCCCATTCTGCTATCTCACTGCCCAGGCTCTGGAGGATCAGGGTTACTTGTTCCAGCCCGCAGCACGGCCCAGATGTGACTAGGTCTCATTTCTCTTTCCTACACATATCAATGGACCCCAAGCTGAAATCCTGGTTCCCCAAAAGCACACAGAAGGAGTAGCGAAGATACAGTATGCACAGGCTATTTCCAATATTCAAAAGGCCTAACATAAATAATATATTAATTTCTAATAAGACCGCACAGGCTGAGTAAATCTTAAAAGTTTTACATTTGTTCTGTGTTGTTGTTTTGCTTTTGGTTGTATCCATTCGATCTGGTCATTTTAGTTATCTTGAGCTGTTCCAATTTTTCTAACTGAAAACCATTTTGAGGAATTTTTTTAAACGGGACAATGAGCTAATTATACCATGAACGATCTTTGTATGATAGATAAATTCTCCTAAACTGGAGTGAAAAAGTGAAGAATTATTGAACACTTATGAGAATATTCGAAAGTTAAAATGCATTCTTTCTGTAAATTAGACTCACCCAGAGGAAGAGATCCTCACCAGAAATTAAAAGGCCAAGTGATGCATCCCATTTTCCTCACCATAAGCATCTTGAAAAGAGGCTTTTCATGGTGGAACCCTCGGCACGGGCCACTGCCTCAGTGACAGTGAGTGCCCACAGACTTTCACAGGAAGCTGTCCACAGAGGAAGATGGAAATGCTCCGCCTACTAACTCACAGACCTCTCCCCCTCCCTCCACCACCCCCTCTTTCACCAGTGAACTACTTGAGCCACCCATGGTCTTCCCTAAGGACAGAAAAAGGAAAGCTATAAACCTTACTTAAGTAATGTCGCCTAAAAGAAAACCAGTGTGAAGCCCTGCCCAGCTCTTGTGTACACAAACCGTCAGCAGATGGAGCCCTTTACTAATTCAACAATCCTTCTGGGCCCGACTTCAATGGCCTGTAATACAGTAATTGCATTCTCGATTTTTGTGGTTCACACTGAATTCTTGTCATCGCTAGGATTAGCTCATTACTGTATTTTGTAGGGAGTATCCAGGAACTACATTTCTACAACTGAATGGTAGGAAAATTAAGATGATGTTTCTTAGTATTAGCGATAATATTTGATATATCGCCCTTGTATTGTCCTCAGGGGTGTGAATGTGGTTCTTTAATTCATTCATTCCATAAATATTAAGACCTGCATGAGTTGCAAGAAATATCACATCTGTTTGTTCTCTATAAATCAATCTAATATCGATTTGGGGCCCCATCACATTAGGCTGGAGGGAAATTCAGTAATAAGTAGGAGTTCCTCAACCCCCAAATCAGGGTCCTGTAAAGGTTCCAAGGCTTATACAGTTTCAAAGGAAGAGAAGGCGTGGGGTTGGGGAGGGGGCTGCCTCTGGTCATTGGTCATATGTTGAACCAAGTTACCAAGATGTGTCTTGCTGGGTCCTTCTCTGCTGCTTCTAAGCCAACTGTGGGATACAGGAATCATCTGTGAGGCTAGAAACCTCCCAGTGCCCATCGGGTCTCATTTCCCTAGAAGGGGCAGCAGGCAGCCATCCTTCTCTGGGGTGTTGTAGGAAGCACTGCCCAATTTCCTGCTCCTCTGCAAAGCATAGGCGTCCCTCTCTTCTCAGCTCTGGGGAATCTCATTTTTAAGCCAGATAAAATGTTTCTCCCTTCCTATTTCCCTTAGAACAATAGTCAATAGCTATACACTGGAATCACCTAGAAAGTGGGAAAAAAAAATACTGATTCCTGGTTCCCACCTCCAGAGATACTGACCAAACTGGGGCACAATGCGGCTGGTACAACGAGGTATTTTAAAATAGCCCCAGGTGATTCTAATGTGCAGCTGAGCTTGAGGACTTCCCCTTCTCTCATGATGTTCCCATCAAGGGCTCCCTTTCCCCTCAGTGGGCTTGGCGTTTGGAAACCCAAGCCGGACAGGAAAGTGTCTTTTTTTCTCTCCCCAGTGAGACTATGCTGCTACCTACTTGAATGGACAGAAAAGAAATACCCGGAAGAAAAAATTATCGTCTCTACCTTATACAACCTTGTGAACTACATGCAATGCTGTATGCAAAGATGGAAAAGACACGGTCCTTTCCACAAACCGATTTGAGTTCTCACTTGAATCAGAGGGGACATTTCCTTTCAAGCATTTCCCATCTTTGTGCATTGAACGGTTCCATCATAACTGCTAAATGACAAGCTTATGAAATATACTATCAAAAATCAGATGTTAATTCTATAAATCTTTTTTTCTATGTGGTTTTTGTTGATGAGAACATTTAAGCTCCGCTCTCTTAGCAAATTTCAATTATACAATACAGTGTTATCAGCTGTAGTCACCATGTTATACCGTAGCTTCTCAGACCTTAATCATCTTAAAATTGAAAGTTTGTACCCTTTTACCAACCTCTCCCTGTTTCCTGAACTCCCAACTCCCAGAAAACCACTTTTCTACTCTCTGTTTCTATGAGTTTGGCTTTTTCTTCTTCTTTTTTTTTTTTCTTTTTTTCAGATTCCACATATAGTGATACTACTCAGTAATTTTCTTTCTCTGTCTGGTTTATTTCACTTAGCATAGCGCCCTCCAGGTTCACCCATGTTGTCACAAATGACTAGATTTCCTTGGTTTTTTTAAGGATGGATAATATTCCATTGTGTATATACCACATTTTCTTGACCCATTCATCCATTGACAGACACTTAGGGTGTTTCCATACCTTGGCTATTGTGAATAATGCTGCAATGAACATAAGAGTATAGACATCTCTTCAAGATAATGGTTTCATTTCCTTTGGAAATATACCCAGAAGTGGAAATGCTAGATCCTACGGTAGTTCTATTTTTGATTTCTTGAGGAACCCCCATGCTATTTTCCATAGTGTCTGTACCAGTTTACATTCCCAGCAACAGTGTGCAAGCATTCCCTTTTCTCCGTATCCTCGCCAGCATTTATCTCTTGTCTTTTTGTTGATAAACATCCTAAAGGTGTGAGGCGATATCTCATTGTGCTTTTGATTTGCATTTCCCTGATGATTAGTGATGCTGAACTCCTTTTCATGTACCTGTTGGTCATTTGTATGTCTTCTTTGGAAAAATGGCTATTTAAGCTCTTTGCCCATTTTTTAACAGCATTATTTGTTTTTATGCTATTGGATTGTATGAGTTCCTTGTATATTTTGTATACTAACCTCTTATTGGATATGCGTTTTGCTTATTCTCTCCCATTCCACAGGTTGCTATTTCATTCTGTTGATGGTTTCTTTCGCTGAGCAGAAGCTTTTAATTTGATATAGTCCCACTTGTTTATTTTTCCTTTTTTTGCCTTTGCTTTTGGTGTCAAGTCCAAAAAATCATTGCCAAGACCCATGTCATGGAGTTTACCCACTATGTTTTCTTCTAGGAGTTTTACGGTTTCAGGCCTTATGTTCAAGTTTTGTTTTTTTTTGTTTTTTGGTTTTTTTGAGGAAGATTAGCCCTGAGCTAACATCTGCCACCAATCCTCCTCTTTTTTGCTGAGGAAGACTGGCCCTGAGCTAACATCCATGCCCATCTTCCTCTACTTTATATGTGGGATGCCTACCACAGCATGGCTTGACAGGCCGTGCATAGGTCCACACTAGGGATCTGAACCAGCAAACCTGGGGCCACCGAAGTGGAACATGCAAACTTAACTGCTGCGCCACCATGCTGGTCCCTGTGTTCAAGTTATTAATCTATTTTGAGTTGATTTCTGTATATGGTGTAAATTATGGGTCCGGTTTCATTCTTTTGCATGTGGCTGTCCAATTTTCCCAACATCATTTATTTTATTTTATTTTTTAAGTGTAATTCTTTTTTCATTCTTCCCCAAAGCCCCAGCACATAGTTGTATATTCTAGTTGTAAGTCCTTCTATGTGAGCTGCTGCCACAGCATGGCTACTGACAGAGGAGTGGTATGCTTCTGAACCCAGGAACTGAACCCAGGCCACCGAAGCAGAGAGTGCTGAACTTTAACTGCCAGGCCATCAGGGCTGGCTCCCAACACCATTTATTGAACAGACTATCCCTTCCCCATTGAGTATTCTTGGGTCCCTTGTCAAAAATTGATTGAGCATATATGCATGGGCTTATTTCTAGGCTCTTTATTATGTTCCATTGATCTATCTCTGTTTTTATGCCAATACCACACTATCATGATAACTATAGCTTCGTAATATAGTTTTAAATAAGGAAATGAGAGGTATCCAGCTTTGCTCACCTTTCTCAAAAGTACTTTGGCTATTTGGGGTCTTTTGTGGTTCCATACAAATTTTAGGATTGTTTTTTTCCATTTCTATGAAAATTGCCATTGGAATTTTGATAGAGATTGGGTTGAATCTGTAGATTGCTTTGGGTAATATGGTCATTTTAGCATTATTAATTCTTCCAATCCAAGAACATGAGCTATCTTTCCATTTAGTTGTGTCTTCTTCGATTTCTTTAATTAATGTTGTATAGTTTTCAGTATACAGATCTTTCACCTCCTTGATTAAATTTATTCCTAAACTATGGACGTTGGGTGATTATGATATGTCACCATAAGTTCATCCTTGGTTAAAAAAAAAGTACCATTCTGGTGAATGATGTTGATAATGGGGGAGAGTATGCTTGTGTAGGGGCAGGAGGTATATGGGAAATCTCTGTACTTTCAATTTTGTTCTAAAGCTAAAGACACTCTAAAAAGTAAAAAGTGTTTTAAGAAAGCAAGCAAACAGGGAGAATAAAGAAGAAACGGGGGAGGCGTTTCCGTTTGTACTCCACCAAATTCAGCTGATTTCTTAAACCAGTTATGTAAGTATGAGAACCTGAGATTACTGATTGAGAAACATAAAATATCTGACATTTTACCTGCACAGAAAGCCATTGATGAAAATGAAATGCAAAGCATTAAGCTAAAATATTTCTTGTTAAACGAAAACAATACCTACAGACTCTGTGTAAGAAGATGAAAGAGATGGCATTTCAAACAAATAAGAAAAAGATTAATTTTTGAATGAAATATTTGAGTTAATTGGCCATCCATCCTGAATCTAATTATGAAGAAACAACAAACAAACCCAAACTGAGGGGCATGGAAGACAAAGACTGAGGAACTGTTCCAGATTAAAGAAGATTAAAGAGATGCGATTAACTGAAACATGTGATCCTGGTATGGATCCTAAACCAGAAATTTTTCGTTCTTTTGTTATGAAGGACACAACTGGGACAATTGTCACAATTTGAATAGCATCTATAGAACAGATAACAGCATTGTATCAATGTTAATTTCCTGATTTTGATAATTGTATTATGGTTATATAAGAGAATGTCCTTGTTCTTAGAAAATACACACTGAAGAATTTTAAGAGTAAAGGAGTTTTTTTTGTTTGGTGTTTTTTTGCTTTGTTTTTTGTGAGGAAGATTTGCCCTGAGCTAATATACATTGCCAATCTTCCTCTTTTTCTACTAGAGGAAGATTAGCCTTGAGCTAACATCTGTGCCAGTCTTCCTCTACTTTGTATGTGGGATGCCACCACAGCATGGCTGACGAGTGGAGGTAGGTCAGCACCTGGGATCCGAACCTGTGAACCTGAGCTGCTACAGTGGAGCACACAGAACTTTAACCACTAGGCAGTGGGGCCAGCCCCCAAAGGAGTTTTATTTTTGCAATTTACTCTCAAAATGATTCAGAAAAAAATATGTGTATATATACACATATATATGTATATATATATATGTGTGTGTATGTATGTATATCATAATTGTTTTTGTAATATTGTTGTGGTTACAACAATACAAATACTCCACAGTCCCCACTTCTTTAGAGTGACTGAGTTCCCACAATGTCTTGCTGACCTATACACATGCCCCTTGATTTCCCAACTTAAACATTTAGTTAAGCCTATGTATTCCTTCCTCAAATAGAATAGAGGGATAAACAGAATAAAATCCCAAAGGTCAGTAGACACTCTACTCTCAAGGAAGGGGAGCATAATTCCCCACCCCTTAATTGTGGGCTGTGTAAAGGGTCTTCTTTCCACAGAATGTAGTTTGGAAGGTGAGGGGAGAGTAACTTCACATTGGAGAAACCTGACAAACGCTATCTCAAGCCATGTGATCCAAGTTAATGCTAACAGTGCTAAGTCATACAGACAGCCTTGATACGATATGATGAAAATGGCACTTTACATCTGCGGTCTTCTTCCCAACACACGACCCCAGTCCAATCATTAAAAAAAAAAAAAAAGACAAATCCAAATTGAGAGACATTCTACAAAATATCTAATCAATGCTTCTCAAAACTTTCAAGGCCATCAAAAACCAGAAAATCTGAGAAACTGTCGCAGTCCAGAGGAGCCTAAGGAGACATGACAGCTAAAGGTAATGTGGTTTCCTGGCTGGGATCCCGGACCAGAAAAAGGACATGAGGTGGAAACTAAGGAAATCTCAATAAAGTATAGACTTTAGTTAATAATAAGGTATCAATATTGGCTCATGAAGTGTGACAAATATACGATATGAATATGTTACTAATAAGGGAAACTGGGCTTGGGGTATATAAGAACTTTGTGTAATAACCTTGCAATTTTTCTCTGAGTTTAATACTGTCCTAAAAAAAAAAATGTGGATTGGGGCTGGCCCAGTGGCGCGGCGGTTAAATTCACACGTTCTGCTTCAGCGGCGGCCCAGGGTTCGCTGGTTCAGATCCCAGATGCGGACATATGCACCACTTGTCAAGTCATGCTGTGGCAGGTGTCCCAAGTATAGAGTAGAGGAAGATGGGCATGGATGTTAGCTCAGGGCCAGTCTTCCTCACCAAAAAGAGGAGGATTGGAGGTAGATGTTAGCTCAGGGCTAATCTTCCTCAAGAAAAAAATTTTTTAAATGTGGATTAAAAACAAAAGTAAAATAGCAAAGGGCACAATACTGCATATGTATGTAAATACATATGACACACTTGTATGGGTTCTGATGGAAGGCAACATTTTCATTTTTTAAGTAATATATGCACATAGTAAAACATTTTTTCAAATATCACCAGAAGCTAAAAATTAAAACTAAAAGTGGAAAGTAAACAAACAAAAATTCTCTATAATAAAGGAGTGAGACACCAAAAAATTTGTTTTCTTAAAAAAATAACTCTTTATCCATAGAAAGCACTTTATGTTACTTTAGAAAATTTTGTGGAGTACAGTAACGTATAAGAAAAAAATCATCTGTATTCTCAATAAAAAAGATGAGAAAAATCATCTATAGTCATAAGAATAAACTTTTAACATAATTATTTATATTTTTAGTTTATTCTTTTCTTTAAAAAATAAAGTTTTTCCATAAAAAAGTAATACGTGTTGTTTTGGAAAAAATATAAATGCAGAAATGTAAAAGAAAAAATATCACCTAAATTCAGAAGAACAATTGATTTTTTTAATCTTAAAAATTACTTTGAATTGTTTGATTCCTCATTAGAAAAAACATTTAGAAAAATACTGAAAAGTATATAGTTTGAAGAATAAAATTACTGATATTCTCATGACCTTCTGTATAGTTTCCTTTTCCCTCCTGTATTTGGGTGTATGTGGGTAAGAATAGGTGTCACGTGTCAAATATGTACACATATATGCATAGTGATGTGGGAAAATGCATACGATCAATGTTTAGGTAAAGAATGAACAATGCAATCATGTATTTACAGTCGTAAATATATATCTTGAAATTATACTATTGTGTTTCTACTGTGCTTGAGTCACTTAATTTTAAACACATCTATATACCCCATCGTAAAATATTCTTCACTATTAAAAAAAAAGTCAAAGGGGGCTCTTCATGAAGTATGGAAGGTTGAAAATGAAATGGCACCTCGTACCCCTCCCTTCTAATCTTTGGTCCCCAGGACAGAACACCCTCAGAGCCCAGACATCCCTCTCTTCAGCTTGGAAAAGGCTAAGAGGTTGGGTTGAACCCCAAGCCATCAATTGCCACAGGAGTCCCTGCCAATCCAAGAACTCAGTTCTTTTCTGGGTTCCTTACACTTCCCCACGGTCTGCTAGGGCAGGGCCAGCTCCTTGCAGGTGCATCTCTCCAAGCTCCACGTCAGAATGGAAGCTGACTTTTTACTGGAACATCAATTTCTAAACCCCACTCAGAAAAATAGGGGCTTGATTAATATTATTAACTCAACTGCTTTCTTTTACTTAGGGAGATAAAGTTTAAATAATACTAGGATTCAAAATACTTTATGCGGCCAGGTTATGATGACCAGGACAAAATTATCTCTGATTCATTTTTTCAAAAACAAGCAAATTCACTGTAACTTTTTTTATCCTTAAAAAAAAATAATAATCTTTTTTAGAAAATTTGTCTTCCTTTATAACCAGACAGTTTTCCAGAAGTCCTTTCCTTTGCTTGTGTTATATCATGAGTATCTCAGTTTTGAATAGATGGCTGTATATGTTCCAGAAATTCCTCAATATTTCTTCTCTTCTGATATTTCTTCTCTCCCTGTGGTCATTGCTGTGATGGGTTTGTTTTAGTCGTGTATTTCGTCTGTCGTTTCAAAGGCAATTTGGGGAGAGAAGAGGTAAGTGCAGACACTGTCTGCTGATTTGGGAGTAGCTGGTTCTCATTTAGAGAGAGAACTCTGCCAACAGTGAAGAGAATGAATGGCTGGAATGTAAGCCTGGAGCCTGGGGAACAGTAGCTACTACGATAATCCAGATGAGAAATGGTGAAAGCCATAATTAAAGCCCCATTAGTGGGATGGAAAGGAGGAAATATATTGATCCCTGTTTTTGAGGAAATTTACTGTGTTGGTGGGAAGACAAAATACAACTTGAGTTTCTCAGGCTTTATCAGCCTGTAGGTCATATAAAGATCATGCAAAGAATAACATCTCAAATTTCACTAGTTTCCCCACCTCTCAAACAAGACGCCCTCCCTGGGTAAAATGTCCCTTTGTTACTCGGGGAGTTTCCAAGGGGTGGTTCACAGATGCTCACAATGTGTCTATCCATGCTGGGCTCCACTCCTCCAGTGAACACCTCCATATAACCATGCAGTGGTTTGAAATAATGCCCAAGCTGTAGCCAGCTGAAGCCCTTGACAAGCAAAGCTTTCATATTGGGTCAAGCTCAGTACCTCCTCTTTCTTAGAATGAGTTCTCACTCAAGAACTTCCGTTCTCATGTAAATAGATCACTGGTATGATCATATCCACTCTACCCCCCATCCAGAGTTACACGGACATAACTGAATCCCATCTGAATGCAAACTGTACTTACCACCCCCATTACACCCAAAAGAAACATTTTAAGTAATACAAAGTAGAAATTTGTTAAATTATAAGAGAATAATACAGACAACAACTAATATACATGCTCACAGATAAGAAGATCACTATATTTAAGGAGAAATTGTCTGAAACAAAGAACCAGAATTGATCCTTGAAGGTCTTTGAGTAGTTAGAGGCCTAGAGTGGTTAAAAGCTGGAAGAGTTCCAGGAAAATTGACCAGCAGGAGGACAGCTGTAGAGACACGTCTGTGTTCACACATCTAACAACCATGTGCGAGGCACTATCCCAGGACCTGGGGATGGACAGATGATTAAGGTTGGTCTCTGCCCTCTGGTAGCTTAAAGTTTAGCTTAGATAATTAGATCTGTATAAAATCCTTACAACTGTTAAATGTGGCAAATGCTGTACCTGCCACATATAACAGTGTTAATTTTCAAACAGAGGAGAGGCGACAGAAAGCTTTAGGGAGGAGGTGATATTTGAGTTGAACCTAGAAGAGTAGGTAGCATTATGTCAGGCACAAATAAGAAAAAGGGAATCCCAAGCGGAGGAAACAGCCCAAGCAAACGTATAGGGTGTGTTCAAGAAATTATGCCTATTGCTTATGGATCAGGAAGTTTGTGGGAGATAGGACAAGAACACAGGGCAAGCTCAGGCAGCAGAAGAACTTTAATCCCAGGACTTTGGATTTTATTCTGCAAGCAATGGGGATTCATTGAAGAGCAAGCAATAGCATTTGAGCTGAGTTTTTGTGGAAAAAATAAATCAGAAAATAGTGTTTGATATGGAAAACAAAAATGGAGAATACATTTATCTACAGAAATAAAGATGACTTTGGAATCTGGTTGAAAAAGATTGAAGTAGAAAAATGGAAGCCTTTTAAAGACAACAGTAAATGAATGGACAGGAAGCAACGACTATGAGAGGTGTTGCATAGAAGAATAAACCAGGGTGTAGCAATTGGTTGAAGTGACAGGTGCAGGCAAGGACGAGTCAAAGAGGATGGCATGGTTTCCAGCTGGGTGACGAGAGGTTGGTGGTGCAATTAACAGCAGTGATTTCAGAGGGGCAAGAAGAAGATACTAAGGACTCATTGAGGCTTGTCATCGGGCAAGTCATCTTCAGGGACTCAAATCCTAGAAAGGGTCCTCAATGCAACCTTTGGAAATTCATGAATCCCCAAAGTTCATACAAATTTTTGCTGTGTTTTGTTTTATTTTTTGTGGTTTTTTGGGTTTTGTTCAGTTTTTTGGAAGAAATACACACAAACACACAAATATAAATATAAATATGCTCTCAATCACATCTGGTTCCCCCCAAAAAC
Organism: Equus asinus; assembly: GCF_041296235.1. Classification (NCBI taxonomy): domain Eukaryota; kingdom Metazoa; phylum Chordata; class Mammalia; order Perissodactyla; family Equidae; genus Equus; species Equus asinus. The sequence continues at coordinate 36,783,163 of NC_091813.1, read as the reverse complement.
CTTGGTTCTACTGGTCTCAATGGATGGAGACTTCAGGTTGAGGAGCGAGTGGTGAGAGGTAATATGAAAAGGTTGATGGACTATGAAGGAACTTAAAATCTAGATAAGGGGTCTTGCAGAAAAAGGGGGAAACTGGCATTTTTGGAATTGAAGCAAGGAAAAATGAAAACCATGTTTTAAAAGGTTAATTTGAAATAGAATACAGAACTGATTGAAGAAAAAGCAACCAGAAGTAGAAAGACCAGTTAGGAGGGCTTTGCCACAGCATAGGTAACAAGAGGCACTGGTGAGAACAGTGAAGGCAGAGCCCAGAGAGGGTTCAGGAGAACATACAGGATTCAGTGAGTGACTAACTGTGGGGTGAGGAGGAAGGGAAGTCTGGCCTTGGTGATCACGGTGCAGTTAGCAGAAGTAGGGATGGCAGGAAGAGATGGGCCTTAGTGAAGAGATATGTTCTATGGGCTCAGTTAGGAGCAGTGTTGGGAAAGGCAAGCAGAAATGTTCAGAAAGTCATAGGAGTTAGAGTGGCCCCCAGGGAAAAGGTTACAATTGGAGACTGAGATTCAGGCATCAACACTACCAACAAAACCCTAAAGGAGCAGTTGTGAGAAAATGATTATTGAGGAAAATAGACCCAACCTTGAATCAGAATAAAAAGGAAACTATCAGAAACACATAAAATAGAAACAAAATGGCAGAGATGATCTAGACCCTGGTCCATGACCTTCCACTAAATAAAGACTGCAACCTGGTGACCACACTCAGTGCTACCAATCTCATGTTAGAGAGGAAAATAATAACACGTCCAAGCTGTGGAAAGTGCTCAAAGGCACATTTTTCAATTTTTTTTATTTGACATCTTGAAGCCTTGAAAAAAGGTCACCTCTTCTGAAAGTCTTGCCTCTCTATAAACGGCGTGTGGCCCTTCAGGATCCCAGGGAGAGTCTCTGAATTACACACTTTTTCCTCAAAAAAGTGTGGGCATATCCTTTCAATGTTAGCTGGAACAAGGAATTGTTCAAAATAACCAAAGCCAAATGGGAAATGCTCGCTTTTGCCCCTTACATCTCTGCCTTACCATCCTACACACCACACGTCTCTCTTCCTCTCCCTGCAGTGTCCGTCCCAGCATGGTTTCTGACAATCCATAATAGCTGCAGCTCCTGCCCAGCCATCAGGAAACAACAACCCCAGTTAACCCAGCACCTGAAAGGGAGGACACTTCAGGAACCCCTGGAGAAGATGAAAAAAGTGGCACAAGAGACGTTTCAAGCTGCTGCAGCCATAATCCACATTTAATAAGAGAAACGGTGCTCAAGGAAAGCCAAACTTGCTTCATTCTTAGGCCATGGATTCTTTTTAAATGTCTGCTTTAGAATCAAGCAGTGAGGGGAGAGAGGGAAGGAAGGACTCAGAGAGATACTGAGAGAGTGCTTGGGAAAAACTGCTTTTGTTTTCCTATGGCAGATAGAAGAAAATGAAGAATTCTCATCCAATTCATTGATCTTAGCTCTTTAGAGACTTTATTTTAGGAGTAATTAGAAGCTTTGTTCATGTCCAACAATTCTGCACTCAAGGAGAGCTGTTTCCTAGGTGAGATGAATTGACCATTTTGAAGGAGCCCATTTAGCATTTTTAGACTGTAGGTTGAAAAAGCCATTTTGACAGGATGCTCTATTTAAATTCCACGATGAAACATAACTTTTTGTTTTAGGCTAGTTTATTGTTTTTCTTATGAAAATGAAGCCAGAGATTCTTTCCATTGTTTTTACAGATATATAAATGAAACACGGATCAAACTATTCCCCTGAGACAGTGACTTTTTATATATGATATGGAGTTACACTGGAAAGAAACTAGTCTGCTATTCCAAAGGCATTTTGTTCATGGGTATTGTATTATTATATACAATATACAAGTTTACACATATAGAAAACCTCACGGAAATACAAATTGCTGCAGTATTGTTGGGAGTAAATTCTTCTTGAAATTTGTGCCAAATGTTATGCTAATCTAGCATCCCACCAGTAGTCACCCACCACCAGTGGAGAAATACAGCAGCCACATGGAAGAAAAATGTGAAAGCAATAACAAAGCCAACCTGGCGTTGGTCCTTATATTAGCCAGATCCCAGTCAGGAAAGAGAAATACGCCAAATATTTTAGCGAGAAGAATTTAACATAAAGAATAGTTAATCAGGTATCGAAGAACTGGAAATGCAAAAGGGACAATACTGAGGTAAGACAGAGGCAGTAACTGCAAGAAGCAGATACCACTCCTAGGGCCAGGGGAGAACAAAAGGAAGAGGTTGGAAGTATTAAAACTCAGCAGCTTGAAGGAGGGACCCCACAGAGCTGGCACCCAGATCTCTGGGGAGGGGGTGCCACCTGGCTGAGCTGGCATCTCTCAGGGAGTGCATTGAGAGTGGTTCTGAAGCAAACGCTACTGCTGGAATCAATGGACACTGCCAGCTCGAAGAACCATTGCAGGGGTGACGCTGACAGGAACAAGAAGAAGCAAAGTCCCGATTTCCAGTCTCTTTTAGTGGCCCCTTCAGACAGAACGTAACAGGAATCCAGCTGGTAAAGGAGAATTTTGCAGCAACTGAGCCCCAGCATCACAAAGCATAGTATAGAAGAGTGAGGTTAAAGCCCAGTGACAATAAACCCAGTCTTGTCCCACATTTTTAAAGGATCCTAATACGCTTAACCTTATTTCCTCTGCTTATAGAAAGTTTCCAAGGCAATTATATTATTTCACCAAAACACGTGCATCCCCTATGCAAAAAATCACAAGAAAGGGATTAAAGGAAAATGAGACCTTAGAAATAGATGAGGGGTCCTGGGATCAGAACAGCCATGAAGGGCAACGGTATGTTTTCATCTTTAACATCTGCCTTAGACTTTTCGGTTTAACTCTGCTTCTAGGGTTAGGGAGAACTCAATATTTTAGATTTTCATTGTGAAAATCGGTTTTCAAGGTACCAAAAAAAAGATCATGGTTCTCAAGAATCACCACTTCCCCCTTATTTTTTGTAACTGCTTATTGATGGAAAGAAATAGATGCTGTTGACTGGGCAGCCCCTACCTAGCTAGTCCTACAGGTAGAATTCTTGTCACCCAAGAGGATGGAAGTTCCAAAATCCTGACATATTATCCCAAACTCATCTCACAAAAACTTATAATGAATAAAATCTTCTTAAAAAACTTCCTCTATTATATCATGTGATCAAAAGATATTGCCAATATTTTTAAGTGAGAAGAAAAAAGCAACAGGTACCACCAATCTCATTTTTTGTGCAACTATATATAGACAAAAAAACAGCAGAAAATATACCAATGATTTGGGATTATGTTAATTTTTACTTTTATCTTTTCTTATTCATATACTGCAAATAATAATGTAATAATAACATAGCTATTATTGGTGGAGTGCATCCTCCGTGCCAGGTCTAGTGCTGCTACTGACACCTCTGAGGGCTTGGTGGTACCACTTACTTGGAAAGCAATGAAAACTTGAACCAGTCATCTGCCCTGACTCCATCAGCTGGTGGAGACAGCGAGGGATCCCAGTCCCGGTCTGTAAGCCTCACAAGTTCCCACACGTAATTGCATGTATTACTTTTGCAAGGAGAGAGAAAGAGCTTTTTTTAAAAAACAGAGTGTGATGAACAAATACAAACTTTTAGTTAAATGCAGTAGACTATTTTCTTTATCAACTTTGTTTAGTGAATGTCCATTGATCCAAAATTATTAGATGTCCTACTGAGTAATTATGTCTGGCTCCTGTAAATTACTATTTTCTGAAAAGTTATACTACAGTAGATATGCTTACTTTATGTTAAACTTGTAATTGGAAGCTAATCTCAAAGCCAGCTAATGCTACCAATTAAGCCAGTAGTCGGGGAGACCTTTGTTCTATCAGGAATGTCCCTGCTCCCACTGAGATGGGAACAGTGTAAGGCATGGCAGAAGATAGCTAAGGATCAAAAGATAAATCTTTACAAGCTAATCAATAATAATTGACTTGTTTATGGGGCCGGCCTGGTAGCGCAGCGGTTAAGTTCTCACGTTCCGCTTCGGTGGCCCAGGGTTCACCGGTTCAGATCCCAGGTATGGACATGGCACCACTTGGCAAGCCATGCTGTGGTAGGCGTCCCACATATAAAGTAGAGGAAGATGGGCATGGATGTTAGCTCAGGGCCAGTCTTCCTCAGCAAAAAGAGGAGGACAGGCAGCAGTTAGCTCAGGGCTAATCTTCCTCAAAAATAATAATAATAATAATAATAATAATAATAATAATTGACTTATTCAGACATTATCTCCCAACCCAGGATATTAAATTGATTATAACAAACATCTGCAGCTTTCTTGCCATCTTTCCTCTCGATTCATCCAGCTGTCTAAATTCTGTTGGGTTCATTAATTTTTGTTTTAATCATACATATACTAAAGGCTTTTAACTTAATCAGAAGCATGTAAATTAACATGAATTAATTTAAAACAAAAGCATTGCCTTTTTTCAGCTTTCTTCATTAATTCCTGACTGGTTCAAGTTAATAACATTAATGCAAAATACATCTATGGTTCTTTGCAGACATCAAATAGGTTGGAGAGAAAAAGCATTAAATTAGCATGCCTAAAGTATCTCATATCCAACCATACAGAAATGAATAGAAGAAGCTCAAAAATGAGAAGAAAGCACTAACTGGGAAATGCAACTCTGAACCTTCTCTGTGCTCATTCTCACTCAGAGTTGATGGATACGAACACTGCGCCATACTTTAGCCCCAGTTAACAGATGAACCACTTTCATCTCGCTGTTAGAGGGACAATGGCTTCTTTTTTCTGACTCCCTAATGGCATGTAAATGTCTAACTGCATTTTACCTCTTTACCTTCTCAACAGCTTAAATAAAATGCTCCATCGGCTGGGGTCTCTTTGTGACATAAGGTATACTCCTTAAGGAATCGTTTAACAAACTCTTTGAAAATCTTGATGTACATTTGAAGAAAGGAACTATGCCATAGCAAAGTCTGTGCTATTTGTGAATGAGACGTGGTCTCACCGTCATTGGTCGCTGATTTATAACTGGCTCTGAGGCTCCACTGCAGCCATCCTCTAGCTCATAAGCTGAGCCCTTATCTTTTCTGTAGACAGAAATTGCTACCTTATTATGCTGATTCAGAGGGTTTATTGAATTTAACTTAAAGTTTTACTCATGTAGTGGACTCTGCAATAAACGTATAATTTTTCTTCTGCCATTGAGAATAGGAGTAAAATTTGATTTAACAAATATTACTGAATATCTATTTTGTGTAGAGACTTGCAAGGATGCCAGAGGGTGTTGTAAGAGAAATAAGACTTGCTCCCTGCCATCAAGGTTTAGTTAAGGAGACACACATGTGCATCCAAAATCCCAGCAAAATACGATCTATGAATAACTAACAGAGAAGGAGTACAAAGCCAGCAGAGGATGTTTAGGTGGAGGAGGCATTTAGACAGTGTTAAAGCATGGGTAGAAAGTAGAGAAGAAGTAATAAAGTAGGGAAATTGAGTCGAGAGGAAGAGATTCAAAGCAGAGGGATCCATAGTGTGGCAAGTCCAAGGGCACATGGGTAGTTCAGCTGAGCATAAGAGGCATAAAAAGATACAAATGAAGGCAAAGACAGAACTCTGGCATACAGGAGCTCTGCTGAAGTCCTATGCGCACAAGTTTCTGAGCCTTGGTTCCCTGTTTTCCTAAACGAAGATGATAATATTTACCAAATTAAGTTTTCATTAGGGTTAAAAGAAGCAATAAATGTGAAACCACCTTATAGCCCCTTTTTGAGATGTAATGTATGATTATGATTAATCTACAGATGATTTAAAAGTTATGCAATGACAGAGATTGCAAGCTGATAGCCCACTCATTGACTGTTTGGGGTTTTTTGGGCATTCAAATGGTTTTTAAAATAAGAACATCTCAAATAAAAATCCATGTTTTCAGCCTCTCTTGAATAATTTCAAGATCTGGTCTGCTGGCCCCACAAACTCACCCAGCAATTATAGGCTGAGCTAAGTAGCAGCTGACCTATTAAGGGATCATGCACTCCCCAGTTTGCAACACAACATCCACTCCTTAGTGTTTTCACCCAGACTATTTCATTTGTGTCATTGTCCCATCATAGGGTTTGGTGACCTCTCTGCTAAGTATTCAGCAGCTTAGCAATGGTCCTATCTGCCCAGCCATCATCAGACATCATGGCAACCCCAGCCAGATCCTAAGCCAATGATAACCAATCTGACAGTGCATTAGGAGCACTCTCCCCACAAGTGGTTTGAGTTTGGTGAGTCTGTGGCCTGCCAAATATTGCTGGACTTTCACACAACCGTGCTGATTGGTTTCATTTCAGATTCCTGACCACAGATCTCACACAGGCTTAAAACTGACAGAAAATTCTACTGCATTTCCTAGTAATTCACTTTCCTGCTCTCTAATATCTTTATATCTATCCTCTCCTCTTTCTCTAAATTGCCAACACTCCCCTAACCACATTTCATCATCATCCTCACCGATTCCATCAGCCTTTCTGTAGCTGAACCCACATGCTTGACTCTCCTCTCTGTTATAGTAGAAGAGTCCCGGCTCCTAAATCTGCCCCCACAGCCCCAAACACAATCCCGTCCTCTCCCACCTGCTCAATTCCTCTCTTTTGGATCATTCACACTGATGTAATGCCACACTCTTAAAAAAAAAAAAAAAAAACTCTCAGTTCATCCCATGTACTCCTCCAGCTACCATTCCATTTTTCTAGTCTATTCAAAACAAAACTCTTCCAATGAAGTTTCTCCTCTTTCTAAACCTCCCATTTTTCTTCAATCTACTCTAATCAGAAAATACAGCTTTTGTCTCCAACATCCTAATGAAATAGCTTCAATTAACAACTATCCTGATGATCTCATCCTTTCAAAGTCAATGATGAATTACTAGTATTCAACTGACATCTCAGTAAGAGTTAACAGAACTAACCACTCCCTCTCTAGGCTTCTCTGATACTTCATTGATCTGATATTTATTTCATTCACTGGCCACTCTTTCTCATTCTCTTTTGCTAGACTACTGGACCTCTACATGGTGGAGGGCCCTGGGCTCAGTTCTCAGACCACTTCTCTAGATATACTTTCTCATTCAGTTTCATGAATTCAGATATCATTTGTATACTAATGATTCTCAAATTTATATCGCTCTCCCCAGATATCTCTCTTGACCTCCAGACTCTTATATTCAACTGCCTATTCAACATATCCATTTGGATGTCTAATAGATACCTGAAACTTACCATGGATAAAACATAAAAGTTGACTCTCCCACATCAAAATATAGACACAGATGTAGATCTAAATTCAAATACAGATACAGATATAGATAGAGGTAACCATACAGACATAAAGATATATCTACACACATCTCCCTACTCCTAAGCCTTCCCCATTCATTTATTAAACAAATATTTATTGAGCACCTGCCATTTCCCAGTCATGTTCTAGGTACTTGAGGTACAAAACAAAGAGAGTTTTACATTCTAATAAATGGCACCAGCATCTACCCAGTTGATTATGCCAAAAACCAGGATGCATCCTTGATTTCATTTTCCCTCACCCTTCATGCCCTTGTCAGCTCTAACCCGAAAACTGCCCAAATCCATCCACATCCACCAACTGCCTTTGTCACAACCTAAATCCAAGCCATCATTCTCTGCCATCTGGATTTCTGTCCTAATTGGTCTTCCTAACTTCACTCTCCTGCTTACTCTCCATCCACTACACAGAAGACCCAGTGACCTTTCTAAAACATAAATAAGGTCTTATTGCTCCCCTGGCTAAGCATTCAAAGGTTTTGCATTACTTCTAAGATAAAATACAAACTCTTGACCATGCGCACAAAGTTCCATATGATCTGGCCCCTGCTTTCTCAGATGAGGAAACTTAAAGAGAGATTAAATAAACAAGATCACACTGCCAGTAAGTTGGAGAGCCAGTTAGCTTGATTCTAAAGACTATGCTATTTATCACTACAATGTTCTTTCTCCCCGAGCACCTTTTGCTTATTGGATGGCATTTGCACCACATAAAAACCCCATTATGTGTGACCGCTTGTCTTGGATGGACCTTCATTTTGGTGCCTTTTTCCCTCCGGTCCTGAACCATGTCTTTTTAGAGCACAGCCCTCACCCTCATCTCCAGTTTTAGCCAGCTCTTTTTTCAAGGCTGCATCTGGATATGGTACATTTCACAGCCAACAAAGATAGACTCCAATCTTAGACTCAAAGACTCAGATGGTAACCTACTTGATATTAGTAATCACTTCTTTCTAAACACTTCAGCTTCTAGTGTCGATGACTGATTCTTTCTATATTTTCCATTTAGATTCCAATAGTAAGATTCAGATAGACTTGGTTTGCCTTTTTCCACCAGATCAAAACAGAGGTTGCTGATCAGCTATGGATTGGCTCTTGGATCAGATGCCTTAAAGTTCTCTACATCCAACCAACAGAAGGAGAAAAAGAGAGTATGGAGAAGTCACATCCATTTCATCTGTCCTGGCTCAGAAGTAACACATATCAGTTCCACTCATATCCCACTGGCAAGAACTGGTCACATGGAAATATATGGATGCAAGAGAGGCTGGGAAATGTAGGTCCTGGATAGAAACCATTTCCCAGAGTCGATTCCATACTACGAATGAGAAAGATAACTTCTGGTGAAAACTTGGCCATCTCTGCCATACCATATTATTGGACATTTAGGTTCAGGTTTTTTCTACTTTCTATATTCATAGATAAAAATAAATTAAAATTCTACCAGTATAACACTCTTTTACTATTTTTATTCAAGTCAGTTTATTTATGCCAAAATAGTTTGAGGAATAAAACCATAGTTATTGCATACATTTATGATCTCAACATGGCATTTGTCAAAAATTTGGACAATTCCCATTAATCACTTATTTCATGACTTAATAACTTCAATCACAATTTATTTCTCATGGAGTTAATTCTCATTTAATAATCCAGACTGCCCTTAGCTAATCCACTCTTATTATCAACCAGTAAATGGTAAAAGGGAGTTGCCATTCTGTGGAACTTTAGATAATGAAACAGCAGTTCAAAGACCATTTGACCCACTGATCCTAGTCAGATTTATCAATTTGATATTTTTTAAAGACCTACCAAATACCTGTCATATGATAAATGTTTATTTTTAACTTATTTTTTGTATAATGCATAATACCTATAGCACTGTCTGAAAACTAATTAAAAAGCAAAAGAAGTAAATAAATTTACTTTTATTTGTCATTGTTTCTTTTGTCATTTATACCCACATGCGGATTATAATGATAGTAGAAGAATCTTAATTATAGCACATTTCAATAAATAATTTTAAGACTTTTTAATAGTGGGACTTTCTATAGAGGTAAATATTTGTGTTCTTGAAGGAAATTTTTTGACTAACAAGGAGACCATATATCTAACTGTAGCAATTCATCCTAAAGTCACACTAAGTTTACTAACTGAAAATTATTATTATTTTTTTTTAAAGATTGGCCCTGAGCTAACAAGTGTTGCCAATCTTCTTTTTTTTTTTCTTTCTGCTTTTTCTCCCCAAATCCCCCCAGTACATAGTTGTATATTCTAGTTGTGGGTCCTCCTAGTTGTGGCATGTGGGCCGCCACTTCAACGTGGCCTGACGAGTGGTGCCATGTCCGCGCCCAGGATCGGAACAAGCGAAACCCTGGGCTGTGGTAGCGGAGCGTGTGAACTTAACCACTCAGCCATGGGCCTGGCCCCTAACTAAAAATTGTTTTAATTTTTATGTTATGAAAGGGATAATACCAGTTCTTAAAAATCACTTTGCATTTAATTGTGCCTAGTGGTCAAAGGAACCAGGTAAAAGCAGTTAATCTTTAAACTTGACCAGTGTATTTAAATTCATGCAATGCCTAACCCAGAAACTATTGCTAGAGTTTCCTTTAGGGAATAGATTGTTCTATCTCTTTATTCCAAAGAAACTGAAAATTATTTTTGGCTGACTTAACAAATGCAATTAAAATATTTTATGCTGCACTATCTGATTCAGATCCATGATTTGTAATCTATATAGAGATGTACCAATCATCCTTGATATTTGGCCAAAAATCTTTTTTGTCTTTGACTTTGGCTTCAAGCTTTGGGAGTTTGAAGAGCCAAATGCCCACTTGAGCATCATTTCAGTTATCCCTGAATTTGTGCCTGGTCAATGATCACAAGATGACATAGGTTAATATACTAGTCATCATGATAACATCAGTAATAGCTACAAGGCATGTCATTCTGATTTATCATTATTGTCTGTATATTTACTTTCAAATATAGATAAGCCTTTTAGATATAAAGTGAAAATCTCTTTATATGCTTTATATGTTGAAATTCTATCTAGTTGATTTAAAATGTATATTTCTGCAATAATTAATGATAATTGAGTAGGTTGTTAATTTTATTTATAAAAATAATTAAGAATGTTAAAATATCAAAAATTGATGAAGAAAATGATTTATAGTTAATTTGAATATTAAGAAAGTGTGCTAAATCATTTAGTAAGATTATACATCTTTTTTGAGCCAACAAATATTCATAAAACTTAAATAACAATGAATGACTAAAGAGTAGAGATATAATCTAATTGGTATAGAAGCATGAACAACATGGAACATAAACTTTAGGAGAGATATTTAATTTATACTTTTAAAGATGTTATTTAAATCTTGAGTCTTTTAACAAAAAATGCTTTTTAGAATTCTTCACATCTTGTAAGAATAAACTAAGAGCAGAATGACAGTGTTGTTATCTCAAAATTTCATGAGGAAGAAAACTTGCAAAATTATGTATGACAACATCCATGACAAATCACCTGGAACATTCTGCAGAATAAATTATATGTTGGGACATAAAACAAGTCTCAGCAGGGGCCAGCCCACTAGCATAGTGGTTAAGTTTGTGCACTCTGCTTCGGTGGCTTGGAGTTCACTGGTTTGGATGCTGGATGTCGACCTGTGCACTGCTTATCAAGCCATGCTGTGGCAGGTGTCCACATATAAAATAGAGGAAGAGGGGCACAAATGTTAGCTCAGGGCCAGTCTTCTTCAGCAAAAAGAGGAGGATTGGCAGCAGATGTTAGCTCAGGGCTAATCTCTCTCAAAAAAAAAAAAAGGAATGAGTCTCAGCAAGTTCAAGAAGACTGAAATCATAGTAAGTACCTTTACTGACCATAATGGCATGAAACTAGAAATCAATGATAGGAGGAAAATTCACAAATACATGGGAATCAAACAACACATTCCTGAACAACCAATGGGTCAAGGAAGAAATCAAAAGAGAAATCAAAAAATATCTTGAGATGAGCAAAAATGGAAACACAACATAGCAAAACTTATGGGATGCAGCAAAAGAAGTGTGACGAGGGAAGTTTAAAATGATAAATGCCCTCATCTAGAAAAAAAGAAAGATCTCACATAAACAATTTAACTTTACACTTCAAGGAACTAGAAAAGGAAGAAAAAACTAATCCCAAAGTTAGCAAGAGGAAGGAAATAATAAAGAGCAGAGCAGAAATAAATGAAACAGAGACTAGAAAAATCAATAAAACTGAGTTGATTTTTCGAAAAGATAAACAAAATTGACAAATCTTTAGCTAGACTAAGAAAAAAAGAGAGAAGTCTCAAATAAATAAAATTATGAATGAAAAAGACAGCACTACAACTGAAACCACAGAAAAAGGGTATAAAGTTTCAGTTATGCAGAATTAATGAGTTCTGGAAATCTAACGTACAGCATGGCGACTATAGTTAATAATACTGCATAGTATACTTGAAATTACTCAGAGAGCAGATCTTAAATGTTCTCACCACACAAAACAAAGTTGTAACTATGAGATCATAGATATATTAATTAGCTTGACTTTTCTGATCATTTCACAATGTTTATGTATATCGGAACATCACATTGCATACCTTAAATATCTACAATCTTTATTTGTGAATTATACCTCAATAACCTGGAAAAAATTAAAAATATATTTTTTTAAATCCCCATCAACAGAGAGGTACTGATGTTGTGAAAAATAGAACATATCAGGGGAAAAAGAGAACCTCCATCTTACAAATGTAATAAAGAAGGAATTCAGCATGGATTTTTGAAGAGGATAAATGCAGCTGTCTCAGAATCAGAAAGTCAGAAAGCAAGTCAGTAATAGAAACCAAGCAAAGGTACAAGACCTTGGACAGTAAGTACTGCTTTCTGGAAGGAATTTAAGTTTCTGCAGAAAATCTGAATAGCCAAGAAGGTAAAGTAACAAGTTGATTTAAGAATGCTTAAATAACAATTCTAAAATGGGTCAAATCAGAATCTTAAAAGAACTACACTGAGAAACTTAACGAATCTATTGTTGTTCTTAATTACCAAAATCTTTAATCTGGAATTGTTTTCATAACAGCGAAATTCAGTCAGATTGTCAGGATTATGTACAGAGTGATAGTGTGGGGTAGAAAATGACCAGGAATGAAGAATGAAGACGTGGAGGGACAGCCACGTGCAGAATTTGACACTTCCTCCCTAGAGATGGCAGCTTGAATTAAGGATCCTGAGGTGCTGAAAAGGAGGCAAAACAGTGGAGATCCCTGTTTGTCATAAGGCAGCCTTGTGCCTAAATCAGAGAGCAAAGCCATCGGTAAGTCGAGGGCAACTCCCTCTGAGTCAGTAAACGAGAGGAAAGAATCAGAGTCTCTGAGCAGAAAAGAAACAAAGATTAAGAAAGCATAATGAACAAAACAGGAAAAAAAAAGAATCAGAAAGATAACAATTGTATATGGGGGAAGTTTTTCTTTAAATTATTCTGTTCATCTATAATATTAAATATAGTTTTGAGTTCACTTACAAAATTGTCATGTTTATTGTAGTTAAAAGTTCTATGACTCCAAAAAAAGCAAGGTACCTTCACCTCACCCAAACCACATGGATATCATAAGCCCACCCATCAGGCCACTTGTTGGACTCCAGGAACCAACGTTACCTTTCGGTGCCTTCCCAAGACCCAGCTTCAGTTCTTAGGAAGTGGAACGGCCACTTAGAGAGAGGCAACTACCCCAAACACATTATGCCATGATGAATTCCTCACACAATTGATGTGTTCCTACAGTGAGCACGGACCAGGCCAAGAGAGACAAGAGCAGGCACCTGATTTTCAAGGACATGTCTGGTGATCGTGTGCAGGGTGATGGAGACGACAACAGTCACATCACTGAGAACCCTGCTGACGTAGTGCTGTGTTGGCCAAGAATCCCTGGGAAGGACCCTCTGCCCCCACCCCAAAATTCCACACCAGCCAGAACACACACCACGCACATGCATTGTACACACTCAAAAGATCATTCCATGTCCTTTCATAATAACTGAACATCTATCCATTGAGATTCCTTCTACAGGAGTTTTAGTGGCTTGATGTCTTTGGAGACTTTAAGGACAAGAATTTACCTCTGAGGGGAGAAACACCCTTGTCCCCTACAGAGCTTAAAGCCTGTTGGCCCTTAAAGACTATGAAGTCTGTTAGGAAAGGGAGGAAGAGGCTTAAGTGGTTGTAGAACAACACCACAAACAAAGTCCATTTCAGGACTTGACCTACAGCCAATTCTGATAAAGTTTTGCATCAGTTGGTGAAATGATCTCATTTCCAGACTTAAGAATGAATCTTTAAAAATGACCCATAATGAACCGGAAAACGTTGGCTCAATTCACCATTCTTCCCAAAAAGGAACTCAAAAACTGCCAAAGAGGGGCTGGCCCTGTGGCAGAGTGGTTAAATTCGCGCGCTCCACTGCGACAACCCAGGGTTCGGATCCTGGGCGAGGACATGGCACCGTTCGTCAGGCCACGTTGAGGTGGCGTCCCACGTCCCACAACTAGAAGGATCTGCAACTAAGATATACAACTATGTACAGGGGGGTTTGGGGAGATAAAGCAGAAAAAAAAAACTGGCAAAGACAACAATTCCTAAGCTCTATTGTATGTACAAAGCTAAACTAAAGACTTTAATATAGATATGATGATTCTTCAGGGCAGTAGGGGTTTCAAATATTCTGTCATCCCTTTGGACAAGCTCTATTTCTGATTCTGGAAATATGGTTATTGTGACCAGAGAGTAAAGGAAAGGCTGAAGCTGAGTTGGGAATTTTTCAGGTTCATGTTCATTATCTGGGAGAAACATGGCATAGCAATTTCTATACTCTGAAGTTTCAACAGGTGCAGAAATACAAGAGAGAATTTCTCCCAGAAATTTCTTGGTAATAAAGCTTGCTTTGATGAGACGAAATGCAATAAATATTTCTTAAATTGAATATGTAGTAGTGGATTAAAAAAATAAAAAGATATTCAACACTCTGTCCCTACTCTTAACCTAAAAGGTTATGAACTTTTACGAACTAAAGTTATTCTATCAAACTTGAAACCTCATGATCTTTAATAGTCAGAGTAGACTAAGCACTGTAACAAACAGTTCCCAAATTTCAATGGCTTAGAAGGTTTATCTGTTTCTCATATCACAGCCCACATAGTTGTCTAGTGGGAAATCTTACATGTGGTGATTCAGGGACTCAGGCTTCTTCCATCTGGTGTCTCTACCACTTTCTCCTAGAGCCTTGGAGGCTCCCACTAGATCCATAGCCCTAGCTAGAAGACAGGAGAAGCGGGAGAAGTAGAGGATGTCGTGGGAGGCTTAGGGGCCAGGCAGAGCCGCGAGGAGTGGACATCATTCCTGCCCACATTCCATTTTCCAGAGCTCAGCCACATAGTTCCACTAACTGCAGGGAGAAATGAGAAATGCTGTTTATCTAAATGCCCAGGAGGAAAAAGAAATAGGTTTAATGAACATGTAGCATTATCTTAGCCACATCCAATAAATGAAAATCCACATCAAGAGTTTTCCTCATTAAATTAGACTCTAAACTGATCAAAGTATACTTTTTATTCTGTGTAAACATTCTCAAATATTTTTTTAGTCCGTATAAACATACCTGTTAGATTGAGTTATTCGTCCCCAATCCTTACTACCTCCATATTGATTATATATTCGCAGCTTTTGCCGTGTAATTTTCCAATGCCTCCCACTGTGGATAGAGTTTACTTCCACAGCCCCTTGGCAATGGGCTCAACCATGGGACTTGTTTTGACCAGCGAATGTTAGCAGACAAGGCAAGAGCAGGGACTTTAAACCTGCTTGCATCTTTGGCTCCCTCCCTTCCCCTCCAGGAATTCATCACGAGAAGAGTATATCCCAGGTGGCTACTACCCCTTCAACCTGGGCCTCAGAAGCAAGACCCAGTGAACAGGCCTGAACCTGACTGGAAGGCAGAAGTCCAGCTTAGCCCAGCCTAGATCAGCCAACCCACAGCCAAGCTGCAGACCCATAATCACAGAAAAAAAGATTTATTGAAAACTGCTAAGATTGTGAGGTTGATTGTTACATAGCAAAATCTAAATATTATAATTCCCATAATCATATACATCATCACCAAATATGGTAGGTTCAATAATAACGGGTTGCCTTACTGAAAAAATTTTAAAGCAAAGAATTAATCACGTTTATCCAATCATTAAAATTCAAAATGACTGGTTTTGTGGCCTTCTATAAGTAAGAAAATAGCCTGTCTTTTAAAGTAAAGTTTTATTTTCTCAACAAGTATATGGATTTGACTTAGGAAATAATATGATTTATTAACAAATTTTCCAGATTGTATGTATCTAAATAATCATTAGCTTTTAAAGATCTGGGAGGGTTACATGTTTATTCCAGTAAGGCTGCCATGACTGAAAACATTTTCAATTTCTTGTCATTACCCTTACTTTCAGGGCTTGTGGCACATTTATTATCCCCACTTTCAGATAAGGGAACTGACACAGAGGAAGATTACATATCTTGCCGAGGCCAGATGCAGGCACCCGGATTTGAATGCTGGCAGCCTGATGATAGGTCTGGTATTCTTGACCATAACGCTATGTTCTGCCAATAAGAATTCCTAATGCCAAACTTTCCACTTGGATAAGTTCCACAAGAGGCATGATGGGACTGGATTTACCCTCATGCCCTAGACAGCCGTGAAAACACAAAAAATATATGAAGCAATGGTTTTCAGACAGTGGACAACAGGAAGCATGGAACCGTGATCCCAGAAAGAAGGGAAACATGTGAGGTGAGCTGAACAATCGCCATGGCTCACAGCCTAGGGAGAGTTTCCAGATGGCAGCTCAGGGATGGGAACCCCAAACAGGCCAACAGTCTCCCTGAGCTGAGGAGACAGAGTTCAGAGTTCAGGGAGGCTGAGGTGGCTAGAATTCATGGAGTAATGTAGTAGAGAGGAGAGAGGTCCCAAGATCTGCAGAAGGTCTTCTTAGAGTCTTCGACTCAGTACTGATCAGCATATGCTTGTGAGGAAACTCCCAGAAGCCAAGAAACAACCACTCAAAAGGAGGAGGCAGAACCATTCCCTGAGCTTACAGGGGGGCTAGAAATAGATCATGCGCTCCCCAGCCAGAGTGGAAAGACCTCCTATCACGGGCATCCAGTGGAGTCCTCCAACAGGTATTACCTCAGTAGTGGGGCCAAATTAGCCTTTGACTGGAGACTGTTCTAGACCAGCCTAATAAACCTTAAATGCCAACTTCTAAAGGATGCAATTGTTTCTGAGCAATTTAATTGCAACTCAGAATAAAGCCCAAAAATATTTCAAGTGACGCAAAAAACCTCGGCACCCAAAGACACAAAATTCACGATGGCCGGTGTGCAATCAAAATTGCCAACTTGTATGCAAAGTCACTCAGATCTAATAAATGACCAGGGATATCAGTAGGTGCTAAAGAAAAATTACCCAGAAAATTACCCAAAGAAGAAATGAGATCAGAGATCTCGTGTGAGCCAAAGGTGAGTCATTTGGAGGAAACCGTTCTTGCTTGGGACTTGTGGCTCGAGCATGTCACAGGAGACAAAGAGTAGGAGAGAAGATTTGGCTGTGCCCGAGAAGAAGGGACAGATGACTAACCTTCCCAGGGTGGTATTTAACTAGAAATGATGATGGTAGTTAAGTAGTTAACTGACTATGAACTGAAAGAGAAGGAAAAGAAACAGAGAAGAAAATAAATGTCAATGACCATGTTGGGCAAACCGATTTATTTGAGAGATCGGAAGTTAATGCTGAGCACTGTTTCTCCTAGTACAGTTTACACGGTCCCCTCAGCATGCATGCATCTGTTTCTTGGTTCTGCTCCCTTTTTCTTGGTTTTACTGAGAATTTCCAGGGGAGGGAGTTCAGAGTTTCTGTTCCAGGCAGAGACTTCTAGTAGCTAATTGGCAAGAGCCTTCAAGAAAGGAGTTAATGGGAAAGGAGTGGAGGAGTCATAAGAGATGCTTCATTCTTATTACAATTTTCCTCTTAGAAATATAGAACCTTCCAGACTTGAGAAGAGAGGACTCTTACAGTATATCAACAATTCAACAATGCCTTCATAGACTCCCTGAATGAGACACTTTTACATGTGGGTGAAAATTATCAAGAGCTCATAGCATCTCTGTGACTGACTGCTAGGAATATAAAATATTTAGCTCTCCTCCCTGCCTTTTTCATTTCATTTAAAAAAAATGTCTTCCAAAGGAAATAGCTTAAACTCTCCATAAGACATTGATGAAGAGGCCCTTTCACTCACATTCAGCCTAGCTCTGCTTGCATTTACTACCAGTGGGACAGGGAGGAAAAACTCATTATTAAACCCAAAAGGAAATCGTATCTGCGAAATATTAAAAAAAAAAAAAGGTACTTCTTCCAGAATATTTAGTACAGATAGACATAACAAGTGACCTTGGTAGTGAGACAGGATAGATTGAATGGAGACAGTAACATTTTATACAAAATTGGTCATAAAGTATTTTTTATTTTATTTATTTTTGTATTAAAGATTGGCTCCTGAGCTAACAACTGTTGCCAATCTTCTTTTTTTTTTTTCTGCTTTATCTCCCCAAATCCCCCCAGTACATAGTTGTATATCTTAGTTGTGGGTCTTTCTTGTCGTGATAAAGTATTTTTTAAAAGACTCTTCAAAGATGAGATTAGAGGGATAGATTAGGAGGTTGAAAAACTTCAGTACCGTGCTCTATCAGGGAATTCTGTCAAGCAGAAATGCCAAAAGTCATTGGCTGGCAGTCCAAAATATCGTATCACCCCCTGTTAGTTGTTGAGGACAGAAAATTGGCTGATTTTATCCAGCTCTGCTTCCTATTTATGTTATGTTAGTATCTAAAACTTCCATTTCTCTAGCTTTTATTTTACATCATCTACAATCCTAGAATGAAAGTAATTATCACTCCCCGAGGCCAGTTATTTGCTAACATTTCACAGTAGTTTTATATAGTTCAAGTAATAAATCCTTCACTAAAATTATCAAGCCTTATCTTTCCAGCTATTTGAAGTGATTTCTCCTCAGCTGCATAACATTTAGCTATGACAACACCCGTAAAATGAAACACGAAGGGGCAGGTTGTCCTGTCAGCAACACACAGAAGGGTTGATTGGAGTGTATGAATTAGTCTATTATTCTGCTATTTTGTTCTTATACCAACGGTGATAGGGCTATAGGGAAACTGGTCTTGCTTTTATGGGTTTTTCTAAGGAACTGAGCAGTGCTCTCAATATTAGATAAGGGACATCACACAGAACTTTTATCTTATAGGGCTGGCTGTTCAATTCAATTTCATATCTACTGAACTCCGCCACTGTGCCTGGTCCTGGGAAACAGAAAGATTGGGTGGACATAGTCCCTGCCCTTAAGAGGTTGTCAGTCTCATAGGGTGGACAGTGAGTAAGGAAATTAATACAATGCAGTACACGTAAAATTATAAAATTACATGCAAAATCAAAGCCAGCAGAGATGAGAGCATATGATCCATGTGAGAGAGGGGAAGCATCTCAGATGAGATTGAGTTGAGCTTTGAAAACTAAAAAAGAAGTTGCAAAATGAGTAAGTGTGGAGGGGGTTGGAATTCCAGGCTACGAGAACAGGACATGTAAAACCCAAAGGTGTGAAAGAGCTCAGCCTGTCCAGGAGTCTACAAATACTCACAGGTTGAAGAAACTAAGAAGGCGGGCTGCCCAGGAGAGATGAGGGTAGGAAGAGGACGAAAGGATGTTGTGGGCTTGAAGAAGTCAGGAGGAGCTAAATCATGAAAGGCCTTGACTACCAAGATGAAGAACTTGCTTCCATCAGAAAAGTTGTAGGACACCATAAGGGTTTTATACAGGGGACATGATTGGATTTGTGTTTTAGAAACAATTCTAGCAACAGTGTGTGGGGAGAACAGGAAATAGGATCAGACTAGAGTCAGGAAGACCAGTTGGCAGCTAATGCAATAATTCGGGAGAGAGGCGGAGGGCCTGAACTAAGGCAACGTAGTAGAAGAGGAGGGGAAGGAGTGGATGGAGACATCTTCAGGGGTTAGAATCAAAATTATTTGGTGATTGGTCGGACACTGGGGATTAGAGGAAAGAATCATTGACAATGTCCAGGTTTCCAGCTTGGGTCCCTTTGGACGGAGTTGTGGTGTCACCTGAAGGTGGAGAACAAACAGGATGTATTCCATTAGGCTGCACACTGGGACCACCAGGTGGGAACACTTATTTGGCAGTGGATACACGGCTGTAAAGCTTAGAGAAGATGTCAGGACTAGAAATGCGAATCTGGAAGTCTATCTTATAGGAGAGAGTGAAGTTTTGGGAGTAGATTAAGGCATCTAGGGAAAGGGCCTAGATTAAAAAGAGATGGTCAGTGACAACTCCCTGAGAACCTCAACATTAGAAGGGACTATCTAAGACAGAGTATCATACCCTTAGCTCCTACGGATGTATTTCATTAGGCAAGATACAGCAAAATTTTGTGCATAAACATGTATATCTATACACGTTTGCATTTTTGTGAATTCATAGATGTGATCAAATTCTCAAAACAGTGTATTTGACTTCGCAAAAAATTAAAAGCTGTCCATCTAAGAAGATGAAGTCCTAGGAGGAGAATCAGGAGAGAGTAGTAAGTGCTGTGATAGTCAATGAAGTTCAACTTTTTTTCCCTCGAACAATAATTTTAGGAGATAAACTGTGATTCCTCCAATGAAAAACACTTTAGAGCAAGATGATAACAAGGGAAGAGAAAGGGGCACAGACACTTCCTACCACTGCAACCACTTTCTATCTACCCGACGTCAAGTTCAGACATAATTGGAAAAGAAATATGATTCCCCAGAACACACCTGGACTGAGTCTGAACAAAACAAAAAGCTGATGAACACAGGTTGCATTGCCTTTCAAAAAGAAGAGCTTGAAAAAACTAGAACAATTTGCAGATGCTACAAAACTGACTAAATTGCACTTGCTAATCCCTCAATTCTATCTAATCCCTAAAATGCCTAAATAGGTATTAATTTTTTTCCTTCTCTGGTCCACCCTTGAGGTCCCTTACTCTCTTTACATAACGCAAACCATGCCCTCTCCTGGCTTTCAGTCCTGTCTCCTTGTTCTTTTTAACAGAGATCAAGATACAAAGCACATTTTCTCCTTACATTTCGTTTCATCTTCATTTTATTTGTGTAGTTCAATAAGAAAGAAAAAATGATTGGTGTTTAGGATTTCAAGTGGAGGAGCAGCTGGAACAAGAAGAAATTCAGGAGTTCAGGGGCACATGAATCTAGGTCTCACCCACCTGTCTGTCTATAACTATCTTCCCTCTTATCCAGATTACTCCTGAAATATTTCCCCTCATGGCTCTCCCACCAGAATATAAACTCCATAAAGAGATTTTTGTGTGTTTTGTTCACTGTTTATTCCCAGCCAGAACAGTACTTGGTATACAGTAGATGCTCGATAATATATGTTGAGTAAGTAAATGAATAATTTTAGGATCTCATCTGAAGGAAATTTATCTCCAAGAAAAATTACTGCATGAAAATGTTTTATAACCAAGGATTTCTTTGCGTGTTTTGAAATTTTGCTTTGTGCTCTTGTCTTACATGGGAGTTTTTACCCCATTCCAGACTGTCTCTTGTGGTTGCCTCAGCCTGGCCAGACATAGACCAAGTTATAGGGTTGGGGTCATTGCCATTATGGACACACAAATCTCAATGGCTCTGCCCATAAGCAGCACAGACATCCTCCCCATTTTTACTCAGATGCCTCCCTGTCCCACTGGAGCTTCAGGAAGGGGTCCATTTCTACCTGCAACCCAGGTTATGTGGCATAATTATTTCAGTTCCAGTTTTCTGGCTGGGAATGTTGTCCAATTCTTAGCTCTGTTAGCCTGAGAGCGCTTGGACTGTGTTCTCGATTAGGCTTTGAAACTCTGTGTCCCACAGTCCTTGTCCAGGACTAATGTCAGAGGGTTGCAGCTCGTCCCCACTCATCACTATCCATTCCTGGTCCACTGAACCTTGTCTTGTTCTTAAGCTCATATATATATTTTATAATTTTTAGAATTGTGTTTTTTAACTCTTACTATATCTCTGGAATAGAGTGGAGAGGATTATGCAATACGTCATCCTGATTGGGAGTCACTATAACTTTCAAAAGCTAAAAAAATTGGGAAAGTCATTGATTTTCTTTTCTCTTTGAAATTTCTTAATGAAAGGTACCTACCTATACTACCTATTTTAGCCTCCTTTCTGAGAAGTAGATTTTTTTCAGAAAGTCACAATCAGTGGGTTGTTGTAGGGGAGAACTTTCTTTGCATTCTTGGAATTAACTGTATTGATGACTTATTTATGTGACAAATATTTATGTAACACTATGTGCCAGTGCTTTACAAAGATTAACTCATTTAGTGATTACAGTAGCTGGTTTTCAAAGATGGTTGCAACAATTCTTCTCATGCCTGTATGCACATCCCTTCACAATGTGATAATGTCATCCTTCCCATTAAGAGGTACTCTCTTTCTCCATCCCTTGAAACTGGGCCACTTTGTGACTTGCTCTGACCAGCAAAATGCAGCAGAAGGACGTTGAGTCACTTCTCAATCTAGGCCTCTAGAGATCTTACAGTTTCTGCTCTCATCCTCTTGCTGACCTCTTAAGGATGAGAAACCACATGGAGAGAGATCCAGCCAACAGCCAGCACCAACTGCCAGACATGTGAGGGAGACTATCTTGGGCCACTCAGCCCCAGCTGAACCACAAGAAGCCTGCAGCCACACGACCACACCCAGACTAGCAGAAGAACTGCCCAGTTGATCCTGGCACAAATTGTCAATCCCCAGAATTATCAGCTTATTAGTGATTATTGATTTAGAACTCTAAAATTTGGGGTGGTATGTTGTGAAATATTAGATAACTGATATAATTATTATTATTTAAATACTACTGCCTTCCATTTGCCGTTATTTTATTTAAAATTGTAGGGCTTTGTTCCTCAACAGGATTGAACTAGAGATTTCCTTGTTGTGGCATATCTTTGTTTAGTTCGATTGGAAGTTTATTAGACTCATAAAATCAGTGAGGTAATTTCCAGCCTCTCTGCCATGAAAAGTTCAAATAGCAGAGAATTATCTATTCCTTAAAGATTTGTCAGAACTTATAAAATTGTCTGTGCCTGGTGGCTTCATTAACCATATATTTTTTACTTACTTTACAATTTATTTTTAATTAATTCTTTGCCTTTTAGTCTATTCATTTTTTAAATAGATTGCTAACAATGGAATTTTCCATATTTTAGCCTGCTGAAATCCCTCAAATACTGATTTTTTTCATTGATATGACAATTAACAAAGAAAAACTAAAGCTATGACATTTCTATTATTATCAATTGCCTTAATGATAACTAAATGAATTTAAGCAACTCTCATATTTCAAATAATTTCATTGATAATAAAAGCTAATCCAGAGGTCTGTGGTATGCCATTTTAACATCCGCCAATAGGTGGAGTGCTAATATTAAATTATATAATCTTTGTTTAATAGTACCTCTTTTTGTTCCTTGCACTAATCTCATTTTATTTGTTAAAAAGTACAAACTATACGTATTCAAAAATAAAACTGAAATCAAGGTGACATCTTATAGTAATTTATGAAAGTATACTATCCAGGTAGACATTAAAACGGAGTATTTCAAAAACTACCTACCAAAAAGTCACCTACGTGAATAAAAAGAAAACATAACACCAAAACTACTCATATGTTTATGTACTTTAAATAGAAACAATTTAAATATTTAAATATAGAAAAATGATTAAATAAATTACAACACATTCATACAGTAGAATAATATGAAGCCATTAAAAATTACATATTTGAAAGAGTTTTTAATGATATGGGAAAATATTCAGGGAAAAAGGTAAAACAAAACATTAATTTTATCTAATTTTTATAAAAATTACACACAGACCGAATAAAGACCTGGAAGGATATCAACCTGTTGAGACTGACTGTCTCTGCATGGTGAGGTTGCAGGTGGTTTTCATTCTCTTTTTTGCACCTTTTTTTATGTTCAAATTCTCCTCAAGAAGACTTACTTGCTTTCATAGTCAAAGGAAAATTTTATTTAGAATGTGATTGGCATTCTTGTTAGTGTCGTATCTCATTAATGACAAATAAATATCAAACTAATGAATGATATAGGCAATGACTTTCTCACCTCAAACCCTGCCCTGGGATCTGTTTCTTCATGGGAATATAAAAATTTAAGCTTCAAGATCTCCTTTGTCCCCCGCCCTCAGTTTCAGTTACAGAAGATGGATAAGTTGTGGCGATCTAATGCACAGCATGGTGACAATAGTTAACAATACTGTATTATATGCTTGAAAGTTGCTAAGAAAGTAGATCTTAAATGTTCTCAACACACACAAAAAATGGGAACTATGTGAGGTGATGGATGTGTTAATTAATCTTATTGTGGTAATCGTTTTGCAATATATACAAATATCAAATCATTACGTGGTACACCTTAAATTTACACAATCTTATATGTCAATTATGTCTCAATACAGCTGAAAAAAAATAATTTAAAAAAAAAGAAAAGAGAAGGAACAGACATTCTTTGCTGTGGCCAGAGATTCCCTAAAGGAGAGATGCTAAGTAATCCATCTTTCTTTCCTCCTTTAGTGTGGTTCACTGTTCCTTGGAATGTGCGAATGGATTTGTACATACACACAGCCTTAATGATGGGAGAAGATTCTCCAGGTTCCTCTCTGGGTGGGAAGAGAGAAGGCTCTGTAACCTGAGTTGCCAGGGCTGTGGCTCGCTCCAGAGGGGACCCTAGCAGCTTCCGATTGCAGAATCCACCAGTGGGCTCCTGCAGCCTTTCAGCAGCTGGTCAAGTTGGATTGAAAAGATCAAAATTACCAAGGAAATTTTTATCACTTCGATTGATACATTTGTTAAAAGACATATTCACAAAGCCTTGGTCAGAAATCACTGCATTTATGTTTTATCATTTGCCACTTTGATGCATACGCTCTGGTTTCTTTTGAGAGCAGGAATGCACAGAGGCTCTGGGGCCTGCTCTCTAGGCTGGCAAGAAAACAACAAGGACAGCACAGGTCACACACTAGTTCTCCGAAAAGATGAAAAGATGGAAAGGAAGAGAATGCGAAAGGACGATCACTCCACGGGCAACTTTTAGCAGGAAAGTGGCCACGGTCATCAGTATGAGGTTTTCAGTTTTATATTTTTAGTCTTTTTTTTAAAGTATAATTGACATGGAATAAAATTCATCAATTCTAAGTGTATAGCTGATGAGTTTCAACAGGTGTATACAGTTGTATAAGCACCAGCACAGTCAGGTTATGGAACATTTCCATCATTCCTGAAGAGCTTCTTCATGGCGCTTTTCAGTCAACTCCCTTCCCCTGAATTTGACATTTCAGATGGATGCAATGACAACATATCCCAAACAGCTGCCATTCGTGATTGACAGCTACAAAGGTACTCATGGAGATGATACGGTATTTGAACTGGAGACTGTCCCCAAAACCTGGGCCATCAGGTTACCACACATATGGAGTCTAGGTGATTTCAAGTTTTGGAAAGATAGAAAAAAAGAAGACAGCAGAAGAAAGTGAAACATTGGACAATTTAGAGGAAATGGGAGCAGAGAGGAAAGTGAATAAGAAAGAAACTAGAAAGAATGGAGTTAAGAGCAGAAAAAGATAAGAGTGGAACATGAGTACGTATTTTTAATTTTTTGTTTTTACATCTTCTACAATAATCCAAATAGTGAGGTTGGTAGGGGAGAGACTATTGAAATTAGAGTGAAAAAACTAGAATGATATGGGCTTAGAAGAAAGAGAAATGAAGGGGGAATCCAGAATTTCTCAGTTGTTTTCTTTTATAACCCTGAGCTAGTCTATTTCCCATGCATATCTAGCAGGGCCATGTTTTGAACTAGTCAACATTAGCCTTGGATCCCTATCCCAGTGGTTCCCACTCTTTGCTGTGTATGTGTGTGTCCCTGGCAAACTTTCAAACACCAGGGTTTTAATCAGCACCCTTGGAACAATGACTCTGTCCCTGCTGTGTTCCCCACAGGCTCAGTCGACCCTCAGCAGGCAGAGGGAATTCTCTGAGTGTGGACATGTGCTGCCTGACTTCCCTCCTACATCCGCCAGACGCAAAGGACTCTTGGTCAGCACACGTTCTTTCTTTGGCACCTACATGACTCAAACTTCTCCTCCTACCTCTTACTCAGAGTGAACTGCAGCCTGCTCCACCCACTCAGCTCTTCCCGCGGCTAACAGACATGATCATAAATATATACCCACTTGACTACAGCAAAAGTTGATTTTACAAACTGACCAACATGTGTTCTCTTCCCTGTAACAGGCTTACAGTACACGAGTGCCCCTTGGCACGTAGAATGACTCCTCACTTCTTTTCATGCCATTCTCCCCATGTTTGCCATCTTGCTTCTCTCGCTTTGGCACCCTCGTGAAACGTCTAGGCTGCACAAGGATCCCCGATGCAGTATTCCAACACCATGCTTTCCTCACCCTGGACATTTCTCCCTGCCCTGGACTTTGCAGATTCCATTCATTAGCTTGACTCATGTCCTGTTCCTGGCTGTCTTCTTACGCTAGAAAATCAGGCAGCTAATGGATGCTAAGTTGTTCTTGGTTAGAGTCATGGATTTTCCTACCAGGTAACATGTTTACATTTTAACAGGGACTTCTTAGAGTGTCTGAGATTCTCTTAAAGCAGTGGTTCTCACCCAAGGTGACTGTCCTCCCAGGGGATATTTAACAACATGTGGAGACTTGGTTGGTCACAACTAGGCCATGTGGAGATGCTACTGGCATCGAGCAGGTAGAGGCCAAGAGTGCTGCTGAACTCTACAACACACAGAACAGTCCTCACAACAAAGAAGCATCCAGCCCAGATTGTCCTTTGTGACGAGACTGAGGAGCCCTGCCTTAAAGGAATGACTCAACCAGAGGAGGTATTAGTCTCTGTGTCAGGCAAGGAAAGGAAACATTTTGAGGCAGTGGAGGTTAATGGTATTCTGCAACGCACACTTATCTAAGCCTATTATAACTCCCAGCAACAAGGCCATAGCCCAGAATTTGCCATTGTTGCTTTTTATTATAAAAAAGTAGCCTTTGAGTTTCCCTAGCGTACCTCACAGTCCCACCCTTCCACTGAAGGCAGGAGTCCTCCCAGACATTCACAAAACCACACACAGCTGCTTCTGAAATCCTTTTCCTCAGCAACACAGTGACATGGACCCTTTTGTAGCACCTCATAGCTGAACACAGGACCAACACCGGCCTCCTGCTTCAGCCTACCATCAGGCTATTTTTCTCAGTTGCTGTTTTTCTGAGCATGGGATTCAACTCACATTAAACTCGTGTGTGTTGCAAGGGATATTATGATGCATTTCTATTCCACAAACAGAAAAGGCAAAATATTCCAATATCCTTAATAGATTTGGCCCTAAAACTGGAAAATGATGTCTTTTGCGAATATATTCACACTCAAACTGAAGACCGTAAGTCATTTCTTGGCTCTGAGCTGATGACACACATTTACACTTCAAACCTGTGGGGCTGAACCTGACAGCACCATTTGATGTTTACATGAAAATGGACTTCAAAGACTGCACTGTGTTCCTGTCCATTCTACGGGCACAGATCTCCAGCAGGACGTGATTATACCTCTGATTACCTATGCCTATTGTCACGGCAGTTTCATCTAAAGCTTTTTTAGAATTTAATAATTGCCTTTTGTTGCCCAGGATAATAGCATGGAGGGCCTGCAGCACACATGAAGCAACTGTGCACAATACCCGCAAGTAAGTGGCCAGGGTAATCGAAAAACAGGCTAAATCCACTGGACTTTTGTAATGAAATAAACTATGAATAGAAGAATAAAATATCACCAATGGCTGGATGTGTATTGTTACTTTGAAGCTATTCCCGGCTACCACCATCATTGGATCAGAGTGGAAGCTAACACCCACTACTTCAAATAATTATTGGATTATTTTTTCTCATTATTTATCATTCAGACTGTTCTGAACACCACCCCACTTGATGTTATAATTAGTTCTCTGATAAACCTTTTGCAAAATAAATGGTTCCGCTTTTGTAGTAATAGAGGTATGAAAATGGGGTACATAAGGCAGGGGAAACAATCCGGCCTCCATTTCATGTGCCAGGAAATGAAGATGTGTTTGAATGTTGATCATAGATTCAATAAATCATATTTCTCAAATTTGCTTGGAAATTATGAAATTAATAATATGTACATGCAAAGAGCATTATCACCAAAGACGTTTACATCCATTTTAGATTTGGATTCCCATTAAGAATTCAATTATAGATATCAAAAATGCTAACTGAGATGGGCACATACACACAAATAAACCTACCTCCTCGTGGTCGTAATGAATAGATTTATTCTTGAGAGAACTATATCTGAAGGAGAGATGAGGAAGAAACAGCAGTTACCAACATTACTGGATAAAATATTAACACTGAGAGAGGCTTTAGAAACTATATTTTACAATTTTTAGCAATTTTCCTAAGGTCACACCGCTAGTTAGGGGCAGAAATTTGTTTTCAAATACTTAAGAGGGATAAGTGGAATTTTTAGCAAATTGGTATTAAAGAACTTTGAAAGCTTCAATGAGAAAAATTACAAAGACATATAAGACAAGCTCAAATGTACCAGTTATTTGTTCCCCAAGTTGAGTTTTTTACTACTTCAAGGTCATTTCAGATCTTGAAACTCCGTTCATCCTACCTGCCCCCATTTTGATCATATCATTTTCCCATTCAAAAAAATCTCAATGGCTCCGCATCACCTATAGATAACGGATTAACTTCTTAACTTGGCTCTCAAACGTTGCTTCCATCTGGCCCTGACACGTCCCTGCTCACTTAGCATCAGCTACTCCACCCAGTGAAATCCTCTGCGGGATCCAGGATACACCATACACATTTCAATCTGAGCATCTTTGCTATTCCAATATCACCTACACAGAATGCTTGCCCCTCACTTCTCTGCCCGTCTCAAGGACAGATGGCAGTGCATGTCCTTGCCCTGTCCCTCCTCCCTCTCCCACCCACAGAGGACAGCACTCTCCCCAGTGAAACCAGACTCACCCTAGAATGTGTCTCCACAAAGATTTCCAGGCTGCCATGCTGGTTGAAGCCAATTTGTCATTCCTTGTCAGATCCTCCCTGGTCTTCCATGTCCAGCTGAAGTCCCCTGCCCCTTAATCAGTTTCTCTGAATATTCAAGCCCGTGAAACTCTCTCCATCCTCTGAATCTCTACTGTGTGCAATTCTTGTTTAACACTTATTTACTGCCTATCTTCTTGTTTGAAAGCTTCCTGAAACTAAGGATAATTTAATTTCATTTTTCTGTAACTACATGGTAACACGAACATAATAACTACTCAATAAAAACTGCACTATCAGCAATGTGTGACACATGATGTATGTGCATTCATGTATTTTGAATACAAAATAATTTTCTGAACTGGTTAATATTCAGGTGCAGTACTGATTAGAAAAAAAAATTTTTTTTTTTTTGAGAAAGATTAGCCCTCAGCTAACTACTGCCAGTCCTCCTCTTTTTGCTGAGGAAGCCTGGCCCTGAGCTAACATCCGTCCCCATCTTCCTCTACTTTATCTGTGCGATGCCTACCACAGCATGGCGGCCAAGCGGTGCCATGTCCACACCCGGGATCCGAAGCAGCGAACCCCAGGCCGCCGAGGAGCAGATCGTGCGAACTTAACCGCTGCACCACGGGACCGGCCCCAGAAAAAAATTTTTAATTTAAAGGAAAAGGAAGATTATCTTCCATTATTGTTTCTGCATAACAACCATGTGTATTATTTTCTTTATCCTTATTGACTATGCAATTGGTATGGTTTTCAGGCACAAAAGTTGTGTAGACAAAAAGTAACTTTCTTTATACCATTATAATTAAATTAACTTTGTTCTCAAACCCCCATTTCTACCTTATTAACAGAAAAACTTATACTGGCCAACTCAAAATAACCCAATCCCTTCCAACTTAAATTTGGCCTCTTAAGTTCTTGCCACTCCCACCCAGCCCCTAGCTCCTGCTCCTTCTGTTCTCCTCGTGGGCATCTGGGTTGTGAAGTGGCTTCCATGACATCACCATATGCGGACTTGGGGGAGGGTGTCTGGTTCTGTGCCAGCCTGTTTTATCTGGCTTCCACTGAGTGTCCCAGTTAGATTTGGGCCACAGCATCTTTGTTCACTGCATCTTTGCTAATGTCCTCAATCCTGACATAACCTTCAGGTGTCAGTCTACACAGGCTTCATCCAATTCATCCCAACCACACGGCTCCCCACGAGGTGGCATTGATTCTCTCAGCCACTCCCACAGCACTCTGGGGTTGAGGGGGAGGGTGAGAACATGCAGTTGCTTGCACACACACTGGTATTTCAAGTCCTCTGGCCCATCTGCCTATAGATATTCCCAGTCATTACTACTCTCTTCTCTCTGATTTCCCATCCTTTCGCCTTTTTAATTCCCCTTACCAGCAAACATACTCAACCTCATCATCTAGCTCTCCTTGTAAAATTTTCATTTCCACATAACACTTTTACCTGACAAGAATTCTGTCTTATACCTTGAATTTTTTTAATTGCATCTTGTTCTTGTTTCAGCAATGAAATATCATCTCTCTAAGAATAGTAATTATTGCATGTGTTTAAATTTTCTTCTGTTCCCAGCACTATCTCTTTTTCCTCAGAGTTCCTTTTTTCGTTTTTTATGTTTTGGCCACTATCTTGCATGCTAGGCATTCTTCAAATGACTCTGATTCTTGGAGGTCCATATTTAAGAGACAGGCACTTAAAAACTAAATAAAAAGCCCATACGTGGAGACAGACCTCACTGAAATGTCTGGGTCATTCCACTGGAGGTCCCCAGTTATGAACTTCCAATATGTTGGGGTTATCCTCTCTGTCCCTCCATCCTTGTGGGTTTATGCCCTTTTATTCTTTAATGTCATGGAGTAGGGAGGGAAGAGGTGGTCAGGAAAGAATGAAGATAAATTCAGGTGTTCAATGCAGCAGATTTTCTCTAGCTGGTGTTAAAATAAAATAATAAGGAGACCAGACTCGAAAATTCTTGAGCAGACAAAACTAGCAGAGCCATGTAAGCAAGACTTAATCTAGCTTATTTCATGAACGTAAGCAAAACTTAACAGGTTATTTTTGTAAATGCCTCTGATAATCATAAACCAAACTTAAGTCATCTTCCTAAAATGGTATAAGATAATCACTCTAAACCAATCCCCCGCCATCTGGAAATCTCCTTTGTAATAACCAGTTATTGTAAAGGTTAAATAACTTCCTCATTTTCACTTTAAAAACACCCTGAAACAGCTGAGCTTCTTAGTGGTTTCAAGTTTGAAGTCTTCTTGTTCACAAACAGTTTGTTTCTAGCTCCTTAAAATATTCATATCAAGTAAAGCTCTCTGAATTTTCTTTTAACACTGGCAATATCCTGAGCGGCATGGTCAACATCCCCATGTCTGAGTGGTTCCTCTCATTCTTTCACCCTCCAAGCTGTGAAGTCAGAGTTCTTGTCCTTTGGTATCTAATATCTAGTCACAACTCCTTCCTCTATAAAAGTACAGAAAAAAAATCTTTCCCACTCACTCACTGGAGAAACTCATCTCTTTTGAGTCTTATAGAATTTGCTCTAATTGAAAATTAAGTTTTCTCTCTCAAGGACTGACTCTTGCAGAACAATAGCACTTTGGCTTTCCTTCTACTGTCATTGCTATGGATATTTGAAGGCTTTTTTGGAACTCAGACAGAGCTAGAAAATACTGCTTTGTTCTGGGCTGAGTCCACCCTCCACCTGGGACAATGAATGCTACTTGAATGATGAAAGCCCCAACACCATAAGAAAACATGCAGAAAAGGAAAACCAGAGCTAAAATTGCCAAACTGTATTCTACTAAAAATCAATGCCATTGAGTTGTGTTGAGTGTGAAGGTGGCTCCTGTAGAAGTCAGAAACGTAAGCCGTTAAGTCAGAATTTAAGTCAAAGTAATGACCAAAAGAAACCAGAATAGAAAGAACAGTGCTCCTAAGCTTAGTGACAAAGAACAAGGTAAAGAACATGCTTCTGAACTAAAGTTCGTAGGAGATTTTACATCGTCTGACCACTTAAAGGTACGTCCTTCTCCCTGGGATCTGAACAGACAAGTTAACCCCAGGAGGCCCAACAACCCACCAGAAACAGGCAAATCTGCCAAGAAATTGTCTGGCTCTGTCAAGTTCACACCAGTGGGCTTGGGCCTTCTCTGTGATGCTTTCTTCCATGAGGAAGCACTTGGGTTGGGATTTTCAGGATCACACAATGGAATGTGAAAACACAAAGCCTTACAAACACACTTTTACACCAATTGAAAAACTATGGATGTGGTTGAGATCTTCTTTCACCAAGGGCAGCATTTACCTAGAGCAAGTTCAGCTCAGTAAAATAAATGCACGATGTAAAACTCTGCTGGGCACTCAAGATATGAAGATGAAGACAACTTTCTGTTTGCCCTCAAAAATGGACACTCTGTGAAGAAATCTCCACTTAAAGGAAGAGTTCCCTGAAGAATAATTCTTATAGTCCAAACTAAATATCTGTATCTTACAAGGCTGCCCCTAGGGTGTGCAGGGCCCTGGCCAAATATTTTTTGAGAGTCCCTATCTATATATATAATTCGATATTAAAATATATCACTAAATTCATGGGCCCATGTGAAGCATGGTGATTTATCAAGGGAGATTTAGAATAATGGGTTGAGAAATGATATTTATGAATTTATCTATTGTCCATTTAGTACATGAAGATTCTTCATAACGTCTAGTCACCATCTCTTCCTATTCAGGTCCAGGAACCATTTGTCTGTGTTTTTTCTTGTCAAATGTACCATTGCCGGCTGATTTTATATCTCCCACTGAGAAAAAGGTAACAGTACTGTTATTATGCACCATAACACGGCTCTTCAGAA
Organism: Equus asinus; assembly: GCF_041296235.1. NCBI lineage: Eukaryota > Metazoa > Chordata > Mammalia > Perissodactyla > Equidae > Equus > Equus asinus. The sequence continues at coordinate 36,750,575 of NC_091813.1, read as the reverse complement.
TATATTTGCATTGAAAGAATATAGGTCTTCTTGTCCCTGCAGTTCCCTAATACCATTATCGAATGCTGGTTACATCATTACACATGACGCTGCTTCATTCACCATGTCACCTGTGAATACTGGTTTCCAATAACTCTCAAAATTTGTTACTCTGCTCTATTGACCATAACCACAAGTGCAAGTCTTACCCAGAACATATAGGGAAAATTATCTTCTCGCCATGAAAAATTTACTCTTCAGAATTTTATAGGATTAATTTAAAACAACTTGTCTTCCAATCACATCTTCTCTAAACTATTTAAGCCATGATTTCTGCATTCCAAGAGTGTGATCTCTTTCAAACTATACTCTTGCCTTCCACACAGGCCACCAGCCAGGAGGATAGGTGAGGAGCCCTTGGACAAAGCAGGAAGAATGGTTCCACTTGCTCCAAGATTATCTGTCCATCATTTCTTACGGCTTAAGATAGACTTGGAAGAGCAACATCATCAAATGAGGTGCATGAGAGGAAGTCAATTGAAGTGCCTGTTAACATTGCAGAGTTAGTCTTGAAAGGAGACAGGCATGATCACCCCAGGAGGCCCAACACATGGCATGGAGCCTCCAGAGAAGGTAGTGTCACCACCCTGGGTGCCAGGCTCACGGAATAGATAGGATGCCTGCCACCACCCCCATCATCCTCATCCTCAGGTGATGGAGTCAAAAGGCAGCAATGCAATCAGAACCCAGGTGATGGCTGACACCTGGGTCTATACATGCCCTAAGGTTGGCAGTGGGCTATCAGTATTCCAGAGTCTTGAACTCCTCCTGTGTCCACATGGCGCTATCCTGTGAAGGAAATATGAGATTGGCCAGAGGGAGAGGGAAAATTAATTTCCACTAGCCAAGACTCCCTCCTGAAACAAAATTTCAACCTTATGGCCTGAGGATCACCCAACAGGTGCAAGTCCTGGAGTTTTCTTGACACGTAGTCAACCTCATACATGAATGGTATGTGGAGACAGAGTAGAAGGTTAGAGTGTCCTGAAGGGAGAAATAGGACAGGACCCAACATCAGTCTGAGCAAGGGCACCCTGCCCAGATGGCACTGGAGGGGGACATAGAAAATTTCTCGGAAGGCACTTCAAAGTGGCAGGCCTCCTGATATCAAGGGCCCAGGACAGACCCTACTTGCCCAAGTCTAAATGTGGTACTAGTATCGTACTAGGACTTGTCACTTAGAGAAAAATTTGAGACTTTCTGATGAATGTGAAGCTTTCTCAAAGAGCTATGATTTATTCTCATGACATCCCACCTAGCGATCGGGAACAATATCTCATCCACTAATATCTGGGTTATTAAAAAACGTTTTTTCTCTCCTATAAGAATCCCTTCCTTTTTAAAAAAATGTTGGGATGGAATTAATTATCCCATTAAGATTAAAATTGAAAAAAGTTTACTGAGGTTACTTTGAAGCCAGAGGTGGGTTGAAATCTTAGCTGTTTCGTACAGGACGTAGCTTTCAGGAGTTCAGTTCACTTCACTGAGTCTGTTTCTTTATCTGTAAAATGGGGATAATATGCCTCCTTCACAGGCTCATGAGGATTAAGTCAACGTCCACAAAGTACGTTACTCTGCCTGGCCTCATACGGATTCAATAACTGTCTAGCTCTGTTTTCTCTTCTTTTATAGAAGGGAGATTTAATGAATAAAACAATATAAAGCCAGAATTAGTATTCACATCACATCCGGTTTTGTCCCTAGCATGTGTCCCCGTTTGTTTCTCCATGTGTTGGCTCCTCACAATACTAATTAGGTCACGTCAAATGTGCCATAATTGACCATGGCACTTGCGCAGGTTTACATTTTCGCCCACAAAAACTGAAAATAAATTAATAACCAGCAATTTTGACAATCATGGTCAATTAAATTGTCAACATAACATTTGATGTATATGCTTTCTGTTTAAAAATAAAAACTGTCTATTAAAATGCAGATTAGAAACCAACTATGAAGTTCTCATACTTGTCATATGAAAAGGGAACTAGAGATAAAAAGCATATATGCCACTGTAATACTGTCTAAACTTTTATGCTTCATTTTTCTCCCCCAAAAAGTGCTATCAGTTCTCAATAAAAAATAAGTATTTGTTGTGTATTTTAATTGAAATTGTTTTCAATACATTTTCTTTTTAACAGAAATGAAATACAAGAAAATGCATAAAGGTCAGGAATTAAGAGGAAAACACTTGGAACAAATATGATGTTGAAATATTTATCTTAATTATGCAATTTAATAAGAAAAATATTAAAAATCCAATAGGAAAAAATTAGCAAAGGACACAAAGAGATAATTAACCTAACTAAATAGATAACTTGCATAAAAACATATTAAACTACTCAATTTAGTCATCAAATAATTATAGATTGAAACTAGAAGATATTTCTGAACTATTGAATTAACTAATTTTATTTAAATGTTTTGAAGATGTGGTGAAACTAGCTGTCTCATACACTACTGCTGCAAGTACAAATTGGTACAACTCTTCCAGACATTGATTAACAATATTTATAACCACTTCAAAGATGTATAACCTTCGGTATAGTGATTCCACTTCTGATAATGTATTATAATACATTAATTATTTAGGATACAAAATAACCTAAAATATGGAATATGGAAAAGGCTCTTTACATTAAAATGATATTTCCACTATTTTTTAAATGGCATAAACTAGAAAGAACCTAAATATTAAATAGTAAGAGTATATTTATATATACTGTAGTACAATCACTCTATTGTGTTACTAGCATTAATAAGGCCTTATGAAGAGCAGGAAGTAATCTACAAAGATAGTTACCCAGAAATGTTTGATGAAAAAAGAAAAATATAAAAGCATATATTTGCTTTCATTTCCGTTACATTCATACAATATATAAAACACGGTGGAGAAATAACAACATAAAGTAAAAAGATTATGTTATAAATTAGTATGTACAGTGACCTTAATTTATATTATATTTCATATATGTATCATTTCTTATTTGAGCTTTTATTTCCCAACTTTTCTACAACAAATAGACATTATTTTGAAAGAAAAAATAATAAATTATTTTATAATATGAAGAGGAAAAAATTAGAAGGAAATATCCCAAAAGTATCCATGGTTGTTTTACAGAGATGAAACTAGATTTTTAAAATATAAATCACTACATAGTGATGATGCTGCATCTTAACAACAGATAGAGGTCCCTCTGAAGTCCAGCAATCTCCTTGAGTGAAGCTAAGGCCCCTCCGGCTCTAGCCTACCCCAGCCAGTGTGGACTCACTCTACACCGCACCCAGTGGGATGGCCTGTCTCCCACGCCCAGAAGAGGAGAAGCAAATGTCTCTTTCTGTGGCCACTCCACAGGCCCAGATGGAAAAAAAGTTGGGTGTGCCTTTGAGAGCTTTCAAACAAGTTAATAAGTGCATTTAACATTAGAGACTATTTTGAAAGATGATGGCAATAAAATATGATTCATTAAGTAAAAAGTAAAATCATCCAAATAGGAAATCATCACATACAGTAACTACTACATGTTTGGTTTAAACACATCCTCTTCTAAATTGTGGGATTTAATGATGTTGAAAACAAACTCAGTTAATGAATTGCTACAGTGACTACTATTTGATGTTTAAAACTGAAATGAAAATGACAACAGATGCTCTTATGACCGTTTCCATTGGTTTTCATGACGTACAACAGTAGAGAATAGCAACAAAAAAGCTTTGCCATGAGTATCAGGCCCTGAGAACAGATCCAACACTCCTATCACAAACATTTTGAAAAGCACAAGTTAGTATCGTGTAGCTGACACCATGCATCTGAGGTAGAATTGTGATTAGTTGGCTACCACGCAGCTATGACAAAGTACTGTTATAGTGAATATTTGGTGAAAACTTGTGGAAAGTCTACCTACATGGCTACTTTTTGTTTGGCAAGCTCTTCAACTGCATTATTTCACTTCATCTTCCAAAACCCCTGAGTATTATTGAATGATACCCATTCTTTCAGGTGAGGAAAGTGAGGCTTAGATAGGACAAGTTAACCTGAATTCAGCTTATGAATGTGAAGCCAGGATTTGAATTCAACCCAAGATATCCAGCTCCAGAGCACCCACATTTAGCCAAAATGATATAATGGCTTGATTTTTAACCAGAAAATAACCTTTAATGGAGGTCCAGATATGGAAGATATTAAAGTCTGGACTCAGCACTCAATGAAAGACAGGCTGCTAAAGATTAGAATCTTTATTCCCTGGCACTTATGAACACTCTAACCATATTGGACTATGCACTATTTCCCAAAAATGTATCTGCTTGTAATGTTTCTTCCATCTGGAACCCCTTTACCCTTCTCAACCACATCCAACTAAACCCTACATATCCCTCAAAGTCATTCTCAAATGTCCCCTTTTCATTAATCCCATGAATTGATGTCTTTCTCTTTGATAGTCCACGGTATTTCATTTGTACCATTTGTCATATTCTGCCTTGTATTCTTGTTATGTTTGTCTTATTTACTCTACTATATGATTAGGGTGGAACTATGTCTTCTTCATCTTTATATCCTGAGAGCACCTGACACCTGCTACCACGCCTACATTCACAAGTGAGATCCATGTTCCCACCAAACAAATCTAAAAGGCAAGATACAAAAGGAGCAAAAGTTTTCAAGTAAATTAACTGTATCCATCAGCAAAACTCAAGAATATTTATGGGAATACAAAAATGCCCAGCACCCAACAAAGTAAAATCTGTCTGGTGTCTGGTAGTTAATCAAAAACTGCCAGATATTCAAACAAAGAGAAAAATCATTTCATTGAAATCAACCCAGAATAAGCACCGATGTTAGAATTAGCAAATAAGAACATTAAAGCAGTTACTATCACTCTATTCCATACAGGGCCATCTTCTTGAACGTGAGAACTGTGCAGTCACACAGAACTCCATGCTTAAAAGGATCCTACTTTTAGTTTAATGCTCTGCTGTTACCACCTTGAAATGTTTAGTAATTTTGAACAAGGGAACTTGCATTTTCATTTTGTGCTGGGCTCCACAAATTATGCAGCTTATCCTGAGTCTATATGTTCAAAAAGATTACAGATATGGAAGATATTTTCAAAGGCCCAAATTGAACTAAAAGTGAAAACTACAACGTGTGAGATGAAAAATACATTGGATGGGAATGACAGTAAATTAGATATTGTTGAAGAAATGATTAGAGAAGTTGAAGACATAGCAATAAAAACAATCTAAAACACAGAATAGAGAATTTTAAAATGAACAGAGCATCAGTGAGCTGTGGAACAATCACAATAAGCCTATCATACGTGGAATTTAAGTCTTTAAAGTGGAAGACACAAAAAAATTTGAAGATCTAGTGGTGGAAAATTTTCCAAATTTGATGAAAATGATAAGCCCACAGATTCAAGAAGGTCAAAAAAGTCCAAGCATAGGGGCCGGCCCCGTGGCCAAGTGATTAAGTTGGCACACTCCACTTCAGCAGCCCAGGGTTTCACCAGTTCGAATCTTGGGTGTGGACATGGCACCATTCATCAGGCCATGCTGAAGCAGTGTCCCACATGCCGCAACTGGAGGGACCCACAACTGAAATACGCAACTATGTACCGGGGGGATTTGGAGAGAAAAATCAGAAAAAAAAAAGAAAGAAGATTGGCAACAGTTGTTAGCTCAGGTGCCAATCTTTAAGAAAAAAAAACTCCAAGCATAAGAAACATAAGGAAAACTCCACCAAGCTACATCATAATCAAATTACTCAAAACTAATAATAGAGGAAAATCAGATAAAAGCAATCAGAGATAAAAGACATATTACATATAGAGAAACAAGGATAACAATGACAGTAGACTTCTCAACAGAAACAATACAGGTAAGAAGACAGTGGAAAACATCTTTATTGAAAGAAAAATCTGTTCACTTAGAATTCTACACCCATTCCTGGTGAAAATATCTTTCAAAAAATGATGCAAAAGGGGCTGGCCCCATGGCCGAGTGGTTAAGTTCGCGCGCTCCACTGCAGGCGGCCCAGTGTTTCGTTGGTTCGAATCCTGGGCGCGGACATGGCACTGCTCATCAAACCACGCTGAGGCAGCATCCCACATACCACAACTAGAAGGACCCACAACGAAGAATATACAACTATGTACCAGAGGGGCTTTGGGAGAAAAAGGAAAAAATAAAATAAAATCTTTAAAAAAAAAAAAAAAAGATGCAAAAAAAAGACTTTTTAAGACATTCTGAAACTGAAATAAGTCATACCAACAGACTCACATTACAAGCAATATTAAAGTAAGTCCATGAGGAAGAAGGATAATAATGCCAAATGGAAATATGGATTTATATAAAGTAATGAAGAACAGCAGAAATAACAGCTACATGAATAAATAGATAAGATTTTTTTCTTATTGTTCAAATCTCTTTAAAAGGTGATTGTTTAAACAAAAACAATAACAATGTAGTGTAGGACACATAAAATTTGTAAAGTAAAATGTATGACAATAGCAGAAAGATTGGGAAGGGACAAATGGAAGCATTTTATTGTAAAGTTCTTATACTACACATGAAGTAGACCCTCAAGTCTACTTGAAGGTAGAACGTGATAAGTAAAAGATGTATACTATAGACTCCAAGATGTCATCATCATAGCAGTGTGAGAGGATCCCTTTGTCTCTCCCCTTCAATCTACAGCAAGTAAAACATCCATAACCCAACATAGGCTACATTGTCCAAAACACCAGGATGCCAGAAAGATCCACACATCGGTACATAAGATGGTGAGTGGATTGGAGCACATAGAGGAGGCTAAACAGGGGAACAGCAGAGTCAGTGCCCAGGTCTCCGGACCCTCAGCCACGACAGCTGAGCCACCCTCCCCCGTGCCAGAGAACCCGATGGGCAGCAGTAGAGGAGCATGTGTGACTCCAGCCATCCAGCCACAGTGGCACCTGCAGCCAAAATGAGTAGAGCACCAGAGGAGGCAGAGCCCTGTCTCAGGTCCCCAGCTGCAACTCAGAGCCTGGCAGCAGCAGCAGAGGCATGCACAGGATTCCAACATCCCAACTGCAGCAGCACCTGTGGCCACAAGGTAACAAACAATAGCAGAGGCAATGCCCCATGAATCTGGCTCCCTCCCCACACTCCCCTTTCCCCTTCCAAAGCAGTGGGGCTTCCAACCCAGGTTTTCCCAGATGTGGTGGAGGCATCAGTCATTCCTGTACCCCCAGCAGCAAAGCCAGCAACTGTAGTAACACAGGCAACAGCAAGGCATCAATGATCCATAGAGGTGTGGGTGGTGACAACGAGAGTGCCAGCAACACCTCAGATAGAGGTAGTGGAAGGTGGAACATGCAGATCCTCAAGCCAGAGGCAGCTCAGGTAAGAGAATAAAAAACTAGCACTAAAGTGCCACCTACCGAAAAACAAAAGAAAGCCCTCTAATTGCCAACTAGGTAAAATGTTTGAATCAAAACAAACAAAGCTATACCTAAATAAGAAGAGTGTCTGCTATGGCAAATACACCAGGAGAGAAATAACTCAGCAAGCACCACAAAAAGCCATGGTAACACAGCATCACGTGCACGAAAAAATAATGAATCTCCAGAAACAAAACATAAAGTCATGGAAGATTGTGATCTAAATATCTAAATGATAAAGAATTCAAATTAGCTATCATGAAGAAATTCAGTGAGCTACAAGAAAACTTAGAAAGGCAGTTCAATAATAAGCTCAGGAAAATAATCAATGAACAGAAGGAATACTTAACCAAAGAGATTGAAATTCTAAAAAAGAACCAAACAGAAATTATGGAACTGAAGAATTCAATAAATGAGATGAAGAATGCATTAGAAAGTATTGGAAATAGAGCAGACCATATGGAAGAGAGAATTAGCAAGCTTGAAGATGAAAGACTAAAAATGTTTCAAGTAGAAGAAGAGAGAAAATTAAGATTTTTTAAAAGGTGGAAATTCTACAAGAATCATGTGACTCCATTAGAAAGGGCAACATAAGGATAATAGGTATCCCAGAAGGAGAAGAGAGAGAGAAGGGAGCAGAGAGTTTATTTAAAGAAATAATAGCTGATAACTTCCCAAATCGGGGGAAGGAACTAGATACACAAATCCATGAAGCTAATAGAACACCCAATTATTTCAACAAAAAAAGACTTCTCCAAGATACATGATAATAAAATTCTCAAAAGTCATTGATAAAGATGGAATATTAAAGGCAACCAGGGAAGGAAAAAACTGCAAATCAATTACAAGAAAATTGCAAATCAATAACAAGAAAATACCTAAAAAATCCTCAAATATTTGGAAACGAAATAATGCACTTCCAAAGAACCCATGGGTCAAAGGAATAAAATGGGAAAGTAGAAAATATTTTAAACTAAATATAAATGAAAACCAAACATATCTAAATTTGTGGATACTGCTAACATATTACTTAGGAGAAAATTTAAAGCTTCGATCATCTACATTAGAAAAGAGGAAAGGTCTCATATTCTAGCTTAAGAAACTAAAAGAAAAAGAAGAGCAAATTAAACTCAAATTAAGTGGAAAGGAACTAATAAAAATCAGAGCAGAAGTCAATGAAACATAAAAAATAATATTAATAAAAAAGAAAATCAAGGAAGCCAAAATGTGCTTGTTTAAGAACATTTTTAAAAACTTATAAATCAATAGCCAGATTGGTCAATAAGTAATAAAAAGAAAAAAAGAGGAATGAGGGAAGTGAAATCACTACTAATTCTTTGGGAATTAAAGGTATAATAAGGGAATACTATGAACAATTCTATGCCAAAGTTTCAACAACATGGATGAAATGGACACATTCCTTGAAAGAAACAAACTACAAAAGCTCACTTTACAGAAATAGATAGGACATAAGCGGTAATGAAGGAGTAAGAACATCCAGAAACCCTCTCCTCTGTAAAAGCAATAAGAACACTGGCAAAAAAAAAAAACCTGGAAATTAACCAAAGATTTATAGCTTGCTCTATTTCCCTCCACCTTTCCTTAGTTCTGCAGTCGCCTTGAAAACTAACAGCCCACAATTACACCTGGAAGTCACTAGAGGAGATAGAGCATGTTTGGAGCTCCTCCAAAGCCCCATTCCCAGAGAAATGTCATTATTTTACCTGTCTAGTAGTTCACTGGAAGATCCCACTCACAAGACTTATCTTTATTTGTGCTGACTCAGAGCTTGGCTACTGCAAATAGCCTTTTCCCACCAGCGTTTGCCTAGAAAAATTAGCAGCAATTGTTTGACATCATGGCTTCCTGATGCAGTAGACTACAGCTGGGCAAACAATATGCTAATGAAAAAGCTTGAAAGGTGGGCCAGCTGAGTGGCATAAGTAGTTAAATTCATGCTATCCCCTTTGGTGGTCCAGAGTTTTCAGGTTCAGATCCTGGGCACAGACCCACACACTGTTCATCCAGCCATGCTGTGGTGGTGTCCCACATACAAAACAGAGGAAGACTGGCACAGATGTTAGCTCAGGGACAATTATCTTCACCAAAAAAAGAAAGAAAAAAAGAGAAAAGCTATGGAATGATATGTCCATAGGGGATGTTATGGACTGAATTGTGCCCCCCTAAAATGCATTTGTTGAAGTCCTAAACCCAAATACCTTAGAATCTGACTATATTTGGAGATAGGGCCTGTAAAGAAGTAATTAAGGTTAAATGAGATCATGAAGGTGGGATCCTCATCCAATGTGACTGTGTCCTTGTAACAAGAAGAGACACCGGGCATATGCACACACAGTGAAAAAGGCCATGTGACAACAGAGTGAGAAGGCAGCCATCTAAAAGCCAAGGAGAAATGCCTCAGGAGAAATCAAACCTGCCAATATCTTGATTTTGGACTTCTAGCCTCCAGAACTAAGAGACAATAAATTTCTGTTGTTTAAGCAACTCAGGCTGTGGTATTTTGTTATGGCAGCCATAGCGAACTAACACGGGGGGCTTTGAAAAGTTCTGACATATACCAAAAAGTGTAGAAGGCCATGCACGTGTGAAAGCTGTGCACATGCTCAGAGCTGTGTACATACCCAGGAAAGACCTGAGAAGGCCATAAGCTCTCATCCCTAGCTGACCTTGAGACTCTGCACAAGAAGTAAATGCTAAGGCAGAGTAGTAAATTGCCTGGCTCAAGGTTGACGGTACACCCCAACATGCAAACAGAATCTCTCAGGAAAGACAAGGGATCTATTGGTTCCAGGCATTTAAGGAAATCACTACAGCTGAACACTAAGCTGAGCAGAAATTTCAGTGGCCACACATGACAAAGAAACCAGACTTTACAGAGTTACTTCATAAAAATCATTAAACAAGCAGCAATAACAATAAACCCTGGTTGGGTTTGGGGTGGAGAATCTGGTTTCCCAAGTTGCCATATATATTATTGAAGATGTACAACTTTCAACAAAAAAAATTACAAGACATCCGTAGAAACAAGAAAGATTTCACACAGAGGGAGGAAAAGAAAGTAGTGAGTAGAAACTGTCCATGAGGAAGCCCAGAGGTTGGACCTACTAGACAAAGACTTTAAACAAGTTATATTAAAGATGTGCAAAGAACTAAGTAAAAACCTCAAGGGAAGTATGAAAAGGATGTTTCATCAAAGGGAGAATATCAATAAAGCGATAGAAATTATTTTTTAAAAAATAGAATTTTGTCATTGAAAAGTACAATAACTGAAATGAAAAATTCACCAGAGGAGCTCAATTGTAGATATGAACAGGAAGATGAATCAGTAAGCTTGAAGGTACATCAATTGAGATTATCCAGTCTAAAGAAAAGAAAGAAAAGAGAATGAAGAAAAATGAACAGAGCCTCAGACACCAGTAAGACCTAAAAGAAGAAACAATATAAATGTACATCAATTGATGAATGGATAAACAAGATGTGGTATATCTGTACATAATAACATTATTCAAACATAAAAATGAATGAAGTATTTGATGTATGCTACAATATGGATGAATACCAAAAACATGCTAAGTGAAAGAATCCAGACACAAAAACGTCACGTATTATATGATTCCATTTATATGAAATCTCCAGAATAGGCAAATCCATAGAGGCAGAAGCAAAAGTAAATTAGTGATCTCTAGACACAGAAGAGAAAGGAGGAATGGGAACTGACTGCTAATGTGTGTGAGGTTTCTTTTTGGGGTAATAAAAATGTTCTGGATTTAGATAGTGATAATGATTACGTAATGTTGCGTATAAACTAAAATCCACTGAATTGGACTTTAAAAGGGTAAATTTTATAGTATGTGAATTATGTATCAGTAAAGAAAAATGCATGAGAACAAAAAGATTAAAAGAAGAAATAGATAATCTGAATTACCCTATATTTGTTAACAAAATTGAATTTGTACTTTAAAATATTCCCGAAAAGATGAGTTCAATGGTGAATTCTACCGAACATTTAAGGAAGAATTCAACACAAACTCTTCTGGAATATTGTTAAAGAAGTAATATTTTCTAGTTCATTCTATGAGGCCAACATCACCTTGATATCAACTCAAAGACATTACCAAAAAAAGAAGACTACAGAACAATATTCTTCATCAAATGAGATGTAAAAATTCTAAAGAAATTTACCAAATTAAATCCAACAATACAAGAAGGATAATACATCATGATGAAATGAGGTTTATCACATAAATGCAACATTAGTTGAACATTCAGAAATTAATAAAATTTACCATATTAACAAGCTAATGCTATATATCGTTACTTGAAGATATATATATTGATACATATCAATAAATGTAGGAAAATGCATTTGACAAAACAACCATTCTTGATTTTTTTAAAAACTCAGAAAACTAGGAATGAGAGCACTTCCTCAACCTGGTGAAGGGAATCCATGAAAAATCCACACTTTATATCATACTTAACGATTAAAGACTGAGTGTTTATTCCCTAATATAGAAATAACCAAGACATTTTAGGATGTGTGAGCCAGCACAATAAGTCCCAAAAAATAAGTGTGAAGGAGGGAGGGAAAGATGGAAGGGGAAAAAGGCATCCAGATTGGAAAGAAAAAATTAAAACTGTATTTACAATGTGACTGTCTATATAAGACGGAATCTACAGAAAAGCTATCAGAACTAATTGGTGAATGTAGCAAAGTTGTAGCAGACAAGTTCAATATACAAAAGTCAATTGCCTTCTTATATACTAGCAAAAGAACAATGGAGAAATTTTTTTTTTAACAGGACATTTACAATGCCATCAAAAATATGAAATACTGAGAGTTAGATTTGTTAGATTGTTAAATCTAACAAAATCGTGCAATACCTGTTCACTGAACACTGGAAAACATTTGCTCAGAGACGTTAAAGGAGCCCTAGAGAAAGAGTTACACCATGTACATAGGGTGAAATACTCAATATTGTTCAGATGTCAATTTTTCCCAAATTGTTCAATAGCTTTAACGCAATCCCAGTGAAAATCCAAGCAAGCGATTTTGTAGAAATCGACATGCTCATTCTAAAATTCATATCGAAATGCAAAATACATAAATTAGCCAAAACAGCTTGAAAAAGAACAAAATTAGAGGAATAACATGACAATTTCAAGATTTACTACAATACGATAATCAAGATAGTATAACAATAGACCAATGGAACAGAATAGAGAGTTCAAAAGTAGACCTACACCCATATGAAGAATTGCTTTTTTATAGGTGGAAAGAAAGGCAGTGGTAAAAGGATAGTCTTTGCAACAAATGGTAATAGAACAACTGGATGAACATGCAAAAAATTAACTCTAATCTATAACTATTCATACCTAACACCATATAAGAGACTAATTCAGAATGGATTATTGACCTAAATATAAAACTTAAACTGTAAAACTTCTATAAGAAAATTCAGGGAGGAAAAAACCTTTATGACCTTAGCACAGAAAAATATTTCTTAGATAAACACAAAAAGCATGATCCATAAAAGAAAAAGTGGGTAAACTGGACTCCATCAAAATTAAAAACTTCAGTTCTTCTAAAGATGCTGTTAAGAGAATGGAAAGAAGAGCCACAGACTGGGAGAAGATATTTGGGAACCATGTATGTGGTGGAAAGATTCATACCCAGAATAAAGAAATTTCCAAACTCAATAATAAGAATATAAGCAACTCAATAAAAAAATGGGCAAAAGATTTGGATATTTCATCAAATAAAACATATACATAGCAAACAAGCTCATGAAAACTGTCCAACAGATTAGTAATTATGGAAATTTAAATTAAACCACAATGAGACACCACTACATACCTATTATAATGGCTAAAATTAAAACGACCATGTCAAATGTTGGTAAGAATGTGGAAACTCTCGTACACCGTTGGCGAGAATGTAAAATGATATAACCACTTTGGAGACCAGACTGACAGTTTCTTTGAGTTAAACATTACCTACCATATGATCCAGCAACTTTACTTCTAGATATTTACCCAAGACAAAAGAGCATACACAAAGACTTGCATATTAATATTCATAGCATCTTTATTTGTAATAGACCAAAACTGGCAACAACCCAAATGTTCACCAATAGGTGAAAAGGATAAAGAAACTGATAAATCTATACAATAGAATACTACTCGGCAGTAAAACAAATGACCTCTTGATGCATGCAACAATGTGGAAGAATCTCAATATGAGTGAAAAAAGCCAGGAAAAAAAAGAGAGTACTGTATGATTCCATTTATATAAATTCTAGAAAACGTAAACTATCTATAGCAACAAAATGTAGATCAGTGGTTGCCTGGGCATGGAGGTTGGGCTGGGAGGGGCAGAAATGAGGGATAATAAAGGAGCATGAGGAAGCTTTTTAGGTGATGGATATATTAATTAGCTTGACTGTGGTGATATTTCACAGGTGTACACATGTCAAAATTTATCCATTTGTATAGTTAATATGTGCTGTTAATTTTATGTCAATTATATCTCAATAAAGCTATAAAACACATATTTGGCTAATATCTTAAGGAACACTCCGCACTTAGGTTAAGATTCATCTTACCATGAGCAGATATAAATCCATATTTCAAACAGTCTTCTTTATAATTACACATTCTTGATGGACTTCTTGTGGATTTTGTTTTCATAAAAATCTTATGGAGTTTATTATCATAATTTTTACATCCTAATGAAGCTGGCAAAGAGCTCCAAGTATGAGTAGGAGAAGTGTCATTTCTTCCGCTTGGGCTCTGGTCTACACCACATATATTTATTTAGGGACCTAGGGTGAAGGGGCAGAAGCTAGCTCAGAGCAGGTCCTCAGTGAATTCACTCCTTCACTAGGCAATATGGGAGATAAGAGCAGGAAAGAGCATGATAAAGTCTATGTACATAACCAGACGAGAATGGGATGGGGTCCTAAGAGAAGCGAAGATCAAGCACTGTGTAAGTCCACAGGAAGGCAAAATCACACCATAACCACGGTTGTGAAAGAAGTGGCATTCAAGATAAGCGTTGAAGGACAAAAATGGACTTGAAAAATGAAAACGGCTTTTTCACAAAGCAAATTCAAACTCTTACACTAATGTGTCCTCAAGACCATCATGCTAAAGGGCAGATTGTGGAAGTGGGGTGCAAAAGTCATTGAGAAAATTAGGAAACGAAAGGTGATGTAGGTCCTTTCCTAATATCTCTGGGAGAGTGGGACTCAGACATTGTGGCAAAAGCAGTTACAAAATAAATGTAATTTCAGCCTTATGTTTAACAGTTTCTTTTTTGGCACATATTAGTGGAAGTAGAAATAGTGTTTGAAAAAGTATAAAATCATTATACTTGATTATTTGAACCAAAGTAAAAATGAGAACTACCATGAATGTTAGCATGTTTTTCAAATTCTATGTGGAATTGGATGTATCGTGCTCCAATGGAATTCTGAAATGAGGTCAACTTCTGGCAGGTCACACGACTAACTCTATTAAGCCAGTGTTCTGTGATCGGCTCCATATGCGTCACCCTTCTGCTGGGTAATTTTGTGCTCAGTCTAAAGATGTTATGAAAAATAGAAAAATTTTGGTATATTGTCAAAGTCACACAGTGTTATAAAAATCAAGCTACAAATACATATTGGTTCAAAATCTGAGAACAAAATATCACCACACTTAAGAGTTTATCATACAAGTATTTCAGTTCTCCCAATGAAAATCACCTAGGGGGAAAAAAAGTCCATCATTGCCATGCACGATCCTTGAGTGTATCTTGAATCAGGAAAAAACTAAAATAGCTAAAAAAGATATTTTGGAGTTAATTGGGAAAAAACTAAATACAGAATAGATTGTTTTATGGAATTACGGTTCATTTCTTAAGTAATGATAATGGTTTTGAAGTTATTCAGGAGAATCTCCTTATTCTGACAAGATGCAAGTGTCATGATGTCTGCAACTAACTTTAAATGGTTCAGAAAAAAATTATAGAGAGACAGAGACAGAGAGTGTACTCAAATGTGGCAAAATGTTAACAACGCATGAATTTAGGTGAACACAGGTATTCATTCTACTATTCTTTCAACTATTTTTTATATTTGAAATTTTTCAAAACGAAAAGTTGGGAAAATAAAAATATTCTATACTTTATTAAATCTAATTTTAACTCAAATGGAGTGGCAAGGATTATAAGAAATCTCCTGCTTAAATGAAAAATAGAAGGGATTCATGAACATTTTTGCATGCTTTCTAGATAAGTACTGGATATGCCTGGTGAAAAAAAATTTGAAGTTGAAAATTTTGTACTCGCCGTCTTTCCTAGGGTGCATTGCTATCACATTGCTATGCACACATTCATTGATGGAGTTTGATAATGAATCCCAAATTCAATGTAATCATCTATCTCTGTACCACATGCACAATTTTTTGTATTGATATTTTAGTTTTAGTTTTGCTGTGAAACTATACCACAAATATAAACCGAACTGAGATCAATTTTTCTAAGAGAAACCAATATTAAACACTTATAGATGTTCATCAATAAAGAGCCTAACAATTAGAATGACATCAAACCAGGAGACAAAAGAGTTTATACAACAAATGTGCAAGGCAGAGGAGAGATGAAGCATAATGTTCAACATTGTACACCTTTGTTATGCCACAATGATGTTGCAGCTATACAGCAATGCAAGAGCCAGTGTATAGGTGAAGACACATGACTGCATGCAAATATTCCTCAAGGTATATATTCCTTTCCTGCACAGTAATCAATGCTGCTGGTAAACGGTACATACAGATATATTTGCTGTGTATACAATTTTACCCATAAAATTGTATTTCAAGCTACTCCAGTTTATCTAAGAATGCAGGAATCAAATTTATGAATTCTTTTTACTATAGAAAATGAATTACAAGTAAAGGAGTAGACGTACATTAGCATAAAATAGTCTTTTGGGGTGAGGATATAAAGGATAGAAGACAATAATGTTTTATGGTAGTATTCCAAAATTCTCTACATTCACTTTAGTATGTATAAATACAAAAATTCATACAATAGTCTCACAAATTATCAGGCTAATGTGCAATGAATTTGAATTTTTTTTAAATATCTAAATATACAATGAGTGAGCAAATGTATTACACACTGTGTTTAAGAAATAAATTATTAAGAACAAGGTAATGATGTGGTTCTCCATAAATTAATGTCCACCACCTTTTATCAAGTTATTAAAGATAATTCCCACATATAAGAACAGAACAATAGAGTACACAAAAATGTTATACCATTTCTACAATTCTGCTCAGAAAAATAACTTAGTCCAGATAGAAATCCTTCATGGAGCTCCTGGAAATAGAAATCATGACTGGCAGCCGGATGGCCTGCTGTTTGCCTGTGTGAACATCCATGGCATTCCCTGACTCAGGACCTCCTTCACCTGGAAATGTCAGTGTCTTCAGAGTACAAACTTAACAGTTCAATAATACTTCATTCAATCAAATGTATGAAAAATCATAATGATGCGAAGTGCCCCAAAATAGAATGATCTGCATCAGGAAGTTGTGAATTCCCTTTCACAGGCAGTGTTCAAGTAAAGACCAGACAACCTCTTAATTGCAGGGTTGTTGTGAAGATATAAGTACCAGATGCGGGATTGGATCAGGTCCCTTAAAACTCTGTAGATCTGTTGCTCTATGATTCTTATAGGTTTAAAGGTATAAAGAGGTTAATCTCTGTGGTTTTGAAAACCTAGATATTTTTCACTTTTAAGAAATATAAGTTACCTCAATCTTCTAACTTGTTTTTCTTTTCTGGAAAGAGGATAAATCTTAAAATGATCTGCTCTTGTAAGCCCTTGATATGAATTATACACATATGTGAAATAAGAAATATTTTCTTATTTCACAATGATAGCATATAATTATGGTATTAGAAATACATCAATACACTTTGAGAGCTGACTTCAGACCTGCAGATACTGATCTAAATGGATTTACAGGTGAAGGATATCAGTGGTCTGCTATTACAGAAGGAGCAAGTGGAGGCTGCTTTCATGGCTAATTTTGGAAAAATTAGAGCCTAAACATGAGAGCCAGAATTAACACATCATGTTTCTTACAAACATTTTAAGTCAATTCCTTAGATACTATTTTAATAGTTATTTCCAAAATTGCTTTGTTTAATTATCTAACATCAGTGTAGTTCATATAATGTAAATGTTTCTATGATTCCACAAATACCTCTCACATTTTCCAAATTCAAGGCTTCATCAAAAAAAGGAAGTTCCGATGGAGAGTCAAGATAAAGGATATTTGTATCTAGACCACAAGAGACGTGCTGATGTAAAGTGAAAAGTGTGATCAGCCTGAATTCTGACTCCAAAGATCTCAGTTACCTGAAAATAATTATGGCGGAATTTTTCACCTTTCATCTTGTTTATCCAAAACCAAGGAAAGAATAAACCACTCAGCCCAGATAGGTTATTGGCCCTCAGAACGATGATTCAACTGACCATCCAGAGATTTAATTCAGTTTCCAAATAGCCCTCGAAAGTAGGCAGTGTCTCCAGCAATCTCTCCCCATGCGAATAATGTGTTGAAGATTTTCTTTTTAACATTTCATCCTGTAACTTGTTGTCAGTTTTCTCTCCATCATACCTTCCTCTCAATTTTTTCTCTAGAATCGTCTCACACACCAAAGTCAAAACTGCTAAATTAATTCTAACTTGCCATTTTTCATATCTGATATTCCATGGAAAGGTTAAAACTACCTGAGATTTTAAGAAAATGTGTCAAAAATATGTTAGGTTTGGCTTTCTTAGACACTTATAGATTGTTTCAATTTTAAACTTGTATTTCATTGATATTTTTATCTCAAAGACAACTTTCATTAAAATTTTTATTATAGTATTTCACATTTTTATTTCAAACTGCAATGAAATGTCAATAAATTGTATATATCACTGTAAGATGTTAGAAATACAAATATAAATTTGTATTTTAACTTCATGAAATGTTCATTGAACTATTTTTATATAAACAAAAAATAAATGTTTATTTCATGTCTCTTTCATACGCATGATTTCTCTGTTCAGAATTCTTAATAAATAGGTGTGGTACCATCTAAACACTACATATTTAGATACTCCTCAACAGAAATTACTGTATACTAAAGGAACTTAAAATCATTATATAATATTTTAAATTTTAAGTGTAAAATAAGACTGTGAGAAGATAATCATATTTAGGAGAAACATAGGCATGCATACAATATATTCAGAAACTGACCTCATGTTATTTGAAAATGATCCAATTCCCTACAAATACTATAATAGAATTATTTTCCTCTAGAAAGTTATCAAGAAACTCCGTGACTCTTATTCAAAGCCAGAGCTTAGAAATGAAAAGTGAAAAATTTAGTCACATTCAGATACCAGCAGACAATGATCCTCATGCAACAATGTGAATGGTCCTTAGACTCATCTCCAACTCAAGAATTTATATCCTGATTTGTAAGGCAGAAGATTCGGAACTTTTTTTTCTTTCCTTGCATATTTGAACACCAGCATATGCAATCATAACCTGATAATTTTAGAAAATAATAAAATTTTAAAACAACGCTATATTGCAGAAACATATTATTCAAGTAACCAATAAGCATAAGGATATAATTCAAATTAATTTTAAAACTAACATCTTTTATTTTTATTTATATTTCTCAAGTATCCCATAAGAAATTATTTTTCTGAGTACATTTCTTAATATATTACTTAACGACTAGGATACATAAAACTCAAAACTGAGATTATCACTATGAAAATTGTTCAATAAGATTATGAGATTCTTTGAGATCCTGACAATTTCAAAGATCATTGTCTATTTTAGGTTCACATACAACTTGTAATTGTATTTTTAAAAAACATGCTTTTGAACTGCAGGTTTAAAACAACACTGAATTTGTTAGCATAAAATAGAATAAAGCATAAATATAGATAGCCTTATGTATTTGTATAACAAATATCTGAACATGTAAAAAGTACAAAATTAAACTAGATTTTTAAAAACCAATCATATTCAGAACTCACATATTCGAAATTCTGTTAGCATTACACAAAGTTGTCTGAGGAGGCTGCACCTATTGCAATGATTTGCCATTGCACAAAATACTTTGGAACAACAATTTCAATAGTAGCAAATCTCAATCTTTGAAAGAGGATTTGATTTAGAGAAAGTCGTATATCTTTGACAACCAAATTTGATGGAACAACTTATCAAATAAATACCAATTTTCATATTGAAATAAAACATAACTGATTTTTGTGTGCTCCCTAAAATTATTTTAAGGCATTTCCAGAAATGTTTTGAGATATTTGCAACATTAGAATAAGTTTTTAGCTTCCTAAAATGGTCACCTTGAAAGGAATATTCATCTGGAATCTTTTAAGCTTCATTACCTTCATTCTCAAACAAATGCATAACACTTTTTGATTTATATATTAAGAAAGGAAAAGAATCAGATAAACATCCCCACTGGTTTTTTCTATAACTAAGACTTGTTGGTTTTCTAAATATGGAAACATTTTTTTCACAAGAAAGATGAGCTACTTAAGAAATAGGTAGCTAGACTAAGTCAGAGTTTCTTAATCTTGATACTATTGATATTTTGGGCTGGATGATTGTGGTGGGGGCTGTCCTGTGGGTTGTAGGTTGTTTAACAGCATCCTTGGCCTCTACTCACTAGATGCCAGTAGCATCCCCTCAGATTTACCAAATATCCCCTAGAAGACAAAATCACCCCTAACTGAGAACCACTGGATTAAGCGATTGGAAATGTCCTTCCAACTCCAAGAGCCTATGATTCATAAAATGATATAAAATACATGTAGAGAACATTGTTACACATTCTAATACCCAAAATTAAGTAAGTATAAAGAATTAACATCATTATAACTTTTCTAGTTACACACATCTTCAAAGACAACTTTGTAATAACCTGATGTGGTATACATGTTTAAAATCTGTTGTCATAAAGCACAGCCTAGTAATATACTAAAAATATTAAGGTATATATTAATACACACACATACATACATATAGAGATATGGATATAATAACGTTTGTATACATCTCTAAACCTATGCATACTCTTAGCAAAGAATGCCTTAAAACAACATGACCATTTAATTCCTATTCAACAAACCTCAGGCTCCTGAATAGTATACGCTTTGTTATAATCAATATGCAAATTTTAAAATAATCTCTCATGTGGGAAAACTAGATAAAACAAACCTGGTGGCCATTTATATAATACCCTCCTATGACTTTTAAACTCAACAAAGAACGTCTTCTCCTACTTGCTTTCTCCATAACATCCAAATTTCTGCAGAAGTGCCGTCTTTTTATATCTACCAGCAAGGGTACTCTGTCAAGAGCTAGACTTCAACCAAGTAAACAATATTTCCTAAGATTTAAAATATCTTTCCAGTTGCCAATTTTTTTCTAAGTATACTTAACATAACAATCACTGGTGACAAAATAACATTAAAGCACTACTAAATATCTAACTGCAATAATATTTTCATGAAATAAAACAATAAAACAGAATCACTACAAATAATAAGAACCCAACATTTTCTTTTTCTTCAAATCAGCTTACCTCATTTCTGACTTAGCCAATATAATATGTTCATAGATTACCTTGCAGGACATTTCTACTGAGCTAAGACCAGCCATGAGGCTCAGTGTAGATCTACTGATTATTAAGAAAACATTTCGCCTAAAAATCTTTATCACAAATGAATAAAAGATTCCCAGTGGTTAGAATTCCCTGAATACTGGAGAATACCATAAAGCATAAGTTATTAAGAGTATAATATTATGGATTGTGACTGCCCCTAAATAAACCTGAAAGCTTGTCATAAAGTTAAAATGATATTTTGGTAAATTGACAAAATTAATCTACAATTTTAAGTCACAGTTGTTTAACCATAAAGAAGGTTCATGGGTGTGCTGCTTTTCTATTAATTAAATTAAAAGTCTCCTCTGCAGTTATTGATGTGTGAACATATTTCCAGAGAGAATTATTTAAATGAAGAGCAAAGCATTCAAATACAGTCAAATAGGATTGTTTAAAGATACTATGCATTCATTCATTAGCAGAGTATTCTAACACAAAATCAAAAGTAAAGCATGCCATAGGTAATTATTACTGGCGTAGCTGTCAGTGAGTCAAATCAACTAAAAGGCCAATTATTCTGAGGATACCCAGGATGGAAAGCTCATTGTTGGCATTAGATCATTTTGAGATAGTTATGGTTCCTTTTTATAGTAAATTAACTTCCCAGCAAGAACATTTGGCATTTAACTTCATATGCTAGAACTTATCCCCATATTTTAAATCGTGAACATTTGGAGAGAAATATAATATTACCTTTAAATGCAAAGATATTAAAAGAAAAATAGAGAATAAAACCTTCAGATTAAGTTAGAATATCTCTTTTTTTTTTTCTGGTTTCATCACCAACATAACTCAGACACTCAGTATTAAAGGACAAGTTCTCATTTAACTGAATACGCATGTCCGTGGTTGACTTCTCAACAAAGAATTGAACTTGTGGGTATAAGATATGTTAAAATAATACATTAGGAATACTAAAACAATTTTAGGAAGTGTTTTAAAATTTGAGAAAGCACTAAACTACCACATGTAGAAATCCTAAGATAAGTACCAGGAGTAGAAAAGGCCCTAAGTGTCTAAAACTGAGATAATATATTTGTAAATATGATCTTCCCTCATCTCAGAATTAAAATTGCACGGTGGCCCTGGTATGTTAAATTCCTTCCCTACACTCTGCCTGTCTTCAGCACCAGGTTATTTAAAATATTAGCTCAGAGAGAAACTGTTTTGAACTGTCACTCCCTCCTCACTGTTACCTGGGGTCCCTATTCACTGCTCCGCCATGATGCTTCTCACCAGATTGTCACCGACTGCCTTCCTGTCAATTTCCCCTGAGGACTGGATCCCACACAGCAATGACCACGGCTTATTCATTGCTCCAGGCCCAGCACCTCCACTCTCAACACGTGTGTGTTGGATTAAATGAAATAAAGACCTAAAAAGCATGATATTCAATGGTTCTCAAATCTAGCTGCACAATTACCTGGAGAGCTTTGAAAATATTTATGCCCAGACCACTTAAACCAGAATCTCTAGGGTGGGAGGCTCTGGGATCTGTATTGTTCAAAAATCTTCCTAGATACCAGGGGCTAGGGGGCAGAAGGGACTTGTTTAACAGGCATAGAATTTCAGTTTTGCAAGATGAAAAAGTTCTGGAGCTCTGTTTCACAACGTTAGTATACTTACGACTGAACTGTACACTTAAAAATGGTGAGGACCGTGAATTTTTGATATGTGTTTTTTACTACAACAAAAACATTTTTTTAATTTTCCCAAGTGATTCCACCGTGCAGCCAGGGTTGAAAATCACTGTAAGGACATAAAGAACGTTAAAGTTTCCTCTACAACCAATTCTGCTGGTTGAGTGGGAGGGAGGATGGGGAGAGAGGAGATTTTACAGTCTTTTCCAACCAGTTTCCCAAACTGTGTACCAAAAACTACTTGCTCCTAAAAGAAGAAGTCCACAGCTAAATAAGTTTCGGAAAACCTAAATATCTTACCCAGAATCAAAATGCACATTAGAATATTTTAAAAGTTAAGAAATCCTGCAATCTAGAAACCTGTTTAACTATTTATTTCCAAGAGTTATTTAACTATATTATTATGAAAGAACGCTTCCCCCTCAAAATTTTTTTTTTTTTTTTTTGAGGAAGATTAGCCCTGAGCTAACATCTGCCAATCCTCCTCTTTTTGCTGAGGAAGACTGGCCCTGAGCTAACATCCGTGCCCATCTTCCTCTACTTTATATGTGGGACGCCTACCACAGCATGGCTTGACACGCGGTGCCATGTCCTCAGCCGGGATCCGAAGGGGTGAACCCCAGGCCGCTGAAGCAGAACATGCGCAATTAACTGCTCTGCCACCGGGCCGCCCTGGTTTCTTATCTTGAAAATGAAGTGCAGCATGGATCAAGGCCTCTCAACCTTCAATGTCAACGGCACACTTTTGAATACTAGAATCTCTAACAACTGGCTCAAGGGATCAACTCAAGACACAATGATTACAAACCACCACGAACGCAGTATAATATCTATAGTATCTAAAGATGCATTCCCAGTTACTGCCTTATATTACTTTCTCCCTTAGGATGCTGGTGTTTTGTGGTGGGGCTACCGAGTGCTATCTCTCTCTCATATGTTCACAAGGCAAAGTTCTCACGCGGCCCAGTGATTACAGCCCTGGCCTGACACTAAACGATGCCTCTTACCCTTATGCACAAGTTGCATACTACGCTAGATCCTGTTTCACTTCGGTATTTCTTCCTATGTACATCACAGGACAGCATCATATATGTACTCAGTTGTTAAACAATATATTCCATATGTTGATCAGAATTTGGTTTTGAAGTACTTGAGTGTGCGGTGAGATGTACCTTCAGAACTGAAGCCAAAGGAGGTTGGACCTGATTAGGTAGGCTACATCCACCACCATGTGTATGTGTGAAATACACACTGTGTGTGGTTTGGGGGAAATACAGTCCTTGCATCCACCCTTGCTATCCCGAAACCAGCACTTTTCTGAGGAGTGATTCTGCAACAATTTGCTTGATTCTATGCAATATCTTTCAGCAAAGGAAACAGCATTTATATTCTAAAACCAGAAGCAATGTAGATACACAAAGGAACCTATTTTAAAGCTTTGCATAGACATCTTGTTCCCTTTGAATACAGAAAGGATACAGACATTCTTCAAATTTTATTTGGTCAAGGCATAAATTTGATGAAAACTCCAGGGCAGAATGATATCATTATAAATCTGTGCCTGCTAAATTCTGTGTTGCATTTGAGAGGCATGTAATTGGGTTCCTTTAATCTAGGCTGCAACCCATTGTATTCTTTCCCTCCTAGTGAATTCCATGTCAGAAAAGCCAACAAAAAAAGAAAGGCATCATGATAACCCTGCTTTTCTCTGTTATTTTGAAATATGTTTGACAGGGCGGTCAACTTTGTAGTGTGGTTACTTAGTAGAAGTGAAATTACAACATTATAACATAAAAGAGTCCTAACTTGCACTTTCATAGACTAGCATCAAGAAAATCAATCCCCAAACGTAAATCACTTGAAATCTGTAACTTTCCCTGACACCACCCTAAGTTAATGATGACATTCACAATATAATATTAAATATTGAACATTTATCTTAGGTAATTTTAATGATAAATGATACTATGAAACCTGATGGAGAGTAAAATTCAGCTACAGTTCTTTTTTTTTCTTGCCATGTCTAGATTAATAAATGGGTGTTACTATTTTTATCAGGTCAACCAGTGAAGGTAACAAAAAGAGAGAGAGAGAGAAAGTTTGTACTCACAGATGCAAAAAAGATCTTGAGCTAATTACTTACCTAATGTGACCATTAGATAGAAATTCTTTTTTCACTTATTTGAAACACACCAACTGAGGTTGATGTGGTTTGCATGTCTTAGTGTTGTTTATGTTTATAATGTCGACACTTTTCTTTCTTAGGATGTAATGCAAGTTATACTAACAAATTAAAATAAAATTCATACAATTCCTTGATTGAGAAAAGATAGATAATATTAGAAACCGCAATCACAGTTCGTTTCATTGTTACGGAAGAAATAAAACCTCAGTCATTTCATACGATGAGCTTGAGTCTTGTTGTAAATTGTGTAGATCACTTTTCGTTTCTAAAAAATACACAATATTAGAAATTCAGCTAAACGAAGGCTCGAGTGTTCATGTATCTTAACATGTATGCAACACCTACTTGAGGAGTTTCATTTCACTGGTATCTTGACTACTGAGACCTGACTTAGAATCTGAGGCTGTTTTCCCCTTCTGTTAAAAAATATAAAAACAAGTAAGGGTCTGTTCTCTTAAGCAATGGGTTTGTTCTTCTTAAGTTATGTTACTATATTAAGCTGTATTGTCTCTGCATGCAAGTGGAAAAAGAGGAACAGAAATAATAATTTTCCTTGGAATATTTTATACTTTTCCCCCAAAAAGAATAGTAATGGAATCATAAACCAAATATTCCTTAAACACATTCATTTACTTTTATTATAAATATTACTCTAGTAAACTAGATCTAAGTGACTAAAGTCAATGTAAAGAGAAGTATCACTCATATTACCATATTAAAGGGCATTTTTCTTACAGAAAAGCACAAATTAAAGCTTTTATACAACAACCTTAACAAATTTTACATATATTTTTCTCAAGTCATCATCTGATAAGAGAAAAAATATTTTTCTTTCTCAAGGTAGTACACATTTCACTCTGGATGGGGTCAACAATTTCTGGCTCCAGATACTAAGGCACACTCTAGCTTTGCTCCCCAAAAGGCCATGTCATTCTTATACAATTTAATCAGTGGCTACACAGAGGAGAGCAACACTGCAATTTTTCTGATCATTTTAATGAGGACCCCTGGCTATTCAGTCATTGAAATATAATTGACTTGCTCTCCTCTTATTTTCATAATAGACACTCCAACCTAGACCACGTTTATTTGGCTATAAGAAACGTCAGGAAGAATTGGAACTTTTCTGAGTGTCCCCATTAAAACTGAAAACATGCCACCCTGTCTTTTACATGAGCTGCAATCATTTTGCGTTGGTCTCATTATGCAATACAAGATGCAAATCTTCCAGTCGCCCTTCTCACCAAACCGCAACACTGAGGAAATGAGCACACCAAAAATGTCTTGTTTTATCTGTACCTTCTTTTTACAAGTGAGTACTGTTTGTCCAATGTTTTAGGAACCAGGTAATAGGAATCATAAGTATAAATGTTACCAATGTTACTGACTTTTAGTAAGATTGCAAAGTAGAACTGACATCTTTCTTCTTAATAATTAATATAGTTTTATAAAAGGCAAATTTTTCCTTCAAGAAATTACATGGTCTATTTAAGGATTAAGTAAATGTCATTTGCAAAATAACATTTATGCTGAGTTTCAGTTTGCAAAATTAGTTACTGTAATCTTTGAAACAAGTTCGAGCCCTGTGAATTATTTTACATTTTGGAGCTCTCAAACTTATATTAATTGAGGTCTGAACAATCAAAAACTATTTGATAATGTGGAACTTTAATTTCAATACAAATTTAAACTTAGTGCACCATGGAAATATCAGTAATTTTATAAACCACTATACAGGAAGCTAAGCATCTTGCCATCAGGAATTTTTTTCTTCACATGGAATATTCAGAGTTTTCTTCTTTGCATGGAATATTCTGTCATTCAGATTGAGTAATAGTTATTCCATTCATTTCTTTTTCAGTTAAGATAAAATTCTACTCATTATTGGCAAAAGTGTTGGGGAAAAAGGAATTCCCATATTGTTAAATAATTTTGGAAGGAAGTTCAGCAGTATTGGTTATTTTAACAGTCATTCCTTTTGACTCAGCAATTCCACTTCCATGAATATATCCTCCAGTTGAACAATTTCACACACACATATACACACAGATGTTTGTGTGTAAAGATGCACATACACAGATGTTTGCTACACCATATTGTAATTTACAAACAAAGAAAAAACTTGGTAACAAACCAAATGTCCCAGTGGAAGGCTGACTAAATAAGTGGATTTATTCAGATAGTTAAATACCATATATCCATTAAAAAGAATCAGGTAGGTATATACGGACTGGCACTGATATACTGTTAAGTGGAAGATAAAGCAGAACAATGTATATAGAGCGTAACCTCTTTTCAAAAAATAGTATACATTTAAACTTATGTGTTAAAAATTTAGAGGAACACACAGCAAATTATTAACAGTGATTATCTCTATGGGATTAAATCAAGGAGTTCTACTCTGTACTGTTGAAGATTTATTATTCATTCATTCATTCGACCAAGATTTATTAAGTAGCTACAATGTGCTAGTAATTTTCTAGGTGCCAGGGATAAGGCAGTGAACAATACGAGGTCATGAGTTTGTGTTAGTTTTAAAATCAAGAGAAATTATAAAAATAAAGTTTAAAAGTTTCTGGAATTTCAACTATTATAAGAAAATAAAGAAGTAAGAACCAGTCATCTTATTATCTCTGTTGAAATTCTTTATCTTTGTCTTTTTTTGCTCAGAACTTTTTTCTAATATTCAAATAAGCATGGCCAGGTCTTAATAATAAAAGCCATAGGGGCCGGCCCAGTGGTGCAGCGGTTAAGTGTGCACGTTCTGCTTTGGCAGCCCGGGGTCCACCAGTGCAGATCCTGGGTGCGGATATGGCACTGTTCCTCAAGCCATGCTGTGGCAGGTGTCCCACATATAAAAAAAAGTAGAGGAAGATGGGCAAGGATGTTAGCTCAGGGCCACTCTTCCTCAGCAAAAAGAGGAGGATTGGCAGATGTTAGCTCAGGGCTGAGCTTCCTCAAAAAATAATAATAGAAGCCATCATTAAAACAATCTCGACTAGGCCCAACTCTTTTAGGAAAAAGATTGCATGATAGTTTATAGAAAACTTAAATAGTTCTGTTAGTAAATATCTGAATGTGCAATTATATAAAAGCAATGCAACACACTTGAGATTTCATTAGACATATTTTATATGAAAGTAATAGGATAACTATGCATACATAAATATGACCATGCACATGAATATTTTCATAAATCTTAATAATCATAGGTATTCTCACTATACAACCACAAGATAATATTAAGTTTATGGTTCTGTAATATCTCAATACGTTACTCAATTTGCCACTAAACATATATTAGCAGCTTTTAAGATTGATATTAATAGTACAAGAATATAGTGAATTTTATAAAAGCTATTCTAAATTTATTGTAAGATGTATAAAAGTTAACACTCATTCATATGTTTCAATTTTATCAGAATTAGTAGGCACTCCCACAAAATTTTCCTGTCACATTATCCCCCTTAAATTATTAAAAAGTATTAAAAGATTTCTTCATAGAGCTCACTTGATTTCAATAAAAATTCATTGCACTTATTAAAGGTAAAATTTTTAGAAAGTACCTAGGGTTTATAGTCACAGTGTTCTGAGCAAATTATAACCAACCAATCACCATCAGAATGGCCTAACAGATGAATACAAAACACATAAGGGGGAAAAAGTCAACAAACTCTAAAATATCTACCAAGAAATCTTGTAATATAATGCCATGGGCCACTGTCAGTGAGACTAATTGATGCGAATGGAAAGGACTTTTACTTTAAACAACATCTACTCAGAAGGTGGATTCATTTGAATCAGAGATAAATTGCCTGGCCTTAAACTCCCAGAGGTTAGCTGCAATTGAAAGAATTGTCACTAGATGGCAATGTGGGTTGAAGAGCCAAATGTTACAATTTTTCTCTTCAAATTTGGGACCAGACTCAGGACATTATACCGCTGAACTCTTTGGTATCACCAAAAATAGATATTTTGTGAATAAAAAACACAGAACCAAAACATAAGAGAAAGAGTATGCAAAGGAGCAAGATTTTAAACCAAAAATACTCTAAGCCAGTTTACTGTTCATCTTTCTTAGTGTCTCAAACTCAAGAGTGCTTATAACACCTCCAAGAAACTTATTTACAACTTGCATTTCCAGCCCCAGCCTCCACTCTTGAGATTCTAAATCAGAGGTCTGCGACGGAAGAGAGACTCCATTTTTAAGTATCTAAGAGGATTCTAATATAAATAGTCCATGAAAAACACTGCCCTAAAACTTGAATCCCCAAAGAAATGGCACATTTGGACCATGAGCTCCTAGCTAGTCCCTCCAGGGGCCACAATATTCAGGCCCAATCCCTTCCTGTATTGTCTGCATATTTGAAATTTTGTCACTAAATGTCAGCACACTGAAGAAATCAGAACAAGGGTAGAATCTCTGACCTTCGTCACAGCTTATTCAAGGACTGGTCCCTTCAAAACTAGGGCCGAGCAGGAAGCCCTAGACTGTCAACTGCAATGAACTCTTTGTGAAGGAGTTTATCACACAATTCACTCCTAAAGCAAGAACAGCTGGCTGACCACCTTTGGCCATCTACCCACCATTCTGACTCTTCTAAAAATTCTTCTACATAATTCCTCTACTTCTAAAGATTCACCTTCATATTTCTTGGACTCCTCCACCTGCCTGGTGCCTACACAGGGCTATCCCTTCCCACTTGCCCCCTTACATATAGTCCTGCCTTCATCCTGCCCAGCATTCAGACCTGCTCTGTTTCTGTTTACTGTCTGTCACATCTCACCTAATCTCAGCTTTTCCTATAAAGAAAAATGCATGAGGAATAACTTTTCATATTTGCCCAGTTGGGAACTGTCTTGATCCATCTACTGGCATTAATGACTGCCGTCTGTGATATTCAGCTGTTAATATCTAATCTTGAGAAAATAGAGTGAGTGGCAGCTTTAAAGAAAGGAACTTTGAGTCTATGGTAATAGCACATCTGTAAGCAAGAGCAGAGCAAGGTAGTTATTTCAGGGGAGGGAGAGGGGCAGCCCACATAAGGAGTGAGGACCCAAGTAGGGTGGGAAGAGCATCCTCACAACATCCTGGCATGTGATGTCAGAACCAGTTCCAGGTGAGAAAGACAACCACGTGGAGGTGTGATCTGGCATGGGGAGATAGCAAGCAGGGTGCAAAGGGTGTCCATGCATGAGAGGGAGTCATGGCAGAGATAAAAAATTGGTTACATACAGGGAGCTTGATCAAATAAATAAATATAATAAGAATGAAGCAAGCCAGGTTTCTCACTGTCAGAAATGGGAGTTACAAATATGGAAAGGAAGAAAACCAGTATCAACTCTGTGATATTAGATTGAATAGGATGTATTGGTATGAACAAGGGTTTTCAACAGATAGAATTTCACAAATAAATATAAATGTAAAATTTGTATCTATATGAGTGTATACATGCACACACATATGTATATGTGTACACACACACATATATTCCCCAGCTCTTTCCCTGGGAGCAGCAACAGCCCAATGTCGGTGAACAAACTTATTGTTCACATATTGGTTTCTAAATACCATTTCCCAAAGGAACCAAAGATCCTTCAAAAAATGGTCGGTTCCAGGAAACTGAAAGTAAAAGATGAGCCTGAAATACATTGTTGTGTCAGAGAGTAAGGAAGTACTCAAAGAATGATGGAGACGTGTCAAAAGACCAAAGAAACCAGCTTGAAGGGTTCTCATTGGCCAAATCAGGAATAATTTGAACATTAAAATAAATCGCCATAGTATGGGATTTTAACCCTCTAAAAATTAAGACATCACTAATTCCTACATATATAAATGAATGAATGAAAGTTTGAAGAAGAACAGGATATTTACCTTGTTTCAAAATACCTCCACACAAATATTTTTTAATCACAGAGAGGGAGAGAGTAACTTTACAATGGATAAGGCTGGTGAATACCACCATGATCAAGAGAACACAGGAGTCATCATCAGTGATGGGACAATGAAAATTGTGTCACCCAATAATATGCAACAAGAAGAACAGTATCACATCTTTGATATTCCTGCCAAAGATGCAGACCCTGAATCTAATCACGAGGAATCATCAGACAAATCCACACTGAGGGACATTCTACAAAATAAGTGTCCTGTAATCCTCAAAAGTTTCAGGTCATCAAAGGAAAGACTAAGGAACTGTTACAGACTGAAAGAGACTACAGGTACATGACACTAAATGCAACATGTAATTCTGAAGTAAACATTTCCCTGTAAAAGACATTATTGGCATAATTGGTAAAACTTGAATGAGGCATGAGCATTCAATGTAGTAACCCAGCAATGCTAATTTTCTGATTTTGATGGTTGTATTGTGGTTATTTGGGGAAGTGTCCTTATTTATAAGAAATACACACTAAAGTATTCAAGAATGATGTGTCGTCAATTTGGTGACATTCTCAAATGGCTCAGGGCTTTAAAAAGGTTATTTTCATAGTATTTCCAACTTTGTATAACTTTGTGATTGTTTCAAAAAATTAATGAAAAATAAATTCATCAATCTTTTCTTTTTTCTATGAAGAAATATAATACTTGCTCATTGTAAATAGTGAAAGCAAAGATGTATACAGAAAAAGTTAATCATCTTCCTCCATTCCTTCTCTGTCTCTATGCCCCACAGAAACAATATTACCATCCTGATATCTATGCAAACATATATAAAACATACAGAGGGAATTTGCTATTAATGATCGTCTTCAAGAAGAAATCTCTAGATCCCTGGAATTAGCAGAAATAAAAAGATACAAAACAATCATCATGTACATAGCCAGTTTAACAAATAAGATGGTCCCCTGGGACCTTGGAATGCATAACAAAATTCTAAATTCTATTTGTGATTTCCCTGTGGCTTTCCCATTAAGGGCACTGAATTATGTCCCCAAATACACTGAATGGATGAATGGAATCTTCTGAGACTTTCAAAAGAGAGAGGAGCTTACACCCTTCTGAAAACATGGAGACCAGAATGCAAGACATTATCCCAAGTGCGGTCTGGCCAGGACAGTATGGCATGGTGCTCCCTCCTCCCACTTTCTAGAAGTAACTGCTTTCCTATTTCTATTAATGCAGTCTTCTGCTACTTTTGCTTTTTTCCCAGCTATATCACTCTGCAGATTCAAAACATACTGATTTCACTAAAATACCTATTTTTTTAAATACATGCTACTACCAAATGATGATATGCAACTCCCATTCTCCAAGTATGATTGGTGCTGGGGCTTGCTTTTTCCCTGTCATGCTCTTTTTGGGTTCTGAGTGTGTTATGCCAGTTACATCATCTCTGTCTTTAATGAGCATCACCTCATCTACGGCACTGATAGAACTACTGAGAACAGAGGTCGGAGGACAGTCTTGAGGCTTGCCCCTGGAGACCTCCCTTTAGTGGACAGTTACAGCGTCTAACCAGGTAGAAGTCCAATTAATGAAAAGGTCCTTAAATCCATAATTCGCTATTTTGGTGGCAAGAATTTTTTAAAGATATGTTAATGTCAAATGCTAAGCTAGGAACAGTTACACTACAGCTGCATATTTTTCTGAACCATTTAACTACCAACTCTAACACAAAGTTCAATGAAATACCCTGTCCCAGCTTATTATTAACCCAGTGCGTTCTGACTGATGCCTAGTAAACCTTGATTCTGTTTCTCAGTGCAACTATGTCAACTTTACATAATCTATTATAAATCTTACCTCATCTTCTTAATAATCAAAGAAATGCAAATTAGAAAAGCAGGGATGGTGCATCTTTTACCTACTACATGTTCAGAGTTGGTGGTGATTTCTAGCGTTGTGGAAACCGCAGGGGCATCAGACTTTCATGCAACCGAAGATTGCCTTTCTCGATGGCAATTTGGCAGAGAAGCATTTGAAGCCTTGAAACTGTAATTTGCTTTGTCCCACTAGTTCCTCTTTGGGGAATTGACCCTAAGGTCATCATGAATATGCACAATTATATAGCTATTAGCATGTTTACTCAGCATGTTTATAATGGGGAAAAGAAGGTAACATGTTAAAAGCCCCGAAACAGAAGATTGATTAGCTGTCTATCTATATCACAGAATACTATGCAACCACTCAAAATGATGTTGTAAAATATTTACTGTCCTAGGAAGGTGCTCACAATTGAGCAAAAAAGGCAGGTTACAAAACAGAATACCTAGTAGGATCCTATTATGTGTGTGTGTGCGGTGTGGACACACAAATGACCAAAATGGATATATCAAAATAGGCAGAGTTGTCTATGGATGATGGAGTTTAAGGAAATTTTTACTTCATTCTCTTTGATTACCTATATTTTCTAAATACTCAAGACACATGAATTTTATAAGGAGAAATAGCAATAACAGCCACTGTCTATTGTAAACACCGTCTCTTCCTACAGGCACAGCTGAAGCTATGAACTGAAGGCAGGTGACTTGTTCCTCCTGTTCTCCTCTTACTCTCTGTAGTGTTTTGTTCGAAATTTCTTATAGTCCGTTCACTTCTGGCTCCATATATACCTCGATATGATTTTCTTTCCTTACTAAATGGAAGAGCCTTCGAATTCTGAAACTGGATTTTAAACCTCTGTATATCTCTACCACTATGAAGCATGTTATCTTACAACATGACAAAAGATAAATAAATAAGTTCTGAAAAAATGAATGAATAAGTGATATCCACTGAAGATTAAATGGGGATAAATATTTGTTCAAAAGAAAAACCCATTGGTAGTGTCTACAACATCAGGGGTGTTTGGCATCCAAAAATGTTGCATGAAGCTCGGCCTTTCTGGAAAGAAGAGGGTTAGGCAGATCTGAACTGGTGGGCTTCCAGATTTCCAGAAGACAGAGGAAAGGGAAGAGGGCTCCGGCAATGAGACATTTACAGCCAGGGTCTCAGTGAGCCTCGCGGCCTGACCGCCTGCAAATCTGCTGCCACTCGTGTGTCCAGACAGGTGACCCAGACACTGGCCTCCTCTTGCCTCAGGTGTTTCCAGAATCATCCTGTTGGTAAAGCTATGGGCCTGGGATACAACTTCCGTGCACGCACAGTAAATATCCACCCTCTCTTGTTTCATAGCGAGCTAATGTCAATGCAGGAAAAAAAGCTCCACCATGAGTGCCTTATGACCAAGCACTTCAACTCCCAAAAGATCGCTTTTACCATAGCTCACTTCTCTACTATGTCCCTAACTCAAATCAAAAAAGGTGTTGTTCTTGTTCCTTTTTTTCCCAGGCATCTTTTTCTATTTTAGGCATCCTTATAAAAAGAAGACTCTAGTTCTAAGGGCAGGCATTTGGACCTTTCTGGCAAGGACTCCTGCCCTGGCCAAGCACACTTGATGATCACACGGTACATGGTCGCTTCTCTCATGACCATCTGCTAGACTGGCTTTCTGCCCACTCACAAGCTCACTGAATTATTTCACTAGGACACAGGTGCCAGGCTATCATGGGTCTAAATGAGCAGCCCACATTATACAGCAAAATGTTCCTCTCCCCTTCAGGAAAATCCTTCCCCATGACAGCCTTAAAGTAGTGTGACTACATGGCTTCTGAAGCTTGATTAAAGCCAGAGAGATGGGGGAGCCAAAGAAAATATTGTAAGAATCATATTCTGAGAGATGAGTGGTTATAGACCATAGCAACAGTGGTCGTGCTAGCAATGGTGCAGGTAGAGTGTGGGGTGGACAGGAATCCGAAGAATCTAAAAGGAAAGAAGTCATCCCATCAAATTTATTTAAAATGAAGGAAAGAAATATGAATTGTGTGTGTGACTGTGCCTTGACCTACAACAGAGAGAAGAACAAGTAACATGGGAGTTTGAGCCAAAGACACGAGTGTGTGCTCAACTCTGCCACTTGATGAGAGCTTCAGGCAGCCTCTGAATCTCAATGTTCTTGACAGTCAAGTGGGGATAATAACAACACCATATGTTACCAGCGCTATAATTATGTAACCATCACTCCAAAACTTAGTGGCTTAAAACAACATTAATTATTCTTCTCTCTCTGTGGGTCAAAAATTTGGGAGCAGCTAAGCTGAGCAGTTCTAATTCAGAGTCCCTCATGAGGTTGTAGTGAGGGAGTGGCTGTGCCAGGGATCACCTCAAGGCTTCTTCACTCTTATATTCTCCACTCATATGTCTTCTGGGCTGGGAAGACAGGAATAGCTGGGGGCTGCTTCACTAGGATGCCTCAGGCATTTCCCTGTGGCTCTGTACACTCTTCACATGGTCTCTCCAGGATAGCAGCCTCAAGGTAGCCAGATTTCTTACATGGTCCCTCTAAAGGAGCATGTCCTGAGAGAGAGAGCCAGGAGAAAGCTGTGTTGCCTTCTATGATCCAGCCTTGGAAGTCACATAGTGTAACTTCCCAATATTCTATTGGTAGAAGTAGTTACACAGCTCTACCCCACTTACCCATGGAGAAATGTCAACATTGAATGATAAGAAGAGCATGAGGGATGAGATACATATTTTCCATATTTGGAAAATAAAATCTGCCATGCCATACAAAGTTTTTATAAGGATTAAATAAAATCATTCACATTCATTTTATAAGGTGTAAAGCACTATATAAATGTTAGCTAATTTTTACTACAATAGTAATAAGAAAATGTTATATCTATTTTATCTCAGTCTGTTATAGGAGATAATTTCTAACAATGGGGATAAAAGGGCATAGTGAACTTTAATTAAGATGGAGCTAAGGCAGTAGTAACGGCACAGAAGGCATCCTTACTCAAAGACTGGTGGGACATTATACCAAAAATTTTAAAGAAAGGGTTTATACATTTCTTTTGTCCCAATTCTGAAAACAAATTACCTGGCCTCAATGACCTCTTCTCCTTTCATGCAATTTAGTAGAACCCAAATGCAAGCCTTAGATTTGTTACTAACTCCACAGAACGTATATGAAAGAATTGACTTATTTGGGGGTCCAAATGACCTTTAAAGTTTCTATAAGTTCTAGGAAGTTGAGAATTCTCCTTGCTAATTCAATGCATTAAAACCTTAAGGTATTTATTTATACAGATCCTAAATTCTAACTTTCTATGTACAAGTGTCCTTACATTGGAGGAGTGAAACACAGATAAGAGAGGGTGAAAGAAAGAAGAGAGAAATATTGACCAGACCAGATACTCCCTGGGTGAGTGATGAGAAGAGGAGAGTTTCCAGGGTTCAGAGTTCAGGTCCCATCAAAGGTGAATCCTAGAGAATGGACTGGAGGAGGGGCTGGGGGAGTGGTCACAGGAAGTGCAGCTAGTTAAAAGAAATTGGGATCTAATCCCTACCTGAGACCCCATACCCTCCAACAATTCGCCTGGTTCCTCAGTTGTCTCCCTCCCCATCTCAGCCTCCTCAACAGGCTAACTGTACTGGAAAGATACAGGTTCCCTGAAGCCTGTAATTATTTTAGGCTTTCATCACTGTTATATCAGAGAACTCTGCCCATCAGCTGTTATTGATCAAAACTACTCTGGTGGTATTTTTAAGTGAAATTAGAGTATGCAACCGTTTCTATAAAAAGAAATTAAAATATATTTATATATACACATATATTCATTCAATCAATAAACACTTCTCTGGTGAATGCATATGCTTTCATGGGCATAAAATCTCTCTCTGAGAGGGCCTTTAACAAACTGGACACAGGTGTTGCCTCTGGCAAGTGGAACTGGGGGGCTAGGAGAGAGGGGATGGGAGGGAGACTTTGTTTTCATAAATTTACATTTGTATTTTTAGACTTTGCACCATGTACATATAATACCTATTCAAAAAATAGTTGGAAGTTACTCTGGGGGAATGTCTGAGAAACCTTATGAAATGCATGTCAGAACCTGGCTAGGGGAAGAGAGAGGAAGTAATTAACCACCAGCTCCCATCCCCACTGGTCAAGGTAGCCCCTAAAAAGGTTTCATTTTCCTGTACATGTGGACTGGAGTGGACACTTATGAGTGCCGTCAGGATTTTCTGAGATTTTCCACCTGCAGGTATCAGAGAAAGCCCAGTCAGGAAGCAGGAGGTGCTCACTGCACAAGCCTGAGGTGAAGCACTGTTGACGCCCACCCAGAGCTGATCTCCTCAGCAGTGGCTGGGACCAGAGGGGAGGCAGAGAAGTGTCCAATAGAGTTAGAAGAATTTCCTTCGTTACCCAACTTTGTATTGTTTTTCTGTCCTTGGCAAAATTAAAAAGCATTAATTTTGTACTTTTGAAGAGGAATTTAATATATAAAAACATTGCCATTTGCCTGTATACGTATTGTTTCTGGAAGAGTACTCAAATAGTAAACTAAGTGCTTCCATGGAGGAGAATTGGAGGGGAGGGGAGTTTTTCTCCATACATCTCATTGTATCTTGAATTTTGAGTCACATGAATGTATTACCCACATTACCCATTAAAAAATAAAATGTTTTAAAGATAAAAATATAAAACACATAAAATTAAAACATCATATGTCAGAAACTTTGCAAAATATTAAAAGAAAGAAAAATACAGGCTTCTGATTAAAGATGGCGATTGGAATATATACGTTCACCTCCACCCTATCTAAAACCCTATAACACAAGAGGGAAGAGATGTTTTTAAGCATGAACCAACAAAGCAAAGGCAATGAAAGAGAATAAACCAGCAACAAAATTGTGGAAGCTGGAAAGTAAATGGCCTAGGGGACTAGAGACAGCTGAAACTTAGGTCAGCCGTGGGAGAAACTAGAACATGCACTGATTTGCATCATAGAACTCCAGACACACTCAGGAGTTAGAGGGACAGATACCAATGAAAGTGGAGTGAAGAGGAGCTAAAACCAGAATAGTTGGTTTAAGTCCATTTAGGAAGAAGTTAGACATTGGCTTCCCCTCTCGCTCCACCCAGCTGGGGGATGGACCCCTCCCACTCTAGTAGGGGAGTGGAGAGTATAAACTAGAGTGTCTCGGTCTGCTCTGAGGTACACAGGGCAGGGTTGGGGGTAGAAGATCTACTGAAAACAGAGCATTAAATTAAAGTCTGTATACTGAAAGGTGAAGCCCCCAAGCCCCTTCCTCAACTCAGCTTCAAGAATGTTGGCAACTAGATTTATATTCTTGAGTCAGGAGACTAGAAGGTTCTTCCTCAGAGAATCTGGGCAACCCAACAGAGAAGACCTAAAGACACTGACAGGCAAAGATTCTTCCTGAGAAAGAGCTGAGCTAGATCACCCAGAACTTAACCCCACAAGTCCACAAGCCCTTCCTCTTCCATACCCAGAGATTATGGTCAGCTCTGTGGTGCCCCATTTTAATTATGAGAGGACTGCTAAGGATCATCTAACATTGAGGAAAGCCAGGAACCAAAGGAACTCAGAAGAAACAGAGACAACACTGAAGAACTCTTTTCAAAAAATAAAATAAACCTTTGATTTAGTAGCCTGAGAGAAATGAGACTATTGCACCCATGCAACAAGAACATGTTATTAAAAAAATTCAAAGAAATTTCAAGAAAAATGTTCATGAAATGAAATATTATGATAACACAAATGAAATTTTCAATAGAAGGGCTGAGACTCAAAGATAAGAAAATCTCCCAAGAAAGTTGATCAAAAAGTCAAATATAATATAAAATATTAGAGAGAAGATTAAATTTGTCCAGGAGGTCCAATATCCAAATAATAGAGTTTCAGAAAGAGAGAATATAGAAAATGGAGGGGGAGAAAATTATCAAAGAAATTATTCAAGAAAAATGCCCAAAACTGAAGGATAAGAGTTTCCAGACTGAAAGGACCCATTAAGTGCTCAACACAATGG
Organism: Equus asinus; assembly: GCF_041296235.1. NCBI lineage: Eukaryota > Metazoa > Chordata > Mammalia > Perissodactyla > Equidae > Equus > Equus asinus. Next base: position 36,711,694 of record NC_091813.1, on the reverse strand, counting down.
ATTAAAAAAAAAAAAAGCTCAAGGCATATCAGTGAAAAATTTCAGAAAACTAAGAACATAAAGAAGATAAGAAAAGGAAAAGCACGAAGGAGAAAATTAGATGGGCATTAGATTTTTTGACAGTAGCACTGGAAGCTACAGAATAATAGAGAAATGGCCTTGGGCTTCTAAGAGGAACATAATCCGAACCTAGACTCACCCAGGCAAATTATCAATGAAGTATGAGAGGGGAATAAAACACTTTCAGACATGCAAGCTTTCAAAAATATACCTCCCATGTACTTTCTCAGGAAGCTACGGAGAGAGGTGCTCCTCCAAAATGAGGGAGTGAACCGAGAAACAGGAAGACATACACTCCAGGCAACAGAGATCCAGCTGGAGAAAGAATAGAGGCACTCCCCCAGGAAGTGGTGAAGGGACGTCTGTGCAGCAGACCTAAGGTCTGGACTGAAGCAGGACTGAGGGCCCAGCAGAGATGTCTTCAAGAAGAGAAAACACATGATGTGTTTGGAAGCACTGAGAGAAGAAACTTGAAACTTACGGTGAAAGGATTAGGGATAAATTAGTGAAGAGTACACAAATCATGAAGCGAATGAAAAGAGAGAACGAGGATTAACTCCAAGAAAGACAAAAAGTACTACCAAAAAAGGAATATAATCACAGTATGTGTCATGGCTCAACTGTGGATAGTATTTGTTTACACTGTCATAATAATATAAACAGCGAATGCTCACCTAACCAAAATTCTTAAAATGACTAAGTTGAAAGGATGGAAGGAATGATAAGTAACTGAAGGAGTGGTCATCGGCAAAACGATAATTAATTAATTAATTAAAAGGCCAAATCCTTGTATTCTTCCATGGTAAGATTATAGATAGGGCTTAAAACTGAAAGAGCAAGCAGTTACAATATAAGCATGATATTTATAGATATGGAGGTGAATATTAAAAGAAGAACAATGGAAGTTGTTACCTCCAGAGCACAGGATAGTGAAGGAAAGGGGGGAGAATTGAAGGGGACTGATATTTTATTTAATAAATCTAGCAAAACTTTTTGAATATTTAATCTATTCATACATCGAACTTCAATATACATCACTTTTTTTTTTTTTGAGGAAGATTAGCCCTGAGCTAACTGCTGCCAATCCTCCTCTTTTTCCTGAGGAAGACTGGCCCTGAGCTAACATCTGTGCCCATCTTCCTCTACTTTATATGTGGGACACCTACCACAGCATGGCTTGCCAAGTGGTGTCATGTCTGCACCCGGGATCTGAACCAGCGAACCCGGGGCTGCCGAAGCAGAATGTGCGCACTTAACCGCAGTGCCACCGGGCCGGCCCCTAATTAATATACATAACTTTCTAAAAATTAACAGAAAAAGAAAATCTATATACATAATTCCTTAACTCAAATAGAACTATTACTGTATTTATATACTTCCTCCTAGCCTTTTTGAATATATCCTCATATTTTTCACATATTTCATATGCACATGAATTTTGTATCGTGTGTTTTACTTAATATTTGAGAAATTTTTGATACTACAGTCTTCCCATTATTTTAATTATAACTTCATCAAGTTATAATGCAAATCAAGTGATAATTACAAATTTAATTTGCTTAGGATAGTGCTATGGACTGAGTTTATGTCCTCCAAAAATTCATATGTTGACTACTAACCCCCAAGGTGATAGAATTAGGAGATGGGGCCTTTGGGGGGGTGAATGGAATTAGTACTCTTACAAAAGAGGGTGAGGGTACCGGCCCAGCAGCATAGTGGTTAAGTTCACACACTCTCCTTTGACAGCCTGAGGTTCCCAGGTTCAGATGCTGGGTGCAGACATACCACCACTAGTCAAGCCACGTTGTGGCGGCATCCCACATGAAACAGAGGAAGATTGTCACAGATGTTAGCTCAGCAACAATCTTCCTCAAGCAAAGAGAGGAAGATTGGCAACAGATGTTAGCACAGGACCAATCTTCCTCACACAAGGAAAAAAGAGACTGAGAAAGCTGTGTTGCCCCTTCTGCCATGTAAGGTTACAGGGAGAATATGGCTGTCTATGAGGAAGCGGGTCCTCACCAGGCACTGAATCTGCTGGCGCCTTGATCTTGGACTTCACAGCCTCCAGAATTGTGAGAAATAAATTTCTGTTGTTTAGAAGCCACCCAGTCTCGGGTATTCTGTTAGAGCAGCCCAAAGGGACTAAGCTAGATTTTCAATGTAAGACTTACTGAGTAAAAAGGGTTTAACATTTTTATGGTTGTTGCACAATGTTTTGCATCAAATTTTTGAAAGGAGACCATTGAATATCTAAATTAAAACGATAATTTTTTTTAGCTCACAGAAAACCACATCTATTCAAATTTCAATTATTTCATAGGTAATGTGCTCAAAAACACAGCTGCGAAATGATTTCAAGAAGGTAGACCACATAACTTCAAGAAATGCAATGAAGTTAATTATATGTTTGTAGTTGTTACAGAACTAACAGATACTTTTTGCAACGAATAACATTTTTTAAAGGTATCAAAATAGGTTTATTTTCACTTATATTGAAATCCACTTATTTCCTTGAAAAGCAACAAAAGGGGTTCATCATTTTCCTTGAAGAGTTCTCCCGTTCTTACCAAAGATTCCCTGTGGCTGCCGTCCTGATCCAGGTCTCGTATTGAGCTGCTCTCTGCGTGGGAGGAAAGGAGTCTGTGCTCCACCCGGGCAGATGTAGAGATGGTGAGGTTTGAGGAATACCACAGGATGGACCTTTCCCTGTCTCTACAGACGGGCTCGCTCGTAACACTTGTGGACTCCCAGGGTAAGAGAACAAACAGAGGCCTACATGCCACACGTCCAAATATTTAAAATAGTTAAATCATGCTAACACACTGTTAAATGAAATATGTTCTATATACCCACCCAGTTAAATGGAACATCAAAACAAGTGGGAAGCCAGGGTCAAATTTAGAATTCTCACACTCCTTGGAATTCTGCACCAGAAGATGAGCAGACCCCCCCAGCCCCCAGCCCACCCTCCTCTTCGGCCCACTCACTGCTCCTTCTCCCACTCAGACAGGTCTCATACACACATTGTTCACTCCAACTGTCATGTGCAGGTTCTGTCCTCCGCCAGCTCAAACAGTAGCCTGGCCACCCTTTGGGCTGAGAAACAGCAGGGTCCATCCCTGGGAGAAGGAACCCAGAGGAAAGGCCTGCACATGCCAGAGGAGAAGGCCTGGGCTCTTCAGACAGAGAACTCCTGGGAGAAGCAGGCCCTGGATGAGCATCTCTCGTTGGCCCGCAAAGACTCCTCATCCTGTGGGGAGAGATGAGGCCAGAAGAGGACCAGAGCAGGTCTCTCTAAAGCACAGGCCCAGAGTAGAAAAGTCTCTGGTGGTCTCTCATTCACATTTCACAACTACGAGCACGCTCTTTAGGATCAGTTTACCTGATTGCTTGGTTGTCACCCAGGCAAGCAGAAAGAGGCCTTTGGGAGAGGAAGTGAAAAAGAAAGCATTGCCTGAGAAGCCAGGCCAGTGGGCACCTGCAGCTGCAGGGTGCAGCCAGGCTCTCCGTAAGGTAGGAAAGAAAAGGGGCTTTGACTACAGGCCCTGCCTCACTAGGCTCCTCCTGACTGTGGTGGGAGATGTAAGCCAATTAAGAAAGAGGAAGAGAAAAATGGAATTGGGAAGTGGGGAAAACCTCCACACCTGTTTCTAGATTTCCATCTACATCAGCCTGCACAGCAGGTCTACCTCCCACAGGTGTGAAATACTTGGCCAACAACATCAGTGCTTCCCAAATGAACTTTTTTTTTTTGGTAAGGAAGATTAGCCCTGAGCTAATGTCCTCCACCAATCCTCTTCTTTTTGCTGAGGAAGATTGTCCCTGAGCTAACATCTGTGCCAATCTTCCTCTATTTTATGCAGAATGCCACCACAGTGTGGCTTGATAAGTGGTGTGTAGGTCTGCACCAGGGATCCAAATCTATGAACCGTGGGCTGCCTAAGCAGAGTGTGCAAACTTAACCACTACACCACCGGACTGACATCCTTTAAACCTTTAGTGTTTAAAGACATTAATGGCATCAATTCTGTTTCTGTTTTTCAAGAATTTCACTACATGAAATATTAATCTAAATCATTTCCCCAATAAAACAGAATGATCTGAGAGCCTGTGAGTATGCAGCAGATGAGCAAGACTAATAGTGAAGACAGTTGCTAAAGTCCTAGTTACTCAGTCATTCATCTTTTAGCTAAATACTAATCGCTATCTTGACGTTTTGACTATGACACAGTTCTAGGTGCTTTCATTCTTAGTCACATATTCTATAACTTATAAATAAAGACCAGTCATTAAAAACAAGAAGCATAGGGGCTGATCCCATGGCGTAGCAGTTGGGTTTGTGCACTCACTCCAGTGGCTCAGGGTTTGCAGGTTCAGATCCCAGGCACAGACCTACACACTGCTCGTCAAGCCATGCTGTGGCAGGCATCCCACATATAAAATAGAAGAAGATGGCTACAGATGTTAGCTCAGGGCCAATCTTCCTCAGCAAAAAGAGGAGGATTGGTGGCAGATGTTAGATCAGGGCTAATCTTCCCCCAAAATAAAGTAGCATAAGGCTTACTGCCGTTGAATACAAGTTGATATAAGGAATATAAAAATGAAAATGAAATTGTTTAATGATGATTTTTACCTAATCAATAAGTTGCAACCATCTCTTTATAATTCTCAAAAAGCATATCAAGATGTCTATAAAATTTTAAAAAATGATGTCAAAAGGATAAAATATAGTAATTATCAATTTGTGTTTGCCTTGTAACAACTATCAAAAGACTATAAATGTGCTCTTTGGATTGGAAAGCTTGCGGGAAGCAGCCTAAAAAATTCTCTCTTATCTCGTCTCAGAAAGAAAATGCAAATTATGAAAAATAAGCTAAATGATTTTTAAGTCCAAAATGCAGGAATTGTAACAGTCATAAAAACAGTTTTATCTATTTTAATGCTTTATCTTTCATTTTTTTACATGTAAGATGATCTTATTCTTTTATTTATTTGTTTATGTATTTTTAATTGCAGTAACATTGGATTATAACATTATATAGCTTTCAGATGTACATCATAATATATTTCAAATTCTGAGTAGATTACATCATGTTCACCACCCGAAAACTAATTAGAGTCCATCCCCTCACATGTGAGCCTGATCACCCCTTTTGCCCTCCCCCCTCACCCCTTCCCCTGTGGTAACCACCAATCTATTCTCCAATGCTACGTGTTTGTTTGTCGTTTTTATCTTCTACTTATGAGTGAGATCATATAGTATTTGACTTTCTCCTTCTGACTTATTTCACTCAGCATAATACCCTCAAGTTCAATCCACATTGTCCCAAATGGCTGGATTTCATCATTTCTTATGGCTGAGTAGTATTCCATTGTGTATATATACCACATCTTCTTTAAACATTTGTCCCTTGATGGGCACCTAGGTTGCTTCCTAGTCTTGGCTATTGTGTATAATGCTGCAATGAACATAGGGATGCAAGTATCTTTATGCATTCATGTTTTCAAGTTCTTTAGATAAATATCCAGCAGTGGGATAGCTGGATCATAGGTAGATCTATTCTTAATTTTCTAAGGATATTCCATACTGCTTTCCATAGTGGCTGCACCAATTTGCACTCCCACCAGCAATGTACAAGGGTTCCCTTCTCTCCACATCCTCTCCAAAATTTGTTATTTCCTGTCTTGTTAATTATAACCATTCTGACTGGAGTGAGGTGTTACCTCATTGTAGTTTTGATTTGCATTTCCCTGATAGCTGATGATGTTGAGCATCTTTTCATATGCCTGTTGGCCATCTGTATATCTTCTTTGGAGAAATCTCTCTTCAGATCTTTTGCCCATTTTTTAATTGGGTTGTTGGTTTTTTTGTTGTTGAGATATATGAGTTCTTCGTATATTTTGGATTTAACTCCTTCTCTGACATATGGTTTGCAAATATCTTCTCCCAATTGTTAGGTTGTCTTTTTGTTTTGTTGATGGTTTCCTTTGCTGTACAGAAGCTTTTTAGTTTGATGTAGTCCCATTTGTTCATTTTTTCTTTTGTTTCCCTTGTCCGCTCAGACATGGGACTTGAAAACATACTGCTAAGACCAATGTCAAAGAGCGTACTGCCTATGTTTTCTTCTAGAAGTTTCATGGTTTCGGGTCTTACATTCAAGTCTTTAATCCATTTTGAGTTGATTTTTGTGCATGGTAGAAGGTAATGGTCTACTCTCATTCTTTTGCTTGTGGCTGACCAGTTTTCCCAATACCATTTATTGAAGAGACTCTGCTTTCTCCATCGTATGCCCTTGGCTCCCTTGTCAAATATTAGTTGTCCATAACTGCATGGGTTTATTTCTGGGCTCTCAATTCTATTCCATTGATCTGTGTGTCTGTTTTTTGTGCCAGTACCATACTGCTTCGGTTACTATGGCTTTGTAGTATATTTTTAAATTAGGGAGTGTGATACCTCCAGCTTTGTTCTTTTTTCTCAGGAATCCCTTGGCTATTCGGGGTCTTTTGTTGTTCCATAAAAATGTTAGGATTCTTTGTTCCATTTCTGTGAAAAAGGTTGTTGGAACTTTGATAAGGATTGCATTGAATCTATAGATTGCTTTAAGAAGTATGGACATTTTAACTGTTAATTCTTGCAATCCAAGAGCATGGAATATCTTTCCATTTCTTTGTGTCTTCTTCGTTTTCTTTCAACAATATTTTATAGTTTTCAGTGTATGGATCTTTCACCTCCTAGGTTAAGTTTATTCCTAAGTATTTTATTCTTTTTGCTGCAATTATAAATGGGATTGTATTCTTAATTTCTCTTTCTGCTACTTCACTGTTAGTGTATAGAAATGCAACCGATTTTTGTATGTTGATTTTGTATCCTGCGACTTGACTGTATTCACTTATAATTTCTAAAAGTTTTTTAGCAGATTCTTTAGGGTTTTCTAGATATAAAATCATGTCATCTGCAAAGAGTGACAGTTTCACTTCTTCTTTTCGAATATGGATCCGTTTTATTTCTTTTTCTTGCCTGATTGGTCTGGCTAGGACTTCCAAAACTATGTTAAATAAGAGTGGTGAAAGTGGGCATCCTTGTCTGGTTCCTGTTCTTAGAGGGATAGCTTTCAGTTTTTCTCCATTGAGAATAATATTTGCTGTGGGTTTGTCATATATGGCCTTTATTATGTTGAGGTATTTTCCTTCTATTCCCATTTTATTTAGAGTTTTTATCATAAATGGATGCTGTATCTTGTCAAATGCTTTCTCTGCATCTATTGAGACGATCATGTGATTTTTATTCTTCATTTTGTTAATATGCTGCATCACGTTGATAGATTTGTGGATGTTGAACCATCCCTGCATCCCTGGAATGAAACCCACTTGATCATGCTGTATGATCTTTTTAATGTATTGCTGTATTTGATTTGCTAGTATTTTGTTGAGGGTTTTTGCATCGATGTTCATCAGTGATATTGGCCTGTAATTTTCTTTTTTTGTGTTGTCCTTGTCTGGTATCAGGATAATGTTGGCTTTGTAGAATGAGTTAGGAAGACTCCCCTCCTGTTCAATTTTTTGGAAGAGTTTAAGAAGGATAGGTATTAAGTCTTCTTTGAATGTTTGGTAGAATTCACCATGGAAGCCATCTCATCCTGGACTTTTATTTTTTGGAAGGTTTTCGATTGCTGTTTCGATCTCCTTACTGGTGATCAGTCTATTCAAATTTTCTACTTCTTCTTGGTCCAGTTTTGGAAGGTTGTATGTTTCTAAGAATTTACCCATTTCTTCTAGCTTATCCAATTTGTTGGCATATAGCTTTTCATAGTATTCTCTTATTATCTTTTGTATTTCTGAGGTGTCTGTTGTAATTTCTCCTCTTTCCTTTCTGATTTTATTTATTTGAGCATTTTCTCTTTTCTTCTTGGTGAGTCTAGCTAAGAGTTTGTCAATTTTGTTTACCTTTTCAAAGAAACAGCTCTTAGTTTCATTCATTTTTTCTATTGATTTTTTAGTCTCTATTTCATTTATTTCTGTTCTTTTATTATTTCCTTCCTTATGCTGATTTTTGGCTTTGTTTGTTCTTCTTTTTCCAGTATCTTTAGATGTGCTATTAGATTGTTTATTTGGGATTTTTCTTCTTTGTTGAGATAGGCCTGAATTGCTACAAACTTCCTCTTAGAACCACTTTTGCTGTATCCCATAGATTTTGGCATGTTGTGTTTTCATTTTCATTTGTCTCCAGGAATTTTTTGATTTCTCCTTTGATTTCTTCATTGACCCAATCGTTGTTCAGTAGCATTTTGTTTAATCTCCACATTTTTGTGGCTTTTCTGGTTTTCTTCCTGTTGTTGATTTCTAATTTCATACCTTTGTGGTCAGAAAAGATGCATGGTATTATTTTGATCTTCTTAAATTTATTGAGACTTGTTTTGTGGCCTAATATGTGATCAATCCTGGAGGATGTTCCATGTGCATTTGAAAAGAATGTATATTCTGTGGTTTGGGGATGGAATGTTCTATATATATCCACTAAGTCCATCTGGCCAAATGTGTCATTTAAGGCCAGTGTTTCCTTATTGATCTTCTGTTTGGATGATCTATCCATTGGTGTAAGTGGAGTGTTAAACTCCCCTACTATTATTGTGTTACTGTCTATTTCTCCTTTTATGTCTGTTAATGATTGCTTTATATATTTAGGTGCTCCTATGTTGGGTGCACAGATATTTACAAGTGTTATATCTTCTTGTTGGATTGTTCCCTTTATCATTAAGCAGTGCCCTTCTTTGTCTCTTATTACAGTTCTTGTTTTAAAGTTTGTTTTGTCTGATATAAGCATCGCTACCCCTGCTTTCTTTTCTTTGCCATTTGCATGGAATATCTTTTTCCATCCTTTCACTTTCAGTTTATGAGTGTCTTTAGGTCTGAAGTGTGTCTCTTGTATGCAGCATATATATGGGTCCTGTTTTTTTATCCAATTGGCCACCCTATGCCTTTTGATTGGAGGATTTAGTCCATTGACATTTAAAGCAGCCATTGATAAATATGTATTTATTGCCATTTTGTTGCCTTTTTTTCTGGGTGTTTTAGTAGTTCTTCTCTGTTCCTGTCTTTTTCTCTTGCTCTCTTACCTTGTGGTTTAATGGCTTTCTTTAGTAATATGTTTGATTTCTTTTGTCTTACTTTTTTGCTTACTTATTATAAGTTTCTGATTTGTGATCACCCTGAGGATCCTATATAATATTCTATGTATTTAACAGTCTATATCAAGTTGATAGACTCTTAGCTTGATCTCTTTCTAAAAGCTCTACTTTTTCACTCCTCTCCTCCCACATTTTCTGTTTTTGAAATGTCTAATCTCTCGTTTTGTGTGTGTCTATCCATTACCCTCTTATCATTGACATAGGTAATTTTAGTGCTTTTGTCTTTTAACCTTTATATTATCTTCACAGGTGGTTTATCTGCTACCTTTACTATATCTTTACCTTTACCAGTGATTTTATTGCTTGTTTTTTTGGGGGGGGGTTTTGGATAATTTTTTTATCCCTATTTATGGTCATTGCTTTCCCACTTAAATAAGTCCCTCCAGCATTTCTTGCAGAACTGGTTTCTTGGTGATAAACTCCTTTAATTTTTGCTTGTCTGGGAAGCTCTCTATCTCTCCTTCCATTCTGAATGACAACCTTGATGGATAGACTATTCCTGGCTGTAGGTTTTTTCCTTTTAGCACTTTAAATATGTTGTGCCATTCTCTTCTCTCTTGTAGGGTCTCGGCTGAGAAGTCTGCTGATAGCCTTATGGGCTTTATTTTATGTGTCACTTGTTGCCTTTCTGTTGTTGCTATTAGTATTTCTTCTTTATCTTTAACTTTGGACATTTTAATTATCATGTGTCTTGGTGTGGGCCTCTTTGGGTTTATCTTGTTAGGAGTTCTCTGTGCTTCCTGTACTTGGATGCCTGTTTCCTTCCTTAGGTTAGGAAAATTTTCAGCTATTATTTCTTCAAATAAATTTTCTGTCCATTTGTCTCTGTATTCTCCTTCTGAGACCCCTATAATACAAATGTTAGTGTGCTTGATATTGTCCCAGCATTCCCTTAGACTGTTCTCATTCTGTCTAATTCTTTTTTCTTTTTTCTGTTCAGCTTGGGTGATTTCATCTAGTCTTTCATCTAGCTCGCTGATCTGTTCTGTATCATCTACTCTGCTGTTGAGTCCCTCTGGTGAATTTTTCATTTCCAGTATTGTATTCTTCATTTCTGATTGGTTCTTTTTTATATTTTCCGGTTCTTTGTTGATGAGCTCACTGTGTTCATCCAGTCTTCTCCCAGTATCTGTAAGCATCCTTATGAGTTTTTTTTTTTTTTTTGAGCTCTTTGTCAGGTAGGTCACTTATTTCTGTTTCATTTAGCCCTTTCTCTGGGGTTTTGTCCTGTTCCCTTGCTTGGAATGTATACTTTTGTCTCCTCATTATGCCTCTTTCCCTGTGCTTATATCTATGTATTAGGTGAGTCGGCTATGTCTCCTGATCTTGGAGAAGTGGCCTTATGTAACAGATGTCTTTTGAGTGCTTCCCTCTCATCACCACTCCAAATGATCCAGTAATGACCCCTTTGTGGGCTACTTGTGTCCTTTTGCTGTGGCAGGGTTGCTCTTAATGTAGGTACCCAGGGAGTCTAGTCTTTCCTTCCCTGGCCAGTTGTTTGTAAATCTGGTTTGGCAAGCCTCAGCACCATTGGCTACAAGGCCTAACAGCACACTCTTCTTGCAGTTTTCCTGTTAATCGGGTAGGTACCCAGTGTATCTGGTTGCTAGGCTCAGGGGCTTACAGTTGCTATAGGCCTCAGGCCTACAAGGCTTTTGTCAGTTCTCTTAGGAGTGAAGCTGAGTGGGGCTGGCCCTAGGCACAGGAGCACTCAATTGTTTCAGGTTTGGGAAGATGGGGCTGATCCTTTTTATGGCTGTTTTTGAAGCACGTGTCTTCTGCCACTGATAAGCCTCACCCCCCACAGGAACACACAGACTGTCAGCACAGTCCTGGTCCATGCACACTTCCCAACCCCCTGGAGCATACCCTGATGCCCCGCTGTGGAGGACCCCATCTCTCCACCAATGCCTCCCACATTTCACCTGGTCCTCACACAGGCCCTATCCCACAAAGATGGACACACTTGCCTGCCTGTAGAGGATCAAGGCACCCAGTCAATGCAGGCTGACAAGTAGCCTGAGGGCTTCCTGTTGGGCAGGGCTGGTCTCTAGGGCAGGATTCAAGCCTGGCTGAACTGGATTAAATCTGTGCTCTAGTGGGTGTGGCAGCCCCCTTGGCTAACAGGCCAGGGGAAGAATTCCAATAGCGTCTGCCAGGGTCTGTGTCAGCACACCTGGACTAGGTCACAACAGTGGCCATCACCAATGTGTTAGTCTCCAGAGAGGTCTCTCCTCTCACTGAGATGCACCCAGAGCCCACCAGGTGAGTCTCTTTTCACCAAAGGACTGTCAGCCTTCTCTCTGGTGATTTTAGGTTGCTGAGACTGGTAAGTTTGTGCATGGGCCCTTTAAGACTCGGGTATTTTCAGCTTTCGTCTGATAGCTTTCCTAGGGGTATTCCCCACTGCAGTTAACAGCCAGCAAAGCCAAATAGTAAGACTCTCCTCTCAGTTGTGCTGAGTCTGAAGGATGCTTATAGCAGTATCGCCCCCGCTCCGGACCTCACTCCTCCAGGGAGGGCTGCATACCTTAGAGTGGCTTCTGCCTGATCAGCTGAGAAACTCTGCTGCTCCTAAAGGTGGCTTTTTTTCTCTCCAGCAGGAATTTCTTCCTCTTCCACCTTAGTCAGGACTGTCCCTTGTTGTGGGGGTTGTTTTTATCCAGTTTTCAGTTTACTATCCAGGGTAATTTTTCCAAAAATAGTTGTAACCTGGTTGTGTTCATGGGAGGAGGTGAGTTCAGAGTCTGCTTATGCCACCATCTTGACGAGATCTCCTCTATTTTAATGCTTTAAGATAAAATTAGACTTTTATATCCAAGAAAGTGCCTATGAAGTAGCTTAAGCCAAAAGTAATGTCATTTACCAATCTGTCAATAAATCATCTTTTTGTCACATAATTCACTGAAAGTAAATTTATCCACATGTATTACATATAACAAAGAAAGTTTCCTTTACATAACTTAAAGTCATTAAAATTTAATTTTAAATGGACTTCATAATCTAATCTTAAATAATATACTCTTCTAAGTTAAAACATTTTTACTTAAAATCATTTCTGCAGAATATCCATGCAAAAATAGCCAAAAAAAAATTGATGCGCTTAAGGGGATTTGCCAGGTTATAAGTGACTGTGAAAGGGATTCATAAGTCAAAAATATTCAGGTGACAGTGATTTATAGGATTGACGTTGGGGGTCCTAGAGACCCCAGCACCATCCTCTGGCTGCAGTCTGAAAGACCCTTGACAGTGATCAAGTCTCTCTGTCCACCATTAAAGCCATGTGCAGGCAGACAGAGTTGGGTTCTGATTAAACTCTCTAAGCTGCAGTTTCTACATTTGTAAAATGAAGGTAATGGTGCCTCCTTCCCAAGGTTGTTATACCCATTAAGTGCGGTGACAAGTGGAAGAGACTGGCACAGTGATTAGGCCTATGGTCAGCATTCTTGCAGATGTGTGTGCACAACATCTATACCTGTAGACATATATCCCCAAGAGAAGGAACACAGTAACTCCTCAAATTCTCACTATGGTCTAATTAACTGATATCAGCAACTTTACTGAAAAGAGAGGAAAGCAGAAAGCTAAAAGAGGAAAATATTACTTGTAGGAAAGAAAAGGCACAAAAAGCGAAGACAAAATAGGCTAAAAACATACTTTTGCCTAAAGTATGTTTAGGATAAACAAAATATTTGCAAATAGCATAAAGGCAATTGCCTCCCTCTGAGACCCGTGCACCTGGGGACCTGGCACCCAGGAAACACCCTAATGTAACAAGACATGAGAAGGGACAATTGAGTGAACACTAACTTCCAGAAAATTGCTGCCTTGTCACTAAATAGAATCACTAACTAAAACACAACTAATAACCTGCCATTACAGGACCACAGGATGGTGCAGCTGAAACGGACCCACGAGACCACCGAACCAGCTGCAACATTTTGCAAAAGGAAAAATAAAGAGCCTGGGTTACCTGTCCAAGGTCACACTCAATTAGAGGCAGAGGCCAAACTTGAATTAGGATTTCCAGTTCAGTGCCCTTTTTGTTTGCAAAACAAAAAAGCTTGTGTGTCTGTGTTGGGGAAGTGGGGGAAGGTGGGACAGCCTCTGGAGTATATAAGGCAAAGGTTTCTAACACTGCAAAGTGTGCTTGGCTGGCAATAAGGTCCAAGGTTGACAAGGCATCAAGGCTTTCCCCTAAAGACTGAAAACATGCTGCATTCTTCCTCTTACAGAAGGCAGTTAGAGTAAGACATTGCTGCTGTCAAAATGACCACTGCTTTCAGATATGTTTTCCACCTACCCTTCAGAAGGGAAATGAGCCCAGATCCCTTTCTCAGAGGAGTTAAGCACAGAATATCACTCAAATGGAGCAAGCAGCATGCAGAATGGCTGCAATGAGTTGGTTCCCTAGTAAATAGACTGAACATTAACGCTCTGCTTCATAGCCTCAATGGAACTCCGGCCCATGAATGGAATGGTATATTATAACTGGCATAAAATAGGCCACCACTTTAGTTACAACACAGGATTGTCCAAATAAACAAGCATTAATCATGCACATTATGTAGAGCATAATGCTTCAGAGAGCTTCTGCAAGCAGCTCCAAATGAACTCGACCAAATTATACCATCTGACAGCTGTTCCGTGACCTGTGGGAAATGAGTTGGTGGTCTCAGTCCAGTTCCTAGTGGACAGGTGTCCAAAGCACAAAAACGACCCTCACAATTGGGCCTAATTAGCAACCTGGTTGTTGCAGCCGCAGTAAAACCTGGAGTCCATGTCACTGCTGCGCTATTGGAGGCTCGTCTCGACATCAGGTGGCACGCGCTGAAGGCTTAGTGCAGAAACACTCACAGTGGCGCCTGCACAAACTATCGTTGCTTCAGGAGAAATAGAACCCTGTCCAGGACTGGCTGTCTACCTCTCGCATGACTTCCCCAAACCAAAGATGACAGAGACAGGGATGGAGCTCTCAGCACTGTTTTTAATCTACGGCATGAAGGTGTTTCATAACACAAGTGTTATGCACTCCCACTTTTCATGAGAGCAGTAGACTCATCTATCACACAGAAAACTTAGATTTCCCTGGATTCCCAGCCTTTTCTCAAAATCATTCCCTTTATCTCTTTGTCTTAATTGAAACCTGCTCACTTCTGAGCACACTGCCTCCTCTATAGCTCTCCCAAGTGTGCATTTGCTATTCTCCAAGGCTCTACATACCTCAGCACTAGATAATGGGGAAGGAGTCTCCTCGTTCCTAAATGTCACTTCCAGACCATTCCTTCCCTGCCCTTGCAAACGCCTTCTTCTCTGACACCCAGTGCATTCAGCTCTGCCCCATCTATTGACCTCCCATTCAATCTTCCTGTTCAAAGAAGATGTTAACTTCCAGCTTACAGTCTTCCTCTCTCATCCTCTCTTCTGATATCATCAATGGTGATTTCAACACTCACTGGGGTGAACCATAAATACTCTGGTTTCTCTGAGTCTTATCTTCCTCATGCTAATGACCTTTTTCTCCTCAACACCACAACCACCCACTACCACAGCTGTTCTCCAGATCTTGTCACTACCAGAAACTGAGCTACCTCCAAACACCTCAATTCAAATACTACTGTCTCGGACTACAAGCAGTCATGTCTAGCTCATTTTGTTATAGCGTCATTCTTTACAACTCTCCTGTCATATGCAGATCAATGCACTGGCCCACAGCTTTCTCACTATTCATTGACTCCCTCCTTTCTCCTCTCTCATGTCATTGCTGGTCTCACTTTCCCTCACGCTTTACATCAAATCTAACATCAAGGCCTGTCAACTTTATCTCCAAATTATATTCACTTATTTCCTATTCATCACTGTATCCCAGTTTCCATCTCACAATATAAACTCAATAATATTTGCTGAATGAGTGAAGCATTAAAAATAAGTGCTGGGAGTTTCACTTCTGCTTAGGATACAGAAGCACAAGAAAAGGTCATTCTCACAGTAACAGTGGAAAAAAATGGATCATCTATAAAATCACAATTTTTATTCATCCCAACAGAGAACTGAGGTTGCAAGCAGGCAAAATAAACTGAATACCAAGGAAGAACAAACCCCAACAAAGAGAAATAGGCACACGTACTGTTTTACCTTTGGCAGAACACAGGAGAGAGAAATGGCCACCACATAAGTAGATAAAAAGAACTCAGGTAAAATCTTTATTCATAAAGACCAAGTGTGTGCTAGCATGACAATATGGTATAGGTAGGAGGTCCAGATACAAGAGGAACTTGTGTTCAGTCATAAGTTTTTTCCACAAGGCTCTACTGGCTGCTAATAAGAAAGTTTGGACACAGGGTAGGAAAGTGGAGACAGGCCCCCTCAGTGGAGTGGGTGTATAAGAGATGATCATCAGGAAACTCTCTCCCACCCAGGACCAACCATAGATACAAGACAGAGTTTGGCTGCCGTAGGACAAAGGGCAGGAATACAAGAAAACACCAACCCTGTGTCCCAAGCACACAAAGCCTACTAAGACCAAGACTAAGCTAGGACAACAGAGAACATGTCAGCAACCCCAACACAAGTATAACATTGAGTAATAAGCAACATCAGTCTACCATTAGGGAAGAAACAAAAGCTTGGAGAGAGTCCCCTCTATGGTGCAGAGTAGCTGAAGTCTAAGGGTAGAGAAGGAACACTGACTTTTTGTCAACCCACCCAGTCCCTACTCTATGCACAAAGAAACAACTGCCAGCCACTGGAGGAATTTAAGGGTGTGGGTTATTATAACTGAAGTTAATAACCACAACAAAACCCAAACTCATCTCAACTCCCAACTAGAGTAACTCAACCCCATACAAGCAGCTTGAAAGAAAAAGAAGCATACCCATGCTATTTACTTCAGTCTTCTATGTATGTCTACACACATAATGTCTAGCAATCATACAATAACAAGAAAACCAACATAAAATCAGGGAAAATACAGTCTATTGTCAAGAAATAAAGCAATCAACAGAATTAGATTCAGTGATGATCCAGATGTTGAAATACTTTCAAATAATTATGATTAATACGTTAAATGCTCTCATAGAAAATTGAGCATGTGTATAAAGAGATTGAAATTTCAGCAGAGAGGTGAAAACTATAAGAAAAAGGCAAATAGGATAAAAATAAAAACACAGCATCCAAGATAAAGAATATCTTCAATAAACTAATCAGCAGACCAAACAGAGCCGGGGTTGGGGGCGAAGAACTGGTGAATTTAAATATAGATCCATAGAAATTTTTCAAGCCAGAGAGAGAGAGAACAGAGCAACCAAGAACTGTGGGACAATGTCAAATGTACTAACATGCATTTATTGAGACTCCCAAAACGACACAGAGAGAGAATAGGGAAAAAAAATATGTGAAAGATAATGACTGAAGGGGTAGCATGAAGGAGTTTCATTTCAGTGATGAAACAGTTCAGTATCCTGACTGTGGTGTGGGTTACACAAATCTACACGTCATGAAATGTCATAAAAACACACCCAAAAAAGTGTAAGACTGGCAGAATCTTAAAAAGATCTGTAGCTTAGTTAAGAGTATTATACCAAGGTCAATTTCCTGGTTTTGATAAGTACAATGATTATATAGGATGTTATCATTGGAGGAAGCTGTGTGAAGGATATATGGAAACTCATTAAGACTTTGCAACTTCTTGTGAGTCTAAAATTATTTGAAAATAAAAAGGTTTTAAAAAGATAATGGCCAAAAATTTTCCAAAAACTGAAGGAAAACAAATGACAAATACAGAAAATCCAGAGAAGTTCAAGCAGAATGAATAACACTACACCCACACACACCTAGACTCATCATAGTCAAACTTCTGAAAACCAAAGAGAAAAACAAAAACCAGAAACATTACATAGAGAAACAAAAATAAGAATTACATCAGACTCTTCATCATAAGCTATGCAAATCAGCAACACTGAAGAAACCTCTTCAAAGTGCTAAAAGAAAGAAAACCAGAATTCTAGACACAAACAAAAGCTTTCAAAATTGAAAATGAAATAAAGAAATTTCAGACAAATAAAATCTACAAAATTCATTGGCAGCCTACTTGCACTACAAAAAAATGTGAAAGAAAGCTCTTTAGTCAAAAATAATACTACACACAGAAACCTATATTCTACAAAAATGAATGAAGAGCACTGGAAAGGGAAAAAATAAAGGTAAACACAACATTCATTGTTTTCTTTTTTTTTTTTTTTTTTGCAGGGAAAGAGTCACCCTGAGCTAACATCTGTTGCCAATGCCAATCTTCCTCCTTCTTTTTTTTTCCTCCCCAAAGCCCCAGTGCATGGTTGTATATCTTAGTGTAAGTCCTTCTAGTTTTTCTATGTGAGCCACTGCCACAGCATGGCAACTGACAGAGGGTGGTATGGTTCTGCAACCGGGAAGTGAACCTGGGCTGCCGAAGCTGTGAGAGCGCCAAACTTTAGCCACTAGACCACAAGGGCTGTCTCCATTGTTTTCTTATTTTTAATTAGTCTAAAAGATAATTGGCTATCTAAAGCAAAACTAGTTACATGTATCGTGCATGTATTGCAGGCCGTAAAACTTTTGTAGAAATAAAATGTTACACATCAATAGCGCAGTAAGGGAGAGATGAAATGAAGTTTACTGTTAAAAGGTCCTTATACTATACATTATACCATATTATTTGAAAGTGAAGTGAAGTGAAAGTGAAATGAAAGATGCATATCGTAAACCATAAGGAAACCACTATTTTTTAAAAGACATAATTAGTAAGCCAATAGTTGAAACAATATGGAATCATAAAAGGAGACAGGAAAAGAAAAAGTGAACAAAAAGATGGGGAAATTAGAAAACAAATACAAGATAGTATGTCTAAATCCAACTTGTCAATAATTTAATTAAATGTACAAGATCTAAACACCTCAATTAAAAGACAGAGATCATCATATTGGATTTAAAAAGCAAGACATTCTATTTATAGAAAACTTACCTTAAATATAAAGATGTAGATAGGTTAAAAAGTAAATGAATCTAAAAGAACATACCAGGTAAATATATCAAAAGGAAGATGGGTGGCTATATTCATATCAGGTAAGGTAGATTTCAGAACAAATAATACTATCAAATTTTTCTCAAATTATTAGCAAACTAAATCCAGCTATATATGCAAAGAATAATACATCATGAACAAGTGAGGTTTATCTCAGGTACACAAAGTTGGCTCAACATTAGAAAGTCAATCAATGCAACTCACCATATCGACATATTAAAAGCTAAAAATCAATACATGAAAAAAGATCTGACAAAATTCAACATCATTTCATAATAAAAATTCTCAGAAACTAAAAACAAAAAGAAACTTCCTCAACCTGATAAAGGGCATTTCTAAAAATTCACAGTTAACATCATACTTAATGGCAAAAAACTGAATGGATTCCTGCTAAGATCAGGAACAAGGTACAAATTTTGGCTCTCACAACACTTACTCAGCATTGTACTGGAGGTCTTAGGCAGTGCCATAAGACAAGAAAAAGAAATAACATGCATACCAATGGGAAAGGAAGAAGCAAAAACAGTCTTTATTCACAGACATCATGACCGTCTACATAGAAAACCCCAAAGAATCTACAAAAAGGCACTAGAACTAAATGTTGCAAATACAAGGTCAATGTTCAAAACTCAATTGCATTTCTGTGTACTAGCAATGAAATATTAAAATTGAGTTTTTAAGTATCGCTTAATATAGTATCCAAAATCATGGAATACATAATGGTAAACAAAAAAAATATGTGTAGGATTTCTCTGCTGAAAACTGTAAAACATTGAAGAGAGAAGCTAATGAAGACCTAAGTAAAGGGGGAGATATCTGTGTTCATGGATCAAAAGAGGCAATATCTTTAAGATGTCAGTTCTCTCAATTTTGATCTATAGATTTAAGGCAATCTCAATCAAAATCCCAGCAGGTTTCTTTGTAGAAACTGACAAGATGATCCTAAAACTTATATGGAGAAGGAAAGGTCCTAAAATATCCAAAACAATTTTGAAAACTAAGAACTAAGTTACAGGACTCACACTACCTAATTTCAAGACTTACTATCCAGCCACAGTAATCAAGACGGTGTGACACTGGCAAAATGGAGCACAACAAAGAATCCAGAAATAGGTCCAAAAATATATGGTCTATTGACTTTCAACAAAGATGCCAAGGTAATTTAATGGGTAAAGAATAATATTTCAACAGACAGTGATGAAACAATTAATTGGATTTCCGTATGCAAAAAAAAAAAATACGTAAACTTCTATCTTTACCTCACACCATATAAAAGTAAACACAAAATGCATCATAGACCTAAACGTAAAACCTAAAACCATAAAATTTCCAAAAGAAAATATAGGAGAGGGACCAGCCCCATGGCCGTATAGCTAAGTTCACGTGCTCCGCTGCAGCGGCCCAGGGTTTGTCCAGTTCAGATCCTGAGCACCGACATGGCACCGCTCGTCAGGCCACATTGAGGCGGCGTCCCACATCCCACAACTAGAAGGACCTGCAACTAAGATATACAACTATGTAGGGGGGGGTTGGGGAGATAAAGCAGGAAAAAAAAAAAAGATGATTGGCAACAGTTGTTAGCTCAGGTACCAATCTTTAAAAAAAAAAAAGAAAATCTTTATGAACTCAAGTTAGGCAAAGATTTCTTAGATATGATGTGAAAAGTACAATCTATTTTACAAAATGATAAATTGGATTTCATCAAAATTAAAAATTTCTGCTCCTCAAAAGACACCTTGAAAGGCAAGGCAAAAATGAGCCATGGGGTAGAAGAAAATATTTGCAAAACATGCATCTGATAAAGCACTTGTGCCCAGAACATATAAAGAATTCTTAGAATTTAATTATAAAAAATCAAATAATCCAGTGCCGGCCTGGTGGTGTAGTGGTTAAGTTCACACACTGTTTCAGCAGCACAGGGTTCAGCAGTTCAGATCATAGGTGCAGATCTATGCACTGCTCTTCAAGCCATGCTGTGTCAGCATCCCACACAGAAGAACTGGAAGGACTTACAACTAGGATACACAACTATATACTAAGGCTTTGGGAAGAAGAAAAAGAAAGAGCAAGATTGGCAACAGATGTTAGATCAAGGCCAATCTTCCTCACCAAAAAAGCCTGAAAAAAAAATCCAGTTTTGAAAGGGATGAGAGGGCAAAAACAGACACTTCACCAAAGTAGAAATAGAGAGGGCAAATAAGCACATGCAGAAAATGCTCAATATCAATAGTAATTAGGGAAATACAAATTAAAACCACAATAAGATAGCACTTTACCCCGATAATGATAACTAAAGTTTAATTTTAACAATAACTAACAATACTAAGGACTGGCAAGAATGTGGAGGAATAGAACTGTCATACATTGTTGGTGAGAGTACAAAAATACAGCCACATTAGAAAACAGTTTGACAGTTTCTTTTAAAGTTAAACATACACTTACCATATGACCCATACTATATGGTAGTATGAACCCAAGGTATGTACCTAAGACAAATGAGAACATACATCCACACAAACACCACTATGCAAATCTCTACAGGAGCTTTATTCTTAACTGCCAAAACCTGGAAACAATACAAATAGCTATCAACTACTTAGTGGATAAATAAATCGTGCTACATCCATGAAATGGAATACTTATCAACAATGAAAAGGAATAAACTTCCGATACATGAACGACTCTCACAAGTGTTATGCTAAGTGAACAAAGCCAGACTCAGAAGGATACATATATTTGATTCCATTTATGTAATGTTTTGGAAAAAGAAAAACTATAGGGCAGAAGTCAGTTATCAGAGCCTGGGGGAAGTGAGAGAGGACTGACTACAAAAAAGGCACAAAGAAACTTTGGAGAATGATGGAAATATTCCATATCTTAAATGCATTATACGATTATATATACTTGTCAAAACTCATCAAACTGTACACTTAAGGGTGAATTTTTCTGTATTCTCTCTAAATTCATGTATATTTTTACATGTCCATAATAAAACATTTTAAAAATGAATGCAAATACCACGCAAATGCTCTTCAGCTTTATTTGTATCAAGCCACACATTTGGACTGCAAATGCAAGAATGCAATGCAAAGCAACACACAGACTGGCAGCAAATGTTGAAAAACACATTCTGATAAAGGACTTGTGCCAGAATATACAAAGAATTTTACCACTCAATTTTATGACATACACATATATGTGATGTATTATATATAGATATATAAAATCTTAGATGCAGGAAAATTTTGCCCTACTAAAGTTATATGGAGCAAAAAAATTCTAGCTTTTGCTGTACTGAGATTTTAGTTTTAATATCCTGTTTCCAGTAACAATATTTCATGATATCTCAAATATTCCAAGCTTACCCCAGTCCTTATTCAAGAGCCATTAAGAAGATAAAAGTTAATTAATTATCCAAATTATAAAATTCATTTGGATACCAAGGCACCAAGGCATCTTGAGTTATGGGGGACAATTAAGGAAAATCACAATACAAAGTTCACTGATTCCCATCTGCCCCCAAATTTCCATACCTAGTACAACACCTTAGACACAAGAACTACTTGATGATTACTTGCACTTTTCTTAAAAACATGAATCTTATTTGTGAAGGGCAAACCTTAAGGCAAATCTGAGAAATTACACACTGTTATTGACATGCTTTAAAGAATGAAGCCTTATAAACATGTGCCTGTACCAAAAGGTGCCCACTTTCTTGAAGAAGTATGTGGTATCTGTAATTTTATCTTAGTGTGAAATCGTATAACTGTGTCAGTGTAAATAAAAGCATGCCCTTTCATAATCTTATTGAACTGTCTGCAGGATTACAGGGGCCATCACGTACGGCTGTGTCGGTTGCACCTTCCACAAAGGCACGCTGCCCAGGGGGTGCGCATGTGCATTGAAATCCAGCCCTTACTCTGTTGCAAGCCTTGTGTCATGGCTGATGGAAAGTGGCACCTTTTTTTCGAATGATCCTCCTATTTAAGGATCTTTACGTAATTTTTGAGTTCAGAGGTGCACCTTTTTTAGCACACACAAAGATACTGTGATTTTAGAAGTGGCCCTAAGGACCATTACCCTTTCCTAAAAAACAATATCAGAATAACTACCTATATTAGGAATTAAAGTCTCCAAGTTTTTCTCCATTCTTTCAATGTATCATATACAGAATATTTTTGATAATTATAGGTAGACAAGAACACCAATTTTGCATAAGAAACCACTGACTTAATCTTTATATCTCCATGTAATCTATATCAATCCAATCATTGGCTAACAAACAAACAAACAAACAAAATCACTCTACATGCACATAAAATTCACTCCTTCAGGGAAACCTGATGTAAGATTTTCCCATCTTCCTTAAGGATGGCCAAATTTTCATTGCTGTCACTGAGCTGTGAAAAGCTCATCATCCTGTGTATATAGCAAAGAAATGTCTGAAAATTGTAGCAAAACAAGATTGTACGGGAGAATTTGCAGTCAATTGTAACTGACAGTACATTTAGCTTAAGAATACCAGATAAAAGTATCAGAAACATACGCCACCACTCTCATCCCGTCTTCAGCAACCATAACAATAATTTCTAAAATCTTTTCTTCCCTGATGCATCTATAAACAATTAGCATCTCTTTGTTAAACTCTAATTGCTCTTCTTACACAGCTGTGTCACTGTACAGCTCAAGAAAGAAGGCCCAAGTGTTAAGGCAGTTATTAATAAAATAATGCCATAACAAACTGAAAGGGCCTGGAGAGTTCAAGAAAAATGGTTCTCCCCCACATCCTTTCAGAAAACCAAACCATAGACTATATCTTAAATGTTGAGTTTCTCCACCCTTTTCTCTTAAATATAAATCCGCCTTGGGAGGCACAAGAATATAGTGGTTAAGAACATGGCTTCTTGAACCAGATTGCATGAGTTTGAATTTCAGCTTTTCCTCTCACAACTGTGTGACTGGGGCATGTTACTCAATCTCTCTGTGCCTCAGTTTCCTCATCTACAAAATGGAACTAGTAAAAATTCATAATACTGTGAGCATTATATGGCTTAATACCTATAAAGACCTTAGAAAAGTGCCTTGCATATATTAAATGCTCAACATGTATTAGATAAACAATATTGTTTTTACTTATTGCCGTATACCTTCTCTTTGTGAGTTTGTTTTGTTTTTCAAGTTTTTAGCTCCTACTTGCAGTCTACCCACATCCTCAGTGACTGACAAGTGGTGTCAGGAGTAGTATTCAAGTCAGCACAAACTGCCCATTAGTCCTTCAACATCACTATGGCTAAAGCAAAATAAAATATTTTTTTTCTGGGAAGTAGTTGCAAAGTGCTGGCGGTATTTATTGGCAATCCCAAGCCAGTTCTAAACCTTAGAGTTTTTCACCCTTCAAAGTGATACAATATAGGATGACAACATTCTCATCCCTTTCTACTTGAGAAACTCCAAAAGCCGTTTGTCCCAGAAATATCTTGACGTGTTGGAAGTTTTCAGCTTCAGGAAATGAAATGCTCTATGGTGGAGGACTGAGACATCGACAAATCTGACAGGAAATTACTTCACTGAGGGTAGAAGGGAAATTCTGTTCAGGAAGAAAAGCCTGAGATGAAATAACCCCTATATATTTTAACCCACATTTAGTCTCTATCTGTATGCCTCTCCAATCATACAGCTTATTTGGCAAATCCAGTAACCAACAATATAATTTCCACACTGAATCAGTTAAGCTACCTCTGTGTGCTAGTAACTGAATCCCTGACCAACAGTGGATTAAGAATAAACACATTGCATTTTTCCCAAAAATTTTGTAAGTAGGTCTCTTACTCCTTCCTTATTTTCTGTCATCCTCAGCAGGTATTTCCATCCTTAGGCTTGTCACCTCATGGTCACAAGATGGTTGCATCAGCTCCAGATCATGAACTCACATAGTATATCCCACAGAAGGAGGGAAGGGAAAGAGCCTCCCCTTGGATATTTCTCTATGTCTTCTAGGATCACCCCAGCACAGCAGACTTGACCTTATATCTTATTGGCCAGTAGGGGATCTTATGGCCACTCTTTGCTGCTAGGAAATATGGGAAAGTGTCTGGTATTCCCAGCCTGTTTCATGAGAGGATGGAAAGAAAGAAGGAGAATGGCTATTGAGTAGGCAACAGCAGCATCTAACACAAATGCTTATGTCCTTTTCCTGATTTTGCTTCTGGAAAAGTCTTAATCATCCTTTAAGACAGAGTGCATCTGTTACTCCTTTGGCAAACTTCCCCTGACCCAGCCCTAGGCAGTGCTGGGTGTTCATTTCTTAGTGATCTGACAGTTCTGTGCACGTGTGTACATGCACGTGTCCCACTTCATATTGTGATTGTCATTAAAATTTGTTTCCCTGCTACAGAGTGAATTTCTGGAACAAGAAACATATATCTTACCCTCTCTACCCCAAACGTCTACAGTAGTTTGGTTGAAAAAATAATTAGACCAAATTATTCAAATTATGATGATGAAAGTATTCCCAAATGATTGCACATATATTCTGCCAAATTAAACAGCATATACAATCACTGAATGATTCTCTGAAAGAAATGAAAGAAAGTAAATGTAAGGAGAAACTGACCGTGCTGATAATCACCCAGGTACACAGAGTCACTGTTTCTCAATGGGGTTTTGTCTGGAATAACAAGGAAGAGAGAGACCATCCAGCATCAGCCTTGGCTCTACCCCAGGAACAGGGCTTTCAGAACTTCACAACGTGGACTGCATGACCTTCACAATGCATGGGTTCACAATACAAGCTTCTGTTCCTGGTGTCTTGGAGAAGGAATATTAAACACTCCTGGAGGTCTAAAAATAATGACCACCCCAGTGGCACAAAGAATCCAGGATTCCTTCCAGGTGTAGGGCAGGAAAAATGCAAGATAAGCCTGGAATCCCTCATCCTACCAGATAGAACAGAAGCTATCAGACTACTAGGGTCATGTCCGCAAACTCAGGATCCAGCTGGAAATGCCTCACTGGCCAAAGATGAGACAATTTGAACATCAATAAGAAGAAAAATTGCAATGGATTGAAACATATCTAATGTGTTTAAAGTCATAATTTCCTAACAATACTTAAATCATCCACCTTTAGAGGATACTGAGGTATCAAAATTGATTGGAAAACAATCAAGCATTTATCCTGCCTTTTTAATACTAACTTCTTTACAACTGAGTACCAAATAGTAGATGAGGAGGAGTTTCTCTCTACAGAAATATTCCAGTTAACTAATAAAAAAGTACTGATAGAATTAGAATACCATCACTTTGTAATTCCTAGTGAAGTAACGATCTAAGCATTAATGATTCACAGCTGCTAAGATTACAAAACGAAAGATAACCAAACATCACGTGCATCCTAAGGGAAGATCGCCTCTATAAAGTAGTCTTTTCAAAAAGAAAAAAAATTACTGGCCAGCCTCGTGGCACAGCAGTTAAGTTCACACATTCTGCTTAGGCAGCCCAGGATTCACTGGTTCGGAGCCCGGGTCCGGACCTACACCATTTTTGGCAGGCGTCCCACATACAAAGTAGAGGAAGATGGGCACAGATGTTAGCTCAGGGCTAATCTTCCTCAAAAGAAAAAGAAAAAGTTGAAATGGACTCTGATCAAGCCTCCGTCTAACTACAAAATTTACAAGAAATACAGAGGGAAAAGGACATGCTATTTAACACCTTAGAGATACAATTGGCAAAATACAGAACCTGGGAAACTGTAAGACAAACAGCCCAGATTCTTCAACCAATAAATTACAGGAAGAAAAAGTGAAGGAGGAAACCTGTGGATTAAAAATTAAGAAACGTACTCACTAATTGTGATGATCCTGATTCAAAGACAAACTATTTTTTTAAGTATTACATCTGTGAGACAATTGAAATACATGTTAAATAATGGCTAAATGTTTATCATATTAAGGAATTGTTTTAAAATGTTGGATGTTGATAATGGTACTCGGGGTTTTTGTTAAGCTCTCGTCTTTTGCAGATACTTCCTGAGATATTTGCAGATGAGGAGGTATCGGGTCTGGGATTAGCTCTCGGGTGATTTGAGGAGGAAGGATGTGGAGTGGATGGAGCAGACTGGCTGTGATTTGAGTGTTGTTGGGGCTGAGTACCAGGAATTCATTACAATGTTCTATCTATTTTTGTATATGTTTGGAATTTTCTGTAATGAAACATTTCTGAAATGCTTTCCTAATTCAAAATATTAGTAAACTAAAAAACAATTTAACTAGCTGCCCTAGTTCACTAAGGTAATAGAAATGAGACAAAATCGGGCAAGACAAGCTATTCAATGGAAGTTGCCCAGCAGCCTATAAGGAAATGACTCAATTTCAAAGGTGGGTAAAAATCATCCTAAGCTGCTCTATTACTTGTTAGGGTGCCATAACAAAGTCCCACAGACTGGCTGTCTCAAACAGAAGAAATTTATTTCATTACAGTTCTGGAGGCTAGAAGTCCAAGATCAAGTTGTCAGCTGGTTTGGTTTCTCCTGAAGCCTCTCTCTCCTTGGCTTGAAGATGGTGCCTTATCGCTAAGTTCTCATGTGGACTTTGCTCTGTGCTTGCATCCCAGGTGTCTCTCCAGGCTTCCAAATTTCTCTTCTTAGAAGGACATGAGTCAGATTGGACTAGGGCCCACCCTAACTGGGTATTAGAGCTTCAAGATACGAATTTGAGGGGACACAATTCAGCCCACAACAGCTGCCATACTTAGAAATCCTACATCACGAGCTAATATTCTGGAAATTTGTCTGACAAGTCAACCTCCCTCCACAGACCAGAAAAAAGGTCAGGAATTAGGTCAAGAGCAGTGCGGTGCTTCCCTTCAGTTAGCTCCCAACAGATTAAAGGCCTCCAAGAAGTCAAACTAGGCCTAAAAGATATTCTTCCTAGAAGAAAACAAGAATTTTCTATGGAGAAGGATTAAAATGAAACGTGTCACACTTTGGGGCTTGCAGTTTCCCATTCAAACCCAATGAACCTGTCAAAGCTTGGATAAGCAATGTCTTCCTGACTTTGCTTGAGGCGCCTTGTCCCATGCAGAGAATGGATGTGTGCACAGAAAACATGTCTTTGCCTGCATACAGGGCTGCAAATAGTCAACACGAACCCCTCTGTGTACCATCTGCACTCACAGGGAGAAACACAGGAAACTTCCTGCTATGAGCAACAACAGAGCTTACCCTCCAATGCCCCACAGTCCCCCAAATGGCCCCCACACATGTTCTCTCTACCTGGATTCCCTGCCAACATCTTGTTCAAGGGTTCGGCCAGAACAAGCAGGGCATTCTGTTCACAGGTGGTTTGGTTTGTCCCATTCCAAATTTTCTAGGCACCTAAACAAATCACAGCATCTTTCCTCTCTTACCCTCTCTCTCTCTTCAGTCTGCCAAAGAGATACAAAATTGTGGTTTAATTGGGCATTGTTTTGCCACCTTAAATGAGGTTACATTTCCAGGGACACACACATATCCACACCCCCACTCCTTCTCTATCCTTTGTGAGAGCTTACTTTACTCCAAGGTCTTATTGAATCAAATATATTGGCTAAGCTGGCATCGTCAGCTCTAAACTAAGCACTGAAGCCTGTCAGACCCACCAGCGTTGTGCTTTACCTTCGGACATCAACTGAAATGTCAGAAGACTTTTTTCCAAAACAGCTCTGTCCAGGGTTGTGCATTTATGTAAGGACTTGCATAAACTTGCTTTCAGATACATTAATTCCTAGATTTCTCCTTATTATCACCTATTGATACAAAAGGGTCCTTGGTCCTTAATTCATGTGATTGATATAATAAATACATACTAAATTACACATTCTTCTTTCATAAAACCACTGGCATTCCTGCAGCCAAAAACACCCAGGCATTCTGTATTCCTGAGTTCCCCCAAACTCCTAGTCCAAAGCAATCCCACCAAGTAATATCTTGGAAAAACCAACATGCCATGGAAATATGCAATATGCACCGGAAAGAGGCTAGAGAAGAGGGTCTTATGGACAAAGCCATGGGGAAAAGGAAAAGACCTGAAGATTTCAGCTTTAGAGAGAGCCACAGTGCAGCAGTATGGATGGAGGAAGCAAAGAAAGGATTGTGCAGGAGAGGACTGGGGGTGAGGAACCTGAGGACCTCCACAGCGGTGTAGCAGCAGCAGATATCCTCGTCCCCAACTTCACCAATCACACTCTGCTCTAGAGACCTTTTCCCCTTGTGCTGTCCAGATTGTGAGCATGGAGTCTTGGAAATGAGGAATCTGGGCTTTGATTGGGGCACCTGTCAGCTAGAGCAAAGAACACCATGCAAAACCGTCATAAACCTTCCTCCTGGGTCAGCAGAAGCATGCAAAGAACCTGCATTGTGGAGTCAGGCAAGCTTGCTTTCCAGTCCAGACTCTTCTACTTGCTGTCTTTCTGGATTTGGGCAAACTACTTAACTTCCCTGAACCTTTGTGTTCTTATATGTAATATAGGGATAATGTCATCAGACGGTCACTTAGAGGATTAAATAAGACTTAGGTAAAGTACCTGCCACATTGTATGGCTCAATAAGTATTTTCCCTTCCTGAAACACTCCTGAGAGTCAAGACAAAGGGAATCATTAACCATGGCATCTCTTTCATTTTCTACTAACAAGAACATAACATCTTAGGAGACAAACTTCCTTCATACTAAAACAATGTATATTTGAAAGTTGCTAAGAGAGTAGATCTTAAAAGCTCTCATCACACATAAAAAAATTGTAACTTATTGTGATAGATAGATTTATTGTGGTAATTATTTTGCTACATGTATATATGTATATATATATCACTTTCTGGCGTACAACATATGTATATACGTTGTACATGTGAAACAAATACAATGTTATATGTCAATTCTATTTCAATTTAAAAGAAACAAAAATAATAATAAATAAAACAATGAGAGAAATAATTAGGTTAAAATGTATTAAATTATATCAGACAAGAGATTTTATGTTTAGCTCTCCCATCCGCCACGTTCCAGAGAAAGATTTTCAGTAATTGTGGAATACAACTGGAAGCTCAGGAGTTGGGGGATTGGCCGCCGTGTTTATCTTTTGCAGCCTTCCTTAGGTTCTAAGTGTCAATACCATCAAGGTAATATAACGCACAGGAGCTCAGATATAGCCCAGCCGTTCACTTCTTGCAGTAAGACCCTGTGTGACTCCCATAAAAATCAACCATGGCTCTGAAGCACGGCTGCACAGGCCCCACTCCAGATGAAATAAATCAGAATCTGTGGGGGTGGGACCTAGGCATCAGTCTACTTTAAATCTCTCTAGATAATTCTAATGTGCTGCCCGACTGAGAACCTCTGGCCTATAACATCAGCAGAAAGCTGGTCGTGGAGGACCCTAGAAGGCAAAGAGGACTATGCTGCCACCTAACACTGGGGCAGCCAAGGAAACCGGTTCTAAAACTGGAAGCAAGGTCACAACAGAAGAAGTCCCTGAAGGACTAGAACAAAAGGAGAAGTTACCTTATCTACAAAAACATCTTTCTAATTCAATAACACTCTGTTTAATACTAAAAGAAAAGGCAAAATAATTTCATTAACGACAAAGTGGGAACAACCTAAATGTCTTTCAATAGAGAAATGGATAAATAAATGATAGTGTTTTACAGCAGCTAAAAATGAATGAATTAGATCTACACGTGTTAACGCAGATAGATCTTAAAAACATTGGGCTGGCCCCGTGGCCGAGTGGTTGGGTTCGCGCGCTCCACTGCAGGCGGCCCAGTGTTTCGTTGGTTCGAATCCTGGGCGTGGACATGGCACTGCTCGTCGGACCACGCTGAGGCAGCGTCCCACATGCCACAACTAGAAGGACCCACAACGAAGAATATACGGCTGTGTACGGGGGGCTTTGGGGAGAAAAAGGAAAAAAAAAAAATGAAATCTTTAAAAAAATATATATATATGTTGAGTTAAAAAAAGACTGTTGAATGACACACACAGTACAATAGCTCTTAAACAAAATTTTGAACACAAAACAGTATTATATTTTATTTTAGATATATAACACACACAGGGGCCTGCCCCATGGCCGAGTGGTTGGGTTTACACGCTCTGCATCGGCGGCCCAGGGTTTCGCAGGTTCAAATCCTGGATGCAGACATGGCACCACTTATCAGGCCATGCTGAGGTGGCGTCCCACATGCCACAACTAAAAATACACAACTATGTACTGGGGGCTTTCAGGATAAAAAGGAAAAACAAAATCTTTAAAAAAAAAAAAAAAAACCATACAGCAAAAGTATAAAAATATAGACCTGACAGGTAAAAAAAGAAAAATAGGATAATGGTTACTTCTAGGGCAGAAAGGGACTGGGAAAATATAACAATTGATTGTAATGCATAAACTTTACTTGGATCCTTGTTCAGAGGGAAAAAAACAGCCATAAAATACATACTTGGAACAACTGGGGAAATTTTAATATGGACTGGATACTAGACAATTTCATCAAATTACTGTTAATTTTCTGGTAGACATGAAGTTATTATGATTTATGCAGAAAATAAACCTTATTCTTAGGTGATGCCTACTAAAGTTAATGATGTCTACAACTTACTTTCAAATGGTATAGTGAAGCATATGTGTTCGATGTACACACACACACACACACCTCAAACAGATAAAATCACCCAAAGGCTTGGTAAAATAACTACCACAATGGTGTTTCTAGGAGAATTGCAGATGAAGGTTGATGTTTCCAGGGCCAAAAACCCCAGGAGAAGAGTAAAGGCCAGGACCCCCAGGCTCGTTTCTGTAGCCTAGCCTATGCATGGATGATTTCTACTACCTGCAGGACCAATCTGTCCTCTCAGCACACTCTGCTCCCTGCCATTATAGCTTCAATTAACACACGGAGCAATTTTCTGTTTACTTGTCTCTACCCGCATCAGTCCGTGAGCTTCATGAAGACAGGGACCATATCTGTCTTTTTGCTGTTGTCCTCCCAGCATTTAATACAATGCTTGGCACATAGTAAGTACTTAATAAATATTGGTTTAATTAATCAATTATGGCTATTGTCCAAGAGAAAGATGCCCATCTCTTCTCATCTACCCATCCATGCCACAAGACACAACAGACTCCATAAATACGCCCCTTAGAGTTCATTTCTGATCATCAAACATTTGTGAAAGTGCTGTGTACCCTGGAGTCACAGTTGAAGCTGCCACAGGTCCTGTGCCCGCCCAACAGTTACTTTAAAAAGTGTTTATTTGCCCCCATAGAAAATGCTTGTGTGGTATGATTTAACTAAGCTAAATATTCTTTACTTTCCTGCTCATCCAAATGCACTTACTATCTCTCTGAAGCCTGAAGGACAGTGCTAGGCAGATCCAATCCTCTGTTCATTTACGCATGTAAATTAATTATACCAGGAATGTTTCATTCCATAAGTCGTGATAGAGTTAGTAACCAGAAACCTCCCCCTTGTAACGACATAATGCTTGGTGCTTGTATCTTCACTGTTAAGTTTTTGCAGACAAATATATCTACTATGAATACCCATAACTTAGGTACACATATTTCATTCAGAAGTTACCTGGAACACTCACAGTTGGGTAGCCAGGGGTGTTCTCATTCCCTTACAGTGGCTAAGACAGTCCAGAAAGACCAGCCCGGCTGACCAGGAAGGTATAACGAGAGAAGAGATGGTGGGATAAGGTGAAATCGGGGAGAAGAGATAGACAAAATAGGTCAATACTGAAACTCCCCTAAAAAAAATAGCAGGTGAAGAAATATGAGAGCTATTTATAGCAAGTAAATATGATTCTCAAGAAGCATGGAAAGATAAAGGACAGAGCGAAGAAACAAGAGGAGAAAGTAAAGAATGAAGAAGCAGTAGGCCATGATCAACAAAGATAAGAAACACTGCGAAAGACATGTCGACAGGTGCAGGAAGTTGATCAGCCAGGCCTTCCAACTTAACTCAAAGCTTCCTCCCTAACAGAATTGACGTGTGAGCAGAATTTCTATTAATCAAATTATTTATGAACATGTGAGAGGAGTTTACTACTGAGAGTAGTCCTTTGGTAAACTATAATTTGTTTAATAAAGAATCACTCAGTAATTTATCTTTTGTGCCAACACGGATTTTCACCAATTCATGTTGTTGAAAATCTAGAACACCTGTAATTTTACTATTCTGTCTGAATTTTTAACCAAAATATCAAAATTCTCTTCACAGAAATCCTGAAATTTTATTTTGGTTATTTGGCAGAGGAAAACTGACACTATTTAATCCCTTTCTTAAACCACTAAATTGCAAATAAATCCTCTTAAAAGTTAGAAAGATATAATGTTTTTCATTTAAGAATATAAATACTGCCCAATTAGCATAAATACTAAATACGACCTACGATTTCCAATAAATCTTCACAGAAATACTTTTCCAATGTATTTACTAGCCCCAGCCTCTGAAAATCCTTTAAATCTTTTATTTCAAATGTTTTTCATTAACATTATGTTCTACTTCCCTGAGGAAATAACTCTTGAAATGTAAAATGAATGACATCACCTGCATTAAACCAAGAAAGCTTTTTTAAAAAAATTTTAAAAACAGACTTTCGAATGTAAGCTATAGCAGCAGTAATCATATGCCAAAAAAAAAAAAGTCCTCATTGCTATCAGCCTTCAGGAAAGTTCCTCTATAGCAACCTGTGGCCTGCCCATGAACCTTAATTAGTTTGAGAGATCATGATATAGAGCCTCTTCAAACCGGATAGGAGTGGTAGCTCTCTGTGGAGAAATAGAGCAAGCTTTTGTACCAGGTAATTTAAGGAGCAGCAACAGGCTAATATGTAGACAAGAGAGGCTGTAGCATGTGCTGTGGTTCTCAGCAGAGCTGCAGGCCTCTAATGAGGCCCAGGAGTGGATAGCAGCTGGTAAACTTGGGGCTCAAAATAGGAGGCTCTGAGGGCCTTTATTTGCTAACAAAAGACTGCAAATTGCTCAAAGGCCTGAGGAGGCAATGAGAACATGCTCATATGGTGAGCCGGTATATAAATTTTCAAGACAAATATTACAATATATGGATTTACATTGCAATGAGAATCAGAAGAGTTCCATGATTGTAGACATTTCGGTAAGAATAGGCACAAAAATTGGCTATTAAATTTCGTATAAGAAAATCACCACCTGCTCTTCTATCCGTTCTGGAACACCCAGACTAAAATGCATACAGTGTGTGTTGTAACCATTTGTGTAACCATGCCATATACTCTGTCTGCGACCCCCGACGAATGACAGTGAAAGCATGATATGTTTTATAGAGTATTACAAAATTAATGGAATTTATGCATGATGAAATTACTTCCTAGTCACCCAGTAATAAATTCATAATGTGACAAATCCTATAAATCATAAGAAAAAGCTCAAATCCTCTGCGATAAGAGCAGCAATCAAGACTGAGCCAGATCTTAGGGATGGATCCTAAAAATGTTCTTGTGGATGCTTCGCACAGTTTCTTTTTGAACAGCAAGTATTAACTTCAGTAATTCTACTGGCCAAGAGCCATGACCAGGGATTCCCAAAGGAAAACCATCCATATGAGTACTAAATCTACTATTTGGTTAAATATCAGGCTTTTTCACTTGTCATTCCGTAGCACCGCTCTGAGCAATCTCAGAAGTTCACTTCTACAATTCTATCTCTTGAGAAAGCATTTTTAAATTATAAAGAAAAAGCACCAGTATAAGTAATAACCATTCTGTGTGTGCTCTTTTAAGCAAAAGGAGAATTCTTGCATCCATTACAGATCCAAAGTAAAAAAAGAATCAGACTTAAAAATACATGTCACGGGTCGTGCTTCTCCCATTTTCTTATAACATTCTGAGCCACTCATCAATTGCAGAGAAATCTCTTAGAAATTCCTAATACAGGTTTTAATTGTAGGGCTTTATTTTGTTGACATTTTTGGAACACTATAATTGTAACTCCATGATTTATAACTGGAAGCTATTTTTGACTCCCATTTTCTCCATCCTCCCCACAGCTAATGCTTCATATTTTTCTATCTTTCATCAAAAACATGTCTCTGAAAGATCTGAAACTTCATCAGAAACTTCATAGACTTACTCCAGTTCAGACCCTACCATCTCAGCTCTAGGTCAGTGCTGAGACGTCTGGAATCCCCATCTTGTCAACGCTGCTCAGCCCTCCAGTGGATCAAACTCTGTGCTCTCTACCGTGTCACTCCTGGACCAAGAGCCTACAACAGCTCCTTATTTCCTGAAGGAGCTGTCTAATGTTGAAGGGTTGCACCAACTGTCCCCAAGTTCACAATTGCCATTTCCTGGCAAGCACTACTTCTCCTAGCAACCCTCTGCTTCCTCATGGAAGCACCTCAACGCTGCCTCGTTCTAACTCATTCTATCTTGACTCACACCATCTCCCACGCAATTGTTTCCTAACTGTCGCACGTGTGTCTGGGTATTCAAACTAGACTGCAGCCAGGAAATTAATTTTCTGCCAGCATTCAAGTAATTTACCAAACATGTATTGAGGGCACAGAATGAATCAAGTACGATGTTGTTAATTCCCAGTAACCCAGATGTGCACATTTGAAATGCAAGTTACAACCCACATCCAATAACAGACATAATTTTTAAAATTTCTTCCTCCATTTGGGATGATTCATGCCATAGCCTCTGTCCACTAGTGGAGATAATTACATTGACCAAACAATGACATTCTTTCACCTCACCCAAGACACACACATTCACTCAACCACTCTCTCTCCCTCTCTCTCCTTCTCCCCTCAACTATGCAATTCATTAAACCTTATTCATCGTTCACAATTTTGTATGTAACAGCCTCACTGGAAATTGTCTCATCATTTATTGGGGAATAGGGTAAGTATTTGATCAACAGAAAATGTGAGCAATAACTAGCTTCGGGGAAGAGGACGAAGACACATAGATTCACTCTTTTCCTGCTCACACCACATACTCCCTACCCAGCAGAGACTGCCTTCATTCCAGTCAGATCTTGGTGTCCATGACAGATCGCGAGGAAGAATTCTGAGGTAAGTACACTTTACTTCTATGAATGGTAGACCCAACAAGCTGATCTTTTTAACCAAGACTTTTTTCCTATTTTCATTCATCCTTGTTACTAAAGACACAAATTTTTGCTTATAATTCATGACATAATAAAACTTATAAAACCTTTGTTTCTGATTTGCTTCAGCAAGTGGCTGCAGAAACAGAACAAAGAAGCAAGCAAGTCTGTCCCTTGGGTGCCATCTCAGACCCAGCCCCCTACCACCCACTCTCCCTCACACAGCCCTCTTCAAGTCCTGGTGAGCAGAGCCCACCAAAAGTCTCCAGTGTATGATGCTCATCAGTTACAAAGATCATTCGACATTATTATGGATCATAATGAAAACACCCGCCTCAGGCTAGAGGAGTGGTCCAGTCGGAAGTGAGAGAATAGGAGCTACTCCACAGGGGCCAAGCAGAGCACCAGGCAGCCAGGGTTGGTGGCCCTAGGGGTCAGTCATTTGTCACAAGCTGCAGTCAGTGAGCTTCTGGTGACATTACCTAACCTCCTAGATGCCACACTGCAGTTCTCCTACTGACAGATGGAGCCCTCAGTTAAAATATTCCCAGGCTTTTGATAAAAAAGGTTATGTTTGGTTTTCATATTAGCAACTTGCTTTAACTCATAAAACGATCATTTCTAAGATTGATTTTTCTCATTAATAGTCTTCCCTCATATGCCAGATTTTAGTAGGAAATCCCAACACTAATGACTTGTGACCACGGAGTTAGCCGTCACTCCAACAGTAAAGGTAACACTCTTTACAGACATCTTCCCTTGTGTATATGAGACCACCACTCATATTTGCAAGTAACATTGCTAAGTATACTCATACTCATATACTAGTTAAAATCTCCCATTATGCATAAGGCAATTATGATTATTTTTTCAATTTCATTCTTCTCTACTGGATAAGAAGCTCCAAGGAGGAAGGGGGAAAAAGTCACCTCTGATTTGTTCATCAATATAAGCCCAGCGCCAAAGATAGTGCATGCCCATGAAAAAGGATATTTGTCGAATAAATGGTTAAACTGTGTAAATGGCATATTAACAATCCTCAGTGCTATCATCAGGATATCTGTGTCCATCATTTGGATATAAGACCATGCCTTCCAGGTGTTCCTTAGCTTAGTATCCAGCAGAACCAATCATCACCAAGAAATATATCTTATTCAGATGTAGAGTAGAGAAGACCAGGAAAACCCCAAGGGAATGGAGAATCTTACACGTACCTCTTCATCGTGATCTTTTTAAATTACAGGATCATCATCCTCCTTGCTGCCCTTGGATAAATTGTCTCCGTCATCCTTCAGGACGGCATCCAGCCTGAGTTGAGTCGGTGTGAGCAGGATACAGAGATGCACCTTCAGTCTTTCTTTGACCTCAAAGTTCACATTTCAACAATAGCAAAGTACCACAATCTTTCCTCTGCCAGGAAAACTCGCCCTCAATACCATGCCCCTCTTCCTCTAGTTATTTCCTACTTGTCCTTCAAGTTTCAGTTCAGTTCAGTTCACTTCTTCCAGGAAGCCTTCTCTGACCCACCCTGTACCTCCCGTATAACACTGTGCTATCTCTATCAGCACACATCATATTATAATTAAATGATCCATTTATTCACCTGTGTCCCCCTAGATTATTTGCTCTGAAGTTGCAGGTATCATACCTTATTCTTCTTAATTTCTTCAACTCCTAACACAATCCTGCACAAAGAGTAAGTGCTTGATAAATGTGTAATGAACTGATCAGAACCAATAGCCCTTGCTTGGGAAGGGACAGAGGTGGTAAGGCAGGGGTACAACCATGGACAATACACTTGTCTAGAGAAGCAGCAGGGTGTGAGTAACAATGAAACTGTGAGGAGGCAAGGCAAAGCCAAAAAGGTTCTGAAGGTCTCATGTGGGCAGTGGGATTCTGAAGGGGGTGAGGAAGAGGGGCGGAGGACAATGGCTCTGACCCTTTCATCCACTGAAGATATGAGTGTAGTCCAGCAGATTAAGAAATTAAACAGATAGAAAATATAAACGAACTCCGAGCAATTCATGAATAATAAGAAGTTAATATGGGACAAAATGGTCACTCAGATTATATAACCAACTTACCAAAAAGGACACGTACTCTTGCCAAGAATACCCCTGCACTGGATGGACCACAGTAAAACACTGCGGGATCTGAATCTTGAAGAACATTTTGCTGGTAATGGCACTTTTTGTTACTAACTAGGTGACTTTCCATTTGAAAGGCCTGGCTTATCAGGCAAGATAGAGAGCAGCTCATCTTCAGCTTACCCACCGCTACTTTATTCATTGCCAGGGTCACATTTCTTATTTCTACATAGAAGGGGCAGAATAAAGTTTCAAAGGGGCTCAAAGTGTTGAGCGTGAAGATCCCCATTAAGACAACCTAAATCAGAAATAACACACAAATTACATGTCCCTTGGACCTGCATGACTATGAACTCTTTTTATTGACTATTTAGTACCCAGTATATGAGGTTCATCATAACAATAGAGAAAAAATTTGCTTTGCAACGTACATTTTATTTATTTATTTTTTTAAAGATTTTATTTTTTCCTTTTTCTCCCCAAAGCCCCCCGTACACAGCCGTATATTCTTCGTTGTGGGTCCTTCTAGTTGTGGCATGTGGGACGCTGCCTCAGCGTGGTTTGATGAGCAGTGCCATGTCCGCGCCCAGGATTCGAACCGACGAAACACTGGGCCGCCTGCAGCGGAGCGCGCGAACTTAACCACTCGGCCACGGGGCCAGCCCCTGCAACGTACATTTTAAATAAAGTCATTTTTAAATGTCTTAAAAAGAACCACCCTAAGTCAAAATTCCCCCCAAAGTTCATTCTTTTGAATACAAATTCCAGAAGACGTTAATAAATAAGGGTGACTTGTAGGGTTCTGGAGTCAAATAAATTTCAGAAATACAGAATTAAATACAGACAGACAACCCTTATGTTCATTGCAACATTATTCACAATAGCCAAGACTTGGAAACAACCTAAGTGTCCATCAAGAGATAAATGGATAAAGAAAATGTGGTATATATACACAATGGAATACTACTCAGCCAGGAAAAAAAAAGATGAAATCCTGCCATTTTCAACAACATGCATGGACCTTGAGGATAATATGCTAAGTGAAATAAGTCAGAGGGAAAAAGTCAAATACTGTATGATCTCACTCATGAGTAGAAGATAAAGACAAGAACAATAACAAACACATAGATTCAGAGATTAGACTGGCGGTTACCAGAAGGGAAGTGAGGAGGGAAGAGGACAAAAGGGGTGACAGGGTACATGTGTGTGGTGATGGATGGTAATTAGTCTTTGGGTGGTGAACATGATGTAGTCTACATAGAAATCAAAATATAATGATGTACATCTGATGTTTATATAATGTTATAAACCAATGTTACCTCAATTAAAAAAAAAAGACAAACAGGTAGATATGAAAAAATAAAAGGTTTATGAGAAATAAAAATAAATAATTACATACATACAGACGGACAGACAGACAGGCTTCCTTACTGCAGGACTTCTTGCAGTCTTTATTGTGTGAATATACATCATAAATCTCTAAAAGGGTACTATCTTATGCAGCATTTTACCAGCTTATTTGAAAGCCCTTTTTCATGGCACATACTTTCGGAAGGCTAGGCTAAACCTCTTGAAAGTTGACTGGATGTTCCAGAACCAGTTGGTCATTAGCTAGTAGCCCATGAAAGAAGCAGTAAATACTAGTCCCTGAAAACATAAGCTAGCTTCACAGCTATCATCCCCTTATAGTACACCATAACCCTGGTCATGGTCTGCTCCCAACTTCCCAGAAACCCCACAAAGAAGTGGCAGCTGCCAAGACGAATAAGCTGCAATCCAGCAACCGGCATCCTTGGGCAGGGAAATTAAGTAGTGCTGGTAGAACACATTGAAGTTTCAGAAATCCCAAAGAAGTCTTAACAAATATCTATTATCTTTTCACTAGATTGAAGTATCAAAGAAAAGCAGGACTGCAACAGAATTTTAAATACTTCATCTAGTGTTATTCTAAACTGAACTAAACTGAAATTATGGATCAAAAGTGCCCTAAGGAAAACTTTCTGAAAATTATGGGCATATAAATTAATTTGGAGGAAAAGGAGAAATAAGGAAATTCAGCAGCACTGGAAAAATCACAGCAAATTGGAGTGCAGGCTGGAAAGCGGGCAGATAGGAGCTGGAAGTAAGACTGTGAGAGACAAATTACAGTGGCTTCTCCATGATCATCCAAGACCTGCCTCACACAGAGCCCCTTGTAAGAAAAACAGCCACTGGTGACTGATTGCACAGAAGTTGCCTCACACTGTAAAGCAAGTGACCCAACACACAGGCCACAGCTAAACGGACCAAGGATGGAGCTAAACCCAAAGGTGGCCTTCTATCGGCCAGACACAGTGAAGAGGCCTGGTTGGGAAAGCTTACTCCTCTTTGCTTTCTCACCTTTTGGGTGAGAAATCCTGTCTTCTTATAGAAATGCCTGTGATTTTGAGAGAAGCCACATGGGCTGTAAGAATACAAGCATGAATGTGGAGAGAGATTTACCTAAATATTCTCCATTCTATTCCTCTTCAAAGCCTAAAGATTCTCAGTCACATTGATTTATTTCCTCCATTCAAAATATTGATAAAATTCAGTTAATATCATTTCATAAGTAATTTCCCAGTTTTCTCATTTTCCCTAATAAGGGACTGGTATCTTAAAAATGGGGGGTCTGGGGCAAGCCCCATGGTGTAGTAGTTAAGGTTGCCATGCTCCATTTTGGGGCCCAGGTTCTCGAGTTTGGATCCTGGGCATGGACCTACACCACTTGTCAGCCGTGCTGTAGTGGTCACTCACACACAAACTAGAGGAAGATTGGCACAGATGTTAGCTCAGGGCAAATTCTCATCAGCAAAAAAAATGGGAGTTTTTGTGGAAAGAGATACACTTAACAATTATTATCCATGGTGGAGGGGGACATTCTTGCATCACATGATTTCTTGTTTCTTCTAAAAAGAGGTACATTTTTCAAACTTAATTTCCCCAAAGTTTCAGATTCAACCATTGATTTCAATCTTCTTCTATTCCTTATCAAGCTTCAAAATAGAAGCTGCTCTACCCATCCTGTGTTTGGGTGAAAGTCGGATAAC
This sequence comes from Equus asinus, assembly GCF_041296235.1. Taxonomy (NCBI): domain Eukaryota; kingdom Metazoa; phylum Chordata; class Mammalia; order Perissodactyla; family Equidae; genus Equus; species Equus asinus. Next base: position 36,671,106 of record NC_091813.1, on the reverse strand, counting down.
CGAAAGAAATAGAAACCATGGGTAACCCAGAGCCGTAAATATGCTCCATTTTTCCTGAAACTTCAGTCATCCATGAAGTTATTCTCCAGGCCCAATCTGGTCATTGATGCATTAGGTGAGACGCTTACAACACTACATCAGTGGAAGTCAAAATAGATTCAGTGTAACTTAAAATAAAACATTATTTGTAAGTCATTAACCTATATCTTTTCTGGATTCTATAAATACGGTGAATAATATGCAGCCTAATATTCACCTTTTAAAGTACTTCCTCCAAATTTTTGAAACTATTCATCAATTTTCAAACCACACAACATTTTTAAATAGGCCTTCATAAAACATCAGTCATTTTCCCCAGTGAAGTTCTTTCTTTATTGCTAATTCATTTCAGAGGATTACATAAAAATAGATATATTACCCAAAAAACTACAAAACGTTGCCAATCTCCAGACGAATGACAGCATACACATTTGCAGTTCTAATAAGCGTTCTCCTGTTCTGGCCATGAACCAGTTTCTACTGTTGGAAGTCAGCTCCAAGCAGCCTTTTGTTTGTTTGTTTGCATCTGCCAGAGGCAAGGCCAGAGGGCCTGGATATATAAAAGTACCTCACATTCAGAAGGAAGCCCTCAGGCCTTTGTGCCAGTAGATGTGCAAAGAAGCTTAAGTAAGTGTGGGAAAACAGCAACTGTGGATCAGAATTTGCCATAAGGCAAGACCTAACACGGTTTTTTTCTGGTTTTCCACAGACAGATGGAATAACAGCATAATAGGCTTGGGCAAAGGGTCTTCTGAGCTATTCTCTCCATTGTCGACACACAACAGAGACAGTAAAAACACAAAGAGACGGTACTTAGGAAGGAAGTGTCTCCATAAGAGCAAAGCCCTCTACTGTTCATTATTTTCATCAAAAAGTGGGAAAGAAGATTGATGCAAAATGCTCCTATGCTTCCTCCTCGAAGGTCAATACCTTTGTTTCTGAGGGTCAGACTTGACGCATGGGGACCAGTCTTCACTCTCTGCACAAAGACACGCAGCTAGAAAAGGACAGCCAGGACTTTTGTAAGCCTATATCTTAGTCTAGCATCGCCCAAAGACCTACATTTGGGAAAACAGCTAGATATGAGCCATTGGATATTACAAAGGAAAGGACAAGGGAAAGAGCCACAAGAATAGTAGAAGGCACACCCGTCCAGCTGAACTGTATCTTCACAAGACATAAACCTGAACTGTCGCCTGGAATAAACAAGAACAAGAAGGGTAGAGAAATTTCCTAAATATTCTCTATCACTGTCTCACTGAGGACCTTTTTTTTTAAATCACTGTTAAATTGTAACTGTTGAACAATTAAAGAAAGAAAGAATGGATGGTAGAAAAGAGACACTTTTCTCAAAATGACTTAAATAGATGAAATAAGATGGGCCATGAATTTATCATTGCTGAAGCTAGGAGATAGATGCATGGGGCCTCAAGACACTATTTTGTTCATTTTTTTGTATATACTTGAAATTTTCTGTAATAAAATGTTTTTAATTATATTTGTAAAATTTTTCAGGTTTTCAAACAAAATATAGCACTGCTGTAAATAATACAATGCTCGTTTTGAAGTTTTTTCTTTAATCTGAGGTTAAGAAAATAGCTTGATTAAAATAAGAATGGGCTCCCAAACACAATTATTTCCATTAAATAAGTTGCCTGCAGGTCCCTAAAAGGGAATGATATAACCATATTATCCTTTCAGGAAGGTTTAAAAGGGATTTGGGGAGTTTTTATAAAAACTTGCTAAATTTTTTTAATGAAAATTTGTGACAAAGAAGTAGAAGCTAAAAACAACCACAAACAAACACATAGCAACAGAGAGTGGATTGGTGGTTACCACAGGGGAAGAGGGGAGGGCAAAATGGGGGATTAGGTATGGTGATGGACTATAATCAGTTTTTGGGTGGCAAACGATGTAATCTACACAGAATTCGAAATATATTACGATGTACATTTGAAAGCTATATGTTATAACAATGTTACTGCAATAAAAACATATTGGCAAAAAAAATTTGTGACATGGAAAGATACTAAAAATCACTATTTCCTATCCACTGAGAAGCTCTGCCCAAAACCAAATGTCTTTGAGAAAGTCATCCTGCTCTCCAGTGTCTGCAGATGTAGATTGATAGATACCAAATGCATTTCAGCACAATTTCAATCTATTCTCAGCATATATTAAGTTCCCCATTTTTTCCTTTTCTGCCAGCCTACCTCTCTATATATCTATATATGTACATATTGTGAGTGTAGCATATATGATCCTTTTTTTAATTAGGTTTTTTCCCATATTAATTAAGGTATAAAATAATTGACAAATAAAAATTGCATGTATTTAAGGTATACAACTTGACGTTTTGGTGCAGGTATACATTGTGAAATTATTACCACAATCAAGCTAATTTTGAAGGTTAATTCAACAGTAATAAGCAAAATTTATTTTAAAGCCTTTAAATAATTTTACAAGCAGTTTCCATTTATGTCATTCAATTGAATAAAATTTTTATGATTTAATGCTACCAATATATAGTAATATCTCTGGGCCAAGAACCAAAATAACATGGCTTTATACAAGACTAACAAACAAGATTTCCAGTTAAGCCTAAAAGTGATATATGGAGAGAAATACATGACAGTTCAGAGAAATGGCTGGATAGGTTTTTTGGGTTTGGGTTTTTTTTTATTTGTGGCCTAATAAGCGATCAATCCAGGAGAATGTTCCATGTGCATTTGAAAAGAATGTATATTCTGTGGGTTTTGGATGGAATGTTCTGTATATATCTACTAAGTCTATCTGGTCTAATGTGTCATTTACGGTAAATGGTTCCTTATGATCTTCTGTTTGGATGATCTATCCTTGGCATAAGTGGAGTGTTCAAGTCCCCTACTATTATTATGTTGGTCTATTTCTCTTTTTATTCCTGTTAATAATTGCTTTATACATTTAGGTGCTCCTATGTTGGGTGCATAGACATTTACAAGTGTTATATGCTTTTGTTGGATTGTTCCCTTTAGCATTATGTAGTGCCCTACTTTGTCTCTTGTTACAATTTTTGTTTTAAAGTCTGTTTTGTCTGATATGAGTATTGCTACCTCAGCTTTCTTTTTATTGCCATTTGCATGGAGTATCTTTTTCCATCCCTTCACTTTCAGTTTGTGAGTGTCTTTAGGTCTGAAGTGAGTCTCTTGCATGCAGCATATATAAGGGTCTTGGCTTTTTATCCAGTCGGCCACTCTATGCCTTTTGATTGCAACATTTAGTCTATTGACATTTAAAGTAACAATTGATAAATATGTATTTATTGCCATTTGTTACTTTTTTTCTGGGTATTTTCGTAGTTCTTCTCTGCTCCTTTCTTCTTCTCTTGCTCTCTTCCCTTGCAGTTTGATGGCTTTCTTTAGTAATAGGTTTGGGTTCGTTTCTCTTAATCTTTTGTGTATTTATTATAGGTTTCTGGTTTGTGGTTACCATGAAGTTCATATATAATAACCTACATACATAGCAATCTGTATTAAGTTGACAGTCTCTTTAGTCTGACCTCTTTCTAAAAGCTCCACTCTTTTACTCCCCTCTTCCCACATTTTATGTTTTTGATATCACATCTAACCTCTTTTTGTGTGTGTGTATCTGTTACCCTCTTATCATGGAAATAGTTCATTTTAGTACTTTTGTCTTTTGACCTTTATATTATCTTCATAGGTAGTTGATCTGATGCCTTTACTGTATTTTGCCTTTACCAGTGGTTTTATTGCTTTTTGTGTGTGTGATAATTCTTATTCCTATTTGTGGTCTTCTCTTTCCCACTTAAATAAATCCCTTCAGCATTTCTTGTAAGGGTGGTATCTTGGTGACAAACTCCTCTAATTTTTGGTCATCTGGGAAACTTTCTCTCTCCTTCCATTCTGAACTGTAACCTTGCCAGGTAGAGTATTCTTGGCTATAGGTTTTTTCCTTTCAGCACTTTAAATATATTGTGCCACTCCCTTCTAGCCTGTAAGCTTTCTGCTGATAAGTCATCTGATAGCTTTATGGGGTTTCCTTTGTATGTAACTTGTTGCCTTTCTCTTGAAACTTTTAGGATTCTCTCTTTATCTTTAATTCTTAACATTTTAATTGTAATGCATCTTGGTGTGAGCCTCTTTGGATTTATCTCGTTCGGTGCTCTATGTGCTTCCTGTACCTGGATGTCTGTTTCCTCCCTCAAATTAGGAAAGTTTTCAGCTATTATTTCTTCAAACAGATTCTCTGCCCCTTTGCCTCTCTCTTCTCCTTCTGGGACACCTACAATATGAATGTATTAGTGTGCTTGGTGTTGTCCCAGAGGTCCCTCAGACTGTTCTCATTCTTTTTAATTCTTTTTTCTTTTATCTGTTCAGCTGGGGGATTTCCTTCAGTCTTTTGTCCAGCTCCTGATCCTGTCTTCTGCATCATCTACTCTGCTATTGAGTCCCTCTGGTGAATTTTTCACTTCCACTATTGTATTCTTCATTTCTGGTTGGTTCTTTTTTATATTTTCCAATTCTTTGTTGAAGTTCTCATTGAATTCATCCATTCTTCTCCCAAGATCAGTGAGCATCCTACAACTTTTTGTTTGAACTTGTTGTCAGGTAGATTGCTTATTTCTGTTTCATTTAGTTTGTTTTCTGGTATTTTGTCTTGTTCCCTTACTTGGGGAATATTCCTTTACCTCCTCATTTTGCTCCTTTCTCTGTGCTTACATCTATTTATTAGATGGGTCAGCTATGTTTTCTGATCTTGGATAGGTAGCCTTCTGTAAGAGATGCCTGATGAGGCCCAGCAGTGTGCTTCCTTCTTGTCACCAGTTCCAAATGCTCCAGGAGTGACCCCTGTGTGGGCTACGTGTGTACTGTTGTGGCAGGGTTGCTCTTGCTGCAGGTGCCCAGGGAGGCTAGGCTGTCCGCCTGGCCAACTGGTTGTAATTCTCAGCTGCATGTGGCTGCTATGGATCCTTCAGTCACTTTTTTGGGCATGGGGAACCCCAGCACAGTTGGCTGCAAGGTCTAATAGCACATTCCTATTACAGTTTTCCTGTTAAGTGAGTAGGCCCCCAGTGTGGCTGGTTGCTAGGCTCAGGGGCTAACAATTGCTGTAGGCCTCCAGCCTGCAAGGCTCTTGTCAGCTCTCTCAGGATTGCAGCTGAATGGGGCTGGCCCCAGGCATGAGAGCAACCAATTGTTTCAGGCTTTGGAAGATGGGACCGATCCTCTATGTGGCTGTTTGAGAAGCACAAGTCTTCTGCAGCTGACAAGTCCCACTGCACATAGGGCCACACAGACCATCAACATAGTCCTGCCCCATGCACACATCCCAATCTCCTGAAGCAGACCCAGTCTCCCCACTGCAGAGTTCCCACACACTCAACCAATGCCCCACACACTTCACCTACTCCTTGTGCACGCCATGCCCTGCAGAGGCAGACCCACTCACCCAGCTGCAGAGGACCCAGGCCCCCAGCCTATGCAGGCCCACAAGTTGTCCAAGGGCTTGCTGTTGGGTGGGGCCATTTCCTAAGGCAGGCTGTCTGCCCTGGCTGAGCTAGATTAAACTGGGGCTTTAGTTAATGGGGCAGATCCTGAGCTAACAGGTCAGAGAAAGAACTCTAATGGCATCTGCCAGCATCTGTGTCAGCATCCCTGTACTAGGTCACAATAATGGCTGCCACCAATGTCTCAGTCCCTAGAGAGGTCTCACCTCTCACTAAGATGTACCCAGAGCCTATCAAGTGAGTCTCTTTTCACCAAAGGACTACACACCTCTCTTTCTGGTGATTTTAGGTTGCTTTCCAAAATGGGTGAATTTGTGCATGGGCCCTTTAAGAGCTGGACTGTTTTCCCTTATGTCCAGTAGCTTTTCTGGCGGTATTCCCTGTTGTGATTAGTAGCCAGCAAAGTCAGATATTATGAGACTTGTCTCAGTTGTGCTCAGTCCAGAGGATTCTTATAGCAGTAATGCTCCCCAGCTCAGGTCCCTCACTCCTTCAGGGAAGGCTGGGTACCTTAGGATTGCTCCCAGCTGGCCCTGAAGTGCTGCAGCTCACAAAGGTGGCTTTTTTCCTCCCCAGAAAGGAATTTCTGCTTCTTCCACCTCACTCAGGACTGTCCCTTGTTGCAGGGGTTCTTTTATCCAGTTTACAGTTCTCTCACAGGGGTAATTGTTCCAAGAGTAGCTGTAAATTTGTTGTGTCCATGGGAGGAGGTGAGTTCAGAGTCCACCTACACCACCATCTTGACACCAACCTTGCTGGATTGGTTTTGCCTTTGTAATCGAAAGTAATAAAATAAAGAAAATCGTTTCAGGAACAGGCCACAGCAACTTTCAATATAAAAATTTAAAACATAATGAAGAGAGATTATCTTCCACTCTGTTAAAAAGAGGAGGTAAAAATAAAAATTACCCTTAGAAATCTCATCAAAAACATTAGGAAAAATGAAAAATGTTACCATTTACAATCATCAATATAATAAACACATTGTGTCCAGCAGGATGCTAGGTACCAAGTACACAGAAATCAGAGAGACCCAATCCTTGCTCTGTGGGCAAGAGCGTTTGACAGTGAGACATATGTAAATGGACACCGACAATCAGTACTTTTCATTAAAGATAAAAAGTTGGGAAAAGATTGGAATGTAATTTCCCTGACAGGTTCCCTAGTCATTGATATGAAACTTAATATTTTTCATTAATAATTATCATTATGAATATTTATTAATTCACATCCAATTGGTTCTATGGTTAATATTTACATTCTAAGAATAGAATTTTAGTAAATAATAACATTTGTTACTATTCCACATATATAATCTATTTGACTTCTTGATGTATTACCTATATTTTCTCATAAAACAAAACTGAAAAATATTCATATCTGTTTTCATTAAAATCGACTTCCTTTATTCTTATTATACTGAAAGCATCCACACCTGAGTATTATTCTCACCATCTTCTTATATTTTGTAAAGAAGAAAGAACTAAGAGTGGGCAGTCTAGTAGCTCCCTGCAAACAACAACAACTCCTGTGGACCCAGGCGAGAGTTCAGGGGAAACAATAATGGATGTGCCACTTAGCCACACAGCATCACAAAAGCAGTAATTACCTATGAAACCTGCTGCTTCCCTCTCTCCTTTCTCTTCTGACATTCCCAGTGGTGTGGGCCGTGAAACAAACAAGCCTCCCGTTAGACCCAGGAGAATTGAAATGAAGTTATATTTTAAAAAGAAGAAAAACAGAGTAATCTGAGGGAAAATATTTCTATGATTGTTACAGCAAATAGAAAATAGGTATAAATAAATATATGTTATTATTTGAGTTGAGCATTAACCTCTATTAGTATATAGTGTGTGTATCATTATGTTGACAATAGACATCTGATAAAAACCAAATTCCAGAGTGCTGCTCTAATTGCAACAACTCTGGGAAGGAGGTTTCTGAGTAGGATTCTGGTATGTCGGTATCATTCCTCTCCCCCAGAGTGATAGCCCTATTTCTTAATGATAATGGCTATCATTTATGGACAGGTTTACAAATATTAGTCCACCATTATCTTATGGAGTAGATACTATCACTATTCCCATTAATACAATGTTACTACATAGTGTGATAGGTTAAGCGTGGTATCACCTAGGTCTTCCTGGAGGAGAGGGAGGACAGGGAAAACTCCAGAAGATGTACACTGAGCTGACACCTAGAGGATACATCAGAACCCAGTAGTTAAATACAGGATGGGTGAAGTCCATCAAGTCAGAGCAACACATGCATGTGCAAAGACAGAAAGGTACGGGTGACTATGCATGGCAGCAAGAAGTTATGTATGACTGGAGCAGAGACAAGCACTGGAGGCAGTGACGAAAGATTCACAAAGACCTTGGTCTACCAGGCTAAGAAGATTCAGCTTTATGCTTCAGGCACTGGAGAGCCACTGAGGGACTCGACAGACAGATGATGAGATTTGCATTTTAGAAAGATCACTCTGATAGTAGCTTAATGGAAAGAATTAAGTGAGATCAAACTGAAAATAAAATAAACAACTGAGAATTTATTTTAATGCTCAGTCTAGGATAGAAATGATGAAGACTTGACTAAAGTAGTGGTTGGACAGAAAGAGAAAAGAGATATTTAGGAGATAGGATTTAGAGAAATTCTATATCATTTTTCCAGTTTTAATGTAATAATTATACTTCAAATATGTTCACAAAGCACTTTAATATATATTGTGTCACTGATACTTACAACAATCCTGTGAAATAAGTAGAGAAAGTATTATTATCTGGTTCTACAGATGAGGAAACTGAGGGTCAGAGAAGTTAAGCGGCTTACCCAATGTTCCATGGCCCAAGGTCCCAGCAGTGGAGCTGGGAAAGAAATTCACATCACTGATTCTAAAGCCCCTTGTACACAAAACTCAAAGGCTTAATGAGAAAGTCCCTAAACAAAGGGAAGCAAAAGAACACATGACATTAGAGTTGCTCATCAAAAAAATTATGGAAAACTGTGTTAAAACAAAGAGAAAGTACATATTTTCTCACAAATAGAACGCAAACACCTTGCTAAAATTCTGGCTCTGAGAGGTGCGGGCCAACTCTTTCACTGACTGAGCACTTCCTGAGCTTCTGGAAGCTTCTTTAGGAGCATGAAGGGAGCTCTTTATTCTCTTACGTCCTGCTAGACATGGGAGGCACATGACTTGGAAACAATGCTGAGCTCTCTCATAATTTCCTCAGTTCTCTAACTTTAAAATAAATGTGAAAGAGTTTAATATGCTATCACGATTTTAATTTTATTCATCTTACCCAAGCAAAATCTATTGCATATTTGTGAACGAGTTTGCCGCCAAATAAACACACAGAATATATTATACACAAGGACTGATTTCCACTTTTGAAATATAACATTTAATGTGCTCAGATTGTCATCAAGCTCTTCTCCCTGTGTGCATTATTTTGCCACAAAAGTCAAATAAAGACACAAAAGACAGCTATTTTAAATTACAACCAATTGATGTATTTTGTATTGTTTTTCAGCCTTTGTGATTTATTTCCCCTCTTTTAATTCTGAGAGGGGGTCTTCCCACTTAGTTATAGATTTCCTCAACAGATGAGGACAAGGAATTACTTTTCCTGTTGTCTGTTGATCTCTGTACCCCACCCAGCAAGCACACTGTTCAGGAGAAACAGATGATAAATATTTGACTTAACTGTATTTAATTTCCCTAATATTCTTTTCCAACATGTGCTCGTCCCTGGTAGTCATCAGCCATGGAAAACTACTGTCTTGAACTATGAGTAAATATTAATTATGTTTTATTTTCACCTATAAAGTACAGATTCACAAAGAAAAAAACATATATAGTCCCATTCTCAAAAGGAAAGAAAAAAAAATCCAGGTTAACAGCAAACATATCAGAGCACTAATAGAAGCAAGAGGAGCTGGTACAGAGAAGACATCTCAAAAAACAAAAAGTACTGAATGAAGGTTAAATGGAAAAATTAAAGGTGGATATTTAGGGTGCTAAAATCACTTCCAAAGGGAAGTACCCCAGATCAGTTTTAGGACCTTCTAAGGGAGAAATATTTAGAATTCGGGGCTTTCGTTTCTATGTCAGAGGAACAAAGGGATCAAAAACCTGTTTCTGGTCTTAATGTTTTTAAGACAATAAGCTGACTTAGAGATTTTTTTCTTGCATTTTTGCTATAAAATCAATTCTTATCTTCTCTAGCTTAAGTATAGATTATTAAAGTATTAATATTCATATTGTTTAACACAGAAGTTATTTTCATAGAACAAGCTTAATTGTGACTTATCCTTCATTGTCATTGTACAAACACAGGACTAGCTTTACTCTCTGGCTGTAAAACCTAGTATGACCATGGTAGTGCTATTATCCAGATTTTTTATTATTCTTTGAAGAAACAATCCAAACTAAAATGGGTGTTATAAGGATCAGTAGTATTCCCAAGCTGTTAAGAGATGTTCCTGAAAGAAACTGGTCAAAAAAAATATTTCCATGGTCAAAGAACTGAAAAATCCTGCTGCTCTAGCCTTCCTCTTAGAAAGTCTTATTTCAGTTAAGAACTCTATTTAACTATGTTTAACTCAGTGTTTCCCAAAAGTGTTTGACCATGGAAGTATTTTTTCAAATAACATCTGTTAACATCTCATGGAATCTTGGACAACACAGGCTAAAACAATTCACCCTTCTTTTAGCAAATGATAAAACTCATTCAGACCCCCCAAATTAAGTTTGTAAAGTACAATTCAAGACAGGTGCTGTGTGCAAATGATTGGGTTACCAGAGTCAGGAAAAGGACTACGGACCTAACTAAAACTTATACACCAGGTCCAGGCACTCAAGGAAAAGGACTTACTGAATAGGCCAGTGAAACATCATGTCTAATTCTGAGAGGCAGAAGGAGATCTAGACCCCAGGTAATACTTGCAAAAAGAGAAATAGACAGCTGATACTTCAGTTGACTCTCCTTGCACACAGGACAACAATTAGGTCAAGATACAAAGGAAATCTCTAGGCCTAAAGGACAACTGGTATCAACAAGACAAAGCAAAGAACACAGGATCCCTGTCATCAGGCTAAGGCTTAGGGCTGAGTTACAATCCTAAAGAGAAACCATGATACTCATCAGAGAATATAACCAAAACTCGGTAGGAGAGAACTTCATCTAAAACGCAAAATTGGCCCTTATGCCTGGGACGCCAAATTCCTGGCAAGATTAGCTAAAGTTAACTCTGAAAGTAGTAAAGATGACCAGAAAAGTAGTCACTGAATCCAAAATCCAGGAAGGCAGGTATTCTAAGCTGCACAAGATGGCAGCATCAACATTGTTGACAGGCATTCCTTGTCTCTGGTAGGACAGGCTCACATGGCTAAGACTCAGCATAAAAGACTGAGACATCAGTGGGTCTAGCTCTGAGAAAACCGAAAGTCAGAGGCAGGAAAAATGAAGTAGAGGCTGACATTTTGAGATTGCCATCCATTTCTTAGAAAGAAATGGGAAAAGGTGTGTTATGACTCGGAAAAGATTGGCAGACCTATTTTTTTGGTCTTTTCTTTCTGAACTATTTCTTTCTCCCATCTCTATTGTTCCCATTCTGCTCTTTAAAAGACAATGAAAAAGAGAACTAAAACATAGCTTTCTCCCAAATTATTCATAAAAGGGAATGGAACATCTCAAAAGCAGTTTGGCATATGCTATTCTAGCAAAAATTCCTACTCTGTGGAATCATTGGCATATCTTGCTTACGGTCCTTCATTTAATTTAGCAGTCCTTTACTGCCCACTTACTGTGACCCCGGCTCTGTAAAAAGCACAAAAGGAGAACCAAAGCAAAGGTATGGCTCCAGAAAACTTAGAGTCTAGTTAAAGAGGCAAGAACTTATGAAAGTCAATTTATAATCAAGTGCTAAACAGTCTCATCGTCATTAACTGTGAAGAGGTGAGGAACTCCTTCATAACAAGTAAACATAGAAACCATAGACACTACAGTAGAAATCAGTTCATCTTCTGCTGGTACATCTTGATTTATGAAAACATTGTTATGTTTCTCCATATTCTATAACCCAGATTACAAATGTGGGGGGATATAAGAAAAGGAAACAATCAGTTTAGGCTAGAACAATAGGAAAGAGCCTTACCAGACATAGTATTTGAGCTAAGCCCTGAAGGAAGAGCAGAATACATTCCAGGAGTGGGAGACTGAAAGTGTGGTATGTGCAAGGGACAGAGAAGATATTAGCAGAAGTTTCATCTGGGGGGATTATGGAGCCAATAATAAATGAGACCAAATTAGCGAGAACTGTCTATGGAAGAATGGGGAGTTGGGAATTGAGAGGCTGCGCAATCGTAAGTTCTTGAGGATAAACTCACAGAATCACTAAATCAGGGACCCTCAAGGTTATAAAGGACCTCAGAAATCATCTAATACAATTTTAAACTCAGTACAATAATATCCATAAGTGATCGTATAGCCACTGCCAAAAATTTCCAAATTCACCATCTCTCAAGAGAAAGAAAGCTCAAATTGTTAGAAATATCTTCTTTATGGAGTTATTATTGTTCTCTCATTAGTCCATGGAGATATATAAATATTTTTAAATGTATCATCCCATTTCACATGCCAGGTTGTAAGTGCCAAGAATGAATTGGTGTTATGGCACTCACTGCTCTGCAGAATATATTAGAAAGGATGGTGACTGTCAGTTTCAATGAGATCCTAGCCCACAGCTCCAGATCCACCTCAGTCCAAGAAACTCCTAGAAATTAGATCTATTCAAACAAACTCTTTACTGCTATGAGATAAATTCATATTTGAACCTCTACAAGTTGCTCTGAATTAGACTGGGTTTGGTGTCATACAAGACTAAAACACTACAATTTTCCCCAAAAGCAGTTTAATCTCAGGAAGTGAAAGACACAAGTAGCCTTTGGTCAAAATATACCTGACTACAACATTCACAGACCACATAATTTCTCCCCACTGGTGAAAGAATATGGTTCTATTAAAGAATTTGTTGGCAACTCTAAAGCATGTCAGAGCTTAGCATATTGCTTCCATTACACTTCTGCAAGAGCAGAAAATGAACAAATTTCCTCTTTAATTATAAGATGAGAGGTTTTTTCCCATTGTTACTCCTTATCTCTCACCCATAGATTCCCCTTAGCAGGGCATAGAAAATCCATTCTCTCTGTAATTCCAATTTTCCTATTGAATCAACTATTCCCCAAGCCATATAAATAATTGACCGTTGAAGAGGGAGAGGATCAAATATGCCACAGTGGTCCCCTCATAATCATATGAAGCAGGGTTTCTCAACGTTGGTACTATTGACATTTAGGGCCAGATAATTCTTTATTGTGGAGTACTGTCCTATGCATTGCAGGGTGTTTAGCAGCACCCTTGACCTACTAGATGTCAGTAGCATCTCTCTCCAGTCATAAAAATCACAAATATCACCAGACATGGCCAAACATCCCCTGCAAGTCAAAACTGCCCCTGGATGAGAAGCACTAATATACAGATGTGGTCTTGGTTGAAACTTACTCCAAGTTCTGTGTTCCAGGCACATTTTTAAAGTGGTGGTGGCTGCTATTTCTGGCTTACATCCACATAAAATCTGCTGTTTATTCCAATCTCTTCAGAGAAAAGTGTGAACACCCTGTTTCTTGACAAATGACTTTGATTATTAGATTGTACCACAATGTGCATCAAAGTACAAGGACAGAGCTTTAGCTCCGCTGTCAAGACAACCGCTGCCTCTTCAAGCAAAAGGAAAATCAAAGACTTGTAGGGTGCCAGTTGAGTCGGAACCTTAAGCCAAAGGCAAGTGCTGTGGCCACGACTGAGCACCTGGCACTTCCCTATGAGAGCTGAATACTCAAGAAAATTGAGACTTCAAATGAGCTTCCACCTAACAAGCTGCAATTTTGTTTCACTGGGGGGAGAGCAGGGGATGAGTTACGGGAAGAAGCCAGAGGAGAATTCGACATGACAGTCCATTTGCTAATTCAGTGAGGAGGAGTTCAAGACTATCTTCAGAATGCGGCAAGACAAAAGCATCATTATCTATAATTACTGCTTACCAGTAGCACAGATTGATAACAAGCTTCCTCTGCCAGTCTCACCCCGCCATTATAAGAAGAGGCGATTAAACTAATTAACAAATCAACTTTTCTGTGCAACATTGGGTTCAATAGCAGAAAATAATGAGAAAAAGCTAGTTATTCAAAGGGATGAAATGAGATAGAAATCTGAAGTTAACAACAATATGGATAGGGAGCTGGAGTAATTGACAAATGTATACATTTTGAGATTAGAGACTCTGATTGCACATTGGGAAATATTGGGCTATTTGTTTCAAGCCCTCAGTTTAGATGGAAAGTGCTTTATTTGATCATGAAAGGCATATACAATTACAACAATCATGCACAGCCCCGTATATATGACACAAATATAAAATAATGCCTCACTATTGAAAAATCAGTCAGGAACCTCCATCATCTTGGTCATGGATACTAACTCAAAAGGAATCAAAAAAAAGTCTTTTCAGCCACAAAATCACATTATTCTATAGGAAGACGCAAAGAACTACTTTCAGACCATTGCTATATTTTGAACTCCTCTCAACTCCCCTACCTATTTTTTTTTTCTTGACGAAGATTAGCCCTGAGCTAACATCTGCTGCCAATCATCCTCTTTTTGCTGAGGGAGACTGGCCCTGAGCTAACATCCCTGCCCATCTTCCTCCACTTTATATGTGAGACGCCCACCACAACATGGCTTGCCAAGTGGTGCCATCTCCACACCCGGGATCCGAACTGGTGAACCCCAGGCCGGCAAAGCAGAATGCGTGAACTTAACCACTGTGCCACCGGGTCGGCCCCATCAACTCCTCTACTCTTGAGTGGGGAGGGGCACCACGTCTTATAGCCTGTCTCTAGCCTAATGCCTTTTTTTTTTTTTTTTTTTTGAGGAAGATTAGTCCTGAGCTAACATCCACTGCCAATCCTCCTCTTTTTGCTGAGGAAGACGGGTGCTGAGCTAACATCCGTGCCCACCCTCCTCCACTTTATATGTGGGACAACTACCACAGCATGGTGTACCAAGCAGTGCCATATCCGCACCCGGGATCCGGGCCACCGAACCCCGGGCCGCCGAGAAGCGGAACATGCGAACTTAACCGCTGCGCCACCAGCGGGCCCCTGCCTAACGCCTTTTTATACATCATAGGTGTTCTGTAACCATCTTTAGCAGTGCTGACCACCATGGTGGTCACAACCACATGTGGCTACTAAGCACTTGAAACATGGCTAGTGTAAGTGAGGAATTGAATTTTCAGTTTTATTTAATTTTAATTTAAAAACAGATAAGCAATTTGCTCACTGGGAAAATTTTAATTTGTTTGGAACAACCTGGATATGTGAATCTACTTTTTCAACAGTAAATTCTATGAAATTTCTTTTTACTTTGTTTAATGTGACTACTAGAAAGTTTTAAATTCCATATTTGGTTATTAGAGAGGACTGGTCTATACAAGGAATGAATGATATGCAACATACAGCTGCATGTCAGAAGCAGCAAGAGAAAACTGACTGATAGCGGCCAAAGTGACGTCTACGACTAGAAGACAGAAAAGATCGACAAAGCACTGTTACCTGGAGCCATTTAAGGTACAAGTATATATTCCTACCTATAGCTGACGTGCCTAAGGATATCACAGTTCTTTATGTATGATAAGTCTTAACCACAAAGAAAAGAAAAAGGTTCTTTTTTCCTACTGTATTTAAGAAGATGTGATGATGAATCTCGTAAATGTTTTAATATTTAACAAGTTCCATTTATATAAATATTCACTAATATTTAACAATTCACTTAATTCCCACAACAAACTTGTAAGATAGATATTATTATCACCTTTCCCATTTCGTAGATAAAGAAACTGGGGCTTAGAGAGGTTAAGTAATTTTTTGAGGTTATGTATATTTACCATGGCCTTCTATTACCTCTGTCAAAATTATTTTCCAATATTCACATATATACGTACTTGACCAAAGTGCTGTTCTCCTCTATCTTTGAATATAATTCTTTTTAATGAAGCCCTTAGCCTGGAGAAGTTTAGGCAAATCAACCCTGGGGATGAAAGTTCTGCCAGATGTCACATGTAAACCTCCATCACATTCTCAAACATTAGTAAATTAAGTACTGCTGATGGAAGGTCCATGAGGAGACTGGCTTACAAAGTTTTTCTCTTAATTTCTGGCTAAGAGTTGACAAAATTTCTAAAATTCTCTACGGTTCTTCTACATGGTGAATAAGACCCCAGCAAGGACTTCACAATAGCACACGAAACCGTGAACATGACAACATTTGTATTGTATTACCCATGATGATAGACCAAAAGGAAGGATAAATATTGTATCCTTAATCTCAATACATAGAAGGTTTCATGCAATGAAATGTGAGTGAGAAGATTAAGATGTGTTGGGACATCTAAAAATGATGAAAGGTGATTGAGAGTGCAGGAAGAGGGTACAAATTAAGAAGGTTAAATAGTTAAGCACTCAGGTTGAAGAGAGTCAAGGGATCAGAAGGCAAAAATGCTAGGGAAAGATCAAAAGATTTAAACCCCGTGTGAAATACCAGGGAAGTGAAACTGATCAGCTTGCTGAGAAATTCATTTAGAGGAGTCAGAGCAGCGCGTACTGGAGAAAACGGAGCACTTTTTCAGGGTGAGCGTTAACTAACAATTATCAGCACAGAATGCTTAACGTGCCATGCGTTGAGCTGTTTGGTTTCTCTATTTTCTATTCATTGCCTTGTTCTTTCCCTCTTTGATGGTTGTTTGTTTTCTTTTTCTAAACAAAACAAATTGATACACTGAGAGTCTAGGTATTATAATTTCAAGACATGGAAAATTAAGCATTTGGAATCAGGATTCTAGTTTTCATAAAAGGAAAACCAGAGCATCATCTCTTATTCACCCATTATCTGTTTTTAACCTATTTGGTAATATGAGGAATGAGAAGAGCTATGAAAAAGGTTTGTGGACACAGAATATCCAAGCCTTTGTAGATGATGGCCCCTGTTCTGCCTTTTTCTGTGAGTGCCTTGGGAAACATCATCCTATGTACCTTTAATTTTCTTCTGGCGGCTTCTGGAGAATGAGCCCTTGTCAGGAGGGAGAAAGGAATCAAGAATTCTTTAAACTCATTAGGTCCCCACAGTGCAGGCCAACTTTCCCAGAAGCTCTTTAGTGATTTTTATTTGCTATGTTTTTTCCAAACGGGAGATGCAAAGAAAAGAAGCACTGGTCACCTGTCAATTCTGGACACTCTGCTGTTACCAGAAGCTTCTGCAGAAAAAGCTGGAATCAGAAAAGATTACTTAAAGGAAAGTTAGTGTAAAGGACTTTTAAATCTTGAACTGAAGTTTTCTTATCTTGAAATGGTTTCTTTCTCAAGAGCTTTTTATTACATAACTTTCACAGATCTCCTTATGGTTTAATCTCTTGGGAAACAACATGTATCTTTAATAATATATTATTTTTCAAATCTGTTGTGTTTAAATCCTAAGAACGAGTTATTAAAGAGTATGATAGCAACTGCAATACCAAACAATCTAAACAAAATTAAAAATCCACACGTAGAGATGCATTTGCATTTGATTTATTTTTTTTAGTGCTTATAAATATTCTAACTCCTTTTCATCTTGTTTCTGTTAAATAAGCTTTTGGACCTTCAAAAAGAATATACTTTTCTTTCTGCATTCATTTGAACATCATTTCTGGTTTAGAACTTGTCTCAAGGGAAAACCTTGACAGAAAATTAAAACTTCTTTTTTAAAGCCCACAGCAATTTATTAATATTTTAAAGCTTTTCAATACAGTTGTATTCACAAATTGGATTTGCCCTGTTTGATATAAAACAATTGTTTTATTCCCATTTCAAGTGCTCCACTGTTTTCAAGCTTCTTAATTAAATGTTTTATTAAAAAAAAAATACTGCACAAGTTTCTCAAAACTTCAGCTGCACCTGCTCCATAAATGAAAAGATGTCCTTGGAACAACTCCAGTTTATTAAGTGGAAAGCCATTTATTTCACACAAGAATTCACGCTTTCACCTGTGAGCTTTAACGTGAGTTACCATGTATTGTATTCTTTCACCTTTTATTTGCTGTCAATTAACACAAGCGTTTTTAGTATGTAGAAGGGAAAAAAAGACATGTCGTCTGGAATGTCAGTTCCACTGCCTGATGCTCCTGTGTGTGTGCTCAACTGACATCTCTGTAAAGCTATTTGGTGGTTTTATCTTTCAGCCTGGCCCTTTTGGTCTTTCCCCATCATCCTTTTTCCCAACAAGATGGTATAGTGTGATCTGATGAGACATAGGGATTGTGTGGAGCAGTAAAACTGCTACAACTTTTCAGAAATGTCCATAGCGGAGCCCAAATTAGTAAACTGCTTTCTAGCACAGAAAAGAAATGAGGAAACTGGCATAATTTCTTTACAGATTGGATCCAAGCCATGAGAGAAAGAGAGGACTTAAGGATGACTCCCAAATTACTGAGCTGAGCAAATGAAAGTTTAAGAATGCCGTTTACTAAGAAAAAAACGCAGGAGGAGCACATTTAGGGGGAGAAAATCAGGATTTTGCTTTAAAAAGAGAGAGAGAGAAAAGAAATGAGACACACTGAATGCTATAGGACCACTAAGACCTTACTCATTCTCGCCAAAAACATTTGAAATTGGTAAGATTAAATGTCACTAAAGACAAGTCTTCAGTGAATGAACTTTGGTCACAGACCAATTTAAGATGTCCGAATATGCCAATTACAGTCCCCATCCACCCTTACGTAGTAAAGAAAGTTCATAGCTTCTGCTAAAAGAACTGCTAAGACTCAAAAATATCAATGATATATTAAGTTTTTTTAAAAAGTAGACTATAAAATTATGTAAGGTAAAGTCTCATTTATACATAAACCACAGATGTCCATATACACGACAGAAAAGAGTCTGGGAGATAATAGACTGAAGCACTAACATTGTTTTTCCCCAGGTAAGTGACATTGTAGGCGTTTTTTAATTGTCTTCTTTTTGCTTGTTTGAACTTTCTGAGTTTTCTGCAATAAATATGTCCTCTTCTGATTTAAAGGAATAAGCTTTTTAAAAATATTTTTTAAAGATGTGTTGGACTGGGTTATATCAAATACAAGGAGTGAAAAGTAGAAAAACAGCTCTTTAATCACCAACTGAATCAATGAAATAAACCAAGAAAATTCATTTTTGAAAGATATGTATGTTATTTAACAAATAGGTTAAAGATATTTTGACAATCATAAGAAAATGCATTATAAAGTTTAAGAGGATGAAAATATCTATGTCTCATATATCTTCCTTTCTTTTCTTGATGTTATGAGCAAGTGACATTGTTTTACCACTTGGTTTTTTCTGTTGTTACAACTTGCTAATCCAGATATCTAGACTCCCTAATATCTCTTAATTTCCTCTACTTCTACATAACCTAAAGAAAATCAAGCCTTAATTTCTTTAATATTCTATCTCAAAGACAGATGCATCTTTTCCATTAATAAAGGGGGAGAGGATTTTCCCAAAATTAAGGGAAAAAAAATTTCATGTGGTCTCCGCGAACTGCAATTGATAATCTAGTATTCAAGATGGTGCTCTCAGTACCATGTGGGTCTCTGGACCAAGAACATACTGCCCGGTGAGAGATAGGGAGGGGTTGTTTTTTTGTTTGTTTACATTTACATTTTTGTTCTTGTTGTTATTGAAAAAAATATAAAATAAAATGTACCATATAACCAGTTTTTACTGTGCTGTTCAGTAGTATTAGGTATATTCTCTGTTTGCAATAGATTTTCATAACTTTTCCATCTTGCAAACCCGATCTCAACACTCTTTAACAATTCCCTATTTTCCCTCCCCACAGCCACTGGTGACCACCATTCTACTTTGCTTTTCTATGAATTTGACTACTTTACAAACCACATAGATGTGGAATCATAAAGTGTTCTTCCTTTTGTGACTGGCTTTTTTTACTTAGCGCGTTGTCCTCAAGGTTCATCCATGTTCTCTCATGTAACAATACTTCCTTCGTTTTAAAAATCGAATGATATTCCATTGTGTGTGTATGCCATATTTTGTTTACCCATTCATCTGAAGATCAACATTTGGGTTGCTTCCACCTCTTTGCTATTGTGAATAATGCTGCTATAAACATGGGTCTGTAGATATCTCTTCAAGACTCTACTTTCAATTATTTTGATTATGTACCTAGAATTTGGATTACTAGGTCTCATGGAAGTTTTATTTTCAATTTTTTGAAGAACTTCTATACTGTTTTCCATAGCAGTGTTCCATTCTATAATCCCAGCAATAGGGTATAAGGGTTTGAATTTCTGCATACCCACCAACAGTTATTGTTTTGCTTTTTATTATGTGTGCTTTTCATGTAATATCCAAGAAATCATTGCCAAATCCAAAGTTAAGAAACTTTCACTTATGTTTCCTCTAGGGGTTTCATAGTTTTATGTCCTACATCTTACTTTAATACATTTTAAGTCACATTTTACGTTAATTTTTGTGTATGGTATAATGTTATGTCCAGCTTTTCTTTTTTATGTGGATATCTAATTGTCCCAATATTATTTGTTGAAGAGGTTGTCCTTTCACCATTGAGAGGTGCTGGCACCTTTCTTGAAAATCATTTGATCATATATGTATTTGTTTATTTCTAGACTATCTATTCTTCTCCATTGGTCTATACATCTGTCTTTATGCCAGTGCCACACTGTTTTGAATTTTTATAGTATGTTTTGAAAGCAGAAAGTATGAGACCTCCAAGTTTGTTTTTCTTTTTCAAGATTGTTTTGAGTATTTGGGATCCCTTGAAATTCTTTATGAGTTTTAGGATGGATTTTTATATTTATGCAAAAAAAAATGCCTTTGGGATTTTGATAGTGATTGCATTGAATCTGGACAGCTTTGGGTAGAATTGAGATCTTCAGGATATTAAGTCTTCCATTCCATGAATACGGAATGTCTTTGCATATATTTGTTTCTGCTTCAATTTTTTCATCAATGTTTTCTAGTTTTCAGTGTACAAATCTTTCACTTCCTTGGCTAGATTTATTTCTCAATATCTTGTTCTTTTTGATGGTATTGTAAATGGAATTCTTTTCTTAATTTCCTTTATAGATTGTCCATTTAATCTAATTTTTTATTTCTTTAAAAAGCTTCATTGTTTCATTAATTTATAAGAGGCATCTTCACTTCAGATCCTCTTTTTTCATAGATAGTTTTGGAGGCTAAGAAGTCCAAGATCATGGCACCAGTAGATTTGGTGTTGGTAAGGGCCCACTTCCTCATTCATAGGTGGCACCTTCTCACTGTGTCCTCACGTGGTGGAAGGGGAGAGAGAGGTTTTAAGATACCTGTTTATACCCCACCGTCGCCTCCACTCTCCCCTTTGCTACAACTGGTACCAGCGGCCTCTGGAACCCTTTCTTCTCTTGTTAAGAGCAGGAACAGAGCATACACGTTGTGAAATAGTGGTTGTCCCACTTTGCAAGACTGGAAGGAAGTGAGGAGCCAGAATAATGTATTCTATAGCCTTAATTCCACACATTGCCTTTGGACTCCTACCCCAGAGATGCCACAAATGGTAGATATGTATGGATGGAATGAAAAAGGTCCATCTAAAGGAGTTCTCTTTTTTCTCTTCAGTGAAGGAAGTATTTTAGCGCAAGCAATTAGCGCTGATTTGCCTAAATAATAAAGTTCATTTTCTTCTCTATCTGCCCAACATAGCATATTTGGATGACTTCCGGGATGTAAAATAAGGCATGCTATATTATTAAACTGGTCATGATGACTAGTTATTGATCTGGCAATAGAGCATACTAACCCTCAGGGACTGATGGTGCTCTATGCTTAGTTTTAATATAATTCTTAAAATAATTTTTATTTAAGTGGTATTTTTAATGTAATTATTGAAATATTTTTTACTTTGATCACAATTCAAAAATCAATTCTGCAAATGTAAAGCACTTGCTTTATCTATCAATTTAAAGATTTGCTTTCTCTCCCTCTAAATATAAAGACATGGAAAGATAGATATAATATATTTTATAGAGATATAAATACAGATATCACAGATACATAGATATTGCTGAACCAAGTTTCAGTAAATTGCATACACTACAACACTTCACCTCCAAAATACTTTAGTTTACATCTCCTAAGAAAAAGGACATTCTTCTTTATAATCTTAAAACAATCATCAGGGCCAGCCTGGTGGCACAGTGGTTAAGTTCGCACATTCCGCTTCGGCGGCCCAGGGTTCACTGGTTCAGGTCCCGGGTGCGGACATGGCACCGCTTGTCAAGCCATGCTGTGGTGGGCATCCCACATATAAAGTAGAGGAAGACAGGCACGGATGTTAGCTCAGGGCCAGTCTTCCTCAGCAAAAAAAAGAGGAGGATTGGCAGCAGATGTTAGCTCAGGGCTAATCTTCCTCAAAAAAAGAAACCAATCATCACACTTGGGTAATTAAACATTGATCCAACACTATTGTCTTATATAGAATCCATATTCAGATTTCCCTAATCTTCCCAATAATGTCCTCTATAATTGGATTTTGGGGAGTGTGTGTGTGTGTGTGTGTGTGTGTGTGTGTGTGTGTGTTTCCAATCCAGAATCCAATCAAGGATCACACATTGCATTTAATTGTTATCACTTTAATGTCCTTTAATCTAAAACAGTTCTTCAGCTTTTTAGTCTTTTTTAGTCTTTCATGACATTAACCTTTGGGAAGAATCTAGGCCAATTGTTTTGAAGAATCCCCCCAATTTAAATTGTTCTGTTCCTCATGATTAGATTCAGGTCAAACATTTTTGGCAGGCGTTCTAGGCAGCTGCTGTTGGGTCCTTTAAAGTGCATCTCAACGAGGACGCAAGTCAGTTTGTCGCATTACTGGTATGTTAAATGGGATATGTTGGTTATGATGTCTCTGAGAGATTGGAGAGGTACCTTAATAACTAATCTTTTGTGTAGAACTAGGATTTTAATCCTATCAAATTGTAACAAACAACTTTGTCCCAAAGTTTTATCATTGTATGTGGAAATTGTATGGCTCTTATTACTGCCCCAACTGCCAGTCTCTCTGGCAGCCTATCCTCTTCCCATATTGTTCTGAACACGCCCTGCTGCAGTCCTCTTCCCTCTCCTCCAACCCCTAGCTCACAGCTTATTCTTCTGCTGTCCTCCTCCAGCTCAGTCTTTTCTATGTTTCCCTTTGAGCCCAGCAAGTCCTTCATGAGCAGGTCCTGCTGCACCCTGAACCTCCCACAGAGTGCTCCCTGTAACTCCAGAGCAAACAAAAGCCTAGGCTTCCCACTATCCCAGGACCCAGCACCCCCGGGGGCTCCCTTTGTTGAAGAAGGATTGTTCCCTCTTCCAAGGGATCTGGGGACAGCATTCTCCTACCCTCTCCTGCATCCAGACAACTCCATTTCCACGCAAGTCTCTGAGAGCCATGCTGCCTCTGCACCACCCTTCAAATCTCCTCATGTTTGTCATCTGCCAGATCTTTCCTCCCATGATTTTGGCACCTGGTTACTTTCCTTTCTCTGGCTCACTTCATCATTCTTTGGGACTTCAATATCCATTTTTAAAAAAACAACTTTTCCAACAGTACCACATTTCCTTAACATTTTAAACTCTAAAGATTTTACCTCCACTCTACTTCAGCAGTCCATATATCCAGGACATCTTGGATCTTACCATCATCCAGAGAGTTCCACATCTGAAATCTCAAACTCCAACATCCTCTCATCCTTCAAGCTTTCTCCCACCTGAATGTACATGCAATCTTTGATTGCATCATGCTGAAGCACATCAACATTTTCTTCTTCTTCAAGTACACAACTTATACAATCTCCTTCCCTGTGCAACTGCGAGGTGGTCACCTCCCCAATTCCCACTGCAAAGACTAAACTGGAATGATCCACTCACTTACATTCTATTAATCTTGTACTGTTGCTAAGTCCTTCAGGAAAAATCATAATCACAATCATAATCCTCACTTCCCAAACTGCTCCTCCCCCAGCCGTCCTCATCTCAGCCACAGCACCACCAGCCACCCCAGCTTGCACACCTAAAATCCAGAAGTTAACATTGATTCATCTCCTTCCTTCATCTCCAAGATGAAATCCATCTGCGAGTGCTTTAGATCCCATCTCCAAAACATATGCCAGCATTCAACCACTTGTCACCACCTCCACTGCTAACAGTAGAGTCCAAGCCACCATTACCTCTCCCTTGAAATGCGTCTATCACTTCTCAGATGGCCTTTCTGATTCCACTCTTGCCTCACTCCACAAATACCTTCCCCACCCAGCAGCCAACATGATCTTTTTAAAACATCATTGCCCTGTCTGAAACCTTCCAATGGCTTCCTACCACCATTGGAACTGAAGTCACTATCCTTGCCTTGACTTATAGAGCCCTAACCAACCTCACCTCTGCCTCCCTCAGGTGTCTCAGCTCATCCCACTCTTCGCCTTGTCACACTGGCCTTTCTCTCTTGAGAGCACCAGACTCATTGTTGACATAAGGTATTTGCATTAGCTTTGCCTTTGCCACAGAGGACTTACCCTTGATATCCAGTGCCTGGCTCCTCTGCTCATTCAGACCTCATCTTAAATGTCACTTCCTCAGAAAGGCCTCTCTGACAACCAGATCCACAGAAGCTCCCCAGTCCCTCCCTGTCACATCATCAATTTTATCTGCATAACACTCGGCCCTGGTATCTTGCTTATTTACACATTTGTTCCTGTTTGTCTTCTGCCACTGGAATGTAACCTTTGTGAGAAAAGGGACTTGGTTCACCACTGTACTCACTATCCATAAAATGTTGCCTGGCAAAAATTAGGCACTCAAAAAGTGTTTGGTGAATGAATGCAGATTGGAAACACATACAAATTTATGGCTTACTATGTTTTCTGATCAGTAAAGTGGAGAATAATAATATTACCTAACTCACAGGATCATTATGCAGATCAAAGTGTACAAAGGGCTTAGAACAGTGTCTGGCACACTGTTTGCTCTCATTATTGTTTGTTAAATAAAAGAAAAAACAAAAAGGGTTACCACCCAGTAGAAAAAACCTTGCTAAAATAACCACATACTGACTAGTTAATTTCATTTAAAAAGTTTGTATTGGGCCAGCCCCAGTGGCCTAGTGGTTAAGTTCGACACGCTCTGCTTCGGTGGCCCGGGTTCGGTTCCCAGGTGCGGACCTACACCACTCGTCTGTCAGCGGCCGTGCTGTCATGGTGGCTCATATACAAAAGGAGGAAGATTGGCAGCAGATGTTAGCTCAGAGTGAATCCTCCTCAGCAAAAAGAGGAAGATTGGCAATGGATGTTAACTTAGGGCAAATCTTCCTCGGGAAAAAAAAACATTATGCATTAATTGCCTACTATCTTCCTGTTGCTATGAGTGGCAATGCAAATATAAAAAATAATATAGAGTTTCAGTGCTAGGAGAGCTGACATTTTATTAAAGATGACAGATTCATAAACAAAGATTTAAGGCATGTTATAAATACTATAATATAGATATGTGCAAAACGCATTGGGAACAATTACTACTGCAAGGAAAATCCAGGCAGCCTTCAGCAAAAAGATTACATTTGAGCTGGAGCTTTCTTCCACACTGAGGAAAGAAAAAGCATTCCAAGCAGAGGTAACAGCATTAGCAATCGCAGTCCATGCCTCTGTGCCCCTGCACCCCCATCCACCCCATTCATCCTCCCACCTATAAACCCAGTCCTACCCCTGCTCCAGTAATGAGGTGGCTCAGTGACATCGCCATGTGTCCAAGTTCGTAAGACACCAAGTGGAGCTAAGTTTCCCCTCTCTGGGCCACCTACTTATATCACATGAAGCAGGTATATGTGTGCCTGCCCTGGCTCCCAAGCACTGTCTACACAGCATGCTGGATCTCTGGGATCCATTTATCCCGCCATCTGACACATGAACAAATGAAAGCCTCCCTCATCCTACTCTGATAATAAATCAACATCATCAGTGAGCTGAGAATTGGTTAGTCCCTCCTTCTTTTGCACTCCCATGGGACTTCGTATTTCTGAAATCCTGTTTACCTGCCTGGGTCCTCTCTCAAACCGTATACTCCTTAACAGCCTCTTTCCACAATGCTTACTCTGCTCAGCAGCCAACGGCATCTTTTGACCATCCATGCCTTTGTAGCTTTATGACTGCACAGTGCCTGGCATTGACCAAGCCCTCAACAAATGTTTCATGAAGGAGCTAACGAATGAATGAACAAAAGGACCCACAAATGAATGAATGTAAGGCTGTAATATATGGACACATGCTTCATATTGTTATAAGTAATGCTATATTTACATATGCAAAGATATTGTCTATATGTTATCCCACATATCAATATTACTTCATGTGAAAGTTAGAAAATATTAGAAAGAATTTAATAAAGATACTATGGTATATGATATCTGAACATACTAAATACAAAAATAAACTATGTTAGCTATCTAGCTGTAGAGAGATGATAAATCTATGAAAGGAGAAAAAGCTAAGAGTTTATTTTTAATTAAAAGGAAAATTATTATTCTAACTATTATTGCTCTTGCAATGTATAGACAGTAGATATATAACCACCTGACACCATCACTAAGTAGGAAAAGAAAGCTCTGTTTTATTTTGTTCTGTTCAATTTCCTGCCTTGCTTTCAAAGGATGTTTCATAAAAGAGGAAATAACCGATAAAGTCAAAGTCAATGGGAAAAAAGCATATGTGTTTATATATCATGTGTTATTATCTACCAATCTGAAAAGTTGCAAGTAATCAGAAATTGTTGGCTTAAAATGACCTCGTTTTCTGATCAAGAGCCACTTCTCCCTGTACTGGCGGATTTCCACTGGTTTGCCCGAATTCTGTTTGCTTGCACTGGGTCTGACAGGCAAAGAACATGGCCAGCTGGTTTCCAGAGTAATACGCTCCCTGGTCTGAGGAAGGCCTGTGAGGTATGTCACAAGACAGCTGCCTCTATCTCCCCAACCAGCCAGAAATAAGCTGAGCAAAACAAAACCTTGAATAAAAAAACCTCGACTTTTCATGCAAGGACAAAAGGTGGTTATTAGGCATACCAGGAAGGTTCTTTTATAGCTGATAATTACATATAAATTGGGGACATATAATAAGAAAAAATCATTTCCCTCTTCATTTACTTAAAAATGTGATTTCTGCAGTCATTATATAATTACTGGTATTTTTCAGTAACATTATTAGGAATAAATGGGCTACTGTTTCTGAAATTATCATAAAGATAAAAATAATGAAACTTCTTTATTAGAACTGGTTGTTGAGTAGGTGGAAAGGGAAAATGGTCTGTTTCTCTAAAACAGCAAACTGAACTTTCTTCTATGGCAAAAGGACTCAATCTGCCATTTTTCACCTTTAAAAAAGTGATTCCTCCTGTTTCTCACATATTTTTTCAAGTCCTTCACCTTGCTTAAATTCCACCTTCAAACTTCCTGTTCTTCATTACTGCTGGCCTGTGAGGAAAGCTCCCCTAGGACCTAGAATCCCATAGCTTCATGCCCCTGGCCAACATGGTAGAAAAGAAAAGAACGGAACAGGAAGCACAGTCCTGTTTTTACTTTAGGCTACTCTGAGGGCTTAAGCAGAGTCATCCTCAACAAAAGTATAAAGCAGTCATTTGTCTTCTCACATCTTTCAACGTTTTTTCTTCCTCTGCCTTCTACCCTCTCAATAGTCTTCATTCTTGGAGATTCTCACATAAAAATCTGAATCAGGCCCCAGGTCTGCACATTATCTGTGCCAATGGGAACCTCCGTCCCTCATCCAAGCTGACAGTCCCATGTTCCATTTCCTACTACGTGTCCCAGACCCAACCACGGAGAAAACAGGTGGTAAGCAGCTAACGATAAGTTAAACAAATTCCTGCTAATATGTTCATTAACGTGCAGGTCTTTTCTCCTCCATCCTCACTCCCAGGTAACATCGTAGCTTAACCCAGTTACAATTCATGAGTCTGCAGAAGGCCCCAAGAGAGAATAGCACTGTTGGGGGTGTCAGACGCTATAGCTGAAGAAGAGGAAAATATTTTCATCAGGCCAACCTTTCACCCCTTGTCAGATCATACCACACAGACCTCAAAACTATGCCAGGGCATAAAGCTGACACTGTTGATAGTTGTCATTACTTTGAAAGTTTACAGCTTTCAGAGAGAAAGAGGAAGGGAGGAAATCTCCCTCTGAAACGCTGGTTCCAGGCTCTCTGTCAAAGCAGCATCAGAATTACAGCAGCCAAGTTACAGCTGTGCCAAGAACTTAGCCACGGCCGGGCTAAGGGGTGTGAACTGGCTAACGCCACCAGCTACGGAGACCTGCAGTATAAAAGGTAACAGAAGAAATGACAAATGCAGAAGAAATAGTAGAATTAGAATTAGAATAATTAGAATTAGAAAACCACTCTTTTGCATCCCTAAGGAAAGAATGGATCTAAGCAAGTTTCATCAGTGGCTGCCAAAACCGTTACCTGAAAAGATGACGACTACGCCTGAACCCAATATTCAATCTTAACGTCACTAAAAGTAGCACATGCACACATTACACGCCTCCTGATGTGATACAATTAGAAGTAAGTAGCATCACCTATGAAGTATTCTTGCCCCTCTCCCAAATAAAAACACGGAACCCTAATCTAATCAATCCTCTAAATGTAACTACCAGTTTACAGAAAATATGAGGAGTAATGTGTTAAACAACACGATGGGGAAATGATCAGGCAGAAGGCAGATTCAGAATACGGGAAGTTATAAAGAACAAAGGATCTGGTTTCTTGAACAAATAAAAGTGCGGGGGCGGAGGGGAAGGAGAACCATTAAAAATGTAAAAGAGTTTTAGAAACATAAATCAAGGCAATCAGTGGACCTTGTTTAGATCCCAATTCAAACAAATTTAACTATAAAAAGACGTCTTTAAGACAATTGGAGAAATTTTAACATGGACTGAGTATTAGATAATATTAGGAGATGACAGTTGTCAGGTGTAAAGTATTAACAGGTGAACTGATTTGATGCTTGCAATTTTCTTTAAAATACTTAAGCAAAAGCAAAGTGAAACAGGATCGGTAAAACATCAGAAGGGTCATTGTACCATTCTCTCTACTTTGGGGAATTTTAGAAAACTCCCATAGCAAAATGTTTTTTGCTGGTTTTGTTTGTTTGTTCGTTTGGGTTTTGGTTTTTTTTTTTTTTTTACAATAGTGTAGGACAGCCTTGCTGACTTTATTAGGTAGTCCTATCCCTCATGGTCGTTTTTTTAAGGCCTGATTTAATTCAGGAGATCCAGCTAATGGAAAGAAGAGACAGTTCTTTGCACAAATCATAGAGAAGATAAGTCAGCAACTTGGCCAGGTGTTTAGAAGCCGGCAGCACCAAGCAGAGGCGGGAGGGCTGGAGGGAGGGCTGTGTGAAATCTTTGGAGCTTCCACAACTGGCTTGACAAAGACGCCACTCCGAAGTTCCTCACCCCGTGTGCACAGACCTGCTGGCTGGTTTCCCACTCCTCGTTGCCAGCTGGCTGCAAGGGTCTAAGAGCCTGTGCCCCCGGCTCCCAGGAGCAGAGGGCAGGAAAAAAAGAGGCAGCTCTACTTGCAGATGGAGCCAACCATCTCTGAGCCAGCTGTCCTCCTCCTCCAAGAGCTCCACATGGAGAGGCCCAGAGGGCTGCCGGCTGATCGCTCCGAGCTGGCCAGCCTGGGGGACACTCACCACGATGGCACCAGCGGCCTGGGATCCCGTCGCTCTCTACCCAGCAGTGTACAATCCCACTGGACTGGGCAGATTTATGAAGTTATTTCATTTTTAAAAAGAATATATAAGTTAGGAAAATTTGAATGTATTGACTGGGTACTAGATATTAAGGAATGATTCATTTTGCTTGATACGATTACGATATTACAGTTATGGAGGAAAATGCTCTTGAAGCACGCTAAATTATTAAGGGGTAATATGTCATGATAACTATAATGTACTTTAAAATACCTCAGCAGTGCAAAATACTGAAATGTTAACAATTACTAAATAATGTCACAGAAGTAGACTTGGTAAGCAAAATTTTAAAAGGCAATGTAGCTCATGTGAGAATATGCACAAGGCCAGCACAACTACATTCGTATTTTGCATATCACTTTCCAGTATTTATCTAAGGAAATATATATTCTTAAGTAAGTGCAAACATAACGAGCAATCATTTTTATTCAGTTTTCCTCACTTAGTATTTTCAGTTTTCCACTGTTTT
Organism: Equus asinus; assembly: GCF_041296235.1. Classification (NCBI taxonomy): domain Eukaryota; kingdom Metazoa; phylum Chordata; class Mammalia; order Perissodactyla; family Equidae; genus Equus; species Equus asinus. Next base: position 36,641,148 of record NC_091813.1, on the reverse strand, counting down.
ATCGTAATAATTATTTTTAACATTATCTCATAATGCGCCATAATATTGATGCTCCCTAAATAACCGTACCTTAATTTTTAATATTTCATTGGGTTTTTTTCTCAAGGGTTTAGTGCTGCAGTGAAAAACCACTTGCATATAACTTTACGCTTTTGTTAAATTGTTAAATTGTTTCTCTAGAATAAATCCTCAGAAATATGAGTTCTGAGCCTATATTACAGCAAAATTTTGCCACATTGCTGGACAAATGATTTTAGTGACATCAGTAAAATGTACTTGCATCAATTTTAGAATATTACCAGGATTTTCTTAGATTTTTATCTAATTTTTATATTTAAGGATATTTTAATGTGCATATCTTTGATTTCTATGAGAAAGAATATGTTTGCACAACTTTGTTTACCAGCAACTTGTTTAATTCTTATCATTTGCCATTTAGTTTTCAGAATCATGAAGCTTTCTCATAAATTTTAATGAGATATTTATATTCATTACTTTATATTGCTATTACCTTCTATTATTGGCAAAACTACTATTTTTCTTAAACTATAATTGTTATCTGTATTTAATTTATATATTCAAATGCATCAGTCTTTTTTAGGCTGTATTTCTCAACAAGACAGAACACCTCTAAGATCATCTTGACCTAAAGTGCATTTGCCAATAGCCTGTTGATACAGGGTCATACTACTGATCACTTTGTAACTGTCCTGTCACCAATACACTTACCTCCTCACTCTCTCTCATTTTCCCCGACCCAGTCACAAAATCCTATCAATGTTACCTCCTAGATATTTAACTCTATCCTCTCTTTTCCATCCCTATTACCACCTGAAATGCTGAATGCAACTTCCTCCTAACTGGTCTTCCTCCCTTCGAAACAGTCCTCTTGCAATGCAAATAGCCTGTCAGTGCTGGTTTACGTCTTCCAGAGGCCCTCTCTTTACAGCCCCTGCACAACTCTGCGAAGTTGTCTTTTTCTCACAGAAGCAACTAGCCAACATGCTTTGAGTGTTTACCCTGTGCTAAAGCACTTTGCAAACATTACTTCCACTAATGCTCACAAGAGCCCTTTAAATACAATGCTGTGTTGTTCCCATTTTACAGACGAGGACACTGAGGCATACCGAGGTTAAGTTATTTGACCAAGTTCCCATAGCTGGGAAGATGCAGAGCCAGGATGCAAACTTGGCTCTACCTAACTCCAAAGTCAATGTACCCTCTTAACCATGGCACCACACTTCCTCAGAGAGAGATCCTCATCTCTCAGCAATACTGCTGGCCGCTCTACCCACCAGCGCCACCGCACCGCCTGGAATTTCTCATATACACCCATGCTGCTTCTCCACTCAGTCTCTTCGCTCATGCTAGCCTGTCTGTTGGAAATGTCCTTCCATCTCTCTTTACCCTTGACCTATATGACTCCTACCCCTCTTTTAAGACTCAGTTCAAGTGTCACCTCCTCTGGGAAGACTTTCCCCATAGAACTCCTTCCCTGCCCTTACCCTCTCCTTTCTCTGACTGAAGAGATACGTTTCCCCTAAGCTTATCTTCATTATTATACCCAGCACATCGTGTTATCAATTTCTATTCCTGTGTTTGCCTCCTCCACTAGACCACAGGCAGCTTGAGACAATCTTAATCATCCTGTACCCCCAACCAGTGCAGTGCCTGGCATGCAGCAGGCTCTCAGTGCTTCATCACAGTGTTCAGAAGAATGAAACATTCAAGAGGGTTTAATCAATTAATTCTTGAATATTTGTCGATTACCTATGTCTAAAGTATTATGTCTGGGATATTTTTAAAAGCAAACAGCGTAGTCCCTGCCCAATATATGCATTTGACAAAATAAGTGAACAATGAGTATCACAGACCACCTGCTGTGGAAATTCAGAGGAGGAAAAGACCACCTTGGACTGGGACAGTCAGAGAAAGCTACAGGGAATAAGGGAGATTTTAAATGGGGGTTGAAAGATGAATAAGGCTCAGAAAGCAAAGCCACATAGCAATCATCTAAGTCTAAAGTTTGAACAAATGCCAAGGCTGGGGACCAGGGCTAGCAATGAAAGGCAAAGCTGAGAAGTTGATCTTCCTCTTGATCCTGAGCTCTCTCAGATCAGCTGTTCCCTTATCTGAGTGCAAGATGCCAGATTCAAGTTTTATTCCAGAACATTTAACCTTTCAGTGATGAGCATCTCACCTTAATTCTCAAACCATCTCTAGGACAGAAAATCATGGAAATGCTTCTAAATAAATTAAAAATCTAGAGATTGTTAGGTCATGAGATACACTAATAATGATAAAATGTCAGAAACATGTGCAACCCCACATAATGAATTCAACAACTATCCTAAGGTCATCGAGGTCTTCCTGCAAAATACGTGTCATTCTGTTTACATCAAACACAGAAAACTCATTTACAAGTGAATGTCATTTTCATCTTTGTTCCATGGCCAAGTGCATCTCATTTGCATTCGTTTGGTTCCCTACTGGAGTGCTTGCCACTATCCTACAGCTGGTGTGGGTTGTGCTCTGTACCTGCTACTTACCATAGGCCCACACTCCAGTCATCCAGTTGCAGGTCTGAATCATAATCCAAAAGACGGTTTTATATAAGGTAATTTTAGATAACACATATCAGAGGGAAATCAAAATTTGATAGTAGTATTCATAGGAAAGAACTTTAAAAGTTCAAATGCATATGCAAGCAAACACACATTTTCCATGTTAGCCTAACATTAGGATTTCCATGTTGCCTGGCCCAGGGAAGTACAATTCTATAGCCAAGATCTCCCAAGGATTCTTTGCCAAATTCCCAAGAGAACAAAAGAATGAGACAGAGGCAGCTTTGTTGTCTCCCTATTGCAGGAAATGGTCAAGAGCTAAAGGTGCTCTGAGTTTTCCAACCACAGAGAGAAGGAGTAAGTTGAGCAGTCAGCCAATCACCCATCTCCTCCAGGCTGGTCTGGCTCTGACACTGTCCTGGCCAGCTTGGAGTCATCACTGACCACCTCCCCACTGCAATCAAAGCACTGACACTTTCTGAAAAATCCCGGGACCCCACCTACAAAGTGACTTAGCACGAGTTACCCATTGAAACATCCTTTATAGAAAAAGACCGAATTGTCTATCAAGAGAACAATGGGGGGACGGCCCCGTGGCGGAGTGGTTAAGTTCACGGGCTCCCCTTCAGCGGCCCAGGGTTTCACTGGTTCGGATCCTGGGCGCAGACATGGCACCACTTGTCAGACCACACTGAGGTGGTGTCTTGCATGCCACAACTAGAAGGACCCACAACTAAAAAATATACAACTATGTACTGTGGGGATTTGGGGGAAAAAAGCAGGGGGAAAAAAAAGATTGACAAAAAAGAAAAAAGAGAACATTTGGTTAAATAATGTCTGTATGTCTACACAACAGAATACCATGAAGCAGAAAGAAGAAAAGGATGAGAAAGTTCTCTTTGGACTGCTATGGAAAGACCTCCAGAGTATATTATTTAAAAAAAAAAAAAAAAAGACATAAGATACAGAAAAAAAAAATCTTTAACCTAAGAAAGGAAGGAAAATAAGAATATATTTGGGTGTTTATACTTATGAAAAGAAACACTGAAAGTATACAAGAAATTAAAATAAATGGTTACAAAATACAGATCCAGATTTTGTAGGTTCTAAAATTCGTAGGATGGGGGGGGGGCGGTGTGGGGCCGCTGTAAGAAAAATAAGGCAAAATTCAGCACAAGTCTTGGAAGGAATTCATGCCAGTAAGCTTCACAATAAATCTACCTCTGTAATTACCTCTGCGAGGACAGGAGTATACAGAAATCCGGTGGGACGAAGACTCCTAAACATAAACCTATTTATACAGTTTTTGTCTTTGAACATCTGATCATATTACCTATTTAAAAAGCAAAATTAACTTTTTAAATAATGCCTATATCCAGGCTCCAGTCATTCAAAGTCTTGCTCCTCCACCACCTCCTTCATTCTATCCCAAACTTCTTGTTCTAGTTTCGTTCCATTCTGCTGCCTTGTATCTATTGGGATCCTGCCTCAGCCTGGCTCTTTCCAGATGATAATATGCCTGGCATTCTATTTGGATTTTGCTTCTGTGTTTCTCTTCTTCTGATGACCCTTGGTTCCACTATCAGCAGAGCAGCCTCAGGCCAATTTAGCCCACCCCTGCATGCAGCCTGACCCAGACTCCTGGGAATCCACCTGTTACATGAAAAAAGAGTTTGAAAATTGACTGAACTGCACCACAGGTGATCAATCCCGAGGGATGCTAGGAGACTGGAAAAAAATTTTAGGTCCTAAGTTGCGAACTGGGTGATTCTCTGGCAGTGTACAGTTAGTCTTGAAATTCTCAACCAAATCTAACAATCATACCTTCCTTTCCAGGGTCCTCAGGACCACAGGTGGGCCACTCTAGACTCACCCCCATATACACATCTTTGTGTTTAATAAGACCAAACCGGACTAGACTGAACTGAATCCGGCCCTATAAGGATCTACCAGAACTTAAGTAATTTCAAGTATATAACAAGCCAAAGATTAATTTAACTGATTTAACTCTGGTTCCAGCTGAAAAAGCCTGGGAACACACTGACCTCTCAGCTTGCCTCATCAGTGTCCTGTAACACATTCACTGGATCCAGTTATAAAGGATTCAAACCAAATTTCTGGACACTTCTTACGTCAGACGACAGTGTTTTAAAGAGGACGCATAGCATGTTGAGAGTGAGGCTGTGGGGATATTTCTAGCTGGCTGTACAACATAAGCTTCTCTTCCCTTATCTGTAAAATAGGTCATTATTAAGATTAAATGGGATAATGAAGATTTAATAAAGTGAGTTCTATCAAAAAAAAATCCTTAAGGGAAAGCTTTTTTTTTTTTTTTTGCTCACTTTATGATGAGAATATTGGCCAATATGAATATCATGAAGTCCCAAACTACCAATTCAGGACAATAATACACAAACTGATTTTGGAAACAAACACAGGGCACAGTATACGTACAAACAGCTATAGATGGCAAAGCCAGTACCCTGAGACCACATGTCAGCACTCTAGCTTTAAATAATTCAGAAAGCCTATCCTACAAATCCCCTAATGTATTTTCTTTTCTCTATGTCTTCTTGGTTGCAAAGGCATTTCTTTCTTCAGCTTTCTGAAAATCACAAATAAGCTTATAAAATGCGACATCCTGCATTGATTCATTTCTCATTGGGTTGACTTTTAGCATACCTGAAAGCACTTTGTTGCTCACAGATGTTTTCTGCTATGGTCCAATGCACTCAAGTTAGCTTAAACCTGACCTGGTCATGTCTCCATTTACCTTAAGGTGATAATTTGGGAATCAACTGCTCAGTGTCAAGTACAGAATCTTATCTTTCTGCCGGTTGTCAGGGATTAAAAAAAAAAAATTAAAAACTATCTTTGACTTTCACTATGTTCTTATGTAAAGCCATCTGCTAGTGCATCTCTCTTCACTATATCTTCCGTCACATAAGACATTTCCACCGAAGGCTTTCTACTCAAATCACTGGAATTCAATGTCTCCCATTCAAATATAACTTGCCATGGAAGGTTGGATTTTAAGTCATTTTCTATTTAAAGTAACTTCCAGGAACATCTCTGTACTGCCAACATTAAAAATAAGAAATGTGTATTTGCAACCATTTCCTACAGGACTGAATTACACAAAAGTGTATGCGGATACAAAGAAAGTAGAGAATACTCATGAAATCTGGATATCTATTTTCATTTTAATAAAGGTTCTTCACTCTACATGAAAACATTTCCCTTAATCTGTTTGATTCTAATTGCCAAAAATCTGTCTTTTGTTCTATTGCTTTTATATTGTTTAATGAACTCATGCTTTAGTTTTTTCTACTTACATGAAACGCTAAAATGTAAATAATTAAAACATCTACTTGAAATAAAATCAGTGTCTTCAAAGGGTTTACACGCATACATATAGTCCACCCCATCTCAGTCCCTTTTTGAAGGGTGCTTGGATGGTTTGCAAGCCAAAGGCATTAACAAGTTGTCTGTCGTACAACGGGGTTACACCTAATTTGAATTAAACTACAGTCGCAGATGACAGAAGCTCTCCTTTCATCTTTTGTAGGAAGGTCACCCTGCCCAGAGCGAACGCCACGCTCCTTCTGGAACTAAACACGTTGGCCCGCCGTCTGTTGAGTCCTCGCCTTCAGAACTCACACCTGGGTGGCCAAGGGTCACGTCTGACCTCCGGATGGCGCCAGCGCCTCTGCCCTCTTCTCTTTAGGGAAGCAGCAGATGGCGAGGGCGCGCTGCGCTGGTGCCGCAGCTCCCGCCACGGCAGGGCAGGGGCACTTAAACAAGAACTAGGTCGCCGCCTGGAACTCCCTCGGCCACCTGCTGGGCGCCCTAGGGGTCTTCCCGCATCTCTCTCCCATCCAGGACTCCCGAACTGTACACCTAAACTCGCGAGACTACCACACTTCTGCTCCGAACCCAGAACCCGCAAAAGCATGTTCCCAGGGACTGTGAAGCTGTCTCAAGAGCGTCACACACACGGCCTGCCTCCGCAACACTCACCCGAGCGGAGACACCGCCGCTGGGCCCAGGGTCCCGGGAGACAGCGACTGCCCGCATCTTCGCGCGCGGCCAGTCCGCCACCAATAGCAACCCTGGCTCCAACGGATGAGCCAATGGGAGTGCTCAGACTAAAGACGCGCAGCCAGTCACTGCCCTCTCAACTCTGGAACCTCCCCCCCCCATCACCATCAGTACCGCCGCTGCTCCTCCAGCTCTTCTGAACTGCAGTTATAAGCCGAGCCCTGACGCCCCTCACCTCCTTCCCTCTGAGTCCAGACAGTAAATAAACTTTCCTCATAAAGAGCCTTGGGGAACCGCAGCTCTTGCTGCATGCTCCTCTCTGCTCGGCTCAGCAGTGGAGATGTATGCGCTCACCTTGGCTGCATTCTTCTGCTTAAACTCTTCTCTCGCCGCGCAGCTGAGCATTTCAAAAATTAGTGAAACAGACGAAAAACATTCTTCTCCCGTTCATTTAACCGCTATGAACCATTTGAAGCTGTTTCTGAGCTTAAAATGGAAAGATGACTTGATAAGGGGTCTGAAGAAGTTTCTCTAACTTAGCAAAAGCGTGAGAGACCTTTCTTTGCTGAAGTTGGTGCAAGTTTCTCTAGGACTAGACGTGAACAAAGAGGAGAGTGAGTGCCTCGCAAAAAGATGTTAATGCTTATAAAACGGCGGCGTCAACCCTTATCTCATTCGTTGATTTCTTCGACATGAAACCAAGAAGAAGTGCTAGAGTTATTTTAATATTGTTTGAGAGTTTACTATGCGTCAGGCTTGATTCTAAGCGTTTTACCTGCATTAACTCATTCAGTCTTCACAACTACCCTCTTGTTTATTTCGACTTGTTTTACAGCCGCGGAAAGTGAGGGAAAGAGAGACTGGCCCAGATGCCAAGCTAGTACGCGGTGGAGGCAGGCCTAGAACCCACGTCTGCCTGATTTATTTAGGTTAGCAAAACGCTTTAATGTCCAAATTAACTAGGCCCAAACAATCTAAAGTCTTTCACTTTTAAAAGTCATGAATCCTCCTATCTTCTTTTTCTAATTTTTTTAAATATTCAGTTAAAATCTCGGAAACTTCCCTTGGCTTTAGCATAACGCTTGAAGTTAGTAAGGGCACCAGATTGAGAAGATTGAGGGTGGAGGGATGGGAGTGGAGAGATTGAAAGAAGTCATCTGAGAAACACTAATTCAACTGAGCCATTTAAAATAAGTAATATTATTGTTACTGATTGTATATCAGTGATTTGACTTTGCTATTAAAATAAATCGTATTAATTAGGACTAATAGTGTGCACAACCATACACAAGTATACAGGTTATCTGAGGCAACGTATGGAGAATTACAAATGACCTGCAATTAAAAGCCTTTTAAATCTATGTTCAATTTTCCTTTTTTACATTGAAATTTATTCTAATAACATAGTAGACATCAATTTACAAAGGGGGAAACAGAAGGCTAGAATTTTTGTTTGTTCATTAAATCTTTACCAATTCTAAATGTATTTCCTTTGACCAAATTATTTTTATTTCCTTATTTTCACACAAAAACAACACGAGGTGTAGGACTTAGTACTGAGCTAGGAAATGGGAGAAGGAAACATGACTTTTATAACTGATAAAACTTTTCCTATGTTTCAAATCTGAGTAACATTTCTCACTTTCCCCGAGGACTTACATGATCTGATTTCAGAAGAGTTTTCCAATATTTCTTTATAAGGGTGGGGTCGGTTTCAAGCAATAATTGCTTCAAAGGGCAACACCAGATACTAAGCAGGCGATGAGAAGCCCTGGGCCCAGGAATTCAGACTGAACAGGCAGATGCTTGAGTTCATGTCCAGTCCTCTGTAACTGAGCCATCTCTGGACCAGGCGGGACAAGCCCATCATCATCCTCTTCAGAGAAGAAAGAATTGCAAATAGCCTAAGGATTTGGCACAGAGGACATACTCCATAAATGGTAACATCATTGCCAACGATACGTACATGTTAACCCACACATTTTTTTGTTGTTACTCTTTGGGCTTTCTTTTACAAAGCAAAATATTTTCTGGTGAGCTGACACTAAAAAATCTATGTTTCTCTGTGTAAGTTTTCTCATAGAAGAAATATTTTTGCTGATCACCACCCATAGAAGTCAGATGCCCTCCCCCACCCACCCACGCCTCCTGCTGTGGTGGGTCAGAAAAAGTCTTTGCCAGCCACCTGGTGACTAAAGCTGTGTTCCCAACTGGGAGACAGCAGGGTGGAGACTGCTGCAGTACTCAGGATCCAGAAAATAAAGGGCATTTTTAACTGCGTTAAATATCCAGACCCTTTGGTGACCTGCTAGAATCTTCCCACCGACCTCTGGGAAGAGCACTGCAGACCTGGGAACAGGAGAGCCAGAAAGAAGGAAGGAAGGGGAGGAAGGGGAGAGGGTGCTTTCCAGTTCTAGCCCACAAAATTATATACTTTATATCCTTCCATTAGCTAGTGTTAATTTTTTTATACCCGTAAATAAAGTCACTGCTTCTAAATTTGCCGTTCTAATTATGGACTTCGCAGTGACCTTGAGGAATATATTTTTCTCTTCTGTAAAGTGAGACTCATACCGACAGTACCAGATTGTTGGAAAGAATACGTGGAAAAAAGAAACCTACGTAGAGCAAACAGATCAGCACCTCCAACAAAATAGATTCTCTTTTAGTATTTGTTGAATGAATATTAAAGTATATGAATCATAAAAGGCACTGAGCCAGTTTCTGTCTTTTTTTTTTTTCTTCCCAAGGAAAGTTCTGTCAAAATGGTACATAAAAAGAAATAATGATTCTACAGACCCATGATTCTTTTTGACAAGGAATATGTGTGTGTGTGTTCTTGAAGCTTATTAGCTTCTTTCTGTCAACATAAAACACTTAGCATGATTAACATGGTTTCAGAAAACTTTTTGCCTGCTATCTGGGAGCCTGTGAAATGCACATATTGAAAATGGTATATTTCCCTATTACAACACTGCTTAACATTTATTTTATGAATAATCAAAGTATTCAAGTGTCCTGTGACTTATCTTATCATGGAGTCTCCTTGAAAATCGTTTTGGAATTAAACTGTTTCTTTAAAGGATCTGCTGAAATCGCTAAGTGATGAAACTCTCATTTGTATCTTTATTTTTATTAAAGATTGCACAAACTGGAACCAAGACCAAAATACTGAATCCACTGTACATCATTCATTATAAAACAACATACATCACATTTGTATTCTACCAAATAGGACATTTTCTTTAAAATTATATATTGCGTGCTCTTAGATTCATGCTTTAGATATTTTACATTTGTCATTATTCTCTTATAAATAATTGCAACTTGACCAATTTGTACTCCTTCTACCACTATCTATTCAACGAGGCAAGGCGTAGTCTTTGACGCCAGAACACATGAAATGGAAACAAGTGTATGGATGTCACGTCTACCGAATTGTGACTACTGTTGTGCCTACGCAGTGAAATGCTAATGTAAAATACTCACACAAAACATCATTTCAAAAGGCACAATTTCCTCCACAGAAAAGAACAATTTTAAAATACGTGGCAGTTAAAATCGGCGCCTTCGAGGGCGCTGTGACGTTCACATTAGCGTGATCCTAAACCTCGAGAGCAGACCGCCAGGGCGGTTGCGGGGAGCCTGTCGGCGGAGTCCAGAGACTCGGAGCGCGCCAGGACCCGCCGGCCTCGGGCTGCTCGGGAGCCCAGATTTCTCTAAGACAGCTCCAAACCTTTGCTCTGAGCTTCAGCATCGGACCGGGAACCCCTCACTGTTCCAAATCTGGCGCCCAACCAAAATAAAAACGGTTTTGTCAACAGAGTCATTCTCACCACCAGGAGATCCTCTTCTCCCATAACAGAACCCCCACTTCTTCTCTCTGTCCACACCCCCCACACACGCCCTTTCCTGGGAAGACTCGTTACGAGTCGTGCTCGCCACCGCCCCCGGCCTCGGGGTCGCTCTGGTCGTCCGTGAAGCAGACGTCCACGTCGCTGTCGTTGTCGCTCTTGGGCTCTCCGGGCTCCGGGGGATAGTCAGGCCCCGCTCCCGGGCCGTCGCCCGCCTTGGCCAGCAGGTTCTGGCCAGGGTGGCGGGACTTGACGTGGCGCTCCAGGTCCCGGCGTCGCACCAGCACCTTGCCGCAGAACTCGCAGCGGTAGGGCGTGTTGCCCTCGGCGTGCAGCCGGATGTGCTTGTTGAGATTGCTGGGGTCGCCGAAGGGCCGCAGGCACACTTTGCACTTGAGCGGCTTGTAGCCCGTGTGCGTCCGCATGTGGATCTTGAGCCCGTACTTGCGAGAGTACAGCTTGCCGCAGTAGAGGCACAGGTGGCCCGTCTTGGGCTTGCCCGCGCCGCCGCTCCCGCTGCCGCCACCCCCAGCGCCACCCGCCGCCACGATGGCCGGTGGCAGCGTCCCCGCGTCCAGGCGGCCGCGGCCTTTCCCGGCTGCCATCTCGGACAGCTGCTGCGTGTGCATGGCGATCTCTCGGTCGATGCTGGCTAGGGAGCCCAGCTCGGCGGGACTTAGAGCGGCCGCCGCCGCTGCTGCCGCCGTGGTCCCGCTGAAGTAGGAGATGGACTCCGGATACTTGAGCAGCCCGCCAAAGTGCAGTTTGAGCGGGTAATATGCAGCGGCGGCCGGGGAGCCGTAGAGGAGCTCCCCGTTGTAGACGGTGAAGGCCGGCATGACGGCAGGCAGGTGGCTGCACTCGCCCCCCGGGTAGGCTTTGAGCCCGCCCGCGTCGAGGGCCGGCAGAGCGCAGCGCTCGAGGGGCAGCCCGGCCGCCGGCGACAGCTGCGCGTAACGCGCTCCCGGTAGCGCGTTGGCGGCGGGCGGGGCGCGCTCCACGTGCTTGAAGGCGGAAGCCTCTTCCGGGGGGCCAGGGAGCAAAGGGAAGCCGCGCAAGGTCCCCGAGCAGGGCAGGCCAGGCGGCGGCGGCGGCGGCGGGTCCCCCGCGAGCAGGCACTTAGGGTGATGGTGGTGATGCGCGTGGTGGTGATGGTGGTGGCCCGCGCCGCCCGCCGCCGGGTTCTCCCCGCTTCCAGGCCGTCCGCCCCCCCGGCCCCCGCCCAGCAGCCTGCCTAAGGCCAGGCCGGCCCCCGGTTTGCCGCCGCCCTCCTCCCGGTAGGGGTCGCCGTGCGCGGCCGCGGCCGCCCTGGCCAAGCCGGCGGGCTTGAAAGCTGAGCGCACGCCGGGGTAGAAGGCCAGGCCGCCGCCCCCCGCTGGGGAGCCGCCCACGATGCCGAGAAAGTGGCCGGGTCCCCGGGCGGCCCCGCTCATGTCCAGGGCGCGGTCCGGCTGCTCCTTGCCCTTCTTGGACGGCCCCCACTTGGCCGGTGGCGGCGAGGTGGCCGAGGGCGCGGAGGACGCCTCGCGCTTGATGCTCTCCCGGGCTCCGCAGGCCTGGAGGGGCGGCTGGGCCTGCGGGTGGGGCCGCAGATTCCCCGCCGAGGCGGCCGCGGCGAAGTCAGGCGCCGGGGGTTTCGGAGAGAGGCGAAGGCCATCCGTGGCCGGGGCAGCGCCTTGGCGAGCCGCGTGCTCGTGGTGCAGGTAGGCGCGGCTCCCGCCGCTGCTGAGCACGCAGTGGAAACGTTGGTGCGCCTTAAGGCTGTTGGGGTATCTAAACGTCCTCCAGCAGTACCAGCAAATGTAGCGTTCCTCCCCTGGGCAAGAGAGAGTGGAAAAGCGACCCCGTGAGAGGCGGACCAGAGAGTGAGAAAGCAAGCCCCAGCGCACCCAAGGGAAAGCCCAGGTTTTGACCCGCGGTATTGGGAGAAGCAGGAGTATTCTTAGCTCCTGGCGAATAACTGAGTTCGGTAGCACCACTGTAGCAAGAACCCCGGTAAGCCCCAAATGGCCAACTTTGTCACCATCTCCATCCTCTAGGACTAATCAGAGGCTAAGAAGGATGACCTGGGCCTTTCCAACGAAGACCACCTCCGGGCCATCCGAGCAAATCTTCGTTGGGAGGGCAGCGCTCAGGCAGGCTGGCCAGGGAAGAGACGAGAGTAGAGAGCAGCTGTTGCTTTAAATCAAGTGTTGAGGCTGTGCTGTGCCCGGGCCCATCTGTTGGCGTTTGCAGAATAGGTGGCGTATGTCAAGGAGTTTGGATAAACTGAACAAAGGCCAATCTAATGGTCGTGAGCGCCTCATTACCAGGCGAGACAATATCCTGTATGTATGGGCCATATGTAATCATTCCTTTTCATAGAACAATGTCTTTTATGTTCACTACCCACCCTTCCCACCCCCTCCCAGCCTTAAACACTTTGCCTGAGGTTTTCCTGGAGCGTGACCAACCGAAGGACCACATAGGGACTATGATTTGCTGTTCTTCAAAATTATTTGTATCCTTATTCCCTCTTTAACCCCATTTAATTTGATGGGAGAAAAGAAAAAGTCCTATGTCCTGACATTCTAAAAATTGAAGGATGATGTTGCATTATCCTGTCAGTTGTTCCACCTGCTGACTAATTAACTCCTAGATAGCTACACAAATCCAAGCTTAGTAAAGTCCTTGGAAAAGATATATAGTTTTATTTTATATTACATGAATATATATATATAAGTGATATAGAAATAGATACTCAGCTTTTAATAAGTGCACAATTCTCTACCAGGAACTATATGTGTGTTTTCGGTGTCTACTCTTTTTTGTGTGTGTTTAATATTATTAGCATTAGTTGTCTTTCATTGTGCTAGGGTCTGTGAACACAATCAAGAGACACAAGTAGGAAACAGATTCTTATCACAGAGTGAAAGTTAATTTTCACTCAAAAAGTTCATGTTACATCTGTACAGAGAACAGCGATATCGCAGTTGGGTTTCTTTTTAAATGTTGTGGTTGATAATACTCAAGTGAAGGATGTCTGTGAGAAGTTAGTTGAGCCAAAGGAAGTATCCAAAGTATATGTTGGTCTCATTAAATTTAATGGAAAAGTTGAACTTTTCTTCCTTGTACACAAGCAGCTCACCCTTCTAAAACATTACTACAAAAACAGCAATGGAAAAAAATTCTAGATCTTCCTCCCTTCATGTATTTTACTTCTGGCTTTCAAGTAGTTCCCCCAGATAACTAAGATGGAAGCTCAAGTAAGGAGCAGTTTATTCCCGCTAAAGCCAAGGGAGAGCAGACAGAAAAAAGGGGGGAAGAGGATTTGCCTATAAGACCATATCCTAATTGTTTATGGCAGACTTAGGTAAAATCATTTCAGTATTTCTATTACCTTGTATTGAACACCATGTAAAATAAATCTCGACAAAAAGAGAGAGAGATGAGACCTCTGGGTTCTTTTGCTGGGTGTGTTGATTTAATATCTTAAGTAACCTCCCTTCTCTTAAATGCAGAACCTCCCTCTCAACACCTCTTCTTAAAGAGAGTTTTCAGAGGCTGCCCCAGAATGACTCAGCTCAATGTAAAGCAAACTAAGCTTTGTTCCTAAAACAAAGGGTCAGTATTTTCCTTAATCTTACTATGCAATTGAAACCCACTGGAGTTAGTCAATATTGGAAGAATAGAAGTCATCCCTACTTATTTCTTCCTCTTTTTGAGATTTAAGCAGATGCATGCTTTCTGTTTCAATACGTTCATTTTTCAGTTTATCCTAACCACCTGACATGTTTTCCAGACTCTGAAATTCATCCTATGCCAAAAGTATCAAACACACTTCATAAGTGACTTTGCCTCCTCTCCTTCATGTAACCCTGAGGTTGTTAAGATTTCAAGCAGCTCAAAGCTGGGGAAGTCAAGGTTCAAAAAAGTCCATACATTCTCCAAAAGGAAAATGGGTGTCTATTTTGACATCTGTTATCATATGATGTTTATGAGCTCTATCGGCTGAAATGAAAACACAAGGACCACCACTCAAACAAACAGCCTGTGTACTATCTGGGAGCAGCTAAGGAAGAGTGTCTTCTATGCAGAAATGCCCAGCCCCAAAGGCCAGTAGCCCTCTGAACTCTTCTGTAGTGGCAGCTCTGAGACTTCTCCACTACGGGGCGTTTGTCATGTTTCTCTTTTACTGGAAGAAGTTGACAGGAGAATTTAATATAATGTGATGCAAGGAAGAAACTATTTTGCGATGATTTGTTATGAATAGTGTACATACAAATCTACCCACAAAATCAATAGAATTTACAGAAGACAGTGACACTTGGAAATGAAGTGATTCATCGTTCTGAATAAACTTCATTCTGTCTTGTTCATGAAGTGTTTCTTGATTCCCACATTTGTATTAATTTCTTTAGCCCTATTTCTAAAGGGACAAGATTGAGCATGCAATTCAGGAGGAGAGCATGTTAAAATATTTCACAGCATTCATTACGTTGCCTTTAAATATAACTGTGTCTTTAGGAGAAATTACAAACAGACTAAAATAATTAGCAAGAAAAAAAGGAAGTCAAGGAAGCCTTGTGCATTAATAGGGAGCCTCAAGATCGTAACCATTTTAGTACCTCCCGGCTTTTTTCCACAGGAAGTGTTCCTCAGTGTTCTAGGGAGGGTTTGAAAATGTTTTTCTCTTTAGTTACTGCACCTTAATTTGCATAAATCCGCTCTTGGCTTTGGAAGGGATCAAATAAATCTGAGAAGAAACTGGGATACATCCCAGATTCAATTTAAGTAGGGAGGGGGAAGTGAATAAATACTATTTAAATGGAAGGGCCTCAGTACCTGCCAACTGACCAGCTGTAAGTACCGTAATGCTTCTAAAATGCTGTGGAAATACGTTACTCTCCTTCAAACCAGTGGAAAAGAGATGCCCTCCACCTTCTACAAGCATTCCAGGCTTGAGGTACGCTATCTGGAGCTCATGACGTGATTACTCTAATAATATGTTAAGGCTTCTTTATTGATTCTTAATTGAGTAAATAACTGTCTCTTTGAGTATGCAGTAGGAAAGGATGACCCCCATGAAGTTCATAAAGAGTATTTTTATCCCTGCCATGGTGAGCCAGATTATTATTGTCGCTGTCATTATCGTTGACTGTGGATTTTAAGGAGGTAGTGGTGACATCGCCCCTCTACCTGCACAGACAGGGAGTGTGAATTCAGTTTTACAAGCACGAGAGACAGGCCCTTCAGGTCTGAGGATGCCCCCAAAGACTGGAGGCCGGCTGGACTCTTGCCCACCCTCGCTAGCCCAGACACCCTGTCCGAGGTGATACCTTTCTCATCGTGTGTCGGAGTTGCAATCGTGGGGATGTCGAACCACTGAGCCAAGGAGTTGGAATACCACACGGTCAGCTCCTCCCCTGGCTGGACATCTCGCAGGGCTCGGTAGAAGATCTGGGACGCAAGGAACAGGACAGCCTCCTGTCATTTCCTGGGTAATTGGTCAAAAAACAACTGAGAGGAAAGGTTCTAATCCCCGCTCTGAAGCTGTGTGACCCTAGAAAAGCTACTGGACTTCTCTGAACTTCACTTCCCTCATTCTTCAAACGGGGAAAATAATAGTATCTACCTTATAGGTTGTTGGGACGTTTAAATGAGACCTCTAGCTACAGCGCTTTGCTCTCAATATTGCTGGCCACCTCAGTGACGGTTAGGTAGATAGAATGGGCAGTGGGGGGGAAGCCCACAGTACCTGTCCTCCGGGTAAGTCTGCAATAGCTTCGAGAGTCTGTTCCTGGGGGTTCCTGGCTGCCCGGATTAACCCTATCCACTCCAGAGGGGAGCCCCCCGACTCGTCCACCAGCTCCCCTCTCACCATGCGCACCTGCAACACAAGCAGTGGTCGTTCTCCCCCGCGCCACGGCCAGGCCCACGGCCCAGAAGGAAAGTGTATCCTCCACCCACCCGACTCAGGAAAACGGTTGTGTTCGCTTTGGCCAAACCGCTGGGGGCTGTTGGGAAGAGGGCAATTCCTTAGGACCCTTGCTTGTGGGAGGGAGGAAGAGGGGAGGCTGGCTAGTGTAACAGTCCCCCCTCTTCTCCACCTTGTCAACACGAGGGGAGAGAGCATCCTCCCTGAGCGCCCGGGTGCATCTTGTACCAAGACGTCCCCGACCCCCACCCCAGTGCTGCCTCTTGCGCTTCTGCAAGCAGCCCTAACACCAGGGTAGAGACGTTTCGAAGTCAGTCCCAGAACCCAGTGTCCCCCACCCCCTCTCGAGCCTCCCTATTCTCGCTGCACCTCACTGAGGCCCGGAGGTGCCAACGAGCCAAGCAGCTAAAGTATCTGAACAAAGCGGCCGCAGGCTGACCGGCCATTTAAAAGCAATTAAAGCGCGTTTACAGAGGAAGGCGTGGTGCGCGGCAAACCCGGCTTTAGACCCGGGGAAAGAGGCAGATTGCGCGGGGAGCCAGATGCTGGTCCCGCCGGCAGGGCACCGGAGCCATTGCTTACTAGAAAGCTCTAAGCAGCCAGCACGCCAAAGCTAAAGTCCTCTCCCCTAGCCCCCACCGGACTCCCGCCTGCATTTCCTGGTCGCTGTTTGCGACCTTTGCCCGCTGCGACGCCTCCGGGTGGGTGGGGGCCTTTAAAACCCCTCTCTGGTCAGGGGTGGCGACGCAGTTTGGAGAGTCAGAGCTGGCCGGTTGGCTCTGACACCTCCCAGTTGCGACCCTGGACACCCAGAGCCGGGCTGCAGGCGCCCGCACCCAGTGGCCAAGCGAGTGGGCGCTCCTCGCCCTCGGAGCCCGCGTCAGAGCCACCACCTGGCTCAGCCTCCATCCTCTTACCCACAACCAGCACTCAGACATCCGCGGAAAGGAAAATCTGGGGAGGTTCTAGGAACTGACGTTCCCAAATTATCTTTTCAGAGGAAACGAGATTAAATTATTTGAAGGTAAATGTAAGACCAGATTAGCATATCGAAGGGAAGAAGGGAAGAAAAGTCCTCAACGCGCTGCGCGTTGTATAACCTAGAGAAGGCGCGTCAGCCGAGAAAGGCGAGGGAGGGGGCGCCTCTGCGAAGGAGACCCCAGAGCTCCAGAAAACCTCGGGGTCCGAGTGGTCCCGACACGCAAAGAGCCCATGCATCCCACCCCGGGGCTGTCCCCTCTGTCAGGTCCTCTCCCACAACCCGGCGCACATCCAGCTCTCAGTTAACGTGACTGGCGGGGAGGAATCAGCATCCGCTTCCACCTGGCAGTTGGAATCACCCCTTTCCTCCGCTTGCTCTATCGACCCCTTTCTTGGGCCGCGGCAAAGGGAAGCGAACGGCAGGGGGCAGAGGTCGGAATGGCTAATACCTTTTTCTTGGGCCCGGGTTCCCTGCGGTCTGACAGGTACTTGCCCAGCTTGAAGGTTCCGGGCACCGGCCCGAGGCGCAGGCCGGCCGGGATGCAGCAATCGGCACTCACGCTGGTGGCCGGAGCGCGAGTGGCTCCGTGCATCGCTGCCGCCGCCGCCAGGCAGGCGCTCGGGCGCGCAGGTCCTCGACAGGGCGCGAGTGACAGAGCCCCAGCAGCGCGCGAGACAGGGAGCCGCGCCCCGACGTGCGTCCTCCGCCCGCGGAGTGACGCGGCCGGGCATGCACTGAGCCTTTTCAATCGGGGCGGGCGCCTTTTGGCACCGCGAGCGCAAGGGCGCGGAGTTTGGTGAGAGAGTTGCGCTGCGGCGCAGCTGCAAAGTCCCACCCGAGAGGGTCACATGGAGTGGTTCCCTCAGCCCCCTGCATAATCGAGGCCTCTGAATGGCTGGCGCACAATGGTCCAGGCGACCTTCCCATTCCTAAAAATCCAATTTGTCAAGGGCGAAGAAAAGGCGCTGGTGAATCAAAGGTCCGGCGGGACCATTAATCCTCAGCATGGGGTATTGTCCTCGAGACAGTTACGATATTTTAAGTGACAAATCCACTGTATAATTTCTCCATAAATTTTACTTCCTTTTATTGTTCGCCGACAAACCAGTTTTGGGAAATAAGTGACTACTTTAAGTCTACTTGGCTGATTCCTTTGAGCCTTGGTCTACTTCAAAGATTTTTAATTCTCTCCCCTTGGCTTTATTGTAAAGGAGATTAAACAAAGAGATGGGGACTGTTTGAGGACTTGTTAACTTCTATTGATTTCTGGCGTGTGCCATACAGAAATTAGGCAGGTACTTGATGGGAAAACACCAGAAAATACCTACACTTTTTAAATAACGACCATATTACCATATCAGCGATTTGGGTTCAGGCCAGTCGTCTATTTAGAACCGCTTTATCGTTCCGTCTGCCCAGTTTCACCCCAAAATATGAAGCGTCTGGACCAGTTTTGGGAGACACGTCAGCTGTGCATCTCTGCTCTCGGGTGCTCCCCAGGCCCGCACTTTCTCTGGAGAATTGGAAGCGGCTACAGAGTCGCGGTTTTGCGGGGCATCCCGCGCCCTGACTGTACCCGAGAGTTGAAGAGGGGTTCTGCCCGCTGGGTTTTTAACCAGGGCCGACCGACCGCCTCAAGTCCTGATTTGCTTTTAAGTTTAAAATGGGGAAGAAGTCCTTGGAGCTAACTTTCCCAGAACCCAGCAAGCCAGACTTTTCTTTAAAAACAAACAACAACAGCACAAAAAGCAATCTGTCAAAGATCGTGGAAAAGAAGGGTAGGTGGGCGTTGGCAACCCCTTCCGTTAGCCCGGTTCAGGAACCAGCTAACGGGTATTTCGGAATTAAACCAAAGTGCTCTTCGTTTTCTTTTAGGGAACCCTCCGATCTGCACGGGGGCATCTAGTTTCATAAGATAGCCTAGTAATCAAGTTCATCAGATATTTGTGACATTTCCGCCCGCACCTGCCACACACCGCTCATCACTGGCACCGCTCCCTAAATCCAATGGACCAGGACGTGAGCCCCACGCAGTGTTCTGGGAGAGGCCTGAGTGACTCGGTTTCTCGCCTGGTGTTGGAGGCCCGACCACTGTACGAGTGGGCAGAGGACTCCCAGGAGCCGCCACCGGGAATTCACCTGGCTCCAGGCAGAAGGCGCGATTCTTAGGCCACTGGCAGGAGTGACTCTGACTAACAGTGGCGGCAGGACCCAAGGTGGTGACACCTGCAGCTTGGCAGTTTGTCCCACGAGGCCCTCAAGAAGCTCCGTGTGGCAACCGTCGATGGATGGAGACATGCGTTCGCCATAGTGGACACGGTCAGGAGACCCAGGGTCCCTCCGTCTGTGCTCTGTCACTCAAGGCTCGGAGAACCCTCAGTGAATTACTTCAGAGCCTCAGTCTCCTAATCCGTAAAACGGGAATGATGATGCAAAGTGGCCTTTGGCTTCCACTTCGCGGTTCGCTCAGGTTTGTTGCGAAGGTCAATAGCAATGATCTGTGAATGAGATCACTCAATGAGAGTGAATGCGTTTGGATCGCTCCAGAACTCGTGGTTTGCGCAGTGGGGGAATCCAGGCCAGGTCAAGGGTCTCAAGTCTAAGCATCTCAAGTCAGACGGTGCGGTGACACATGGATGGCGTGCCTCGGTGCTAACTCAAAGGTCTATGGAGACGCGGCTACTCGGGTTTCGGAGAAGAGAGCCGCTCTGCGGCTGTGGGCAGCCACACGCGTGCAGCCACTCCATGCCCAGTGCCACTTTCCGAGGGAGCTGCCACTGACTTTTCCTCTTAACCCTCCAGTTGCCCCTCTGTGAGCTGCTAAGGATGCCGGCGAAGGAGAGGAGGGAGCCTTTGATCGGGAGGCCCATGAATGGAAAAAGCCAGAGGAGGAGGGGAAGAGAGGAAGCCCCTCCGAAGAGTCGAGGGCAATAAATTTAAGCCATGAACATGTCCCTCTAACCTCTGGCCTGGCGACTCCGTGATGACACCCAGTTTAAATTACCAGCAGCGCTAGCGGGAAGGGGCGAGCGCGGGGCCTGGGTTCGGGGCTCCTCCCCGGCCCTCCTTAATGAGTGAAAAAGCGTGAACGACACGCGAACAATTTTATCAATAGGACCATGTAAAGGCCGACTGTGAGGAAAGTTATTTATTAATATAGCCAATTGTGGCTGGTTCCCAGCCCCACGAGAAGAAAGGGACTGCGCCAGAGGCATTCACACCAGCTCGCCCAGTTTTATTCTGTCCTGTGGCTCAGAGTTGAAGTTCCCCAAGTGAAATAAATTTTTCACAAAGGAGGAAAGGAACACATTTTCTTTTATTTTTCCTTCCCTAAAAAGCAAGGGTGAAACCAATCTAATGTGCCCAGTGGAGCAAGATGGGCCGTGAAAGGCTGGGTGTTAAAAGTAAAAGCGGGCTGTGCAGCAAATGGGATGGAAAATTAAATGAAATTAAATAGCTTGAACGGCCGTATTGTCCCTTATTAAAAAGACACATTAATTACATGGTCTCAGCCTTATTCAAGGACAATGTTGAGACTCAATCAAAACATTCCACTCGACTTTTTTATGGACTTAAAATAGGCGTCCAGAGGCCCCGTTAAAGCGAAATCCCTTCTGCACCGAGGTGCGGGGTGGGGGGCGGTTTGGGGGCGGCCCTGCTCCTGCCTACCGTGGAACCGCGCAGGCACGACTCCGGCCCCGGTAACAGGTTGTCCCTAATGAGGCGTGGATGCTCGAGAGCCGCAGGCCGCCGGAGGGGCGGGCTGCCGGGACCTAGTCCCACCGCGGCGCCGCTTTCAGCAGCGGCTGCGTTGGGGGCGGCGCCCGCCCGCGCCTTGTTGCGTCCGCGCGCCGGGCTGGAAGTGTTGCCGGCGCCGAGCACGTGTGAGCTGGCGGGGCTCCGCCTGGAGGAAAAGAGCCCCCACTGGACTTCGGGGCTGAGATTAGCGGCTCCTTTTGGAACACCCAGAGTGCCGGTCCCTGGGGCGCACAGCCCTTGGGCTCCGGGTCCCCAGGGGGGCCGAGGTGGTCGCCCCCTGAGTGTTGGGGCTGCCATCAATGCCGCCCACCCTGGCGGGCGCGCAGACTCCCCAGCCCCGGGATGGAGGGAGTGGCGCTGGGTCAAGGACCGCAGGCAAGGACGCTGGACAGGCGGAGACCCGGAGACTCGGCGGAGTTGCGGGTCCGCGGTGGCGCGGACCGCGCCCCCTAAGGGTATCCGCGCCAGCCGGGCCGGAGGGTCAGCGCGGACCAGCTGCGCGGCCCCCGAGGCGCGGGTGGGACATTAAGGCTGGGTCTGAATAGGGCGGCGGCGACGACGGGCTCTGGGAACGCCACCAGATGACACGCCGGCGACGGGGCCATTTTCCCCTTAATTGCGAGGCCGGTGGGTGCGCCGCGGCCCGGGAGGCTCCAAACGCACGGCCAGGACGCAGCCCCGACGCCGCTGGTGGGTTTTGTGGTGCCTTTTTTTGTTGTTTTTTAAGTCCTTCATTGGAAGCGGCTCAATAAAAGTATTCAGAGTTCCTCTCAAGTTGCCTTTTAACCGGAGTTCCCCAACTTATTTCTTGGTTCTTTCGGTTGACATGGTGCAAAGAAAAGCCAGCGAGCGTGTTGCTGAATTGCAATGTCTCGGGGCACCTCCACATTCAGCGCTCCTCTGCCGGCCGCTGCCGAATGAGCCCGCGCTCAATTCGATTTTCCTTGCTGTTGGGCACATTTAGGAGCACTTCTATTTGTGAAGTTCATTTCTAGGCAAATGTATTCAAGAGCTGATGGGAATGAATAGAACCGTGTGTCAGCCGCCCCTAATTGGGATTAAAGCACTTAGGAGCATATGCAGAGAGTGACAGAAATTCTCAGGTTGCATTGTGTTCAGACTTCCACCCGCTTGGACGCTCCTCCTCCGAGGGAGATTTATAAAGCTTGCGGGGAGAAACTGAGGAAAGAAAAGCGAAACTGAACAGAACTGGGCTAATGGCTCACGATGGGGCTGCGGTTCAGCAAGTGGTGGTGACAGCTTCTGAGAAAAGACGCTGGAGGATAATCGAACTGGGAGGGGGAGCGGGTATGAACTCTTTAATCAGAAAGGCGGAGAGTTAAAAGGCGAAATAAAGATGTTCTTGAGATTCCCAGACGTGTTTTTTTCCCTTTCTTTTCTTTTTTTTTCCTTTCCTCTAAAGAGCTAGGCTTTCTTTCTCTTTATCTCTGCCTCTCATCCCCACCCCCAAAGAACATACTCTCTCTTGGGGCAATAATAAGAACAATTTGATATTTGTTAGGAAAAAAAAAGTCAAAAGAAACAAAAGTGTCTTCTTTTGTATGTGAAAGAGAACTTCACATCCAAATAAGTCAGTCAATGAAAGTATTTCCTGATATGTGTGTGGGTAAAATATACACACACTATGTTAAATAAATAAACAAGCATAATGGTAAGTCATTGTGTACATTCAGACTGTGGATGCAGATCTGTAGTCTCTTGTAAATCTCCACCTTGAAGTGGCCGCTGAGTTTCTGAGCTGAAGGTGACAATGCCTTTTAAAAGCTGAAAATCAGCCTGAGCTGAGGCTGGGACGGTTGTCTAAGCAGAGAGCAGTGACAGCCTTTTTTAGCCCCTGAGGATCAGAGAAGCCAGAAGTGACAGATGAACACTGAACAAAAGAATACTGAGGGGGAGAGCAGACACTTCGAAAATTATCTGGATTTCTTTGTTTCTTAATTTGTTTAAATCCACCTGGAAACTTTGGTTCCCGGGCCGGGAGGAGACTCTGGATGTATACACTTGGGAACAGGAATGAGACTTCTCATTGGATCCCTTTTGGTTTTGTTTTGGATTTGGTAACATAAAATGTATTTCCAATTAAAAGTTATTTTTGAAATTTATTTTTTTAAATAGGCACAAGGCTAAAGGAAAAAGAGGGAGGGAAGAAAAGAAGGTGACGTGCAGATCCAGAGAAGGGATAATAGCTGGTGGTTTTATAATAAATTTCTACTTAAAATTAGGCTCCCAAGCCCAATATCTCTAGAGACACCTGTTGACCACACTGAATCCAGGCCCCCACGCTGCTGCCTGAGCCCTGGTGGGAAGGTGGGTTCTCCAGCTACAAAGGGAATTCTGGGCAGAGGACATGATCATATAACAAAGGGACAAGCTCCAGTGGTGAGCCATGAGTCAAACATTCTGTCTCTCTTTCAATTCCTCAACAGACCTAAAAATCTCCTTTCTTTCCAGACTGATCCACTTCGTGAAGAAAGAACTTGTAAACCTATGTTCAGGGGCCATAGAATTTTCCTTTATCCTTTATTTTCCAATTATCAGCTCTTTGGAAAGTGGTACATAATGGGAGAAAGCTGTCCCAGCAGATAGCTTTATAGCCTCTAGGACAAACTGTGAATGATGGAAGTTCATTATGTGGTCACTATGATAGAAATAGGAAAAAAACAATAAAAATATCCAGCTTTTCGCACAAGCGAAACCAAATTCAGGTTCATAACCAGCATCTCTGAATAATAATTGGTAAGTTCACTAGCAGGATCCTGTATACCCTCCTAAGGTCACCACTAATCTGTAGTTGCCTGATTTAAATGCAATACCATCATTCGTGTTGTTCATGCTTGTGTTATTCATGTCCATGGTCAAACGATGATATATTTTAGTTTCCTGAAGTCACATTTGAATTTTATATATCATTCCTTTTACAGTAGGGAATCACATAATTACAACATGAAAATTGGTAAGGTTACAAAAGATGAATTTCTATGCTTATGCACACAATTTTTCTTTGTTAAACAGCTTTATTGGGATATAATTCACACACGGTACAATTCTCTCATTTAAAGTGGACAATTCAATGTTGGGTTTTTAAAAGTTTATTTACAGGGCTGTGCAACCATCACCACAATCTAATTTTAGAACATTTTCATTCCCTTTCTCCAAAAGAAAGCCCAGATCCATTAGCTATCACTCCCCATTTCTTCCCAAATTCCCCAGTTCTAGGCAACCACCAATGTATTTTCTGTCTCCAAAGAATTGCTTATTCTGCACATTTCATACAAATGGAATTATACAACATGTGGTCTTTTGTGACTGGATTCTTTCACTTAGCATAATTTTTCAAGGTTCATCCATATTGTTGCGTGTATCAGTTTGTCGTTCCTTTTCGTGGATGGATAATATCCCATTGTATAGATATATCACCTTTTCATGTATTCATTATTCATTCATTAGTTGATAGGCCTTTGGGTTGTTTCTGCTTCTTTGCTATTATATATAATGCCACTATGAACATTTACATACAAGTTTTTGTGTGTTTATGTGTTTTAATTTCTTTTGGATATATACCTATGAGTGGAATAGCTGAGTTATTAAATAACTCTATGTTTAACTTTTTGAATAACTGTCAAACTGTTTTCTAAAGTGGCTGCACCATTTTACATTCCCACCAGCAATATATAAGGCTTCTAGTTTCTCCATATCCTCCACCACTTCTTATTATCTGTCTTTTTTAATTATGCCCATCCTAGCAGGAGTGAAGTGGTATCTCACTGTAGTTTTGATTTGCATTTCCCTAGTGACTAAGTGACTAGTGCTCAAGCATCCTTTCATATGTTTTTTGCCATTTGTATATCTTCTTTGGAGAAATGTTTATTCGAATCCTTTGTCCAATTTCTAATTGGGTGATTTTTCTTTTTATCATACATACATTTTTTATAATTTTTAAATGCCCAGCACAAAACAGGTTGTTTGGTTTAAGCATCATAACACTATGAGGTAGATTTTATTATTTATCTTTTCCAATGAGAAAAGTTCAGAGAGGTTAAGAAGCTTGCTTAGGGTCACACAATAAATAATAGATACAGAATTCTTCCCACATCCTTCCGAGTTAAAAGCCCAGGCTATTTCACTTGACTACACTGCCTTCAGAAGGTTTAATGACTCCACATACCTCCTCTTCTCTACGAGGATCATTAAGTTGTCATGGGATGTCCTGGTGCTTGAGAGAGTGGGTTCTAGAGTCAGACTGCCTGGACTAAAATCCTGCCTTGGACACTTATAGCCATGTGAGCTTGGACAAGGGTAATCCTTCTACTCTTCAGTTTCTTTATCTGTAAAATATGAGTAATAAGACATTTCATAGAGTTGTTGAGATTATGAGATGTCGATGGAAAGTGCTTGGCATAGCACTTGGGACATAGGATGTGCTCAGAAATGTTAGTTATTAACATGTTTATAATGACACTTATGCTTATCATTCACTGAGCCCTATGATAAGGTACTATACTGTTAGGGTGGAAATTTTACAGGATAAATTAAATAGAGCAGGACTTCTGAGACCAGAGACCACTGAGTCAAGCAGTCACATAAGACACAGTCATGCATACCTCAGGGCAACAAATAATTGATGAGGGGAAGCCTCACTTTAGAGACATATTCCCAAAAACTAAAGAAGGAGTTCAAGAATTCAAATATTATTGTTTTGCAACCCTTAGTGACATCATGGATGCAGGCAATGATTGCATCACAAATAACAAGCTAACTACATATTATGTGCCTCTGAATGGAAGAATGCAACAGTGTCTGGGAAATAGTCTTGTCAAAACAAGCAAGCAAGCAAACAAAATTAAACCTGAATCTGATTGCCCTGAAAGTAGGAAATAGCACAGACGAACTTGATAAACAGATCCATGGGCAACACTCAGAAAAACAGACTGTGGAACCCTCTACTGGACAAATGACTGTTTTTAATTTTCAATGAATAGATTGCAAGGGGAAAAAGGAAAGGAAGGGAAAATCAAAAGATTTAAAGAGACTTAAAGGATGTGGTGGTTTTAAAATGCGTCCACAAATTCTTAGACGATCCTCCCCTCCAAAGGTAGAGCCTTGAATGTTAGTCAGATTTAGTGACTTGTTAGTAAGGAATAGAATAAGGCAGAAGTGACAGTGTATGATTTTCAAGACTAAGCCATAAAAAACATTGCAGATCCCAACTTGATAACTCTAGGACTGACTACATGTTTAATGATACTAGGAATTAATATTAATTTTAAGTGGAATAATTGTAGTATGTTTAATGTTTTTTAATCCTTATTTTTCAGAGATATACCCTGAAATATTTACAGATTAAATATGATGTCTAGGATTTGCTTCAAATATTCCTAAGGTGAGGAGGCAGGGAGTACAGGCATAGATCAGAATTCTTCAACCTCAGGGCTATTGACATTTTGGACTGGCTAATTCTCTGTTGTGGGGGCTGTCCTATGCATGTAGGATATTTAGCAGCATCCCTGGTCTCTACCCACTAGATGCCAGTAGAATCCCTCCACTAATTATGACACCAGACATTTTCAAATGTCTCTGGCAAACAAAATTGCCCCCAGTTGAGAACCAATGGGTATAGATGGAACAAAATTGGCCATAAATTGATAATTGCTGAATTTGAGTGATGGGAACATGGGGTTCATTACACTATTCCGTCTACTTTTGATTGTGAAGGAAATTTTCCAGTATAAAATGTGATTTAAAAATAACATTTTTTAAATCCAGTAGGGCAGAGAGATCTGAGGCAGGCAGAGGATGTGTATACATTGCCAATATTCCATTGAAATCAGTTAAAAAAAAATAGGTTCTTTGTTTCTGTGATCTTTTAAGAAGCTACACCAGGGATGAGCCAGAGAAAATGTGCTGAGCTGCAGGCTCTGTGATCTAAATGGCCATCTGGAATCCTCACAGCTACAGTGGTGCCCCACCAGGCCTCAGGAACCCACAGACACAGGTCCAAAGCTGTCACAATCAGAAATGCTAATCCCATGGCGTGGAACTTTCTCCTCTTCTCAGTTGGAACAGAAACCACCAAATGTCTGTGCTTAAGTCAACACTAAATGGAGTAAATTAATTTAATTTTCACTACTACCTTCCTTTAAAGAAGAATCAGTGAAGTTATTTACATTCATCCTTGACCTTTGAAGCCTCGCAGTTCTGTTTTTGAGATCAACAGGAAGGAGGGAAGGCAGTGGAGAGGACGAGAGTCTTCTGTATTACTGCCAAGTTTGGGGGTACTGTGCCCCTCACTCAATGTCCCAAGACATACCTGCATCAGTGAGGGTTCTTATGTCTTGTTATGGGTTGAGTTGTGTCCCTCCAAATTCATATGTGGAAATCCGGACCCCTAGTAACTCAGAACGTGACCTTATTTAGAGATAGGGACCTCACAGAAGTAATCCAGTTAAAACGAGGTCATTAGAGTGGGCCCTAACCCAATATTACTGGTGTCCTGATAAGAAGGGGAAATCTGGACACAGACGTGAATGTAGGGAGAGCATCATATGAACATGAAGAAGGCCATCTACAAGCCAAAGAGTGAGGCCTGGAACAGATCCTTCCCTCACATCCAGTTTGTTCAGAGGAAACCAACTCTGCCAACACTTTGATTTTGGACTTCTGGCCTCCGGAACTGTAGGACAGTCAATTTCTGTTGTTTAAGCCACTCAGTTTGTGGTACTTTGTTACAGCCACCCTAGCAAACTAATCCAGGTACAAACATCAAAAACCCTCTCCATGGTTGAAGCACAAAAGGATATTAGGTGGTTCTGATTCTAAGTACGAATCTAAGGTCTAAGCCAGAAAGTCTGACTTGGAGGCTACACCACCAGGAAAACTACCCAAATTAGACCACAGGATGGATGCACTGGAGACACCACAGTCCACAAACTGCACTGCCAACTCGGAGCACAGACCGCTGCCACTGTGCCTCAGAAAGTTTGATAACTCTGCTGCTACTCTCACAAAAATGGATTGCGCACAGACATCGGCTTTTTCACATTACTTACTTTCAAATCAAGGTCCTGGGTGGTAGTGTCTGACTTAGATCCTAAAGATCCCAAACTTCATTCCTATGCCCTAGATGCAAAAAGAAGTCTGAGAAAGTGAGCTTTTTTCTTACAAACAGGGGAAGGATGGAGCCATCTGAAGAATCTAAGAGTCTTCATCAATTCTGGTGGCAAAAAGAAAAAAAGCATGACACAATTTCACTACATTGTCTTAGTCACTGCAGCAAAGTCTTCTATTTGCCTCCCAAGCATCCATTCTCCCCATCTTCTAACAGAACCGTGACTACACTTCAGTTGGTTCCATTGCTTCTGGAACAAAGACTGTGTCTCCCAGCCTATTTGTAGCTGGATGTGGTTACATAAGTTCTGGTTGATGTGAGGTAAGCAGAGTGTTGTCTGAGACAAAGAAGAAAACTCAGCCCCTTTTGTCTTTATTCATGCTGGAATGCAGATACAATGGCTGGAGCTACAGAAGCCTTCTTGGTCTATGAAATGACTCTGTGTATGGAAGCCAGGTGCTGAGGATGCACCAGCAGAACATAGAAGGAAGCAGGACCCCAGACGACTTAATGGACCCACCACACCAACCCCAGATTACTTATGTCTGGACTTCTTTTAGGTGAAAATAAACACTAATGTCTTTAAACTACTGCTTTGGGTATGTGGAGAGGAGGAGGAGAGGAGAGGGTCTTATTCCTTGCAACTGAAAGCAATTCCTAAGAGGTACTACTGACAAATGGAAGATGTTGGTTGGTTCTTTTGGGTGTGTGTTATCAATAAATTGACTTTTTGGATTTCCTTGTAATTTATGTTGATTGTTATATTCACGAGGTTTATAAATATACAAACCTTATCAATTGAGATACTATTGATTTCATTTTACCCAAAATACCTGGAGACTAAAAGCAAAATTTCAAGTTATTATTAAAACAGGAACCATTCTCCTGAAAACTGCCATTTAATTTTTTTAATTAAATACATCCTTTGAATCCAGTATAGCAGTGCTGTGCATTCATGGATTTGTGGAATAAATTATAGACATTGTCAGTTGGCCCAAGGTTTAAGAATATTTTAGTAGCTGCTTAGTAAAATATATTAAACTATTCACATAGTATCTAGCTTCAGTTTTTCAGAATTGATGAATTTATTCATTCCTGATACCAAACAGCTATGTGATGTATTTTAGGCTTCTCAGCTAAAAGCAACAAATGCAAAACTGTGTTAAGTGGAGGGAGAAAAAGCAGGTTCCCATCACTGAAGATGAAAGAGATACTTTTACTGGTTTCAAGATCAAACCAAAGGCCATAAGCATATAGTCCTTAGTTTTAGCTCTGGTGGTGACAACAGAGGACTGTATCTAATTTCAGCTGCTTCATTTTGAGTCATGTGAAGACTTGAGTTGATTTGAGAAAGAGGAATAATAAAAAAGAGAAGCAGGGAGAGAGAAGTAGATGACAAAGGGGTAGGAGAGAGGTAAAGGAAGAGAAGTGAGGAGGGGGAGAGAAGCTGTTAGAAAGGATTCTTTACAGCTGAACAACAGAGAAAGACGGAGTGACTTGCTGATTAGTATGATTGCAAACACGGGGAGAGATGGATTCTGATGGGACGACATCTGGATTTAATACTTCATAAGGAAAAATTTAATTTAGCAAAATATTTTCTCTTCTGTGATGACTTAGATATTTCAGTGTCAACTAGCCATAAAAACAGTGGTTTAACAAAAGATCAGCAATCAGAAGTTACTCCCTCATTATTATACAAGAGCAGAAAGGATATGTCTTTTTAGGATATGTAGCCAAGTAATTAATGAAGTTGATAAACTGAAGACAATTTTCTGGTTCTTGTTTTAATAACGACTTGACTTTTGTTTTCATAACCCGATGATGCTGGGTAAAATAAAACCAATAGCCAGAGAATAAATCAGGACAAAGCTCAGTTGCTTTTGTACATGAAAAATATCTGGGAAGATGCTTCATTTTTATCCTGTACCTGGTTCTGTTGCCTTCATCCATACCTGAATTTACTTTCAGATAATTAACTTTTAATTACTTTTAAAAGTATACAATAAATCATACATACAAAAGTATTATTCTGCAGACTTGGTGCTCTCATTTTTACTTTTCACTCAGTCATAGCTTAGAAAAGTTGTGTAGTATTCCCAAAAGAATGGTTCTTCATTTGTTTTTGTTTGTTTTATTGAAGTATAGTTGATATACAATATTATATTAGTTTCAGGTGTACAACTTAGTGATTTTTATACATTATGACATGATCACCATGACAAGTCTAGTAACCATCTGTCACCATACAAAGTTATTACCATATTATTGACTATATTCCCTGTGCTGTACATTACATCCCTGTGACTTACTTATTTTATAACTAGAGTTTGTACCTCTTAAGCCCCTTTGCCTATTTCACCCATCGCCCTCCCCTCTGGTGACCACCCATTTGTTCTTTGTATCTATGAGTTTCTAGGGTTTTTTTGCTTTTTTAAAGATTGGCACCTGAGCTAACATCTGTTGCCAATCTTCTTTCTTCTGCCTCTCCCTCTCCCTCTTCTCCCCAAAGCCCCCCAACCCCAGTACATAGTGGTATATTCCAGTTGTAAGTGCCTCTGGTTGTCCTACGTGGGACACTGTCTCAGCATGGCTTGATGAGCCATGCCATGTCGCTGCTCGGGATTTGAACCTGTGAAACCCTGGGCCACAGAAGCGGAGAGCGCGAACTTAACCACTTGGCCATGGGGCCGGCCCCTGAGTTTCTGTTTTGTTTTGTTTGTTGTTTTTTATTTTTTAGATTCCACATGTAAGTGAAATTATATGGTATTTGTCTTTCTCTGTCTGATTTATTTAACTTAGCATAGTACCGTCTAGATCCATCTATGTTGTCACAAATGACAAGATTTTAATCTTTTTATGGCTAATATTCCATTGTACATATATACCACATCTTCTTTATGCATTCATCTGTTGATAGTCACTTAGGTTGCTTTTGTATCTTGGCTATTGTAAATAATGCTGCAATGAACAAGGTGTGCATATATCTTTTCAAATTAGTGTTTTCTTTGGATAAATACCCAGAAGTGGAATTGCTAGATCATATGGTAGCTCTATTTTTATTTTTTTGAGGGACCTCCATATTGTTCTCCATAGTGGCTTCACCAATTTACATTCCCACTAACAGTGCACAAGGCTTCCCTTTTCTCCATATCCTCGCTAATACTTGCTATTTCTTATCTTTTTGATAATAGCCATTCTAACAGGTATGAGGTGATATCTGACTGTGGTTTCGATTTCCATTTCCCTGATGATTAGTGATGTTGAGCATCTTTTTATGTGCCTGTTAGCCATCTTTATGTCTTCTTTGGAAAATATCTATTCAAATCTTCTGCCTATTCTTTGATCAGATTCTTTGTTTTTTTGATATTGGGTTGTACGAATTCTTAATATATTTTGGATATTAACCCATTATTAGGTATATCATTTGCAAATATCTTCTCTCATTCAGTAGGTTGCCTTTTCATTTTGTTAATGATTTCCTTCATTGCTCAAAATCGTTTTAGTTTGATGTAGTCCCATTTATTCATTTTTGCTTTTGTTGCCTTTGCCTGAGGAGACAGATTGAAAAAAAGCATCGTTATGACCAACGTCAAAGAGCTTACTGCCTATGTTTTCTTCTAGTAGTTTTATGGTTTCAGGTCTTAATTTAGGTCTTTAATCCATTTTGAGTTTATTTTTTTGTGTGGTCTAGGATAGTGGTCCAGTTTCATGCTCCAAAAAGATGGCTCTTTGATTTTCACTATTCTTCCAGTGATTTTTCTGTTCTCTTTAGTGGTTAATCTCCTGTGGTAAACTGTTACATAATTGTCTCCAGTGACTCAAACCTCCTGGTGTCTATATTCTTGTATAGAGTCCTCTCACAAAGACTCTGGGCTTGGCCATATGACTTGCTCTGCTCAGTGGGATATCAGCAAATGTGACGTGAGCAGACTTGATAAGTATTTGCACATTGGGGCTTGCCCTTTTGATACACTGTTGATTACCATGTGAAGAAGCCTGACCTAGTCTCCTTAAGGGTAAAAGATCACACGAAGAGAGAAACCAAGCCTCCAGCTGCCTATTAAATGATTATAGCTACTTGAATGAGCCTACGTGACACCAGCAAAAGATCCATCCAGGTAAGCCCAGCCCAAATTGCAGAATCATGAGCAAATAGTTGTTCTATGCCACTAAGTTTCAAGGTCGTTAGATATTTAACAACAGATAATAGGCACACTTCTTATAAGTAAATACTGTACAATTAAGTACAGGGAGGAATGGCCTTGAATGAAATATCAGCTGTCTAGAAATGTGAGAGAGCAACCTATTAAGACAAGACATGGCCAACAAAATGGGGGTTTTGATTGATCACAAGTATGTAAAACACTATTAATATGTCTATCCAACAGCCATTGTCCTCACTTCTTTCTTGCTAACAGATCCTGATTTTATTTGTGTATAAAAAGTGGTCAAGCGCTTTAGGGAATTCTAAGGCCCTCCAAGTCCCAGGAAGTGAGTCTTGCTTAGCTTATATCAATCCTGGCAGTTCTTTCCTCTTGCTTGTGCTTGATTTGGGAATGGGCATACGGGACAATTCTGGCCTAACAGACATGAGGCCAAGTTTTCTGGAGATACTTGGGAAAGGTTTATCCTGATCCTAAACAGTGGTATCCAAAAGGAGAGCGTCCCCATTATTGCTGTCTTTGAATGTTGCATGAGGATGAGATTTCCTAGAACAGCGTCAATCAATCATGAGAGAACAAACCTGAGAACAGAAACCAACATGCCAAGGAGGCCAGAGACTTGTCATTAAGCCATTCTGAGCCACTGAATTAACCATGCTTAGAGAAGTTCTACTTTTAGATAAATAAATAATATCTGCAGATATAAGTGCTATGAAGAAGAATAAATCAAGATAAATGGTGAGAGACTGATGAAGTAAGAAGCCATTTTACATGGAATGGCTAGAAAAGGTCTCTCTGATAAGGTAACATTTGAGACTCAAAGGAATGGAGGAGAAAGCTATGTAAGATACCTGGGGGTGATACAAAGGCCCTGAGGTAGAAGTGTGCCTAGTAAATTCAAGGTATAGCAAGAAGGCCTGTGTGACTGGAACAGAGCATGTAAGGAAAAGAGTAGTAGGAGATGAGATTAGAGAGGAAATAATGAGGCCTATTCACGTAGGGCCTTTGAGTCGTGTTAAGGACTGTGTATTCTACTTTGGTGATATGGAGAATCACTATAGGTTTTTGAACAGAGGTGTGAGATGATTGGAATTTTACTTTAAAAGGATCACGCTGCTGCAATATGGACAAAAAGCTAATGGGGACAAAGCTGGAAGTAGAGACTAATTAGGAGACTTAACAACATCCAGGAGAGAGACAATGGTAGCTTGGACCAGGAAAGAAACGGTGGTGGTGGTGATCAGAGGCAAATTTCTAAAGATGTTTCTAAGGCAGAGCCACCAAGAGTTCCTGATGGATTGGGTTGGAATGTGAAAGAAAGAGGAATCAAGGATGACTCCTAGGTTTTTGGCATAAGCAAATTGTTAGTATGGATTTGTCATTTACTAAGATGAAAAAGACTGAAAGAGAAGCAAATTTGGGGAGAAACAGGAGTTCATATTAAATTTGAGATGTCTATTAGACATTCAAGTGGAGAAGAAGTTAAGTAGGAATGCATAAATTTAAAATTTAAAGGCGCAGTCAGGCTAGAGACATAAATTGGGAAGTCATCAGCACAAAGTATATATTTAAAGTTATGCTAATGGATGAGATTGTTAAAGGACTGAGTGCATATAAAGATGAAAAATCCAAGCAGTAAGCCCTGGGGCACTTCAACTTTTAGAAGTCAGAGAAGTGAGTATGAGCCAGCAAAGAAGACAGAAGGAGCAACCAGTGAACCAGAAGGAGAACTAAAGGGGTAGTGTCTTGGAAGTCAAGTGAAGTTTCTAGACAAAAGGAATGATGGTGTCAAATGCTGCCAAAAAGTCAAGTAAGATGAGGATTTAAGGAGCCGGCCATTAGATGTGGCAACATGGCAGTCAATGCTGACTTTGGCAGGAGAAGTTTCCATTGGAGTGATGGGGGTAAAAATCTGATAAGAGTGGGTTCAGGGCTGGCCCAGTGGCATTGTGGTTAAGTTCATGTGCTCCACTGTGGTAGCCTGGGGTTCGCAGTTTCAGTGACCTAGCACCCCGCCTCAAGCCACGCAGTGGCAGCATCCCAAATAAAATAGAAGAAGACTGGTACAGATGTTAGCTCAGCGACAATCTTCCTCAAGCAAAAAGAGGAAGACTGGCAACAGATGTTAGCTCAGGGCCAATCTTCCTCACACACACACACACAAAAGAGTAGGTTCAAAAGAGAATGGAAGAAGAGGTAGTAGGCACAGTGACCATAAGCTACTTTTTAAAATGAGTTTTGCTATAAAGGGAATCAGAGAAATAGGGTAGTAACTGGAGGAGGATATGGAATCAAGGAGTTTTTAAAGGTTGGTAGATATTACTGCAGGCTTATATGATGATGGTAATGATTCACAAAAGAGGAACATATTGATGGTGCAAGAGAGAGGAGGGGACAACTGCTGAGTTACTTGAGAGTTAAATCAGGATGATTTATAACAGCACATAGCTGAAAATTTCTAGCATATTGGGAGACAGGCTCAACAATTTAATCCTTAAGGCTATTCCTCCTCATCTCTCATCAAATCATGAAACTGAAGGCCTTAATGATCATCCAGTCCAAACCCCTTCATTTTATAAAAGGAACCTGAGGCATAGAAGGTAGCCACACTTGCCCAAAGCCATCCAACCAGCAAGAGGTGAAGCCTGCCCTTTCCACCTCCCCATGCTTCCTCTAGAGTAATTTAAAAGGGAGGAGGTGAGAGAAGCAATGTCTCCTTTTCATCTTGGTCCTCTTGTGTCTCCTCTTGGAAGTCAAAGGGATTGACTCTGTCCCTAGCACTCCTCCAGTGCAGGCAGGAAGGCTGACCTGCATGGGTCATCCCCAGCATGGCCCCCAGCTTTCCTGCAAACAGCACTGGGACCCTTGTTAATTTGGGTGAACCAAGGTCTAAATGAGTTTTTAGATGCATTCATCTAAAGAGTTTTGATTCTGGGGTCTGAAATCAAATGAGTTTATAGTCTAGTTTGAATTGATCACCTCCTTGGGGAAACCATTATTTTTTCTCCCAAGCCTGGCTGAATTCCCGTCCTTTCATACAGCCCTACCAAATACCACCATATCCCAGTTACCAGGCAACTCCTAAAAGCCATTTGCATTGCATCTCATGAAGCCAAGTATCTCAGAACTGAAGGGACATCTAGATGCTCCAGGTACGAATCTTAAGATACTTTTTAAAAATCCAAATATATATAGGTAAGATATAACTCAAATAAAATAAATAGCACTTTTCCAGGCTCCTGAATTAAAATAAATCCTGCAGGACATCCTTTGTTGCTGTTATTGTTGAGGAAGATTTGCTCTGAGCCAACATCTGTCACCAATTATCCTCTTTTTTTGTATATGAGCAGCTGCCACAGCATGGCCACTGACGGATGAGTGGTGTAGGTCTGAGCCAGGGAATCAGGCCCAGGGCCACCAAAGCAGCGTGCAGGAAACTTAACCACTGGGCCACCAGGGCTGGCTCCAGGACATCTTAATCGGATATTACTGGTACCCAAACAGGTGACCATCTGAGTCATAGGTTCTTGTACTATTCTTTTATTCCTCTACTCTAGTCACATTTGAGCTTCCTTGGCCTTAATATTTTACAGTCCAACAAAAGAGAGCTACTTCCTCTCATTATAGCACATAAATTATACCCAAAAATGAGGGGAACATCCACAAAGTCACTGTCAAATAGCAGGCATAAATTCGGGGCAGTTTATTATTTCCAATAATGTCCCTCTACAGAAACAACAAGTGGGTAAATCCCCAAGATTTTGGTGTGTTTAAGGACAAGACAATTTAAACATTTCACTTGAGAGCAACTGAAATATTTAAAAGTTATAAAAAGCAACAAAATGTTTCTTTAATTATGAGGATATTGAAGACAGAGGCTAATTTTCTTGAATTTTAGTCCATTTTAAAGAATCCATAGCTACTCAGTCAAGACTAAATTGCCCAGACATCCAATGAAGCAATTTTTAAAATTATTGATATTGTTTAAATGCTGGATAGCGTTATCCTCAAAATTCTAACGTTGACTATTTTAGATGATAACGATGATGGTGGAGAACTAACTAGACTCTACATAATATTTACACGGAAAATAAAGCAAATTCAGTATGTGTGTTGACCACTGAAATCATTCCTACTTCTTTCATACTCTCTATGTAATGGAGAAGGAATTTTCAAGACTTCCTCTTAGTAGACTGGAAGGCCAGGGAGATAACATAAGAAAAAGAGAAGTCAATACTGTTTGGTCTCAGGAAGAAAGTTACACCCTCTTCCAAGTTAGAAAGAATTTGTGAACTAAGGATGGTTGTGATTTACTCAAAGCTCTAACCTACGGCTTTTCATTCTTGGCACCCAAGGCAGTAACCATGGAAGAAAGTTAAAATAAAGAGTATGTCCCTTTTTCATATTACCAACTAAATTCAAGAGTAAGAATATTGAGATCTGGCAAGCGGACATACATATTTTAAGAAAAGATATTGGTATAAACATGGTGATAGATGGAAGAGGCAAGAAGATCTCTTGCTCTCAGCATCATAAACTTATTCCTGCCAAAATACATTCCGAATCAGACTGTTCTTTCTACTTCGCTGGGTAGGATTGTTCCATCTGAGGAGATCAAGGAAGGTTGAGGCTGGATATAGACATGGAAAAGAACCAGTGCTTCAACTATTCAAAGGTCGTGGAAATTTTCTGCCCAACTTTTTACACCTAGGCAGTTAGACCTCCACATCAAAGAATAAAGAAATGTTGGGTGTTTATTTGAATAATTTGACAATAACTTCTGTAACCTAAATGTGAGATGTGGGTATTTTGCTTTGCTTCTCTCTCCTGCAAATTGGGGATTGAAATAGGAGGAAGAAAACTGCTAGGAGAGGATAAAGAAAGGGGGACCAATTTCCAGTAGGCGTTTTAAATTAATTTTTCTAACCACGTTTTCCTTCCTGTACTTCCTACTAATTTACCAACTAATGTTCAGCATTGCATGGTCTTTTAAAAACTCGTTAGAAGTTTGTAACCACGTTACAACTCTACCTCCTTTTTTAGAAAATCGATGCGAACAATCGGTTTTACACTCTTGAAATGCTAAATGTTACAATGAATGCTGGGATCTCAAAACGATTCCTCTTTCTGGAGCAATGCAATTAGACTGGTTTTCCAATGATTAAATGGGTCATCTCCGACAAGAAGTGATTGCTCAGTGCATAAGACTTTCTTCATTCCATCACAGTGATGCTCAGGTGCAGAAAGCTCCACACAAGGCGCCCTTTGACAAACACAGGAGAGAGAAAGGAAAGAAGAGTGAGACTACATCGGTTCCCCCTTTTGGTTCTTCGGGGCCTCTTACAAAATTGTCTGACCTCGGTCATCGGCAGAAACGCAGATGCAGAGCAAGCCCAGGCAGAGGGAGGAACGCCGGGGATGTTTGCAGATCCGGCCGAGGCCCACCGTTGCCGCCGAAGAGAGACACCCTGATCCCCGGCTGGGGACTGGGGAGGCACCACGCTGGGCCAGGGATGCCCGCAGCGGTGAGCCAAGATGCTCTGCCCGACAGCCGAACTCAGGCGCAGTCGAGCCTCTGCTGCTCCCTCCGGCGCCCCAGGGAGGAGGAGCGCGTCGGCCTCCTCCCCGGCTTGGAAAGGACGGGGTGCGAGTGTTGGACCCGCCGGCCCGGCAGGCTCTTTCCGTGCGGAGGCAGAGAGGAAAGGTTCGCCCGGACCTCCGCGGCGGCCCTGGGCCTCTTCCCTGGGGACGTCTCCCCTAACGCTTTCTTGGAGGTCAGCTTGCGTCGCCGTGGCCCTGGGACCACACGCTCCTGGAAAGCCGCTCACGGCGACTGCAACCCTCTCTGAAGTGCGCGTGGGAGCGCGCCTCGGGGTGGGGTCCCGGAGCTGCCCAGGGTGGCCGGGTGGAGCTGGGTGGTTCGTCTGCGGACCCGCCCGCTCCCCTGCCCCGGGCGCCGCTTTGCCGGAGGCAAAGCGCAGCGAGCCGGGTCTTGGGGTCCCGTGGCCCGCACAGCTCGGGAAAAGCAGGGGGCAAGGTGGACAGGGGTGCCGAAATCAGAGCTGGACAGGTGCCACCGTGACTGTTTCAGGCTGGCGTCCGACTCCCAAGCAGGAAGCCTTTTAAAATAATTTCATTAAATGTTTTTACTAATAAAGACGTAAATGGTAACAAAAGAGAATCAGGAGCTCACTTGCGTCTGTAAAAGCTTGAGTAACCGGCCTCTCGGTGTGAGCCCCCTGTATGAATTCACGCCTCATTCACGCATTCCGTAGACACGTAATGAGCACTTATTATTGGGACAGCTCTGCTCGTGCTTGACAAGCATCATTCTAGGCCCTCGCAGGCTCTTCCAAATGATCTTCCCCCACGTTGCCAGGAGCACGGCAAGGTAGCTGTTACATAGACTTGTCAAAAGGTCTGAAGAGCTTGGTGACTGTTAGAAAGAAAGGCTCGGTGGCGCTCAGGAAAAAAAATTGTTCAATTCACTTGCGTGGTCCCAGGCTCAGGTCTGGGGTCAGGCCCAGATTTTGATGGTTGGGAAAAAATGGACCAAGGTCAAGGACTTGGTGCACGGCAGTCACTGCCTCGAGGAAGATCTGGAAGACTCTAAAGATGATTTTTATCATGATTACTTCCTTTTTTTCCCAAAGGTTTGAATGTGTAAAATCAATTCTACTTAAAGAGTTACAACTACAGCTGAATAAAACTGTAGTCAACTTAAGTATTCATATCCTAAGGGAAAATACAGGAAATTGATGACTGTGATTGTAAAAGGTAGCGATTGCTTCCTGTGTACATAGTGGGCAATATGATTCTGTATATTATGAAACACAAACAAGACAGCATGCTTATTGAGAGAAAGGACTTTTTTTTCTCTTAGAAAATTTTGTAAGTGAAAATGCTGAAATTGTCAGTTGAACTATCTGGTGAAGTCTAACATTATCCTTAAATAAAACGCAAGAGACAGGAGGGTACAGATGCGATATTCCTCGTGGGAAATTAACTCTTCCCCTGCTAGTCCTCGCTCCCACCTCCACTGCCGTACTCGCCACACAACAACGGCAGGGCTGCCAGTGTTTGGGGATGTCAGGGAGAGGTAACAGGTCTTCAGGGCTCTTTGCTTAAGTAAAAGATGGTTAGTACGTTCCCCGTGCGTCCGAGGCCGGGCAGGCTGGCAAAGGCTGCGTCTGGGAGGGGAGGGAGGCTCACACGCCGGCTGCCTCTGCTGCTAACTTACTTCCCCAGCCAGCCCCAACGTGGCAGCCGCGCTCCCTTCTCCGGGTCTCTTGCAGCCGTTTGGGGTTTAAGAGACGAGAGGAATTTCCAGCTTTCTCTGGAATTCCGCCCGTGAGACTGGTCCCTGGGCATGACGGGTTTCTCTGGCTCCAACTAAACCTGAGGCTTGCGGAAGAAGCCCTACGGCGGCGATTCGACCCTGCTCTGATGGAGGTGAGGGCACCTAGTGGAGGACGCTCTAGCACGCGGGGAAAGAAACGCAGAGCCGTTCTGCGCCTCAAATGCCCTCGAGGCTGCTCTCCACGCATTTTGCCCGGAACTCGAACCCGAGTCCACGCCTCGTTAGCAGAGCGGAGTGGGTGGGGTCGTGGGGAAGAATTATAGGTTTTTTTGAGGCCCCGCTGCTGTTCTGGTCCACAGCCTGGGGACGAGGAGCGCATCGCTCCCTGGAGTCCTGCGGGCCTGAGCCGCAGCTGGGCCGACGCGGTCGACAGGTGTGTGCTGCTGAGCCCGGGGTACCGGGAGGCGTCTGGGAGCGAGAGCCCAACGCCCGGGGCGCCTCCGTCGGGAGGAATCATCTGGCGTTTAAGCTGCTCCCAGGTCTATTGCTGGCGCTGCAGATCGGTCCGCGCCGCGGGAGCCAGAGGAGCATGAACCAGGCCAGGAGAGACCCTACAGACGCGCACGCCACCCAGCGCCGCCTCGCGCTGGTCTTAGCCCCGAGTTCCCCCTGTTGGGCAGAGCAGAGTGCGTCAGTTTTAGTTCCCTAGTGTCCGCCTCCAAAGAAAGCTCAATGTAGTCGTTACCTCCCTATTCTCAGCTCCTAGAGCGGTACCCAGCTCACAGCAGCGCTCAGTAAAATAATGGTTCATTCATTGAAGTGTTTGTTGAGCGCCCAGTATGTGCCAGACACCCATACAGCCGTGAACAACAAAGACCAGGCAACTGGCCTCAGCAAGCTTACATTTCCAGTTGGTTGAATGAATGAAAAAAGAAGCAGGTATCAAGAGCAGTTGTAGAAAAGAAGATGCCACCTCTGGGCCACCTTCTCATTGGTCACCTCCGAAAGAACAGGAAGAGAAAGCAGGGCCGGGCAGATAGATCTAGAACCATTCCCTCCCACTTCCACAGGTCTCCAGGGAGAGAGCAATAAGGTCAAGGATGATGGGAGGGATCTCCTGCAGTGATCAGTTCTGTGTTCTGTGGGCATAAGGAAGTATCCCCTGCTTTCTCATGGTATTCCGTGCTGTGGTCTGAATGTTTGTGTCCTGCCAAATTCATGTGTTAAAACCTATTGCCCAGTGTGATGGTATTAGGAGGTGGGGCTTTCAGGAAGTGCCTAGGCCTTGAGGTTGGAGTCCTCCTGAATGAGATTAGTGCTTTTGTAGAAGAGACCCGGAAGAGATACCTTCCTCCCTGGCCTATGAGGGTACAGGGAAAAGACAAACCCTGTCTGTGAACCAGAAAATGGGTTCTCGCCAGACACCAAAACTACAGGAGGGGTGGGCCCGGTGGCCAAGTGGTTAAGTTCCTGGGCTCCGCTTTGGCAGCGCAGGGTTTCCCTGGTTCAGATCCTAGGCCTGGACATGGCACCACTCGTCAGGCTGCGCTGAGGCGGTGTCCCACATACCACAACTATGTACTGGGGGGATTTGGGGAGAAAAAGCAGGAAAAAAAGAGATTGGCAACAGTTGTTAGCTCAGGTGCCAATCTTTGAAAAAAAAAAAAACTACAGGAGATCTTGATCTTGGACTTCCCAGCCTCCACAACTGTGAGAAATAAATGTTTGTTATTAAGACACCCATTTTATGGTATTTTGTTACAGCAGCTCAAATGGACTGAGACATTGGGTATATTCTGTACACTAGAGAAAGACGTCTGTCTTTAAGGTCTAAACATAATCTTCCATTCTAGTGTCAAGGAAGAACATCCAAAGAAGACAAAGGCTGAATAAGTAAGGTGAAAAAAGCAGCATGAGGAGAAGGGAGCATGCAGACAGCCCAATGATTAAAAACAAACAAAAAGAATCATGGGGCTAACACTGTGTCCCATGTTCCTTTCTCATAAAGAAACATTGTGAGTTTTAGTCACATGAAGTCTTGACTGTTTTAACTTAGATGGAGGACTGCCAATTAAAGGAATTAGAATCATTAAATAAATACATTCTGACACCTTCACGGAGGATTAGAAGTCTTGGTAATAGTTCTAGCTACTCCACTTCCTCTTAAGCTACTTTAGCTTCTGGCTTTGAAAAGACCTGCTGGGCCTGTGTTCTGTGCCTAGGTCTTAATTTATAAATGTGACTGAGTGACAACACGGAGAGGTCAACACCACTGAAAGAAAAGTTTAATGTTACTCACAGTTCCCCCAAGAAACAAGAGGCACAGCTTGCTACACAGGGCCACAAGAGGGACACCAGGTTTTAGTCAAGAAGCAAAGGCAGGAGCAAGCAATACGTCTAGGCCAGAGTGTTTATTAGAGTTTCTGTGAGACGAGTAAATCTGGGAAGGGTGAACAGTGTAGGGTTGGTTAGTTTGAATAAATTCCTTGGATTTGGGGCCTTGGGAATGGTCCCTAGTTGCCTGGAACCTGGTCCTGGGATGATTGAGGCAGAGGAATACTGCCTCCTGGGGTGTGTGGGCGGATGGAGGAGTGTGGCTCTGGCTTGGCTGGTTTGCATGTCAAAGATATGCTGCAGGCTAGGCCCTTTGCAATCTCGAAGAATTGGCTAGCCCTGGAAGAGGCAGTCTCTCCCCTTCCAGCCAGAAAGAGTTTTTAAGATGTCAAAACATAATATACAGAAAATTAAAAATATGGTTAATACAGCCTGGGGTGAGAAAAATGGATATAAGTTTCCCGTGTTCTTTGAACAGAATGCCCCTGACAGTGTTAACTCTGGGCAGCCTACTTTCTTCTCTTCAGCTCCAGAAAATGACTTTGGAAAGGGATTAGTTTGGGTGGAGGGGTGATGGACTCAAATGAAAAAGTAAAAAAAAAAAGTTCAGAGAAGTAGGATACAATGAGGGAATCCTGAGTTGTTAGCCAGACGCAGGTGGGATGTTGAGCTAGGCTCACACCATAGTCAAGTCTGTGTAGTAGAGGTTGAGCTGGTTTTTCCAAAGGAGGGGTTTCCCGTTTCTGTATCCAATAGGCTTCTTTGAACTTAGAGTTTGAGACTGTAAAGGCTTTCAATGTTCAACAAATCACATTTTCCAAAGAACTTCTCCATAGATGGTCCCAACACTGGGAAGGAGGCTCAGCAGGTATTGTTATTCTGATTTTAAAACTGAGCCTCAGGTAAGGTAAGTTGTCCAAGGCCCCTGGTTAGTTAATAAAAGAGTCCCTGTTAGTTAGCATCTTGGTGTGATGCTTAGCTCTGTG
The DNA here is from genome assembly GCF_041296235.1 of Equus asinus. Taxonomy (NCBI): domain Eukaryota; kingdom Metazoa; phylum Chordata; class Mammalia; order Perissodactyla; family Equidae; genus Equus; species Equus asinus. The sequence continues at coordinate 36,598,119 of NC_091813.1, read as the reverse complement.
CTCTGCCCACCATTGTTACAGTAGAGTTATATTTCAGCAAGGACATTTAAAAAATTTAATTAATAAGCATTTATGGAAGAACCACTAGTAACTAAGTACTCAATATTATGTAAGGGCCTGTGGGAGTGTGATATTTGCTGGTCCTTAATATGTTCAATGTTGACACATAGCTCGTTTGTTCCTTCTTGGCACTTCAGTATGAAACAGAAGTCATTCACACTCCAGGCACACAGACTGGTATTGCATCCTGGCCCCACCATACTACATATGTAGACCTGGGCTCATTACTTAACATTTCAGCATAAGTTTTCTCATCCATAAAAAGAGTATAATAATAATACCTACTTAAAAGGCTTGTTAATAGGAGTAAATAAAATATATACCTGTAACTATTATTAACTGTGATAACATTTCAGGTAGCTGATTTCAGGTAGCTGAATACAGAGAATATCAAGAATTGATTACCCAGTGGTGAAATAAGGAATTCTATATTCAAAAATATGAATTAAGAAGACTAACTCATATTGAAGTGTTTCTAATCATTATTAAATTTACAATTTGTTAGGAGACAGAGCATTAGGTCACCAAATTCAAGTGTTTTCTTTTACAACTTGACTGAACCATGGCTTTCAAATTACAGAAAACTTCTATTTATTTACTTTTTTGCTGAAGAAGATTTGCTCTGAGCTAACATCCACTGCCAATCTTCCTCTTTTTCTATGTGAGCCACGACAGCATGGCCACTGACAGAGTGGTGTAGGTCTGCACCCAGGAACCAAATCTGGGCTGCCAAAGTGGAGCACACCAAATTTAACCACTAGGGCACCAGGCTGGTCTAAAGAAAACTTGTAAATCAGTTTATCCAGAGCACTGCTCCTACTGGCCATAGATGCCTGATTCTCTTGCCTCCAGTGTTGCTACCACGCATCTCTTGTTAAATAAATGGTTCCCATAAGACCATCTAACGCTTTTCACTATGGTATGTATTCCTTGATTTTTTCCCCTCCTATCACATCAGAAAGAGAGAAAAAAAGAAAAGAAAAATACGATGTTTTTCTTTCTCCATTTTTCTCTATTCCTATTTACCCACTGTTTTAATAATTAACATAAAAATTATTTTCCAAGTTCAGTTCCAAAAATTTTTCTAAGTTATAGATTTAAAGTTATCATGCTACTTTTCCTTTTTAGTATTTTAAGTGTCTTTGAACAGAAAAGTTTTGGAGCTATTTCCTCAAAGAATATATAAAAAGTATAACATATGCTTCCTGATTTCAAATCACTTACGAATAAGTTTTATCCTAATTTCTGAGCATGACAAATAAAATCAGTGCAATTTAATGTGATGAAAGTGTCCAGTTGAGCATCCCAACAACTGGAACTAATTTCAGGGGCTTCCCAGAGGAAGTAGGATTTCAGAGAAAGTTGGTACCAGAATGGCCATTTCCTCCTACCCAGTTCTTACAGCCCCATCACATTTTTTTGTCCTACTCGTTCTCTCTCCTTCTATGTCAATTAGGATGCTTTTGTCTACGGGTATCAGAAATGGCAACTGAAAGCTGTTTAAACAATAAAGGGACTTATTATTTCCACCTAACAAGAAGTCCAGAGGCAGGTGCCCAAGAGCCGGTTAATTCAGTGGTTCCACCATATTGTCACCATGAACCACTTTTTTTCCTGTCCTTCAGTTCTGTCATCCTCAGCCTGATCTCCTTGTTCTCATAATTGTAACACACCTGCCGCACCACGTTAATCACATACAGCAGTTTCTCAACCTTGTCACTATTGGCATTTGGAGCTGGATAATTCATTGTTAGGGGGAGCTATGCTGTGTGCATTGTAGGATGTTTGGAAACGTCTCTGGCTTTGATGCGACAGATGCCCTTAGCACCTTCCCCACAGTTGTGACAAGCAAAAATGTCTCCAGACATTGCCAAATGTTCTGTGGAGGGCAAAATCACCCCCAGTTAACAACCCCTGACTTACGGACGCAACAATCAGCAGGAGCAGAAGAGAGACTGTTTTTCTTTCCTCCAAATGCTTCAGTTTAAGACCAAGGAGGACTTTGCCCAGAAGCTCTCAGTGGACTTTGCCTCTGTTGCTTGGCCAGAACTGTCACATGCCCATGCCTAAATCAACCACACACGAGGCAAATTTGAACCAGTACTGCCCCTAGACTCAGTTAAGTGAGACGCTACTCCAGCTCACGCCTCAGGGGCCCCATAAGTTGGAGTATATATATTTACAGTAAACTTTTTATTTCAAAACAATTTAAACTTACAGAGAAGTTGCAAAGATGGTAGAGAAAGTTCCTGTATATCCTTCACCCAGTTCTCCCTAGTATTAGTATCTTATATAGCTATGGTACGTTTGTCAAAATTAAGAGGTTAATATTGGTATACTACTATTAACTGAATTCCACACTTTATTTGGGCTTCATCAGTTTTTCCCACTAATGTCCTTTTCCTGTTCCAGGATCCCACCCAGGACACCACATTACATTTAGTCATCAAGACTCCTTAGCTCTCTCTGGTCTGTAACAGTTTCTCAGTCTTTCCCTGTTTTTGATAAGCTTGACCATTTTGAAGAGTACTGTTCAGGTGTTCTGTAGAATATCCCTCAATTTGGGTTTGTCTGATGTTTTTTCTCATGACTAGTTATGGGGTTATGGGCCTTTGGAGGAAGACCACATAGGTAAAATGTTCTTCTCATCACATCATGTCGGAAATCTATCAACTTGACTTATCGCTGTTATCATTGTTATTAAGCTTGATCACTTAGTTAAGGTAATGTTTGCCGGGTGTCTCCCCTATAAAGTTTCTATTTTTCCCTTCCCATAATCCCTTCTTTGGAAGCAAGCCACTAAGTTCAGCCCAAACTCAAAGGGAGAGGGATTACTTTCCATCTTATGGAGGGGAGGAATATTTACATGTATTATTTGGAATTCTTCAGTAAGGAAGATTTATCTCTTTTCACCCATTTATTTACTAAATCATATAGTTGCTTCAGTATGGATTCAGATATTTTATTATTTGGGTTATAACACTACATTATTTTGTTGTGTTGTTGTTCACATTGTTCCAGCTCAGGCCATTGGGGTCTCTTTCAGGTTGACTCCTGTGGCCTTTAGACATATTCCCATTCTTCTGTTTTTTGAGCACTTCCTTTCTTCCTTACTGGTAGCATGAGTCAGGATAATCTTGTATTTTCCCTGCCTCGTCTTAGAATTAGCCATTTCTCCAAAGATCCTGGGTTCCTTTTATTGGAGAATGATATTTGGAAACCAAGATTTGAGTGTGAGTGTGCTCATGGCAATTGGGGTGCTATTGCTTCTATTACTAATATATGTGTAGAAACATATCTATAATTATTTCTATATCTATCTGTGTATATATATTAACCCAGTTAATTCTGTAATCTCTGACTCTAACCTATTACCATAGAGTTCATTCTATCTTTCCTTCCTTGATTATTTGTACCTTCTTTCTCTAACAATGAGAAACTGGCTCCCATTATTTACTATCTATTCACTTATTTGCTCAACCTCAGCACAAATGTAAAGCAGTTTCAGAATTGTTAATCTATACTCCTCTAAGAAACAAATTTACAAACCAGAGTATAATTTTCATATACAGTTCTTTTTGTCTTTAGTCTTACAATTTCCAGTGGAGTGCATTTTTTAATCTGAATGTTTATACAGAAAGAGATTCCACAAAAAATCTTGCCCAAGATCCCACACTCTAGTAGTGGCCCTGTTCTATCCCACTAACCCCATTACCATTGTAATGTCCGTATCTTTCTCCTTGCTCATAAATAAAGCACACAGGGGCCGGCCCGGTGGCACAGTGGTTAAGTGCACATGTTTCACTTCTCAGCAGCCCGGGGTTTGCCACTTCGTATCCCGGGTGCGGACATGGCACCACTTGGCAAAAGCCATACTGTGGTAGGCGTCCCACATATAAAGTAGAGGAAGATGGGCATGGATGTTAGCTCAGGGCCAGTCTTCCTCAGCAAAAAGAGGAGGATTGACAGTAGTTAGCTCAGGGCTAATCGTCCTCAAAAACAAAACAAAACAAAACAAAACAAGCACACAGGCGTATAAATACATGTATATGTGTATTTGTTCTACAGAAGACATTTGGTCTAGGGGTAGACTTTGAGAAATAGAATGTTTTAGAAGTACCCCAAGTAACTTTAAAGTATAATCAAGGGTAAGGATCACCACTCCAAGCCAATCATAGTAATTCTAATCAGTGCTGCCACTACTACACAGAGCCCCAGAAAAATATTTTTTGTATCTGACTTCTATCTATATAAGAAAATAAGCAAAATAAAAGAAATAAGTAGATGATGAAGCAAAGTGGAAGTGAAGCTGAAAGTTCATCATGTAGAGAAAAGCTGAAGAGCATGCCAACTAAAGTTACAATGAGCTGATACTATGAAGTAGATACAGAATGGGGAGATAGTATGGGCCAATTGGGAACAGAGAAAACACACAGACAGAAGTGGGCCTCAATTCTGGACAGTTTTCTAATTAAAATTCTAGTGTCAATGCACGTTTCTTTTTACAGTGAAGCGTAAATTTGTGGAAGTAACTTTAGCAACCGAAAGAGTCTAATTAAAATACACATATGTGAAATAAGAATAAATAAAAAGAAGGAAGGGAATTTGCCAATGTTCCAAAGATAAAAGATGTAATGGAATAAGTTAGGAGAGCATAGCCAAATGGTGAGATCTGTTTTGAGTTTTGATTTGAAGAGAAAAGTATATTAAAGTCAGATTTCAATCATTTGGGAAGACCACTGAGACAGATGGACTTCCACAGGGTCTGGGGATCTGGCCTTTACTCCTGCAGACTCAGAAACCTGACCTGCCAGTTTACCAAGTCTAGATCATCTCTTACGTGCAGGCACACATAAATCAAGCACACAGAAACTAATATATTGAAAAACTAATATAAATTTACTGATTTATAAGGATAACAACAATTGCCAAATTGACCAGATACTTTTGTTCAATGCTCAGAGAACTATATTTCTACAGGAAAATCAGTGGAAAGCCAAATTATTATTGGAAGATTGCTTGGTAAGCGTATAATTAGATCAGTTAGAGTTAGTGCTATCAAGCTATAATACTCTGATGCATCTAATTCTATTCTAAGCACATGCCTGCTGTAGAGGCTAGATACTTAAGTCTGTGGACCAGAGCCACTGAAAAAGCTGAAAGCACTGTGGAACTCAGAATAATGCCTCCCCCTCAAAGATGTTCACATCCTCTTTACATGGCAAAGAGGAATTAAGGTTGCAGATGGAATGAAGGTTGCTAATCAGTTGAATTTAAAATAAAGAGAGTACCCTAGCTAATCCAGATGGGCCCAATGTAGTAATCACAAGGGTAGTTTAAATGTGGAAAAGGGAGGCAGAAGAGTCAGCGTCAGAGTGATGCTCTGTGAGAGTTAATTGGTTATTGCTGGCTTTGAAAATGAAAAGGAGCCATGAGCTAAGGAATGTGGGCAACCTCCAGAAGTTGGCAAAGGCCAAAAAAAACCCAGATTCTCCTCTAAGGCCTTTTGAGGGGCCAGCCCCATGGCCAAGTGGTTAAAATTCCGCATGCTCTGCTTTGGCGACCTTGGTTCACAGGTTCGGATCCCAGGCGAGGACCTACTCCACTCATCAGCCATGCTGTGGCAGCTTTCCACGTACAAAGTAGAGGAAGACTGGCACAGATGTTAGCTCAGGGCTAATTTTCCTCAAGCAAAAAAAAAAAAAAAAAAAGGAAGAGGATTGGCAATGGATGTTAGCTTAGGATGAATCCTTGTCGCCAAAAAAAATAAAATAAAGCCTTTAGAGCGGAACACAGTCCTGCGGACACCTTGATTTTAGCCCAGTGAGACCCACCAATTTAGGCCTTCTGATCTCTGGAACTGTAAGATAATGAGCTTGTGTTGTTTTAAGCCACTAGGTTTATGGCAATTTGTTATAGCAGCAATATGGAACTCATACAGACACCGTGACAAATTTGATCTTTCTGATCTCCTTTTATATAGTCCATAAATTTCCCTTCCTTAAATACCTTCTTTTTTTAAGTAAAATAATAGAATAACTTGGTGTCAACTTTTTGTTATAATCACAATCCAGACAGGATTCCCCAGCTGGATCACCTTGATTGAACTTATTTGGACATTTTATGTTCTGGGGAATCTTTCTGGAAATGGGCCATTTCTTGGTCCTGGGAGTCTTCCAACAATAAGAATACTGGGCTCCGGCTCTAAGATTTCTTACGGATACATTGTGTTCTCTCAAAGGCCATTCCAGACTAACTGAAACCAGAAAGTGAATTCCAGAATCCCGCAAACTGTTTGGGGATTCCAAACCCAGGAGTGTACAGGGCAGAACAAATGCCTCATGGCATAAGTAAACCAGCACATTGTAAATCAACGTATTGGATTATTGTTCCCTATGGAGGACAAATGCATTCAAGTGTCAAGGGCTAGTGTTAAGTGATAGTGTACATCTTTCTTTGTATCAAGATAGCACTATTTTCCTTATCTCTCAGAACAGACTTGTTTATAGTCCAGATTGTAGCATCTAAACTTTTTTTGGAGGGGGGGAAGATTAGCCCTGAGCTAACTGCTGCCAATCCTCCTGTTTTTGCTGAGGAAGACTGGCCCTGAGCTAACATTCATGTCCATCTTCCTCTACTTTATATGTGGGATGCCTGCCACAGCATGGCGAGCCAAGTCTGCACCTGGGATCCAAACCGGCAAATCCTGGGCCGCCAAAGTAGCACATGCACACTTAACCGCTGTGCCACCGGGCCAGCCCCTAAACTTGTTTTAAATAATAAAAGCAGAAAGCAAAAAAAAGTATAAGGTAAGAGTTACTGAGCTCTTACTGTGTACCAAGCAGTATTCTAATTTCATTTAAGGTTCATTTAAACCTCACCAGAACACTATAACTTAGGGAGTATGATTATTCTCCTTTTACAGATGAAGAAACTGAGGTTCAGAGTGGCTAAGGAGTTTGACCAACGTTACTGTTATAGACTGAACCTATGTACTTCCTCCAAATTCATATGTTGAAGCCCTAATCTCCATTGTGATGGAATGTGGAGGTGGGGCCTTTGGGAATTAATTAGTTTCAGATGAGGTCATGAAGGTGGGGCCCCCATACTGGGATAAGTGTCCTTATTCTCTCTCTCTTCCATGTGAGGACTCAGCTGGAAGGTGGCCATCTGCAAGCCAAGAAGATAGTTCTTATTAGGAGCAGCATCTGCTGGCACCTAGATGTTGGACTTCCCAGCCTCCAGAACTGTGAGAAATAAATGTCTATTGTTTAAGCCACCCAGGTTATGGTATTCTGTTACAGTAATCTGAGCTGATTAAGACAGTTATGTAAGTGAGCATAAGTGAGGCCATCTTGTTATGCTAAATGGCCCCAGCCCCTCCTCTATGTGACTACTGCTACTCTGCATACACTCTAAAAAAAATTCCCATGCTCTCCTGATTTATGGCCTCTGCTTATGTATGTACTCCCCGATAGATAAGTGAAAACTTTGTTCTATGAGTTTCTCTCCAGGAAGAGACGGACCACAAATGGGAAACACATCTACAAGGTATCCATCACGGGTGACAGAAGAATGGAACAATGTGATGCCTGGAGCCCGTCACTCCTGGAGACCAACATCCCTGGACTCCCTCCTTACTGCCCATTTTCCCGATATAACTGCCTCAAGATTCTGTAATTTTTGAAGAAGAGTTTGTGAGATATTAGTCATCCATCTTCCGATTAGCCAGTTAATCTAATTAAACTTCCTTTCTCGATCTCTAATTCGTTGTGATTACCTGGCTTACTTCTCGGCGAGCAGAGCAAGCTCATTCCTCGGTATCAGTTACACAACTGTAAGTGGTAGAGCTATTACTTGAACCCGATTAGTCTAGTTTAGAGACTGAGTTCTTAACTAGTATGTTTTACTGTAAGTTAGAGGTTTAGCCATCTTCAACAAGTACAGGTATCCACTGATTAAAATAAAGGGAGGCACAGTGAATGACTAGATAGAGGAGAAGACTTTTTTACAATAAAGACTATTGGCACCAAAGCAAATTACAATAACAATTTAATCAAAAGTGAGAAGATCTCCAATAATAGTGTTTGGGAGGAAAAACTTCAATTACAAACCTGGGATAATGTCTTTACAGTAGTTTAGTCATTATAGTTTTATTGAAACTACATAGTTGGGTGAAAAGTGCACTGGGAATCAGAACTGGATTCCAACTGCTCTTGCCACTAACTAGCTAAATAAGCTTGATAGAACCACTAAACTTTGCCCTCTAGTTTCTGAGAAATAGTATTCATGCAGCCGGAGAAAGCATTGTAAGAAAAAAGATCAATGCTTTCTTGTCACCGGAGAATCAACATTAGCATCAGGAATTTATTGAAAAATAGGTAAAGAAAAAATTAGAAGAGACAAGATTGACTGATTTCAGTAAATTTAAACTATGCGAGCAGTGAGGACTGAGAAATAATACGCCTAATATTATAAAGAAAAGTTCAAAAAACTATCATCAAAAAGAAGCAAATCTACATGGCTTATCATCTTTTGCATCCAGGTAAGCTGGGATATCTAGGCATTTTAACAGCTTTTTAAAATTACTCTGTTCCACCAGAGGTATCCTTAACCAAAGTTCATTCTGGTTCAAATCAATTCAATTCAACCTACATTAATAGGGTACCCTCAGAGATGATTTACCCTGAAACTAATGAAGCCTAAGCTCAGGCCCCTGACTTGCATGGCCACTGGAATCACTGGGAGCTGCTGGGTATTTGGAGTTCTGGGTGGGAAGCAGAAACCAGGTTGCAGACAGGAAGCATTTCTATGAAGCATTTCTGGTAAATTGCCTAAAAGAGCTCACAGAAAAAAGGGACCTAAATCTTCAAGGATCTAATAATTTTTTTGTGATTTCTTTTTGCATTCTAAATAATTCTCAATCCAATTTTGTGTCCATAATGTTACAGTCTTTTTCTTTAAGTACCCCTCCCACCTCAATTATATGGTTCAGGTTCAAATACCCTATCTGCTGTGCCTAACACATGTTGTGCCCTGAACTAATGGAGTTACAAAGATGAAGGGACTCACAGTTTTGTGGGAAGAAGAGTGCAGAATTAGGTATGAAACACAATGCCAGTCTCGTGGTAGAAACAAAGTGTAATAGGAGCACAAACAACAAAACATTTAATGACACTAATTTGTTATCTTCTGGATGGTGTCAGGCTGATAAAAAACCTCTGAGATGAAGAAATTCTGAACCTCTGTTAAGTAGCCTGTGGCCTCGTGTTTCTTAAGCTACTGTCTTTCAAACTTTTTTGACTGTGATCTGCAGAGTAGAGACAGTAGTATTTGTCAAGTATGCTACGTGCTTCCTACATTTCTCAGCCTCCCTCGCAGTTAAGTTAGAGGCATGTGCCTGTTCTGGTCAGTGGGTCCTGAGAGGAAGTGACTGTGTTCTTTCTGGTCCAAGTCTCTTAACACTGAGTAAGAGCCAACAAGAGTCCTCTGCACTCTCTCTAAAAAGATTTTAAGCCTGGAGGCAAAGAACGAAGACGGAGTAGTTGAAACATGGAAACATACTAGATCCTTGAAGATCTGGAGGACAGGCACCAAGGAGAGCAGTCTAATTCACATCAGACTTTATGGGACTTTTTGGGAGTGATATGTGACATAGAATACTTTTACGTTAAGATACCGAGATTCATTTCACATCTTGACCTAGTATATGTATGCATATACAACTAAATAAAATTTTTAAATAATACCCTTGCTATTCCTGACATACCTGATATTTTATTTCATTTAGGAAAATGCTTATCATACTCAGTTTCACCACACTCTAATTGGTCTCCACCCACAGTGTGAAAAATACGGTCTTAAGCTACTTCAGAACACTGATCTCCTATGAACAACTTTCAACTGAGTCCAATTACTTAGAAAAATAATTAGAAGTTTTACAATAAATGCAATGTCACAATGATAACAGAAAGAGGAAATACAGATTATTTCACGTCGTAAAATTAAACTATTGCATTTTGGCTGTATGTTCCTATTTAGTACATTTACGCGAACATATACGTGTGTGTATGTATACACACACATATACATGTAATAAAGAAAATGTTTCTAGCTGTTTTGCAAAACTGATGGTTCTCTGGCATTAAAAGAAAACCCTGCTGCTCTAAAAGTTTATGCTTCACTCCAAAAGAATCCCATTCAGAACGTATTCCGTTGGTGCCGGTAGGTTTTGGTAGGTCCTTGAGGCCAAAATAATCTTTATTTTTCTTTCCAATTGCAGGAGAAAGAACTGAAGTCAGAAAACCTTGTACTTTAATTCAATGCCATAGTACTGCTGTGGAGGCCTGAAAGATGGAATAACAAAACCACGAATAAAGCTGCTTCTCCCATTTCATCCCCACTCCACGAGACAGCCCTGCCCACAGGGGCCCGAAACGGGCGGCCTCTAGGCGGCCATCTGCGCGTAGCTCTCGCGAGAGCCTCCCGACCGCGGCGAGTTTTCGGGAGCACCAGTTTTCGTCTCCTAGCTCAGTGCGCCCACAAGCTGTCTCCGCCCCTCCGGCTTCCTTTCCTACCGCGGGAGGCGGGGAGGGCGCGGGGAGGGCGGAACTTTTCTCCGTAGGAACGGGTTTACGCAGTAGAGTGTTGCCGGCCGGCGTCAAGGAGAATACGGTGCCATCCTCTTCCTCTTACCGTCGCCGCGGCGGAGCGGAGCCGAGCAGATCAGATCGAGGAGCGCGGTTACCGGGCGGGCTGGGTCTATGGTCGCTCCGCGGGCCACTCCGCCGGCTGGTGCTTTTTTATCAGGGCAGGCTGTGTTCCATGGCAGGGAACTTTTGGCAGAGCTCCCATTAGTAAGTGTGATCTTCCGTCTTCTCGCCCGGGGCTGGCTCTTTGCGGGGCGGTGAGGACGGGGCCTGCGACTCCCCTTGGCCTGGATCCCGGCCCCTGTCCGAGCGCCGCGGGGTCTCTCGGGAGGCGGCGGCGGCCGGAAGCGGGATGCGCTTTTCTCTGGCAGTTTCCCTCTCAGCCCCCCTGGCCGAGTTTATGGGGGAAGGATCCGTGAGCGGGAAGGGTCAGGGCAGAGGGCTCCGTCTGCGAGGAAGGAAGGTTCGGGAGTTTAACTTCGGATTAGCTAGGCCTGGAGGGGGGTGGAGGGATGGGATGGGCACAGGTATGGGAAGGGTGCCACAGCTCCGGACTGTGAGGCTGGCTCTTCGGGACAGTTGTGGTTCTCTTTTGCCTGGGGTCTCGTCTGGATCGGCATCGTAGTCCTTTGTCATTCACCCTGTATGTTGAGTGGATTTGATGTTATTCCGAGGAGAGGAGGGAGTCAGGCTTGTTTCTGCTCACTGACCGCTGTTTGCCACTACCTTATGCCCAGATGGGGTTTTATGTTGGTAAGGTATAGGGCAGGTGCTCTCCGAGTGTATCCATTTTGTTAGTCTCTGCCTTATGTTTTATCTTAAAAGAGTATTTTCCGGTGACTTTGCCGATTTCTTGAACGTTTTTCATGAATAAGCTTTTTTGTCAGTGACCATGGAAGAGCTAGAGTGATATTAAAAACATTTTCCCCTAAATATATTTGTTTAAGCAAGCACTAGTTGAACTTTGCCTAGGCTTTCCACTGGACAGGTGAAAGATGAACAATCCGATGAAGATGATACTTTAGTGTAAATAATTTTCAGTGAGAGCATTAGTAGCTAACTTAAATTTTGGTTCTGTGAAGATGAATTTCTGTTCATCTTTTTTGTAGCCCGTTGCACGAAAAAAAAAAACCCAGTGGGCTTGGAAACCTATTTTTAGAAAAGCAGGTTTGCCTTTTACTATAAAGTGATTCTGTGGAGAGGAAATGCTATGGAAGCTTTCTGGTGATATTTTTGTTTTACACTGTGTTCACTCTGAAATATTTGCTCAGGCAAGATTAAAATACACTTTAGGTAGTGGATAAGAGATATGCTGATAAACTTTGAAAGAAGCTGAGAGAATTAACAGGTAGCTAGCTGTTCACTGTCAGAAGTTATAGCTGTTTTCAACTTTGTAAAAGAAAAATCCTGCCCGCCTTTTGATAAGCGTTCTCATTATGCTTTCATTTACTACAGGCTTAATGAAAAGGCTTATCAAAAGGGAGGCAGGATCCACTTTATAAAAACAATGGTTTTTTCACTTTTCTAGTATAAAGTTATTATAATACTAAATGTTTTTTTTGAAACTCGCCTTGCCACCCAATTCAAATAGTCCTGGAGGTAGGGACCACTTTGCCCCACTCAGATCCCTTGAGGATCATGGAATCCATGCTCTGTCAAAGGTAACAAGTATGAAAGACAAGACAATCAATTCTGGAAAAGCAAAACAAAAAGATTATGAAAGATATTGTTTTAAGTGATTTTGGTGAAAGGAGAAAATTGACATGAAACATGCTGTATTTCATGGCTTTAAGTTGCACATTTTAACATTTCTGAAGTCAGCGTGGCAATTTTTTTCTTAGTAGCACATGAAATGAATCCTACAATCAGTGTGATCTTATACTTGAAATGCAGTATTTGTGTCTTCTTGGTTTATGCTCCATACTACATGAAATTTATCTTTTTAAAAGCATAAAATGACTGTAGAGATGAAATTAATAATAATTCTGGAACAGAGTGAATCACAATATTTTCCAGATAAAGTTGAAGTAGAACACAACTCATTCTTTGACCATGATGGAGTAAAACTAGAAGGGCGTTGGTTGAGTGAATTAATGAACAGGTAACAAAAATAAAAACTACGAAACCAATTCTGGATGCTTTATTGTATCAAAGAGGTAACTGAAAATACAGTTATATAATATCTAGGAAATAACATAACGAGGTCAGTATATATCCATATCTATGGAATTGTAGCCAAAGCCAAATTTATAAGAAAATTAACATCTTAAATAAATGAGAAAGAATAAAAATAAATCAAATATTCTACTTGAATATTAAAAAGGAAACAGTGAAATAACCCTAAGAAAAACAGAAAGAGCGACAATAAAATAACACTGATATTAATGTATTAAAAGGAAAAAAATAGAAGTTATAAAGAGCTGATTCTTTGGAGGGGAAAAGCAGACAGTAGATGAAACTACTGCTAGTTGAATCAAGGTAAAAAAGAGTGATACAAAAATACAAAATTTGGAATGAGAAAAGTAAATAAACCCAGATGTACCTTTGGGTTATTTCCATGGTAATAAATTTGAAAGCCAGAACAAATTAAGAAAGTTACCATAGAGCTACTCCTTAAAAAATGCTCTAAGCCTATGTTATTTCATGGGTAAATTTTTTCCCACTTTCCAAGCGAATCTACTATTTACATTGTTACAGTTCACACAGAGGGAAAGAAAGCTTTCCAGTTCGCTTTACGAAGCCATGATAAAGCTGATAAAATCTAGCGCAGGTAGCACTAAAAACAGTCTTGCTTTTGAATATTGATGCAAACATCATAAAGTATTACCAAATGGAGTCCAGCATTATATTAAAAGTATAAAAAATGATGGTAGTTTTATTGCAGAAGTATAGTCAATATTGGGAAATCTATTAATAAACAATGAAGACACCAAAAAGACATCTAATAAAATTCAACATCTGTTGACTAAAGCTCTTACTAAAACAGAAATAGGATACTTCCTTGACATAATAAAAACAAATCAAAGCATCAACAAGAAGTATTTGCTGGTGAAACATTAGGAAAATTAGGGTGCCTCTTTAACATTGTTCTGACTATGCTGCTCAGTGCAATTGATAGGAGAATGAGACATAAAAAGAATGACAAAATTATCAATATGTGGAGATTAAATTAACTAGAAAATTCAGTTAATTGAAAAATTAGTAGAGGTAATAAAGGTTTAAAAAGGTGACCAGTTACAAAATGTAGAAATAGAAAGCTTTCTTTTAAATGATTGATAGAAAAATATAATTTACAATTGCAATAGGAAATAATACTCAAGAATAAACTTAAGAAATGTATGGAAACTAATGGAAGAAAATTTTAAATTCTGTAGTGGAAGATAGACTTTAATAAATGAAGTTTGAATTCTGGTATTGTAAAGGTAGTATTTCTTCCTATATTGATCTTTAAATTTTTTTTTTCTTTTTTGTTTGAGAAAGATTGTCCCTGAGCTAACATCTGTGCCAGTCTTCCTCTATTTTGTATGTGAGTCTCTGCCACAACATGGTTTGACTAGTGGTGTAGCTCCCCGCCCGAGATATGAACCTGCAAACCTGGGCTGCTGAAGTCGAGTTTGCTGGTCTTAACCACTACACCATGGGGCTGGCCCCTGATCTTTAAATTTAATGCAATCCCAACAAAATTTTGAATGGATTTCTTGTTTTGGGACTTGACGTAATGATTCTAAAGTTTAGGTCTTAGAATAATAATTGTAACAGAAGAGCCAGAAATTTTCTGAAGAATAGTAGCAAGTGGGTATTTTCCATACCAGATTTTAATTACTTAATTTTATATGTTTTAAAATGTCATGGCATAGGAATAAGAAAAAAAGTTAAATTATAAAGAAGATCCAAATATAATGATAGAATTATCCATCAGGAAATACTTGGGCAACATTTGGATAACCATTTGACAAAAAATTTAGCTGGATCCCTGCTTTACATCCTGTACCAAAATAAGTTCCAGATGGATCAAATTGAAAAAACAAAGCTTGAAGCGTAGGTATTAGAAAACAAGGGGATGGTTTTTTTTTTATCATTTTGTGTCAGGGAAGGCCTTCCCATGTGTGACAAGCATAAAATCAAAGTAAAATATGCGTAGATTTGAGTAAATAAGTGATTCAGATTTCTGTATTACAAATTAAATATTGAGAGATCATGCTAAACTTGGGAAATGTTTGCAGTATATTTGACAGAGAAATGATTTATAATCCATAGATACAAATTTTAGATCAGAAGAATCTCTTAATCATTAAAAGATGACCATCCCATTAGAAAAATGGTCATATTAGAATTATAGTGTACTAAAGAAGAACTGTATTTGGTCAATGAAGGCATGGAAAAATGTTTAACCTCAGAATTAAAAACACAATAGAAACACACACAGATACTACTTTGCCTTTAAGTTGTAAAGTATATAAAAGATTGGCAGTAACCCATAAAGTTAAATATTTTAAGATAGATTCATGTACTGTTAATAGGAATGGAAAGTGGTTTGACTTTTATGGAAGACAAACTGACAGTGTATATCAAAGTTATCAGCAAAACTGATCCATCAGTTCCACTTCTAGGAAATTATTCCAAATATGTTATTACTCAAATATACAAGAATGAATGCAAAAATATTCATTAAAGCATTACTTGTAATGGTGAAAAAATGATAACCTACATGCCTCTCAGTAGGGTTTAACAAATAAATAATGATCCATTCATAATGCTGTGCAGCAATTTAAAAAGATGCTGAATAAAAAGTTTGTTGACATAAAAAGACTTCCAGTACATACTGAGTGACAAAAGCATGGCGCAGAATAGTTTTTTGGGGTCATGTCAATTTCATATCTCTGGTTAAAAATAGACGAGACTAGGTAGGAGGAGGAGGCAGTGTTAGAAATTCTGAAACAGCTTTTAACATGATTGGAATTTATGAAGTAGGGAAATTAAATGCTCCAGTTATGAACAACTGGGAAAAGATATGCTTCATCAAATCTAAGGTACCATCAATTTGTGCCAAATAATTTCACTGTTATTTTATATATAACCAAGAAAGAGTAAACATACTGTCAACTAAATTGCTAAGGCAGGCCTCCCCCCACCCCGCCCCCATGGCAGAGTGCTTAAGTTCCCTTATTCTGCTTCGGTGGCCCAGAGTTTTGCTGGTTCGGATCCTGGGCACAGACATAGCACTGCTCGTCAGGCCATGCAAAGGTGGTGTCCCACATAGCACAACCAGAGGCACTCACAACTAGAATATACAACTATGTACTGGGGGACTTTGGAGAGAAGAAGGAAAAAAAGGATTGGCAACAATTGTTAAATTTTTTTAAAAAATTATTTTATTGAGGTCACATCGATCTAGGCTGTTCTGATAAGGTAATCTTTTCTTTGGGATCTGCTAAGAATTTTGTGACGCAAGGAAAGGAATAAAAATAGTAATACTAAAACCCCGAGGGTATATCAAAGCAAGCACAGAAAAACAATTACAGAAATAAGAAAGGCATTAAACCCATGATATTGATGCTTTAGAGTAGATTTAAGTGAAACTGTAGAAGTAAGTTCTGTAATTTTTGTTTTATATGTTTATAAATTAAGGTTTTGAAGTGTTGAAAGGGATCATTCAAATATATAAATGGAGTTAGTTTAAATTGTTTAAAACGATATGGTTAATAAATTTGTAGTCAATGTTTAAAGGCCCCAAGAAAAATTGGTTTTCAGTTTTGGGTATTAGATTCATGAGCTTCATAAATTGAACATTAAACAAATAAAAAAATTATTTTATTGAGGTCACATTGATTTATAACATTGTAAATTTCAGGTGTACATTATTATGTTTCAGCCTTTATATAGACTGCATCATGTTCACTACCAAAAGTCTAGTTTCCATCCATCACCATACACATGTGCCCCTTTCCCTGGCTGCCCCCCACCCCGCTGTTCCCCAGCCCCCTTTCCCTCTGGTAACCACCAATCAGTTCTCTGTAAGATGCATCATGATATTAGAGTCTTAGAATCAATGAAATATAGTATACACTAGTAAGTGAGAAAGGGAGAGACTGAGAAGGAAGAGAAAAGATTACAGCAGAATCTTTTTCAGCGCATATTTACATTTGTTAGTGAGATCAGTCTCTGTCAGAGTTTCATGAAATGTGAAAAATACTGTCTTTCAGGGTTACTTCTTGTAATTTTTACTTTTGAGGATGTTAATCTGTTCAATCTTAGGATGTTTTCTGTTACTTTGTTAGTTGATTTTCTATAGCATGTCTTAAAATCTTTGCTTCTTCTAGTTTGCAATGGATTTTGGATAAACAAGATCTGTTAAAGGAACGCCAAAAGGACTTAAAGTTTCTCTCAGAAGAAGAATATTGGAAATTACAAATATTTTTTACAAATGGTAAACCTTTTTTTTAATTGAAATGTTATGGTTGCTTACCTCTGAATTAAAAATTTTTTGTACTGATTTGTGATGAACTCTTTTAGTCCCTACTTAATATTTTCACTTAAACATGTATTCTTTTTACAACTTATATCATTTATCTTTCTGTTTTAGTGATCTAAATAAAATATTTGGTGAATCTTATGTCAGAGACACTCAAGGCAACTTTAAAGCGTTAATTATCTCCTCAAGCCTTTGTAATGCATTATTAAACCCAGTTTAAGATCGGTTAAAGCAAAGGCTTTGAGGAAAAATGATTCTTTGGGTTGACATCCTGCATTGGTCAGTCCTGTCTTACAGGTTTGCTTTGGAGGAAAGGGGATTTAGAGTCAGCAGATCCTTGCTGTCCCACATGGAGCTTTGTCACATGATCTTTCTAACCCTCGGTTCACTCTTCTGCAGTCCTGCTTCTCTCTTGCTTTGAGGATTCCTATGGATTTTTAAAATAAACTTTATAAAGCAATAATTATAACAAGTTTGATAGGTGTCTGATATTTTCTTTTTATTCTTACTCATTCTAAAGATAGTATGAAAAGCATTGAAAATACTTATAAGATACAGGGGAAATACCTATCATTCAGCCTCCTTAATGCAAGAATAATTTTTGCTATAGGGCAATTTCTCTTTGTTGTTGTTTATGTGAACCTATATATTTTTTAACAAATTTGCAAATTCTCTTACTGGACCACTGTGATCCAAGTAGAGCTTTACAGCATGTGTAAGTTTTTCTCTTTGTTAGAAATGAATATAGTCATGATTTAACCACATGGAAGTTATTGTTGAGTGTTAATATTATAATGATACCAGAAGATATATTTAAAAACTTTATTATTTTCCTTTTAGTTATCCAAGCATTAGGTGAACATCTTAAATTAAGACAACAAGTTATTGCCACTGCTACAGTCTATTTCAAGAGATTCTATGCCAGGTAGGGCTGTTTTATTTTGGGACTATGTTATACCTGTTTGAAATTCTTACCTGATGTTGATGAATTTTAGTATAAATGAATCATGTGTTTGCCATAGTTATCATGTTTTGTTCCATGTGTTTCTATATGAATGACATTTACCTTTGTTTTATCATATTTTAGATATTCTCTGAAAAGTATAGATCCTGTATTAATGGCTCCTACATGTGTGTTTTTGGCATCCAAAGTGGAGGTATGAAATAATTTTCTGTTCTTCATCAAAGTATAGTCAATGCACATTGGTTAATCTGCCCCAGTTTTGACATTACCTGTGTAAAAATAATAACAGATGATGATTTGTGCAAAATATTGAAATTTATACAAAATCAAATATATGCATATCTTTATTTTATATATTCATTTAGCAAACACTTATCTAGCACATATTGAGTACCAAGAGCTATTCTTAGTCCTTTTACAAGAAGAACTGACTTAATCCTCATAACAAACTATGGGATATACAGTAGGAACATTCTTTTTTTTTTTTGCTGGGAAAGATTTACCCTGAGCTAACATCTGTTGCTAATCTTCCTCTCTCTTTTTTTTTCCCTCCCCAAAGCCCCAGTACATAGTTGTGTATTCTAGTTGTAAGTCCTTCTAGTTCTTATATGTGAACCGCAGCCACAGCATGGCTACTGACAAACAAGTGGTATGATTCCATGCCTGGGAACCGAACCTTGGCCACCAAAGCAGAGCACGCCAAACTAAGCGCTAGGCTATCAGGGCTGGCTCAGTATTCACATTTTATAAAGGAGGAAACTAAGGCACAGAGAAATTAAGACACTTGCCTAAGATCATAGAGCTGGTAAGTGGCAGAGCCAGTATTTGAACCCCAGGTCTAACTTCTAATCCCATGTTCTCAACTGCTTTGCTCTGCTGCTTCTAAGACGTTTATTGTTTGGTACTAAGTAGTCTTCTATAAGTACCATGGCTTGTCTACTATAACCTGAGAATGTCGCTCTTCTCCTCCATATGGTTTCTATGTCCTGTTGTCGTCCCTCCCTGCCTCCTGATGATTGGCTTTCCTACCAAGCCGTAGGGAAAGCAAGGGGGAAGGCAGGGATTAGGGCTGGCTATGGCTACATAGGTTCTGAAAAGAACTATTTTGGGTAGTGAGGGAAGAAAAATTAGGTGAGGGAGAGAGAAGAGAGATGGGAACTTGCAGCTGAGACCAAATCTCTCCTAAGCTTATTTACCTTTTCAGTATTTTTGAGAGAGCTCAGTTAAAATTCAGACAATTATAGCAGATGCTGGCTGGTTTCCATAACTAATCAATGTAATCTTTAGTGTTATGAAACCTTTATGTTATGTTTCAATTTTTGGATGATGTCTTTAGAATAGTAATTATATTCTTGAATATTGAACGTATTCTTAACCTAGTAAGTTTACATTCCATTTGTTACATGTTTTGATACAGTTTTGTTTTAGCCGTTGTTTAGGATTATCCACGACATCTTTCCCAACTATTACCTAAAACGAGAGTTGACTGTAGTAGAATAATATTAAGAAAAGCTTTCTAGAGGTTTAAGGTTTTCTAATTTTAAGTGGTAGTTTAAGGAGGCAGATCCAGCTCTGTCGTTGTTTTTAAGTTCTTTAATGGAAGAGAAAGTGTTTATAAAGGGCCTATATATTGGAGTGGGTTTTCCCAAATATTATCATGTAATTTTATGTATCTTAAGCACAACCAGTATGGGAAACCAAAACAAAATCTTTGTAGTCTTCTACTCTTGATATTAACTTGGGCTTTTAATTTGTCTTGTTTGTTAAATGTCTTTTGTTATATGATTTACTGAGTAGAACCCTGTTTTGTAATTTACTGAGTGAAAGTTTTCACTTTAAGAATTTTGGATAGGGGCCGACCTGGTCTCGCATCGGTTAAGTTCGCATGTTCTGCTTTGGTGACCCAGGGTTCACTGGTTCGGATCCCTGGTGTGGACATGGCACCACTCAGCAAGCCATGTTGTGGTAGGCGTCCCACATATAAAGTAGAGGAAGATGGGCACGGATGTTAGCTCAGGGCCAGTCTTCCTCAGCAAAAAGAGGAGGATTAGCAGCAGATGTTAGCTCAGGGCTAATCTTTCTCAAAAAAAAAGAATTTTGGATAAAGAATTATTCCTGGGAAAAAAGTGTATTCTTTCATATTTAGTTATAGCATTATTTATTTTTATCTCTAACTATGACCAACTCTTTCTGTGTTTGTCCAGTTGTGTGGGAATTGTATAGAAATGGCATGTAAGATGTCTCAGGCGTTTAATTTTTAGTTTCAGTTATTATGGTTTGAGGTTTAAATATAAATATATATACACATATACTTGCCCCCCACAAACAGGATAGGGATGTAGGTTGAAGGTATTTGAATATACTAGATTTACTTTAGTTTCTTTTGTTGGATAAGGAACCAGTTCTTGATTTTTCTGTTTTAAAATGGCATGAAGGTTTTAGGAATTGTATGAGGTTAATCAAATTAAATGAGACAGTACATGCACATCACCTGATAAATTTTAGTTGTCTTTATAATGATGGTATATTAAGTTCGAAGAGGAAATGGGAACAGACATTGGAAGTCTTATA
This sequence comes from Equus asinus, assembly GCF_041296235.1. Classification (NCBI taxonomy): domain Eukaryota; kingdom Metazoa; phylum Chordata; class Mammalia; order Perissodactyla; family Equidae; genus Equus; species Equus asinus. Next base: position 36,577,403 of record NC_091813.1, on the reverse strand, counting down.
CTGTATCATTTTGTCTCTCTGTTCTGAAAAGAATACTAATTTAAATGGTCTTTTGAGTTCTTTTGGTGATATTAAAGTTTATCTTCTTCAATGATTCAATTGTTTTATTACTAAATGGCATGGCGTACCTGTTTGTCAGTCCAGATTCAACTGAATAGGAAGCATACTTAATATTTATTCTTGCAAGTAAGTATAGAATCTAAAAATCTTCTTGGAAACTAATTTGAGTACAGAAAACTGGCACTGTTCCTTTAGGGCTTGGTTTCTAATTTGGTATCTTTTGATATTAAATTATAAAATTATTTAGACATTTGTCTTAAATTGTAGTAATTTTAGGGACAGGTAATGTATTTAGAGATTTCAGTACTTCATACCTCAAGTAGGTGGAGATGGACAGACTATAAACATGGGGGGAACATAGGAAATACTCTGTTTTGAATAGACCTCAGATCCCCTTAGGTTCGTTGGGGTAATACGTACCTGATCGCATCTACTTTTCTTTCTCTAGGAATTTGGAGTAGTCTCAAATACAAGATTGATTTCTGCTGCTACTTCTGTATGTAAGTGCAAAAAAGTATATCCTGCTTTAAGGTTGTACTTCTAAAGAAAGCTCCATAGGACATAGATGTTTTTCAGTTTTTGAGACCTCTGAGAGATTAGCTGGGTTTATTAAATCTCCTGAGGACACCTTTATGGCTAGTGTATTATGGCGAAAAATAAAGTTAAAATAAAAAATTTTTTTAAACCACTGAAAGTATTATCTCTAAGGCATGGTTTTTAATGTTGAAAATGGATAGTAACTGTTGATCCAAAAACAACTCAGAGACTCTTAATTTTATAATAAGGGTAAAGAAAAAAATTCATTTCCGTATTTTATTAGAATTTATTGCTTCCCAATGGCTAGACATTGTGTCATTCTTGAGGGTGGAGTAAGCTGTTTCTTTAGCAACTGTAATGTATGTCTGATGGGAATTATGTATTTTCCCTCAATACTGAAAAACACGGTGTAGAAAAAAATGCTGACTAGTTAGTAGAGCTGATTCTTAGCCCCAGTTCTGTCTTTAAGCAGCACTTTCATAACCTTGAGCAAGTTGCTTTACCTTTTGGCCTTAGTTCTTTATCTGAAAAATGGAGTTTAGCTGCCTGTGAGTCATGACATTAAAGGAAATAACATTGTAAAGTAACAGTTATAAAATACTGTACACAGGTATTAACATTATGCTGTGCTCCATCTTCATAGGTTAAGCAAAAAGCCATCAGCTAACAGAAGATAATTCAGATTAATTTTTTTACTTCTGTGATTTTACACAGAAGAGACGTTTTAAGTCTGTAAGCATGACTGATTTTCATATTTTGGGATCATTTCCCTTTCTGAGAAGAGTGTAATAATCTAATTCAATCTTTTCCATGTCATATCTTACTCTTTTAAGGATAGAAGAGTAGTAATCAGTTTTGCCATGGACTTTAATATACCAAATGTATCACATTAGTAAAGTATTGAATTGCCCTCTGAAAAATCGAATTCTTAAAAAATTGAAAAAAGACTGGAAGGAAATCTACCAGAACTTTAGCAGTGCTCATCTCTGAGTAGTAGGTTGTAGGTGCCCTGTTTTCTTCTTACATTAGTCTGTTTTCCAAATTTTTTAGAAGGTGTGTATTTTTAAATGTAAAATAGGGGGCCGGCTCTGTGGCCAAGTGGTTAAGTTCTCATGCTTTGCTTTGGAGGCCCAGGGTTTCACCAGTTCGGATCCTGGTCGCAGACAGGGCACCGCTCATCAGGCCGTGTTGAGGTGGCATCCCACATCCCACAACTAGAAGGACCCACAACTAAAAAAATATACAACTATATATTGGGGGGATTTGGAGAGAAAAAAGCAGAAAAAAAAAGTATTGGCAACAGTTGTTAGCTCAGCTACCAATCTTTAAAAAAAAAATGTAAAATAACCTATTACTAAGGTTTGTTTATTTATATCTTTCATGCAGAGGTTTAAAGTTATTTCATAAATTGTATAGTGTATTATATAGGCCCAGACAGCTTAGGTTTCAGATTTCAGCTCCAGTGCTTCCTATGTTGAGCAAAATATAACCTCTATGACTCAGTTTCCTCATCTGCAAGATGAGGCTATTAATAATATATGTCATAAGGCAGTTGTGAGGATCACATGAGTTAAAATTGATAAAGCTCTTACAACAGTGTTTGCTCAGTGTGTTAGTTTGCTAGGGCTGCTGTGACAAAATGCCAGAGACTGGGTCGTTTAAACAACAGAAATTAATTTTCTCAGTTTTGGAAGCTGGAAGTCCAAGATCAAGGTGTCAGCAAATTAGTTTCTCCTGAATCCTCTCTCCCTGGCTTGCAGATGGTTGCCTTCATGCTGTATCCTCACATGGCCCCTTCCCTGTACGTGGATACCCCTAGTGTCTCTTCCCCTTATAAGGACACCTGTCCTATAGAATTAGGGCCCTACCCTTATGACCTCGTTTAATCTTAATTACTTCTTTAAAGGCCCTGGTTCTAAATACAGTAACATTGTGGGTTAGGGCTTTAGCATATGAATTAGCCGGGGGGGGGGGTGTTGGGGGACACACACACGTTTCAGTCCATAATATTCTAAATTTTAGTGGCAGCTATCATCATCATCAACAACAGCATCATTATCACTGGAGAACACCATACTGGGTGCAGTGGTGGGTACAAAGATAAACACAGGAATTTAAAGACAAGAAAATAAGACATGCATATGCAAATATGAACACAAAAGAAAATAAGTTGTATCAGAGAGTTACAGAGAATGCAGTGAATATTTTGAGTGGGAAAAGATTATTTGTCAGGTGAGTCTAGAAAGGCTTAAATAGAATTTGGTGAAGAAAGATAGAATTTGAACCTGGGGAAGTGCAGAGGAAAGACAGTCTAGGAACATTGAATAGTTTGGTTAAAAATAGGGAAAGCGAAGGATTTACACTCAGTGAATGGTGGGTAAGGAAACAGTGGGAAGAAGCCCTCCCTGGCTGAAGCTGGATAATAGAGGGCCTTCAGTGAGGAATCTGCCATTCGTTCTGTTGACAGTGGTGGTACCTTTGAAAGCTTTATTTTTCAGCATGAGCACGATGCCAGAATTGTGCATTAGGAAGGTGAATCTGGCAGAATTATGGAAGATGAATTGGAGGAGAGTGAGTTGAAGTAGACAGAGAAATTCTGACATTTTTCACGTGTTACAACATGGATGAACCTTGAGGATGTTACGGTAAATGAAATAAGCCAGTCATGAAAAGATAAATACTATATGAGCCACTTATATGAGGTACCTAGTGTAATCAAATTAATAGAGATAGAAAGCAGAATGGTGGCTGCTAGGGGCTAGAGGGAGGGGGAAATGGGGTGTTACTGTTTAATTGGTATAGAGTTTCAGTTTTGCCAGATGAGAAGAGTTCTGGAGATGGACTGTGGTGATGGTTGCACAACAGTGTGAATGTACTTCAGACTACTGAACTGTATACTTAAAAATGGTTAAAGATGGCAAATTTTATGTAATGTGTATTTTTACCACGATTTAAAAACAACCAAAAAAAACACCCTCGGAAATGGTTTTATGTAAACTACAAACTGTAGTGAGTGCTGTCACCACAGGGTGCTGTGAGAAATCAAAGCTGAGTTCTTTTGAAGTTCTTGACTTAATCCAGGTGAGCACTAATGAAGGCTTAAAGTAATGTTTTGGCAGCCTGCAAGGAGAACAAATAAGCTATATTTGAATGATAGGATCAACAGGACCTTTGAAAAGAAAGGATTTAAGAAGAGTCACAAATGATTTTTGAAGTTTCATGCCTGGGCATTGAGGGGGTGAAGGTAGTACCAGAAGAGGAGAATAAGTGGGTTCTGAGAAGAATTAAATTTAATCTTTGTTTCTAATACCATTCTCTAGTCAAAGGAACTAGAGTTTCTTGGAGAAATGGCTGATGCTAGGACTGAGGCAGGAAATATACAAGGTGGACCTGGAGCCAATAAGGAAGTGCCAATAAGGAAGGAAGTGCTCACGTGGTGATGGGGATATGTCAGACGGACACGGGAGCCAACTGAAAGAGCTCTCAATGGCCAAAGTTGGAAGAGTTTTAGCAACGAAGTTAAAAAAGTATTGGATTATAACCCAAAGGATAAAATAAATATCCATGAGTCCATACTGATATAAATAAATGATGGAATAAATAAGTGAGAGAGAAGACACAAATCTCCATGCAGAAGAATTTAAAATAATTTATGTAGCTAACTTCACCCTTAAGTAGGGGAAGCATAAGTTGCCCTTAGGTGTAAGCTGTGCATAGTGACTTCCTTTTAATGTGTACATTATGAAAGGGGGGCGGGAATAACTTTACAGTGCAGAAACCTGATGAACACTACCTCAGCCAGGTAATTGAGGTCAATATCAACAGTGATAAGTCATGTTAATAGTATGTGTCTTTTGCTCATCATCGCTGATCATCAGGGAAATGCAAATCAAAACTACACTAAGATATCACCTTACACCCATTAGAATGACAAAAATATCTAAAACTAATAGTAGCAAATGTTGGAGAGGTTGTGGAGAAAAAGGAACCCTCATACACTGCTGGTGGGAATGCAAACTGCTGCAGCCACTATGGAAAACAGTATGGAGATTCCTCAAAAAATTAAAAATAGAACTACCATACGATCCTGCCATCCCACTACTGGGTATTTATCCAAAGAGCTTGAAGTCAGCAATCCCAAAAGTCCTATGCACCCCAATGTTCATTGCAGCATTATTTACAATAGCCAAGACATGGAAGCAACCTAAGTGCCCATCAACAGACGAATGGATAAAGAAGATGTGGTACATATATACAATGGAATACTACTCAGCTGCAAAACAGAACAAAATCATTCCATTTGCAATAACATGGATGGACCTTGAGGGAATTATGTTAAGTGAAATAAGCCAGCTAGAGAAGGATAATCTGTGTATGACTCCACTCATAGGAGGAATTTAAAAACATGGACTAAGAACAGTTTAGTGGATACCAGGGGAAAGGTGGGGTGGGGGGTGGGCACAAAGGGTGAAGTGGTGCACCTACAACACGAATGACAAACATTAATGTACAACTGAAATTTCACAAGATTGTAACCTATCATTAACTCAATAAAAAAAATAGTATGTATCTTTGATGTGATATAATGAAGTCATGCTTTACCTCTGTGGTCTTTCTTCCAAAAACCCAAAACCCCAGTCTCATCATTAGATAAATATCAGACAAATTCCAGTAGAAGGTTAACCTATAAAATACTTGACCCAGTACTGCTAAAAATGATCAAAGTCATTAAAAACAAGGAATGTCCGGAAAACTGTCACAGCTAAGTGGAATCTAAGGAGATATGACAAGTAAATGTAATGTGGTATCCTGGAAGAGCCTGAAACAGAAAGAGGACATTAGATTAAAAGCTAAGGAGATCTAAATAAACTATAGACTTTAGTTAATAATAATGTATCTGTATTGGTTCATTAAGTATAGCAAATGCACCATACTCACATAAGATGTTAATAACAGGGGAAACTGGGTAAGTGGGTATCTTAGTCTGCTTGAGTTCCTATAACAAAATACCGTAGACTGGGTATCTTAAGCAACAGACATTTATTTCTCACAGTTCTGGAGGTTGGGAAGTCCAAGATGAAAGTGCCTGCTTTGATCGGCCATGATTTGTTTCCCGGCTTGCAGACAGCCACCTCCTCACATTGAGTTCTCCCATGGCAGAGAGAGAGAGAGAGAGATCTCTGGTTTCTCTTCCTCTTATGTGGACACTAATCCCATCATGGGGGCTCCACCTTCATGACCTCATATAAACCTAATTAACTCCCAAAGACCCCACTTCCAAACACCATCACATGGGGTTCAACTGACAAATTTTGGAGGACACAACATTCAATCCATAACAAGGAGTATATGGGAACTCTGTGTTATCTTCTCAGTTTTTTGTAAATTTAAAACTGTTCTAAAAAATAAAGTCTACTTAAAAAAGGCAGAGGAATATAACTTGGTAGGGGCTTTGTTTTTGTTTTTAAGGGACATTTGAGCATATTAGTAAGTGATGGAACAGATTTATTGGAGGAGGAATGGTTAATGGTGCGAAAAAGAAAAAGACAGGAACTATCAATTGAATAGATGAAAGCAAATGCCCAGTGGTAGGGGTAGCAATAGAGAAGGATGCATTTTCCTCCAAGTCAGAAGAAAATAATTAGAAGATAGAAAATCAAAATACAGAGTGATTTTATCATGGAGTAGGAAGGAAGTTGACAGCATCAGGTAAATCTAATTTCAGTAGGTTAGGTGGCAAGGTCCAGGGGTTAGGGGTGTAGGTTTGTTTTATGTACAGATAACTGTTCCTTGTTGATTGGTTACCATTAAATCAGTAGCTGTTTTACTTGTACACTTTACATCTTGTGTACATCAAAAAGATTTGTAAAACTCAGAAATCTTAATAGGTAACATTTTCAAATTCACTAAAGGAGAGAGGAAAGGAAAGATTAAGCAGAAATTTCCTAATATCAAGTTTAAATGGTTTACGTTTCAAATCTTGGCAGATGTTACCTATCTAAATTAGCTGTTAGGATACTCAATTTACAAAAGAAAACTTCTTGAAAATACAGTACATAGAATAAATGAAATTCTTTTTAATCTTGGTGAGGTCACTTGGGCTTTGTACAATTGGAAGGGATTGCAGAACTGATCCTCTAGAACCTGTCAGTAGCCATTTGCTTGAATGAAATGTTGAATCATATGACCTGAATACAGTTTTCTCAAATAGTGCTTAAATGTATACAATCATACTATTTTTAGGAGATGGAGGATTGATATTTAAGTTTCTTCATTTGTACTTTTTTAGTGACTAAGAAGAGTAGTAACTGTATGTATGTGTTTGTGTGTGGGATGAAAAAAGTTGTAGAGACCTGTGCATGTATATTCATGGTTTTATTAAAACATCTTTTGATAAAGAAATAGCTATTTTTTTGTTGTTGCTGAGGAAGATTCACCCTGAGCTAAGGTCTCTACCAGTCTTCCTCTATTTTGTAGGTGGCTCGCCACCACAGCATGGCTGACTAATGGTGTAGGTCTGTGCTTGGGCTCCAAACCCACTAACCCAGGCTGCCAAAGCGGAGCACAGTGAACTTAGCCACTACGCCAGGGGCTGGCCCCCAAAATTACATATTTATTGAAAAAGTTTAGAAAGCACAGATTAGTAAAAATCCTTAAATCTCGGAGATAACCACTGTTAACATTTTTTGGTTGTATTAGCCTTCCGATATTTATATATATGTTTGTGAACACATATCCAACCTGTATGCCTTCTGAGTTAAATTACTGAAGAATGGAACAATGCCATTTTAGAGCTAGAAAAATTTTAGAGATGATAAAAGCCAGTGATTTTTCTCCAATCTTCTTATTTATTTTTTAAGTAGCAGAATCCTTTCTTAATATGTTAAATCTATAATTGAAGCTAATTGTAATATAGATGGGAGCCTGGGGCTTCCTGCCACTCATTCTTTCCCCTCGCCTGAAAACGAAAAAAGCTGGGTCCCTAAGCATCTCCCAAGTTTGTACTAAAAATGATTTAGCCCTACCTCTAATATTCCATACTGTGTTAAAGAAATTTTGGGTTAATTTACTTCCCGTTTTCTCAGTTTAAGGTGTTTTTTGTTTTCTGCAGTAAAAACTAGATTTTCATATGCCTTTCCAAAGGAATTTCCTTATAGGATGAACCATGTAAGTATATTGTATAAAATAAAACTGCTTGTCAAAGCCGTCTGTGAACTAGCTCCATTTTATGTTAGAATAGACTGAATACTCTCCTAGAAATGGCACTTTCAAATAGTACAAGAATATAGACTTTAGTTCTAAATTAAAGCGAACTTGCTTCTACCATTTAAAAAAATACTTCATAGCAGTGGTTATCACCACTGTGTGACCGTTAAATCACCTTGGGAACTTTTTAGTAATACTGATGTCAGGGCCTCTCCAGACCAGCTAAATCAGAATTTTCAGCCTTGAGGCTCAGGCATTGGTGGTTCCTAAAAGCTGCCGGATAATGCTAATGTGCAGCTGGGATTGAGAACTACTATAATGGAATAGTGTGAAAACCATGTTTGAAATTTAAATTGTAATTTTTTATTTAATTTTCAGTATTCTTTCCTTTTACTGATTTACTGATAACAAAAATAACATTTTAAATGGAGATAATTGCTTTTTTGCATTAGTTGAGTGGAAAATATGCTGGAAAATCTGAAGTTTATACAGGATATTTTAAATAAAATAATAAGAATGCTTATATGAGGCTGGCTTTTCCTTCTAAGGATTAAAATGCTTTATAATTGCATGTGTTGTGTAATACTAAAAAGTAATTTTTTATTGCATATGTTCATTCTAATATAAGCTACTATGTTTATTTTCTTGATTTTAAAAGCATTTTAGTAAAAATTTTTGATAATGTCTATATATGTTGGACTACATAGATTCATTTAATTTGGTTTCGTGTTGACATTTATAATCTTTTTTTAACAGATATTAGAATGTGAATTCTATCTTTTAGAACTAATGGTAAGTATATTTCTTCTTTGTGATTAATAGAGTACAACTTATTTTCAAATTTAGTGAAGTTAGGAATTAAAGAAATTATTTGTAGGGAGGTGCATCTTAGAGCCGTCCAGTGATACATGATGGTGAAGTCCTATTACCTAGTCGCATCATCACTTGTATCCTCCCAGAACCTGTAAAATAGTTTGTATGTCCTACGTAGGATGGGAACATTTTTCTGTTCTATAGTATCTATAATAAAAGGATTACAAGCAAACCAGTCAGGCCATTAAACCACTGTAAATTATTTGCACAATTTGTGTATGTGTGTGGTGTTATTTAAAGATAGATTATGTCTTTGGCAGAATTCTGCTCCTCCATTGGGAAATACGGATTTGTAGGCTAATAAGAGGTTTCAGTGTGTTGCAGATGTGACACTTTGAGTCTCTAAGGGAATGGATGCTGACTGACTGCCAACCGATTTATCAAGGTATATTCCAGAGAGAGCACTGCCTTCACTATTATAGTAGAGTTAGGGCTGCCATACTGCTTGCTTAAGAGAATAAGAGGGAAGCAAGCATGAGTTAGAGAAATACATTTTGAAATACACAATTATAAATCAGTTGGGTAATGATAAGGTTTTTGTGTTGTAATAAATCTGTTTTTATACATACACATTTTTTAAACTGTTTCTAGGATTGTTGCTTGATAGTGTATCATCCTTATAGACCTTTGCTCCAGTATGTGCAGGACATGGGCCAAGAAGACATGTTGCTTCCCCTTGCATGGTAATTAGAACAGAAGTTATTCATAGTGTAACATGTTATTAGCTAGGAAGGTTGACAACTAAATATGAAGTTTAGTATTTTTAAAGTAATAAAACTAGTGCCCCAAGATATTTTATGTTGAGCAAAATATCTGCTTGTTGAATTTTAATAACTATATTGGTATAAATGCTAAAATGATAAGGATCTTTAAATTATCTATTTGATGACTATTTCCATTAAAATTTGATTCTTATTAAAAATAGGCTGTTTACATAAAAATTAAGATGTTATCTTTAAACTCATCAGAATACTTTTTGGTGATATTCAACATACATATTAATAGTCATTGTATAATTTCCTATCTGATTTTCTAGTTTTTGAAAAGTTAGAAAAATGTTTGTTTTATAATTTATTGAGGTTTTAAAACAACATATATTTAGCTGTAATTTTATTCGTTAAAATATGCTTATTCATTGTCACGTTCATGTATCCATCTTTTTCCCTTGATGTTTTCTCCTTTATGTCTGTGCTTCAGTAATATAAAAAAGAAATGTGTACAAAGATGGGAAATCTGGCCCTCTCTGGGGGGAAGTGTACAACCCTATGAGATAGTTCTGCTTTCAGTAATAATATGATTTACATTTCTATAGGAGGATAGTGAATGATACCTACAGAACGGATCTTTGCCTACTGTATCCTCCTTTCATGATAGCTTTAGGTATGTAAGTGTGGTGTACCTTTATTAGTTAATTTGTTATGAACCTATTTAGGTCATCCTAAAAGAAATTTCACCCTATTGTACTTTATGTTTTTATGTTTCATGAAGTAATAGACTAATCCTTGCATGTGAACTTTCAATAATATGAACTGCAACTGTCACAAATCAGGATTATTGTCCCCCCAACCCCCTTTTTTGGTAAGTTTTTTTTTTTAAATTGTTTAAAATAATTTTAACCAATGTCTGAATAGAACATTTTTGTTCGTTTAGGGGGAAAAGTTCAGAAGTAAGCCTGCTAATGTTAGTTGTAACTTAACTGGGCCTGTCTTTCATTTCCTGAGCCCAGTTAGGTCCCCAGAGGTTGGATAAAGGAGCCTCTGTGGTCCTTAATGTCTTGTGGAACAAGTTAGCTACCATTCTGCTATCTGTGGAATGCAGTACTGTAATGGCTTAGAACACAGTCTTTGCAGTCAGTCCTGGGTTTAACCTTTGCTTCCTTTACAATTGTGGGAAAATTATTTAACCTTCTGAGTTTGTTTCCTTAATTGTGAAATTCGGGGGGTACTAATAACTCCATACAGAGTTGTTACAAGAATTAAACATCTTGTAGAGCACCAAATAATGCCTGTCGTATGTTAGGCACTTGTTAGTTTGTTCCCTTTCTTTCTTCTATTGATTTCTATGACTGTGTCCTCTTAATTTTTCCACAAATTCTTTTACCAGTCCACAGTTATTTTCATTGGTTTCTCTTTTTTTTTCAGTTATTGCTTCAATGTTAATGTTTCTCAGCCTTCTTACATCAGGGTGGTAAATAGGTTATACCTGTACTTTTGTAGTACTGGAGGCTCCCTAAAAGCACTGTATTTGGAAGGATTCTGAAGTGGCATCTGGGTTCAGTGAGAAAGAATGTTGGGCTCTGCATAGGTAGGAAGGAGGTAATAGCAGGCCGTGTGCCACATCTTTGCTGTCCCTGCTATCTTTGTTCTTCCTGGGTAGTCTCACTGAGGCCTGTGGCTTCTGCTATCTCTTCGGTACTGAAGCATTTAAATTTCTTTCTTTAACCAACATCTTGCTCCAGAGCAGTTCTTTATACCCATCTGCCTTTTAGATAGCTCCACTTGGCATCTCTCTGGCTCCTTAGACTCATGAGCCGGACTGAACTCATCACTTTGCCCCAAAATATGCTCCTTTTAATGTCTTTGCTAGCTTGGTGAATAGCATTAATTAATTACCTTTTTTGGAAACCCAGCAGTTAGGCTCTTTATCTCCCTCAATACCTACATCTAGTTGGTAACCAATACCTATTGTCCCTTCCTCTCAGTTGTCCCTTTAGTAGTCTCATAGCCATCTTCTCATTTCCATCCAGGTTACTGTAGCAGTCTTCTTTCTGGCTAATTGGCCTCCAGCATCCCTCTTTTCAGAGAGCCAGTCTTTCCTCCACACTTGAGCTAGGCTGGTGGTTCTCAACCAGGGATAATTTTGCTCCCCGGGAGATGTTTGGCAATGTCTTGTCACAACTGGAGTGGGGTGCCACTGGCACCTAGTGGGTAGAAGCCAGGGGTACTGCTAAGCATCCTACAGTGTACCAGGCAGTCTCTAAGAATTATCCAGCCCACAATGTCAGTAGTACCAAGGTTGAGAAACCCTGAGCTAGAAAGAACTTTTTAAAAAGCAGAATTTGTCCCCCAAATAAAGTCTTTCAGTGTTCCTCCCAATTTCTGGATAAAATCCACAGCTGCTCTTTACCATTTAAATACACACCATTCTCTGCTCCCACTCTCACCTTTTTTAAGACTTGGCTCAGATATCACCTCTTTAGTGACACCCTCCTCACCCCCAAACTCCCTACATCACCTCGATCTGGGTTTAGGATGTCTCCTTTGTTTCCAGTTTACTTTATGTATGCCCCTGTCATGGCATCTTCCACTGTGTTTTAATTAAGCTGTTATAATTTCAGTTCTTTGGCCTCTCAATCCCTCCTGGACCTACACCCTACTCTATAGCTTTGTTTGACCAGGGGCAACCAGTGTGTCAGTTCACATTTGAGTTGCTGTTTGCCTAGAATGTCATCCTTAGCAAAGTCATATGGGTAACCAGATCAGGGAATATAATTTAACAAGCTGGCATGAGATCAGGGGAGCCAGGCTGCTCAGTAGGAATTATATTAGGCAAAATTATAACATAGATTGTTGTCTTTGGGCTCTTTTATTATCTTTGTTAGTTTATAATGTATATAATTATAGTATATACAGTGCATTACTTTTTTTACGAAACTGTTTCATTACAACACTGAACTCTGTACTAGGCTGCCCAATTCTCACCTAACTTGATCATGTGCTAATAACTTTAAAAAGCAGAGGTATCACTGCTTTTTTTTTTTTTTTTAATATATACTATGGTACAACCATTTTTTTTTTTTTTTTTAAGATTTTTTTTTATTATTTCCTTTTTCTCCCCAAAGCCCCCCGGTACATAGTTGTATATTCTTCGTTGTGGGTTCTTCTAGTTGTGGCATGTGGGACGCTGCCTCAGCGTGGTCTGATGAGCAGTGCCATGTCCGCGCCCAGGATTCGAACCAACGAAACACTGGGCTGCCTGCAGCGGAGCGCGCGAACTTAACCACTCGGCCACGGGGCCAGCCCCGAGGTATCACTGCTTTTAACTGAAATATGAAAACATAGTATTGAAATTTATCCGTGTATTGATTGGCTGTTGTTGTTTTTGTGTGTTTTTTTGGGTTTTGGGGGGTTTTTTGGTCACACTGACTTCTGGGTACATTTTGATCTCTACTGTGTACTGCTGTTCAGGGTCATTTCTCTGCTCTAATTTCCTCATTAGATTTTTTCCTCTCTAACACACCCTGACTCTCAAGGCAACTGCACCATGACTAGCACACAGTGAGGAGCAGGAGATGTCAAGAACCTATTAATAAGTCCAGTAATTTTTTCTGTCTATATCAGATTAAATTGATGGGATGGTCAATGGAACTATGATATGCATCCATATAATTTTTTAAAAGATATTGGAAAATACCATGAAAATTTTAATTGATGATCGTATCTTTATTTCTGAGTTTGTACATTCTATGTTTTCAGTTAAACATGGGCCTTTGTCTCATTTTCTTTCCAGCTTGCCTACATGTAGCCTGTGTTGTACAGCAGAAAGATGCCAGACAGTGGTTTGCTGAGCTTTCTGTGGATATGGAGAAGGTATTCTTTAAAATTCTGTTAGTTGAATGTTAGTTGAACATTTTAAAGTTAATGTCATATTTACTTATCATGAGCCTAAAATCTTACTATGTCCATCAGGCTTAGAAGATTTTTGTTAAAAAAAAAAATTGAGGAACATGTTTGGTGAGAAGAGTTGATGTTGACTATTTAGGTTATTTTCTCTTTTGGGGTTAGGCTTAAACAGAATGGTAAATTTTTGGCTTGATTGGTTGTAAAGCAGCCCCTACTTCCCAGGATTATTTTAAAAGCTCCCTAGTGACTACTGAAATACTACTGTAAACTTCTGTAACACAGCCTATCCTGGCAAAGTGGTTTTTGCCCTTTTTTCTACCTTTTCTGCTGAAATGTTGATAGCATTAGAATCAGTCCAAGGTTAAGTCTACTCAGATGAGGAAGAAAGGGCTAATTTGGAAACTGGATATGACAGATTTGTAGCTGCCAGTGTTTGAGCACCTTAACTCGTGTAGAGAAGTTAACAGAGAATCAAAACAATGTCTTTTGTGTACTACCTCTCATTAAATTGTTTGAAACAATTGCTATCAGAGGAATTGGCTTTATAGTGGCATACTCCTTTGTAATTTAGATCTCTGTTCCTAGTACCTCCCTATTTTAGTAGTTTTGGTTACAATATAGGCGAACAGAAGGAAACCAACTGTAGAGATGGATAAGGACAGACAGGCTATACACATTAAAGGTTGGGAGGCTTGGAGGAAAAGCCAACATAGCAGGATGGTAAAAATACTGCTCTCACGTTCATCAGGATTGTCTAATCTAACCTGAAGGAGAGAGACTGTCTTTTCACTGTTTGCTGAGGGATGCCTAGTACATGATGTGTGTTCTTTATATTCTATATGTTGTTTGACATTGCCACTGAGAACTTTTCAAATATTTTCTTCTAGATTTTGGAAATAATCAGGGTTATTTTAAAACTATATGAGCAGTGGAAGAATTTTGATGAGAGAAAAGAGATGGCAACTATTCTTAGTAAGATGCCGAAACCAAAACCTCCTCCAAACAGGTACTTTGTAGACTTTAATTGATTGATTTCATTTAATTATATATTTCATACCCGTTACCATATTTTTCTGTAGATTATGTTTCTTAAAGTTTCTTCTAAAACTTCATGACATGTTAATTTTTTTTAATTTGTAACTTGAAAGATTGAGAATATCTCATTTAAAAAAATACATTAATCTGGTCACCTATTTAGTAACTCTTTCTAATGCAACAGCAGGTCCATTACAGGTATCCCTCAACATATGGCTATATCCTGTACATAAACTTAAACAACAGAACTAGACGAGTTCATCTGAAATTCAGGGATAAAGAGTTCTGGAGTAGTGCCATGTCAGTTTATCTTTTTTCATTACGGCTATTATCCTGTTTTATAAATTTCAGTAGCAGTTTTTAAAAACTTAGAAGATGATTGATCTGATATTATAAAAATAAATAAAGAATTTTGACTTTTGAGTGACCTGAAGATCCATGGCATACAGTAACCTAATTTTGCTAAATAGGAATCATTTGTGCTAAACAGGTGTTTTTTGTTGTTATGTTTTTTGTTTTTCTTTTTTTAATAAGATCTATTTAGTTCAGTGGTTCTCGGTTCTCACTGTACATCAGATCTTTTGGGGTAAGGAGAAAAAGTCAGAAGGGAAATAAATGCTACCCATCTTAATCATTTATCAAGAAAAATAATTGTTATATAGTATTAAGATAGATTTGTAGATCTGATAAGTTAATGTTACCGTTTGGAAAAAATTAATACTTATTCAAGGAGCTGTTTAAGGCAGTCATTCAAACAGCTGCCTTTGGATGCATTTTTTGCAGAAATTCCCTGAGTGATTCTTCACTAGTGGCAGGGCCTGAAGCTGCAAGATGATGATGGACAAGATAAGGCAATAATCCTGTTGCCACAGTTACTGGTATTTTCAGTTTTAGTTATTTTAAATATTCAGCATTTTCCAGAAAATTACCATATTTCTTTCTGGCTTATAAAGGTTTGCTGTATTTACATATGATTTTATTATGCATTTGAACAGTAATTTTTTTTTTGGAAGAACACTTCTTGACTTTCATAATTAGAAGCAATAAGGTTTTATATGTAAGATTTAATTTCATAGGAAATTTGCTCAGAAGAAGCTCTAATCTCTATGTTGAGTGATACCTGTAATGACAATGAAATCCCATACCCCAATTTAAATTTTTTGAGTGTATATGAACACTAACTTCCAGAATGCTTGTCATGTGTGAGGGCATTAAGTTACACGAGAATAAAAACATAAAAACAAATGTTAGTCTTCTGGATTTTAATTTTTCCACATCTGTGCCTTAGAATCAGGAATGTCTTTGTTTTATACAGTTGTACCACAGAATAACTAACTTTAAAGATTAGTAGGCTTATCAGGGTGTGAAAATGAGTCTTTTAATTAGTGTAAAATCTCTTTCTTCCCCACTTGAACAGTGAAGGAGAGCAGGGTCCAAATGGAAGTCAGAACTCTAGCTACAGCCAATCTTAAAACATTCCGAAGAATTCCATAGTGGACCAGTTGGAAATAAACCATTGGACAGATTTCAGTAATGCCTTCAATGGAACACAAATGAAAGTGAATAGCTTGTTTCTGTCAAGCATATTGGGAAGTGATTTTATTTTTGCAAAAGAAGTTTTTCTTTACCTAATTTGATTCTAATACATAATTGATTAAATTCTGTTTATAAAAGTTTGGAAAGGTTCTAAAGGGACCTATGGACAGACGTACATAAACATTTGAAAATTAATAGCTTTTGATTAGTATGATTTTTCTTAATTTGGAACATAAATTGTAGCTTTTTATTAAGCCAGGAAACATAAAGCATAATTTGTTTAAAATTCTCTTTGGTCAATCAAGGACCAAAAAAGGGCATAAAAAATCAAATATATGAGGGTTTTTTTTTTTCCCTCCTTAAGTTAAACTTTAAAGCTGTATTTAAGGAATCAAATCTTACAAAATCCTGGAAGATTTTGGTAATGATGTTGATAATTTCAGGGAAATTAATCAAGTACCTGTTGATTTAAAAATGTATTTTATTCAATAGCTTTGGTATCTTGCCATGGAAGATACTAGCCCAGCCTAGCAGAAAAGTGCAATATGTATAGCATACTTTGACATTTTAAAAATTATATTAATTCCATAACATTTTGATGTGCTGGGCAAACTTTTAAGAAAAAATCTTACATGAAGTTATTTGCATTTAGTTCACAGTTAATCAGACATTTTGAAAGCAAATTGGATAAAACACCATAATATGGTTGAAATCTGGTAACATTTTAATGTTTTTACTCTACTGTGAAAAGTTTTTTATATGACATACACACCCTAGTTTATTTTTGTGTCTTAGTGTGCATTTACAAATTTACTACAGGTATCCTGAGCCAGGAACACAATCAGGTTTCAGGCCAGTTTGATACTGGCTATTCTTAATTCTCATATGAGTGTAGGACTTAAGACTAAATGTTATGTCAGTGGGACTGTGCTGTCTGTGGAACTTAATAATCATTTTCTTCAGACTCGAAGGAGAGTGATAAATAAAATTTGGAGTCATAGGATATTGATGTACAATTTAAGGATTAAGACTTTTTATAAATCAATTGTGAACAATGGATTATTAAATTAAATGTTGACTTCCTAGTATAAAATTGCAAGAATAAAAGTAAGTTCTCCAGCTCTATTGACTAGTGTCTTGAATTTATCTTTTTGAATCTGCCTTATCTTGTTTTCTGAGAGTCCTCCTTCCTTTAGATAAGTATTAAAGCCTCCTACAGTTTGTCACATGGGTAATTTCACATGGTTTATGAACAGACTTTAGAGTTCTGTTCCCTGTGGAGAGTATCAGATAAGCTGGAAAGGGTGATTATAAAGTCAGCACCAATGACAAATATAGGTGGGCAGGAGAAGAAGTGAGAAAAAAGCTCTCCTCAGGTCTGAAGGAATTAAGGTCGGGCTTGCTTCGGAAGGGCAGAGTGATTATGTATCAGTCATTAACTTAACGCTCATTTTTCCTTTAAGCTTATTTTTTTTAAATTCTATTTTAAAAATTAATCCATATACCTTGTAGTTTTGTTTTCAACCTCTTATTGTAAAAAATGTAAAGCAGCATATACAAGGATAGATAATAAAGGGTAAAGAACCCCATGTACTGTCACTCAGCTTCAGCATTCATGGCCAATTTCATTTAAACTCCCATCTACTTTCCCCAACATGCATATTATTTTGAAGGAAATTCAAGGTACATCATTTCATCCATAATTATTTCAGTATGTATTCCTAAAAGATAATTGCTTTTTAAAAAAAAACTGTAAAAATATTATTTACATAAAAAGAATTAAAATAATTTCATAATATCAAATATTCAGCATTCAAATTTTATGTCATAAATAGCATAAAAAATTGTTAAATAATTGTAGTCAGCATCTAAATAAGGACCACACATTGTAATTCATTGATAAATCCTTTAATCATGGATTCCTCCTTTATTTCATTTTTAAATTCCTCTTTTGGGTTTGCTTGTCCAGTAAGAGTTTCTCATATGGATTTTGCTGACTGTTTACTTGAGATGCCATTTAACCTGTTCCTTTCTCCTCTGTATTTTCTATAAATGGTCATTCAATCTAAAGGGTTTGTCAGGTTCATGTTCAATTTTTTTTTATAGACTACTATAAACAGTGTCTTCCATCAGGAGGCATATAATGGCTGATTGTCTCTTTCTGTGATTTAGCAGCCATTGACGATATGTATTATTTTTAAAAATCAAATATTACCATAGGCATACTGTCCAGTGATAGCCACTAGCCACATGTAGCTATTGAACACTCCAAATGTGGCTAGTCTGAATTTAGATATGCTATAAATGTACAAATACACGTTGGATTTCAGATACTTCTTACAAAACAAAAGAATGTAAAATATCTAATTCGTTTATAATTACATTTTTTAAATGATTTTTTAGATACATAAGAATTAAAAAACTGTTAAAGTTAATTTCACCTCTTTTGCCTTTTTAAATGTAAGAAAATTAAAAACTGTATAATGGCATGCATTATAATTCCATTGGACAGTGCTGTTGTAAGGCATAAGGAAAATGTGAGACCCGTGTTCTGTTCTCCCTACCTCTCATTTCTGCTCCTTAGAGCAACTTTTAGTCATTTCTCTGCTTTGTGTTACTTCCACATTTCCAAGTAACAAGCTTATAATTCTAGCTTTTATGGAGCACTTACTATGTGACATGTAAGTTCTAGGCTCTCCATATTATGAAGGCATTTAATTCTCAGAACAATCATTTTAGAGATGAGGAAACCCAAGAACAGAAAGTTAAGTAACTTACGCAATCATAGGTCAAGTAATTAGCAAGAGCTTCGATTCGATTCTAATTCTTAAAACCTTGGCAGCTGGGCTCATTCTCTTAAACATTTCACCAATCTACCTCCTCTGCTTACCCTCCAGTTTGTTTTTTCTTTACTGTTTCTTTTGAACTTTTTTCAATTGTAAATATTATCTATCAACCTCCTACTATGATAGTTTTGTGGTTAAGATTTGGTACTCTCACCGCTGAAGCCTGAGTTCCCAGTCAGGGAACCACACTACTCATCTGTCATTTGCCATACTCTGTGTTGCTGTGACATGAAAGCTATGTTGCCAGTATTTCAAATACCAGCAGGGTCACCCATGGTGGACAGGTTTGCACAGAGCTTCCAGACTAAGACAGACAAGGAAGAAGAACCTGGCCACCCACTTCTGAAAAAACTGCCCATGAAAACCCATGAAAGCAATGGAGCATTTGTCTGATCTAGCATTTGCCAGAAGATGATGGGATGGTGAAAAAAAGACCAGGCAGGGTTCCGCTCTCTTTGTTGTACACAGGGTGGCTAGGAGTCAGAATCCACTCAGTGACACTAACAAACTTCCTACTATGGAAGATGGAGATTTCACTTTCTCACAAATCTACCCCTATTCTCCCATGACCTCCCAACCTGGTTGGACTACTACTCTTATCATCCTCATGACTGTATAACTTTTGTTGAATTCATATTCAATATATATTAAGTATGCATAGATAGTGTTGTGTTCTGTAGAATACTATGGTTACATTTCCTTTCTGAATATTTTTGTCTTTCAGAACGTAGTAATTACCTTGGTTGTAATTTGCTCAATTTACTTTGAGTTTTTATTAATCTATCAGCAGAATCATTTGTATTTATTCATTTATTCCACAAATCACTCACAGGGAGACATTATTCCTTGAGTCCATCATCTTTTTGTTTAGGCATCAGGATATGGAGGATATACTTCTTTTTCTTTGCTTATTTATGCCTTTGTTTTAATGGAGTATATCCTCTAGTAGCTTCTTGTGAAAAGGTGTATTGGAGGTTCCTTTTTCTTTTAAGTAGCACCTTGTTCTTGTTTGAGTGCAATGTGTTTTCATCATTCTAAGGATATTAATTTAGGTTTTTTGGTTGTTTTAAAGTTTTCTTTGCTTCCTGCATTAACACTATCTCCTTGATGTTCCTTTTTTCTGTTTGGTTTGGTCATAGTCTTTCAAGTTAGAATCTTGCTTTAATTGCTTCAGGATCCTTCATATTTCAGAGGCACAGAGAAAGTTAATTGGAAGGTCTCTGTGCTTGGGTAGGACTCTTCAGTGGTGGACTTCATTAGGGGAAGTAAGCAACAAAACTTCATTAGGCATCCCTCCTACCCCCAATCCTATTCTGAAGCTTTTTCTTTGGGATAGGTCAGTTTTTCTAGAGAGAAATCTTCCAGCTTTCTGTCTAAGGTGGTGTGAACTGGGCTGTCAGAGTTCTTGGAGACAAGTGAGGTCAGGGGGCGGGTATCTTGTTCAGAGTTTCACTTTATCTTTCTGTTTTAAGTAAGAGATCTCACTGCCATTCCTGCCCCCAGATAGTTTAGCTGGAAGTTTCACTTGCCTTCTTTACCCATTAATGTTAAATGAGTGCAAATAGCAACCCAAAATATCAACTGCCTATAGGCAAGTAATTATATGGTACTGATTCACACAGTAATAAAAACAGCATAATATAAATGTTTGACATGCATTATTGGATTTAATCTTCAAAACCGTACTATGAGGCAGAACTATTATTATCCCCAGGTGGATGCTCTTCAGCTAGATTCTACCGTAATAATAATTTATTAAAATTTCTCTCCTTTTTCCTTTTCCCTCCTTAGCCTTGCTCCTGGAGAAACTTGTAGCATTGAAAAGAGGTGGTGACAACATTACATTTTTGCATTAATAAATTGCTGTCCTTTTAGACACTGAAAAATAATTTTTACTGGATGGTGGGAGAAACATTCAATTTCCATTTATTTTTAATAATACGAGTTTCTCACAGGTTAGCTGCTGATCCTACCTCTGTCCAGTATTTTTTATGGAATATACTTACTGGCTAGCAAAAGGGTACATTATCACAGAGTCCAAGGGATCTCACTGAGATCATAAGGCAGGTAAGAAGGACCATGTAAATAAGGAAACCTGGGACACTCGGATTAATCCAGAATTCAGGCTCTCCTCTGTTGCCACTTTTTCTAGGACATCTTCTATTCCATTATGAAAATAATCTATAGTACATACAGTATTTAGAAATGTAATCTGGCTATTCTACATTTCTAAAACTTGATCTACCCTTGAATTATCAGAGTAAAAGTGATACTCTCCCATGATTGAAATAAAGCAGCCACTTGTTAAGTGATGTAGTAAATCGTATGCTATATTTTTACATTTTGAGGCATCTGTTACAGACCTTAGTAATGGTTTTACTCTTAAGAGTTTTATTGTAAAAGTCAATGCAATTTAAGATAGATAATTTGTTAAATTTTAGAATAACAAAATCATCTTTATAAGTTTGATCTAATATAGAAAATATTCTAATTAATTTACTAACCCTTTGCTGCTTCAAAAAGATGTAAATGAAGTTATATTTGGGTAAATAGGATACATTATTTATCATAAGGTTGTTTCTTTAAAAAAGTATCAGGAATCCAAAGGTATTATAATTGTAGAATCTGGTTTAAGTGTCTGCCAGTGGGGATATTAAGTTCTTATCCCATATATGCAAAAGGTAAAAATAATAAGTATTTGTTTATCCACCAAACATGCTAAATAAAAATGTTAATATTATTGTAAAGCCTCCAGTATTCTCGCCCCACAAAGGAAACCATTCTGAATTTGGTATTTATTATTCTCATAATTTATTTATAGTGTAATGTACATAAATATGTACTCTTATACTATATATGTACATATATAAATAAACTGAATTATTTTGCGTGTCGTACCATATATGTTTCTGTAATTTTTTTCTCTAGACATTGTGAGTTATCCATGTTAATATGTGCACCTCAGTTTTTTTGTTTTTATTAATCCTTCTCATCAGCTGTGTCTAATCTGCTCTTAAACCCATCTACCGTCTACTAGGTTAATTTCAGTTATTGTTTTTGTTTGTTTGTTTTTTGGTTTTGGTGAGGAAGATTGGCCCTGAGCTAAATCTGTGCCAGTCTTTGTGGGACGCTGCCACAGCATGGCCTGATGAGCAGTGTATAGGTCTGTGCCTGGGATCCAAACCTGTGAACCCTGGGCCAATGAAGCAGATCGTGCACACCCAACCACCATGCCACCAGGCCAGCCTCTGGTTATTGTATTTTTAAATTTTAGAAATTCTATTTGATACGTTTTGGTAGTTTCTATTCCTCTAATAAATTTTTCCACTTTGTCATCTAAGTTATTGAATATATAAATCAAAATTATTTTAAAGTATGTCTGAAAACTCCAATATGTAGATCTGTGGATCTGCTTCTATTGTGTTTTCTTTATTCTCTTATTTTTCAGTAATGAGGTCCCATTTACTGCTATTTCTAGTGATTTTTTATAGAATTCTGAACATTGTATATGAAAAACTGTAGGGATAATTTGTGGCTGTGGCTCAGAGTTCTGCAAACCATGCCCCATGGGCCAAATCCTGCCTACCACTGTTTTTGCCTGGCCTTTGAGCTATGAATGTTTGCTATATTTTTAAATGGTTGAAAAATAAAAGGATATTTTGCAACACATGAAACTTACATAAAATTTAAACCTAAGTGGCCATAAATGGTTTTATTGGAACGCAGCCACCATTCATTTGTTCACGTGTTGTCTCTGGCTGCGTTTGTGCAACAGTAGTAGAGTTGAGTAGTTGCAACAGAGACCTTATGGCCCACAAACCTCAAGTATTTACTATTGCCAACCCCTGCTCTAGCTAGATAATGGGATCTTTCTCCAAGAAATGATGTACTTCTGGTAGGCCCTCAGAGTGTCAGAAAGATCACCTTAATTCATTCAGACATTTAGTTGATTCAAAGCTGGTCTTATATGTTTATAAGGGTTGGT
Organism: Equus asinus; assembly: GCF_041296235.1. Classification (NCBI taxonomy): domain Eukaryota; kingdom Metazoa; phylum Chordata; class Mammalia; order Perissodactyla; family Equidae; genus Equus; species Equus asinus. The sequence goes on along the minus strand of NC_091813.1, from coordinate 36,554,703 downwards.
CAATTTCTGGTTCACCTCTACTCAGAGTATAGCTTTTCAGGGGGTCCAACTAAAAGCCTGGTGTGTTTACCCAGGCTCCTTACCCAGGCTGCTGTTCCTTGATGGGCCTAGTACTTCGGTGTGGGCCCACTCTCTACAGTTTCCATCTCTGTGAGATTGTAGCTCCTCAAATCCTCACTGCCTTAGTATATTTGCCCTGGTAATCCTTGTTTATATAAATATATAAACAAAATCTGCTTAAAGGGACGACAGAATTACTCAGGCAGCAAGGATTTGAAGAGCCATGGTCTCAGGGAGGAGGAAAGCTTCAGAGGATGAACCAACATTGAAAAATGTGTGTGTGTGTAATATGTGTGTATATTTTCCAGCGTTTCTAGTTCTTGTAGGGAGTTTGCTCTGCTAGAAACTAGACTGACATTATCAGAAATGGGAGTTCAAGACGATCCCATCACGTCCCTATGCCAAATTCTCCAGTGGCTTAATATATCACTTAGGACAAATCAAGTCCTTGTAGTTACTTGCTAGGCCTTATATGATCTGAACAACTAACGTAAGTGACACTAAAATCAGATGGGTCTGAAGAGGCAGACGGAAGAAAGCACAGATTTGTTTTACCATCAGTGCACTAACAAGTGTAGGACTTAACATTACAAGGAAATATATTCATGCTAGTGGGAGTCATTTACATTTAACTTTTTTTCTATTTTAATTGTTCTTTAATTGAGATAAATTATAGAAAAATGTATATTTTTGTGTTCAATGAATTTTGATAAATGTATATACCTATGTACTAATACCTCAGTCAACATATAGAGCATTTCCATCACCCTAGAAATTTACTTCTTGCCTTTCCCAGTTAATTTCCTTCCCTCCACAGAAGCAACCACTGTTCTGATTTCTACCCCCATACATCATATTAGTTTTTAAAATTGCAAATTATATCACTCCCCTTCTGGTCACAACACTACCATAAGTCTTTGGATGCTGTTAATGTATTTTCATTGTTCATATTTCACCTACTTTTCTGGATCCCAGATTCTTGGTGTTTTAAGGTCAAGTCTGTTAATCTACTGGTAGCTCTTCGATGAATAGAAGCTGTCCTAATACAAATGGTCACACGTTATGATTAGGTAATACAAGCAACCTGGTCTTTTGGAATACTATTGAACTATACTAAACTATTTAAAAATTAGAATACCAGCCCTTATATTTCCATGGCAAGTCACATACATTATTTCAATCCTCAATAGCCTTTGGAAGTAGGCAGGGAGAAATCTACAGTTGAGAAAAAGATTCAACAAGTAATCGACTTATACACAATCCCCTTCCCAGTAGCCAATGCTAGGTGCCAGGGCTGGATTTTTATTCTTTTGCTCATTCCACTATAATAGGCTGCATGTACACAAGGAAGGAGCCAGCTTGTATTCCAAAATTCAATTTATTTCTTTCTTCTCTGAACATTCATAGGTTGCCCATTCCTTCCATCCTCCAGCATAGTGTTGAGCACTGAAAACATAAATCAAATAGTTAGTACTATAGATATTTTCTCCTGCTTTAAAACACAAGGTTGATAGGAACTTCAGAGATAAGAACTGGAGAGGTTTAGAGATGCAATGGCTATTCACCATACTGTTTAGACTTTAAGCCTATTTAAAAGATTGTGTTACATTTGAGTAGGATGAAAAGGTAGAGGCTCTTAGTCTCGCTATCCTGCCATTACTAACATAGTAATTAGAAGACATTTTTCAGTAGACTAATAAAAATGTAATACAATAGTCCCCCCGATCCACAGTTTTGCTTTCTGTGGTTTCAGCTACCTGTAGTCAACTGTGATCCAAAAATATTAAATGGAAAATTGCAGAAATAATTCATAAATTTTAAACTGTGAGCCATTCTGAATAGGGTGATGAAATCTTGCGCTGTCCCACCCAGGTCATCAGTGATCCCTTTGTCCAGCGTGTCCACGCTGTAAACGCTACCTGCCTGTTAGAAACTTAGTAGCCGTCTAGGTTATCAAATCGACTGTCATGATATCACAGTGCTTGTGTTCAAGTAACCCTTTTTTAAATTTTAATATAATAATGTAACCCTTTATTTTAATAATGGCCCCAAGCACAAGAGTAGAGATGCTGGCAATTCGGATAGGCCAAAGAGAAGCCATAAAGTACTTCCTTTAAGTGAAAAGGTGAAAGTTCTTGACTTAATAGAGAAATAAAAAGTCATATGCTGAGGCTGCTAAGATCTGCAGTAAGAATGAATCTTCTATCTGTGAAACTGTGAAGAAGGAAAGAGAAATTCATGCTAGTTTTGCTGTTGCACCTCAAACCACAAAAGTTAATGGCCACAGTGTGTGATAAGTGCTTAGTTGAGATGGAAAAGGCACTAAATTTGTGCGTGGAAGACAGGAACAGAAGATGGGTTCCAACTGACAGTAATGTGTTGTGCCAGGAAGCACTGAGCCCATACAAAGACTTCAGCAAGGGGTCCCCTGAAACGAGTAACACCAAGCTGCTTATTGCAAGTAAGGGATGGATACACAGATTCAGGAATAGTTTTGCACTGAAAGATGCCACATTCACATATCTTTTATTACAGTATATTGTTATAACTGTTCAATTTTCCTATTAGTTATTGTTAATCACTTACTGTACCTAATTTATAAATTAAATTTTATCATAGGTATGTATGCATAGGAAATAAACAGTATATATAGGGCTCAGTACCATCCAGTTTTAGACATACACTGGGGGTCTCGGAACATATCCCCTGCGGATAAGGGGGGACTGCAGTACCTATGAAACATTGCGATACACATTCTTGAAGCCATTTTTATCCTTCATCTACGCACCTGCTAAAGCCCAGAGATATTGCTGTGTCCAGAGCCTTCTTGCTTCTCACTCCAGCTACACACGAAAACACTAGCCTGTCCGATCTGGACGGCTTTGCTTCGTTGTACTTCTCGTGGAAGGCTTTTGGGTTCATCTGGAGAGCTTCACTTACCTCAGCCACTGAAAGAAATGTTAAGAATTTCAATTAAACTTTATACAGTAAATTTTATTGAATAGATTTTTTTTAATGAATCAGTTTAAGACATGTGTCACTTACATGGTATATTGACAGACCCGGGGATTTTTCCATACTCAAGAATTTCCCATTTCTCTCTAACATCAATTAACATAATGCTTTTGGAATTCAACCGGTTTTTAAGTTCCTCATAAGTGACATCTTCAGAAACAGCAGTACAAAAATTGTGGCAGCTTCCTTTTATTGACTTGACACCTGGAAAGAATAAAATAATTTAGGCATCTTCAAAATGCCAAATGGGCAGGCCGGCAGCACCGGGCAAGGAATGCAGCACCAATTTTATATAAAATCTAAGTTGCAGATGCCCAGTTCAGTCTGCTCCGTGCTTTTTTTCCTCTACCCATCTTTTCCACCTCATTTGCTAGTCAGAGGTGTTCTCACCCCTTGCTGTGTGTCTGTGTTCTCATAACATCGTTCTCCTTACTGGCACCAGAACACTTCAAAATGACATCGCTATCAATATCTGGAAAAGGTGGGTCAAAGGAAATTTTCCCCTGGTTCCAGCCAGCTAACTATAATTGACCTTTTTTTTTGACTTTGTGCCGGTGTCATATTCTACTCTCTCCAAGCCCCTTAATTGGAGGAAGCTTGTAAGTATACATTCAGCATTTGGTAACAGAATTGTGCAAATAATTTGTAAATCTTACCCTACTCCGAGTTACAATATAAAGAAAATTTTAATTTCATTTCCCCTTGCAAGAGAAGATAATAAGCCATGTTAGATGTAAGGACCTTACATCTGAAACTACCCTTGTAAGTCTTTTTTCTTTTGAGGAAGATGAGCCCTGAGCTAACATCTGCCACCAATCCTCCTCTTTTTGCTGAGGAAGACAGGCCCTAAGCTAACATCCGTGCCCATCTTCCTCTGCTTTATATGTGGAATGCCCACCACAGCACTGCTTGACAAGCGGTGCGTACAGGCACATGTGCGCACCTGGGATCCGAACCGGCGGACCCAGGGCCACCCAAGTGGAACGGCCGCACTTAACCGCTGAGCCACCAGGCTGGCCCCCGCCCTTATAAGTCCTTAATGGCACTGTTTCTATCTCTATTAAATAATTGAAAACATAATATGGTACTGGATAATAACTCATAAAATAAAATAAATCCACGAGTCCATACTGATGTAAGGATATAATCGAGTAAATAAATAAGTGGGAAGAAGGCATTATTTCAATTGATAAATGTAGAAGAAATGATGGAAACAAAATTATCATTAAGGAAACACCCCAGTAATAACTGTTGCAGGCAAGGACTATTGGTAGCTGCTAGATTTAGTGGGTGAAAATATGATGAGACACGGAATAGTATCTCCCCACCAGATACTTACTAATTACTAACTATCCAATGGAGTGGCAAGTGCTGCCAGCTTGAACCACTTGGAAAAAGACGGAAAACTGACTTTAGATGAGAAGCCTTTACTAAACATCCATTAAAGTTCTACCTGTTGTGAATCCAAAAAATAAAAAAATAACCAATCATTTAAGATCACTTCAGTAGTAATAAGATATGTTGACAACATGTACCCTCTAATATGATGCACTGAGCACAACAGTACTTCCCTAGCATTCTTGCCAAAAAGCATACCCTGAATCTAATCAGAAGAAATGCTCACTCAATCTCTAAAATAACCAGCACTCTTAAAAGTGTCAAGGTCATGAAAGACAGACTGTGGAACTGTCACAGATTGAAGCAGACTAAAGAGACACAACAAGTGAATACAATGTAGGATCCTGGATTGGATGTAGGACTATAAAAGCCATCAGTGGGAAAACTGGTGAAATTTAAATAAGGTCTGTGGATTAGTTACTAGTGTTATATCAATATTAATTTCCTGGTTTCAATAATTATACCATGTAAGATGTTGACATTAGGGGAAGTTGGGTAAGTAAGAATAAAGGGAACAACATTTGCTTTTGCAACTTTCCTGTAGGTCTAAAATTATATTTTAAAAATTGAAAAAAACCTGAAAAGATTTTAAAAATAAAAGCAAAAACAAGTTATTAATGTTCGTATTTCACAACAAAATGACCACTATGATAATGCTTCAAAATTTGTTTAAAATATTAAATATATTATAAAGTGAAATTGGTTTAAACCGTGTAAAACTGGTATAGGAAAAGATTTATGGGACCACAATATACCATCCATGAGAATTCAGTATGTGGTAACAGTGATATTTCAGATTAATGGGGAAATTATATTTTACTCAATAAATATGTAGGGCAACAGCTTGCCATCAGGAAGAAACTTTAAGCAGATTATTACCTCATTCCTTACATGTAAATAAATTTAAATTTAAACCTAAAAGTTAATAACTTAAAATAATAGAAAACAAGAGCAGATTATTTAAATTTGGGGATGAGAAGGCCATTCTAAACACAATACAAAAACTCAGAAGTCATAAAGATTTGACCTCATTAAAAATACTAAATTTATATATGGGAAAACCACAGTGAACAATCAGAAAACAAGTGGCAGGCAGGAAGAAGATATTTGTAAAATAGAAACAACAAAAGATGAGTATCAATAAAATAGAGCTCATACAAATAAATAGGAAAAGGACAAAAATCTCAATAGAATAATGGTCAAAACAAGAACAGGGAATCGACATTAGAAATACAAAAGGCCAATAAAATGTGAAAAGACGTCCAATGCCCAATCTCACCACTTATTAAGGAAATGCAAGATTTAAACAAAACTTTAGAATTTTGTCAGATTTGTAAATATTAAAAGGATTGATAATATTGGTGATGATATGAGAACATTGGTACTCACACATTGTTAGGAGTGCGTAATGTTAAAACCTTTTGAAAGGGAAATTTAGCAGTAGTAACTTTTTAAGTATGCATATCTTTTTTACCTCACAATTTTAGGAATTATCCTACTAGTATTAGCATGAATACATACAAATGTATACATGTATAAATACATTATTTGGCAGCAGTCTCTATAATATTGAAAAATGGAAATTAGCTGGAAGCTTATCAGTAAGGGAATGGTTGTATTACAAGTGGTACATTTATACAACGGAATATTATTTAATGTAGGTTGTCCAAAATATAGTATTAAATTAAAAAAAATTATTGGAGAACACTGTGTATAAGCCAGACATTCCCAAACTTTCTTGGTTCACGATGCCTTTAATATCTTAGTAAATTTTTTGCAGTGCCCATAGGCCAAAATAAATGCCTAGCGGTTCCATTTATTAAGCAGTTAAGAAAAGCCAAAAGTAAGTTCGAAAAACCATATCTTCTTGTAAAAACCATACACTTTAATATTTTCATTTGTCTTTCTCACTGATAGCAAAAATGAACACGTACCTATAATAGTTTAAAAATACAGGTTTCCCAGCCACTCCACTCTAAGGTATGTACCCCCAAAAAATTGAAAACAGGGACTCAACCAGATTCATGTACACCGATGCTCATAGCAGCATTATTCACAATAGCCAAAAGGTGGTAACAACCTGAGTGTTCATCAAGAGAGGAATGGATACACAAAATGTGGCATATACATACAATGGGATATTATTCAGTCATACAAAGGGATGAAGTTCAGACATACTACAACATGAAATTACAACACTGAAAACATTATGCTAAGTGAAATAATCCAGACACAAATGGACAAATATATTATGATTCCACTTATGTGAAATGTCTAGAATAGATACATTCACAGAAACAGAAAGTAGGGTAGAGGTTACCAGTGGTTGGAGGGAGGCGGGATCGGGAGTTATTGCTTAATGAGTACAGAGCTTCTGTTGGGGTGATGAGAATTTTTGAAATAGATAGTGGTGATGGTTGCACAACATTGTGAATATAATTAATGCCAGTGAATTATACACTCAAAACTGGTTAAAATGGTGAATTTTATGTTATACATATTTTACCACAATAAATAAATTTAAAAAATAATACAGGCTTCCTCTTCCTCTTCAGATTTTGACAAGTTGGTGCATTTTTGTCTACAACATTAGATCTTAAAACATCTGGAATCAAATTATTTCTCATTCAACTAGCTGTTTAGTGAATTCCCAGAAAATAAAAGGCCAGCAGCTGAATTTCACACTTGTTGCTGTTCCACATTGTTAGCAATAGGGACGCTACGGTAACTTGAAAAATTAGGTTAAACTCAAGATTGTGGCACTTAGCCATTGGGAAACACAATCACAGCGTGTAAGCTGTGTAACTGAATCAAAGATAGTTAAGGTTTTCTTGCATAGTGGACTCATATCAAACTGACTTTTAACCTTCTCTAATTCAGTTATACTCCTCTTGGGGTAGGGAGAGAACACGGTGTGTGATCCATCAGTGAAGACTAGATTTCTAGCCTTTCCCCTGAGCAAAAACCTGAAGCAAGTATGTTCCCTTAATGAGTCAGCTCTCCCAAGCCTCTTAGTGTATGAGCCTCTACTCCTCGCTAATTTTTCATTTAAAGCAATAGTGCATTTTTTTGTACAACATGGCCTCCATGCACTTGTAAATCAGCCACTTCTCAATCAAAGAAACCCTGATCTGTTCCCACACTGAAGACAAACTGGCTGTTTTTATTGAGAGGTGATGTGTGGTTCTCTGGGGCAATTTTCATGAGTCATGCAGACTATGTCTGATTTTCGGCTTTTTGAACCTAATCTTTGAATAAACTCCAATTTTGCTCTTTCCAACTGGTGAATCTAGCCTCACCTGGGTACTCCCTTCAGGCTACATTACAGGGTAGAGTCCAAGCTCCTTAGTATGTAAATAATGCCCTTCATCCCACCTTACCCGGTAACTTACCAAACCTTCTCCTCCGCCACATTCCTCCGCTGCCCCAATTACTCTACCCTCCAGCCTGATCAAAAGTATACATGTGCTCAAACTACATTTTTATGGTTGAAACAGCAGAAATTTCAGAGTCAGATAAACCAGGTTCAAATCCTGGCTGCCCACTTAGTGCTGCAACCCTGGGCAGATCACTCGAACTCTCTGGGACTTAAGTTTCTTATTCGTAAAATGGGAATAATGTTATTTAACCTTTAAAGTTGCTGTGAGGTTTAAATAATCCATACAGTACAAAGAATAAATATTTATTTCTGCCTTTCCTTCATGATTTATGCACACCATTCCTTCTAGAAGGAATATCTTTCTCTCTCCTTTCTACCTGGCACATTCTTACTCTCCTTTAAGACCCAGTTAAATGTAACTTGTCACCCCTTTGATTCAACAATTCCACTTCCAGGTATCTATTCTAGTAAAATACTTGTACATACACACAAAGAGGCATGTACCATGATAATTATGGAAGAACTTTTTATAGGAGCAAAAAATCGGAAACCAAAATATCCATCAATAGGGAACTGTCTAAATAAACTGTAGATACCCATATTATGGAATGTATGCACTGGTTAAAAGAGTTAAAAATGCTGCCATGGAAAGCCTCTGAATACCTAAGGGAGAAAAAATTACAGTAAAGTGTGCACAGTAGGTCACATTATATACATATGATTTATAATATAAATTTATATTATATATATAACATACAGATTATATATGTAGTATTTTTATGTCTACATTTCTTTCTGTATACTCATGGAAAATTGTTTAGAAGGATGTGTACCAAACCACATCTAGGGAGGAGAGCGGCATGGGGAGGGTGTATAAAGAGGGACTTACACTGTGCTTCATTGTTTGTTTTAATATAATGAGAATATAATCATGTATTACTGGTAGACCTTTTTAAATGAAAAAGGCACCTTTTCTCTAACATTTTCTGCAACTCAGGTAGAGCCAGTTCTTTCCACTGCAGTCTCACTCGGCTGGGCTGTCTGTGGTGATTATTTCCTTTGTGTCTGTCTCCCCCCAAAATGGTTGAGCGAACTGCAGCGGCTGTATCCTCACAGGAGGCCTGGCAGATTAGATGCTCAAGAAATGACTGTAGTATAAAGGAAAAACCAATTTGCATTGGTTAAGATGTGCATAGAAAAGCACATCTTAAACTACAGAGTATGTACCAACAGTTAAAACGGAATAAAAACTGGAAGAAGTGGTGCAGAGTGTTACGCCCGGGCCCATGTCCACGCACCCAAAAATAAAAGTTGTTGCTAAAGGAGAGGCAGCAGGTAAAGCAAAGAGAAGGAAGTGAGACCTGCTCTGAGTTCTAGATCTAATGCTTCCACTAACCACCTTCACTTCTCTGGCTTCTGATTCCGTCTGTAAAGTCAGGGGCGGTACTTTTCTGGCTCTAACGTTGTAATTCTACGTGACTGCTCCGTCAAGCTATGAGCCATGCTCTCTCGTCGGTCACATGTGTAACTCACAAGCCTGGGCTACTCATTGTGGCTCTCCCAGGCCGGAACTGGCCATCTGGCTCGTTTTTCCGAGTCCCGAATTGACCTTCATGGCTCAGTCAAGCATCAATACCCTTATACAAGCCTTCCCACGCGAGCTCCCATGAGCAATGTTTACCCCTCTCCCTGCGTCCCCGAGGGCAGCCCCAGACCCCAGTAGTTTGGGATCTGCAGGAACAAGAACTGCAAATAGGTGTTACAACCCCAGGTACCAAGAGTAATGGATCTGACTTTTAAGTGGAAGCCTAAAGAATCGAGCAACCCCAATGCCATCCCTTCCCCGGTGCTCCAGGTTAGGTGCTCTTCCTTTCCCCAGGGACCACCGAGCTCACCCCAGAGCGCAGAGTCGGCGGACCCGAGGATCGCCCAGCGCGCACTCCAGAGCAGCAGCCGCAGCGGCACCATCGCCAGCCAGCTCGCGCCCGTCGGCCACTGACCACTTCCTCCTCCGGCCCGTCTTCCTCCTCCTCCGGCCGCCGGGCCAGCCGAGCCGGGCTCTTGAGCGCCCTCCAGCCAGGCGCCGGCCGGACCGGGTAGTGCCACAAGGCGGAATCGCTGACCAAAACGAGCTCTGCTTCATAGCAAAATCATTTGGAAAGAAACTAAGGGCTGGGCTTGCCTTTTTGGTTTTATTATTTTTTCATGGAGAGACAAAGTTTAAAAGTGGAAAGTAGAATATATACCAAATACAATATTTAAAGATTTAAAGTAAATACATTTCTCTAATTTACTTTATAAGAGGATTCTCAGATTGGATTAAGGCAAACTACATGGACATTTTTCTGACTTGCTCTTAACTTCAATAGCTGGTTCAGTTGATGTCAGCATTAAGATAATCTCGTGCTTTCATCTTTTCTCCTCAACTTGATATTTGCGTATACGATGATAGCTTTGTCAGGGTTAGGTCCAACTATTTTATAAAATATGTTGGATTCCAATTGCTACTGTAACAAATTACCACAAATTTAGTGGTTTAAAACAGTACAAGTTTATTATGTACAGTTCTGTAGGTCAGAAGTCTCACTTGGCTAGAATTAAGGTGTCAGCAAGCCTGTGTTCCTTTTGAAGGCTCTATGGGAGAATTTCTTTACTTATCTTTTGCGTCTACTAGAGGCTGCCTGCATTCCTTGGCTAGCGGCCGTTTTCCCCATCTTCAAAGCGAGCAGTTTAGTATCTTGAAAGCTTTCTCCAACTCTGACTTCTGCTTCTGTTGTCATATCTCCTTCTCTTCCTCTGACCCTTCCATCTTCCTGTTATAAGGACTTTTGTGGCTACATTGGGACCGCTCGGATAATTCAGGATAATCTCTCTATCTTAAGAACCTTAATTTAATCATATCTGCAAAGTCCTTTTGCCATGTAAGGTATCATATTCCCAGGGTCTGAGAATTAGAACATCTTTTTTGGAGGGCATTATTCAGCCTACCACGTAAAGTTTCTTATTATCTTGTTTTTAATTTATTCTTGACTTAGTTCCCAAGTATAATGAAAGCTGTATTCAACCACATATTGATTCACAGTGAAAAATTAAAAATTAATTTCTAAATGGCATTATTAAAGTATGTGTCCAAGGAATAATTTCATTAAGCAGTTTTCCATAATTTAATAAAATCACTTCAGATTTCCATATCAATGACATTACTTAGAACTGTTTTTCCAAATCATTTGGAGCTTAACCACATCTCTGTGTAATTTATTTTGTATATTAACTTTGAACTAAGATGTCATTATATATTGTAGATTCCTGTAGTCTCCGTGGCATCCCCAAACTGTTCAGAATATGCCTCATGACCCACAGGTAGTATGGACACTCATATGCAGACAACGTACTTGGCCTCAATGAATCACATTTAATCTGATTTACACTTTTGCAAGAGCGTGTGTTACTAAACAATTCTTTTTCCAATGTTCATGACTAAGTGCTTGAGAAATATGTTTCTGTGGGATTTTTCCTTTTTCTGAAAAGACGACTGTGTCCTCCCATACCTAGCACAATGCCGAACTTGGTTAATTTGAGAGTCCTTAGAGCAAAAAAAGACCTTGTCGAAAGAGAGTCTTCATCACTGCTCCTTGGACAAGCGTCCAAGTTCTTCCTTCAGAGAGAGTCAGCAAGGCTTACAGTGGGACCAAAGGGAGAGAAATAGTTTAACTCCTCTGGGGAAGTTCTACTAGTGCTGAGTTGATAGGAATCATTAATTCTCAAACAACTCATTTTATTTTTTGCCATAATGCCAGTGAAAGGCAATTGGAAAGAGGAGACCTATCCCATTTCTTTCTAAATCCACTTTAAGCCCCCAGATATTAGAGAAATCAAATGAAGAATTAGGAAATATATTGCCTTTCATGCAACTTTTTTTCAAAAGACTTTCTATCAAAATTTAAAATGAACATCTGTTGACTTAGCATCTCCACTGGTAATAGTCCATCTGCTGAAAATATTTGCACAGGTACGCAGAGATAAATGCCACACAAACAGGGCACTGATTGGGAAAAAAGGATACATCCATTCACGCCAGTCCTAAACAACTAGTGAAGAGAATGAGGCTAAGGTGGAGATATGTCCAAGGCGTACGAAGCAAAAAAAATCAAGCTATAGAATAGAATGTAGACTGTAATCTAATCTGTGTTCCCTTTTAGCAAAACGTAATCATATGAGAATATGGTACAAATTCATATTGCATATGCAAAGAAAAAAGACATGCAAACTTGAGCAAATCTAAATAACTTGCATACTAAGTTGTATTGCAGTAAAAGGGTTTTTTTTAAATGTATCACATATTGGAATCCAATTTATGGTAAAAAAAAGGAGAGGATTGAATTAGAATATGGAAATTTAGGTTCTCTTCCTCATAAAAAGAAATTTAGGAACCATGCAAACTACCATACAATGCTGAAATTTTTCTTGAAAATGACAAAATTCCGGAGCTATCTTCATTTCCAGCAGATGTACCCTTAGCATGAACAAAATCTCCAGAGATGGCAATCTCCATTCCAAAACTTGGCTTGAGTTAGGGAAAACTGTCTAGCACTAAGTTTTTATTTCTGATATTCTTCAAATTTTTTATCTTTTCACTTAATTGAAAGTAAAATTTACTATTTGATGGATTCTTCAAAGGAAGGAAATAATTTTTAAATGGTACCCAGTATGTATATTTTTAATATTATTTAATGTTTAATGTTTAATGTTATTGCAAAAACATTTGACAAAATATCATTGAAAATACAAATTTGCTTACGATCAGCTGTGTATATATTTCAAATAATGCTAAATATCTTAATTTTACCATCATGGTTCTGCCAGGAAATGTATGGAATACTTTGCTAAGCTATAGGCTATATATATATATATCTCTTTTAAATTTTTATCCTGTATTTTTTAAGATACACTGTTTATTGTAAAAGTAATTGATATCTTTTGACTCGTAATCCAGGGGTCTATCCATAAGGTCACACCTGTCCCCTGGCTGAAGAGTTGTGAAACATCGCACCACTTGCAGCGCTTATCCGTGATTAGTGTTGCTTGAGATCTCATCAAACAAAATATTCTCAAATCAACTGCTTTCACTGAACATTTGCAACGCGAAGACCACTTTAACAGATAATTGAGCTTCGAAGAGGTATAGGTGTAGGTCAAGAAATTTCCTATCTAGTAAGGAAGTGAGAACGACAAGTAAGACAACAGTATTGAAAAAATGAAAGGTAATACATGATGAACGCCAGATGTGACTTTATTGTACGGAAGAGTGTGGGGAAAGGGAGGAAAGTGGGAAGCTGTCCCGCCAGGCGCCCAGCAACAAGTGGGGCTTAATCTCGACTCTGGGAAGACCTGAGCGGCGCACTCCAGGCCACTCCTCGGGTCCAATTTGGAGTCCATTGCTATCATTCTAACACGAGCAGGGGCCTATCCAGATCTGCCAAAGTAGATAACGCAGGCGCGCCGCGGGCCGGCCCTGCCCCGTCCACGCCCCACTCCCAGGAGCGCGGCCCCGCGGGGGGTGGTCCTGAACCCGCCAGGACTTGGGGGCGGGCCACGAGGCCTCGCCCATGCCGCCCCGGGACGGCCGCGCAGGCGCAGTCGCTTCTGGTTGTAGACTCGGCGGCCCGGCCCGGCCCGGCGGGGTGAGTCGGGGGTTCGCTGCTGGGGTCGCCGCAGAGTCTCCTGCTTCGTTACCGCGAGCCTGGCCCCTTGTGGCGTGACGGACCAGGGAGAGAGGCTCCCTACGCCCCCTCGCCTTCCCGATCCCTGGGGGCGCCGGGCGCTCACCGAGGGCCGCGTGAGCGCGACCGGGGCGGCCCGGTGCCTGAGCGGCGGCGGGAGGAGCCGGGGTTGTCGCGGCGGGAAAGGGGACGCCGGGGAGGGGCCCGGGTCCGCCTCATCGTGACCGAGGCGCGGCGGCCCGACACCCTCTGGTGCTGTCTCCTTGCAACTCGTTTTCTCTTCCGAACCTTTGGATGTTTTTGTCAGTGACGGAAGGAAGCGTGTCTAACCACGGGGTTCTGGCAGCATCGCGTACTGTTAGGTGCTCTGGAGGTCCCAATCCCCATCCACCACTCACTGGCTCCGGGACCTCTGCAAGTCACTTAACCTCTGTGTGTCTCAGTTTCTTCAAGGGTAAAGTGGGGAAAATAATAGTAACCTGTCTCATAAGACGGTTTGAGGATTAAGTGAGTTGGTGTCTTTAAAGTGCTTAGAACCGAGCGTCAGGCACAGCAAAAGTATCTAAGTGCTGTTCATCTTTTTGAGCCCGGCATTTACAAGGAGAGTTGTGTCCCTCTCCTACCTCCGCCGAAAATAATTGCTCAGGAGTCCAAGAGTAGGAGAAAAATACTTTTTCTTTTTTGAGAATATGGGCTTTTGTTTGTACAGTATGTTTAAAAAAAATTAAACATTTCCAAGCAACTTAGTTGCACATCCTGCGTTAGAGAAAAGACATGGTAGAGTAATGCTGAAGTTGAAAATGGAAAAGTTTTGTTTGGGAAACCACGTGAGAAAAATGACCAGGACTTATTTGTGCTGAAAAGGGTTCACATGGGGTCTGAGACTGCTATCCTTAGAAAGGTCAGTTTGCAAGGTTAACCTTTGTTTGGCATCTGGGAACAATATTGTTTATACCAAAGTTACCAGCCCACATCAAAATCCTGGGCCTGGGAGTCTAATGGGCTTCCCTGGGCAGAAAGGTCGCACAGACATTGCTGGATTTTCCTTATTGGGGGAAGAGTGTGCTCTATGTGACCCCTCCTGGGAGGGAGAGAATATAAGGAAGCCTGGGTATGGGTTCCTCCATGGTTTGCCTGTTTCTTTTTCCATTATGGTCAGGCTCTATGTCCATACTACATTGCTGTGATAAACGTTAGCCACGGAGTAGAACTGTCTCCTGAGTCCTGATGAATCTTCAAATGTAAACTGGTCTTGGAACCCCCTAGACACAATATTGATGATAGAAAGTATTTGAAGCTCTAATAATTGGACTGTTATTTTGTCCTTTTTGGCCTTAAAGGGAAATTGAAAAAGAAAACTGTCCAGATAAGTGATTGCTAGGTGGTGGGTTACTGTCCAAAATGATTCTCTGTGTTTAGACTTACTGCATGTCAGCAGAGTCCCTGGAAATTGACTCCACATTGCTGAGTTAGGTTGGAGTCATTGTTTTTGAAAAAAGGCACAAGTCTTTTACAAATTGCAGGTCAAATACCTGGTTCTGTTTGTTATTCTGCCAGCACTATCTATGTGTTAATGCTCATCTTTATCAAGAATTTCTGTGCAGTCAGGGAGAAAATATGAACAGTTTTTCATGGGCCGTTTTTCCTGGATTCTATTAGTTATGTCTGTCTCTTTTCAGAACATCAAGTTAAAATAGTTTGAGGTAATTTTGTAAGTTCGCATGGAAAGATCAGATTTGCCATCTAAGTATGTCTCTCTTCTCTCAATGAAGTAGAAGGCTAGCTTATATTTGGAGGAGTAGGGAGATGGGGGCGTGGGAGGTTTGGGAGAGTGAAAAAGGTTTCCTGTGGCTGTGTGAGGAGTAGGTCAGCTGACCGGGAGGTAAGAAGATAGTGGGGTGTCTTGATCCATTTGAGATTGTGATTATAAATTTAGTGGACCCAATCTGCTCTCTTACGAGACTTTCTCCAGCCTATTTGGAAGTGGATATCCATGGTTAATTGGGTGCATCTTGGATTGGGGTTCTGGTAGAGGCATGATACGGCAGCGTTAAGGCTGTGCACACATACTCTCTTCTTTCTGGGTACATGATAAGGTTGCAGTCTTTGTACACCAATCCCCCATGTCTACTCGAAGTTAAATCTGGCCATATGACCTGCTTTGGCTAGTGCAAATACGAGCAGACATGACAGGTGTCACTTCTAAGTGAAGCTTGAAGAACTAGCACTCCATGTGCCACTTCCCCTTCTCCCTGCCCTGCAGTAGTGATCCTGGAAGCACTTGTGGAGATGCAGCCACTTGTCAGCCTGGGCACTAAAGGAAAACAGGAGTGGCTGATCAAGCAAGTAGGAAGAACTCAAAGTTGTGATCAGAGCATAGAATACTTGAATTAGTGATTTTGCAAGGTGGAACTGTAGGGGTAAGTGGGTGAGGAAGTTTGGAGGGAGAGGGCAGTGAGAAATAAAATGGTCAAGGAACTCGAGACCTTGTGCATCTCTGTAACCCCGAAGGCCTCAACTGCAGTTTAGTTCATTACTGATGACCCTTGAACTTAAAGAAATGGCCCTTAAGATGGCAAACTCAGAAGCTCCCTTATGTGGAACATGGTATGACTAAATCAAGATTCAGAATTTATTATTGAATTGAAAGATTCTTCCACCTTGATCAATAAAAGCAAATAAACAAATAACCATGAAAATTACAGTGTACTTTAGCCATGGAACAGGATGATATTAGATAGGATTTAGGCTAAGCTACTGTAAAAGATGGGAAGAAAGGGTAAAGATTAAAAGATACTAAAGTGACGTAACCAATATAAAGTAAAAACCTTGATTGAATCCATCCTGATTCAAAATCAAGTATAGAAGGCACTTTTGGGTCAGCTGAAGAAATTAGAATGTGATGGGATATGAGATGATGTTAGGGAGTTATTGTTACTTTTCTTAGATGTGATTACACAGGAGAATGTCCTTATTCTTAAAAGATATGTGCTCTCTGCAACTTACTTTCAAATAGTTCAGCAAAAACAAACATACTCATATACATGTATATAAATGTCTATGTACACATTGATATTTAGATAGAACAAATACAGCAAAATGTTCTAGATGTGGAATCTAGGTAGTACATAGGTATTCATTATACGTTCTTTAACCTTTGTGGAAGTTTAAAATTTTCATAATAAAAAAGTGGGAAAAAACCTGCAAAGAAACGCAATAGCTTAAAAAGATAGAAATTTATTTCTCTTTCAGTAGTGCAGGGCGAGGTCATATAGCACGGGTTGGGTGGCTCTGCTGTGCTTGGCACATGGCTTCCATCCCTGGTCCATTGTGACTTTTCGAGATCCTACTATTTCCTAGCTAGGGGAGCACGTGAACCAGAAGCAGCACTTACTCCCTTAGGCAAACTTTAGTTTTTTCGTTCATCTAGACATCAGATATCTAAGGAGTAGTTGGTAAAAGTCAAATGTAATGTGCCATTTGTATATTAGTTTAATAAAGATTTCTTTGGTTTCAGCTAATGTTCTTCTCTTCTTCCTCCATTGATTTACTAGACCAATTAAAATTGAAGTCATTTCAATGTTAATATGTATTAAAATTTTAATTTTGAGGCTTAAAGTGTATTCATTTTTTTCCCCCAACCTTTTCAGTAAATAACAGATGCGGGTGAAGGAGCCATCCAAAGCTTTACCTGAGAAAGCCAAAAGAAGTAAAAGGCCTACGCTACCTCATGATGAAGACTCTTCAGATGACATTGCTGGTAAATTGTGATGTCTGTCATCCCAACAGCGTTGCAGAAAAGAAATGACAATATATGTTTTTAATTAATAAATCTTATGCTCTTTATTTTTCACCATTTTCTGCATGAACTTGAAAATCAGCTTGTCTAGTTCCAAAAAAATCCTAGTGGTATTTTTAGTGAGACTTTGTTTAGTTTATAAAGTAACTTAGAATTGGCATCCTCGTTGTTCTGTTTCTCATGACCTGTTAAAACCAAGCCTGCTGGCCACTGAGATTGGCAGATGACCCTGGGGAGCTGCCGGCTTCAGGGCTTGCTTTTCTCTTTAGCCTCTTGCCTTCCATTTTGGCCTCTGAGAATTTTCCTTATTTTCTTACCAGTTCAACTCGCCATTTAAAAAGATATTTTCAATATATTATTTCCATTTTTAAGTGTTTTTAACTTGGATATTTTCAGGATAGCTAGATTGCTGTATTGAAGGAAGTGTGAATTATACCTTTAAATATTTGTTCTATTTTGTTATATGGTTTTTTCAGGGATTCTGATTATTCTTATCTTAACTCTCCTTTGCCTGTCTTCCATAGTTATCATTTTTTCTCAAGTCCTCTAAAACTCCTATTTCCTTTTCATTTTGCTTGCTGTTTTCATTTTTATCCTTTACTGTCTTTTCAGCAGTGTCGGTTTCATCTTACGCTCTTTTCGCTTTGCCTTCATTTTTGTGGTTTTATTATTTTTTTCTTCCACTTCTTTGCTGAACTCTGCCGGTCACCTCCTACTGTTTTGCCACTTAATGCTTCTGTTTTGTGCTTTTATTTCATGGCAGTGACTGCTGTGCCATTTGTTTTTCCTTTTCCCTCCTTCCTTTTGCTTATATTAACAGCATAGAATTTGCGGCTTTGATTACTCCTTCTTTTTTTTTTTTTTTTAAAGACTTTATTGTTTCCTTTTTCTCCCCAAAGCCCCCCGGTACATAGTTGTATATTTTTTGTTGTGGGTCCTTCTAGTTGTGGCATGTGGGATGCTGCCTCAGCGTAGTTTGCTGAGCAGCGCCATGTCCACACCCAGGATTCGAACCAACGAAACACTGGGCCGCCTGCAGCGGAGCGTGCAAACTTAACCACTCGGCCACCAGGCCAGCCCCTGATTACTCCTTCTTTGATGTCGGGTTGCTTTTCTTGGGCCAGTTAGTTGAAGAATATTTGTGGAAGCAGGAGGACCAGAGCACTCTTGAGCCCTAAGTGGAGTTTTGAGTTTGAGCTCATTTAGCCCTTACTTATTTCCAACCAACAGGATTATACAGCTCTGGGGTTTTTCAGAATCCAAAGTCTCTCTTCTCCTCAAGTGTGACAGAGACGAGACTGTTTCCTGCAAACATGGCTTGCTTTTTTGTTTCTCCCTCAGTGAATGAGAAATTCCCTTCTTTTACTTCTTCTCAAAACAAAATTGGATGGAGGGGAGCTCCTGCCACTGTAGCCGATTGAGCACAGAGACTGAGTTTTTGTTCCATGACTGCGAAGCACATGTTGTTCCCTGTGGCATCTATAGCTGCATGTTCTCTCTGTCTCCTTCTGTGGGCTCCCCTGTTTGATCTCCGCTGCTTTGAGGTGGGAGCCCTTCCACTTCGTTTGTGACTTGGGGCTTTGGCTGTTTCCTGGTTTCTCTGAAAATGAACTTTGTATTTTTGTTTCCTGTTCTTGTTGCTCTTAGATAATTTCTGGGAGGAGAAAAGGGGAAGTGTTGATTTTATGTCCCTATTTGTAAACTTTAAGACCTCCATGTAAATTTTTTGTTAGTATTTAAATGGAAAACATGGAGATTTTTATTGTTTTTGATTTGTTAATGTGAAGCAACTATGGACTTGAGTACATTTTTATACTTTTCTTCAGGACTCTCTACAGGATGTATTTGTCAGATGAAATTTAGACAGTTACATGCTTAAACAAGTTACAGAAAACTGCCAAAATTTACTTATTAACAGAGAAGGAAATTTTTTTACATTCCCCCCCCCCCAAAAAAAAAACCATCGTGAATACTGCTTAAACTCTGGTTAGCTCTTGTAGGTAAACTTCAAACTTTTAATTTACTTATACTTATAAAAAGTCTACGTGGTTGAGACATTTAAAAGCTAGTAGATTTCATTTAGGGGCCTGGGACCTTTTTATCTTGAGTTCACTTATCTCTGAATTTATTAACAGTTTCAGTTTTATAAGTCTGAATTATAGAATCAGAGAATGGTTAAGTTGTACCCTGGCCAGATCCTACCCCAGAAACGGTAGAAGGTGTGTGGAATGATTTTCCCCTCAGAATTTTAAAATATAAAAACTCCAACAAAGCAGTGACATTTGGTAAGCCATTTCTCGGTCCTGTACCTGCGTAGTCATTTATCAGTCTTCCCCTGAACAGCCCTTTCTTTAATGGCTTGCATCCTTGCTTTTCAAATGTAGGACTTCAGAATGAGTCCTTTTATGACTGTTCTTTTAACTTATTCATGGTGTAAAATTAGAAGTTTTAATCTTCCATCAGACTTACATATTATTTTTGTTGAAATTATATTTTACTATAAATAACTTGTCAGGATCATAGTCTTAGTCTTCAGGATGAAATGAAACTAATGCTTAGCCTCTCCCTAGTTAACTAGTAGATGAAAAGGAGTGCTTTGCATTTGGAAAGGGAGGTGGAGAAGGTTGAAATGTAAACACTCCTGTTTCCCTCTTCAGGTTACTCAGTCTCTTTGTTTGTCGTTTGATTTTGGCAGGTAGTTACAGGTTTGGTGTTTGGGATATTTGAGGTGGAGAAATTGAAGTGTTCAGGTATTTGGGAGAAATGGAAGTGTCATTGTGCCCTCGGAAGAAGAATATGGTTATTTGAAGAATCAAAAACAATTTGCTCATTTTGGCCATTTGTCTCCACACAATGGGAATCTGTTATAAAAAATAATTAAAGACCATGCAAAATGGTTGGTATTTGGGAATATTCATTAAGGAGAGTTCTGAGAATTCTTGTTCCTGTAAATTATGCTATTTTTTGTTCTTCTCTCTCCTTCCTCCCGACAATGATGAAAACAGCATCATAGCAGAGCCAGTCGATATGAAAAGATTTTACGTGTGTATCTTAATGGAAATACATTCAAAATGCTTGACACATAGGAGTAGCTGCTCAGTAAATAATATCCTTTATTTTATTTACTAAACTTTTTATTTTTGAACTAATTTTAGATTCACAGGAAAGTACAAATTATATACAAGGAGGTCTCATTCACCCTTCACCCAACCTCTCCTGATTTAACGTCTTGTATTTCTGTAGTACAATATCAAACCCAAGAAACTGACATTAGTACCATCCTTAGAGCTCATTCAGATTTCACCAGAAATACGTGCACTCGTGTGTGTGTAGCTCTGTGCAGTTTTGTTACATGTGAGCTTTCTATAACCACCACAGTCAGGGTACTTGACTGTACATCACCGTCTGAGTGCTACCCGTTTATAGCCACACCCCCTGCTCCCCATCCATAGCCCCTGGCAACCACTAATTTGTTCTCCACCTCCATAACTGTGTTATTTCACAAATGTTTTATAAATGGAATCGTGCAGTATGTATCCTTTTGAGTTTTGATTTTTGAATGTCTGTGCTTTTTAGTTACAGCATTTTAATGTTATTGTTGACTTTTGCTTACTGATGGTAGCACTTTGGTTTAGCAAAGAAAATGTTCAAATGTTGTTTTGTCTTATTCAGTAGGTTTCACTTGCCAACATGTAAATCTTGCTGTCAGCGTGAATCATGTGAAAAGAGCAATAGCTGAGAGTCTGTGGTCAGTTTGCTCAGAATGTTTAAAAGAAAGAAGATTCTATGATGGACAGCCAGTGCTTCTTACTGATGTCTGGTTGTGCCTCAAGTGTGGTTTTCAGGTGAGAAAAGTGTTTTTTTATGTGTGAGTCTGTCTTGAATATTTTCCTTAAATGCCTACTGTGAGTTGGACTATGGGTAATGCTTAGGATTCAAGATAAATTTATTTCATGTTTAGATAGAGCTCTCCAAGCCTGAGATTAGAAATGTTTAAAGTAAAGTAAAAGGTGTGTTATGTTCAGAAAGTAACCATGACTGGTTTATAAATACTTTGAAAGGGACTCCAGCCTATTTACAGTAGTTCTCATATCTGGACCTGCCTTTACCGATTTGTGTTTACTTAGGAAATGGATCCTAGTTTTTTTCATCTTTTTAGATTCATTTCTCTCTCTCTGAGAAAGGATTCTTCTTCTTCTTTTATTTTTGCAAAATAATTTCTCTGAACAGCTTAGAAGCTATTGATACCTATAATAAAGGAATTTTTAAATAAAATCAAAAGTATACACATTTTTTTAAAATAAGAGGAACCTTTATTATCGTGTGTAGAAAGTCCGGAAGTCGGGCCACTTCAGAGTTAATTAATTCAATGGAAAGAACATTAAAAACTGAGGTTTCTTCCATTTTTCTGCTGTGCCATCCTCAATGTCATGATTTCAGGATGGCCAAAGATGTTTCATGCATTATGTATCACACAGCAGTCCCCAAAGTTCAGAAAGAGGACAAAAAGTACATCCCTCCCCTGTGTTCTTTTTTAAAATGTGTAAAACTTTCCCAGAAACATCCATTAGACTACCCCTCACGTCATGTGGACTGGAATTGCATCTCATGTCTTTCCTCATGTGGAGAGGGAAATTACTGTGGCTGGTCTGAGTCTCGCCAGTTCTCGTGGGTTGGGTGGAGGCGTGTACAGTATAGGAAATGTGTGGATGGGGGAGGGGCAGTGCTGGCCAGGAGGATGCTCAGTGTCCTGCCGTGCTCCCGACAGACCGTGTGTGCATTTTTAAATGAGAGGGAGATGAACTTGGCTCATGATTGTTTTAGGTAAACACTATATAACAAAAACCAAGTTAGCTTCTTTTGCAAGAAATTGAATTCACTGAGAATCTATATTTCTTTCTGAAACTTTTCCCTCCTACTTGAAATGAAAAACAAAACTTTTTCAGTGTAAGTTTGAGTTACGATTTAAATAATATGAAACAAACTTATACGTAAGTCATACAAATAACATTCTGCTCATCTCTAGGGATGTGGTCAAAGCTCAGAAAGCCAGCATTCAATGAAGCACTTCAAGAGTCAGAGAACGGAGCTTCATTGTATTATAATTAATCTGAGCACATGGACTATATGGTAAGTTAGATTTTGTTAGGACTGGTGTCCACAACAAAAAAATCTCTTTTTCTTCGAGCTTTACAAGGTAAAATATTTAAAGATGTTATACCAGCCTACGATTTTTAGCCTGAACACAACCTATGGGATAATTTAAGAAAATTAACGTTACACTTGAATATATAATTTAAATAAAAAATTCAGTCATCCCTCTACTTTTCTTTAATATTTTCTTTGTACAATAAAGAAAAATTCTCGCTAGTTGATTTTTCATGATGAACTTGCTAATACAGAATCCCAGAGTTCTGGAGGAGGAGGGAGCTTCAAGCAGTCAACTGGTTTGGTGATTGTCTGCAGGGGAGGGGGAAAGCCTGGGCATATGTAGTTTGTAGAAACTTCTCAGGTGATTCGGCTTCACCCTGG
The DNA here is from genome assembly GCF_041296235.1 of Equus asinus. Classification (NCBI taxonomy): domain Eukaryota; kingdom Metazoa; phylum Chordata; class Mammalia; order Perissodactyla; family Equidae; genus Equus; species Equus asinus. Next base: position 36,531,800 of record NC_091813.1, on the reverse strand, counting down.
GCAGGAACCAGGTCCAGTTCTCTCATTTTACGTATAAGGACACTGAGTATCCTTTACCTTTTTGTGGTTACAAAGTAGAAATCCAGGCACTAAAGCAAGTCTTTGATTCCCTAGTGTCTTGCCAGCATACCAGACTGCTTCAGTTGTGGAAGTGGACATTGTATCGAAAAGCTTTCCTTCTGTAATTTACAACAAAAATTTTCTAACTGGAATCTATAGACTCGTAGGGTTCCTTGAAGGAATTTTCAGGGGCTTTCAAGTTTTTTTAAAGACAGAAATATTTTAACTTTGTGTTTTCATTTCAGGGGTCTAAAATTGATGTAAGGATATTTTGGTTTATATCCTCATCTTATGATTTAGTTCAGCCACAGGGTTGGGTGCTTGCTGCATTTGTGTTTTTGTCGTTGTTGGCCCCAAGTAATAGTACTGGGGAGAATGAGGACAGAACAGAGGGGATTTAATAGGTAAGTGATGCATTGAAGCCAAGGGAGAGCGTATGATGCCATAGTGTGGCAGCTCAATGAACATTTCTCTGTAGTCTGAAGAGAGCACTGATCTCAAACTATGGGGAGCATCAGAATCACCAGGAGGGCTTGTTAAAATAGATTGCTGGATCCCAGACCTAGAGATTCTGATTTAGTAGTTCTGGGGTTAAGCCTAGGAATTTGCATTTCTAACAAGTTCCCAGGTGTTGCCAATGCTGCTGGTCTAGGGACCACAGTTTGAGGACCACTGAAATAGAAAAGGTGGTGGGAGCATTGAGTGTTACCTGGTAGGACAGGCTCATCTCAAGTGAATGTGTGTTGGAACTTCTGTGTAGCTCTTAGGACCATAACTGTGATATGAATCATGACTGAACTTCAGCAAAAAAGCCTTAGCTAGCATCATAAATTAGTCTTGTTAGTTTTAACTTAATTGATTTTGTAATTTTGTTTTTATATTTAATTGTATAATTTTTCTTTCATAGTTACATAGTTACAGAGATAATGAATTTATTGAGTTTTGTAGTAGATGTATTAGATTTATATTACAATGAAAATAAGTTGCATTTGGAGGTCTGTAGAATTACTTTCCTCTTAAAAGGAAGAAATTCAAGTTTGTCATATGCATTTATAGAAATTTAAAGGTTGTGGCTATTTTCTTCTTCCCATCCAATTCTTAAACCTTAAAAAGTTTAACAATTTCAGTAGAAAACTTCAGTGGTTTGGATTAAAGAGAAGGCTAGCCCAAACTAAAGAAAAACGTGAAAAACCTAAAAAAGAAAGACGTATTGTAGATTTGATAATTTAATCATTGCTGACAAAGTGTTGCTAAATGGTGGATTTAATCCTGCTTTAACAGATGAGTATGCACAGTGGTTTCTTACCTCTGACTTCACGTCAGATCCTCACAGGTGGAATTTGAAAAACCCACAGGTGCCAGTGGTCCCCTAGTAGGTCAGGGTTCTGTAGCTTTAATTTCCATAGGTGAGTCTTATGCCTAACTTGGGCGAAGAGGCACTGATTTAACACTTAAAGTTAACATATACATGAGTGCTTTTAAAGTTCTCAAAAGTTTGTTGAAAGAAGGTTAAACATTTCCCCTGTACGCATAATACATTACTGATTTTTGAGCCCTCCTGTGTGTCAGTTTCTCATCTGTAAAAGGAACTGTACTTCTCTAAAGCTGTTTATTTTTTAAATGGTAATACTTTTTTTGATTATTGTGAGGAATTAAACGAGAACATGCATGTAAAGCCCTTAGAACAGTGCCTAGCATGTAGTAAATGCTCAATTAAATTTTTTGGCTTTTTCCTAATGGAAACAAGTAGAATTAAGTTATCTTGAACTGTCCTCTTTTCTCCATATTCATTGCCATCATGTGGCTTTTACTTATGTTTTCTTTTTGTACTCTTAAAGTTGCACAGTATATTTTATAACAAGTAAAAATTAAATTGCAATGTCAGTAAAAAATTTCTTGACATTTCAGTATTTTGCAAATGAGCAATTGTATTTTTATTATTTTTGGTGATAGTTACATCAGTAAATATTGAGCATCTATTATAATGTAAGTCTGGTAACTGTAAATTGTTTAAATTCCATCATGGTCTATTGGAAAAGATGTTTGGGGAATGTTTTCTTGGACTCGTTTCTTTCACAGATTTATCTATGTATCTGTGTATTTCTGTGTGCAAGTGGTAGAGTGGGCACTCAGTAAATATTTGACTGAATTTTGAGTGCTATTTAGAAAAGGAACCCAAACCTACTTTACAGCCATTGGTCCCAGGACTACTAATAGTTATAAGTAAGAAGATTGTGAATATAGAAGGTAGTGTTGTTGTAACGCATACATTTATAGAACACTGTCAAACACACATTCTTATTGGATCATTGGATCTCATGAAGATAAAGGAAACAGATAATGATAATATATACAAGAAACCTTTACTAATACTGTATTCACTAATGAGTAAAATTAGTGAAGAGTAGTTTTCTGAAAAAGATGTGCTTTTGAAAATCCTAATACTCTCCTCCCAAATAAGCCCCAAGCAAAATAAACAGTATCTCGTCCAGTCTTCCCCATCTCTATGATTGGAATCCCCATCGCTTAAGTATTCAAGCCAGAAGCCTGGCAGTTATTTTCTTCCCCTTTTTATCTTATTTTAGTTTTTAACCTTTTAACAAAAGTAGACAAAATGGTATGGTGAATTCCTCTGTCCCCATCACCCAGCTTTAAACATCACCGACTCACAGCAAGTCTCGTTTCATCTAGACCAGGATTTCTCAAACTCAGCTTTCTGGTCATTTGGGCCGACAATTCTTTGTTGTGAGGGCACTGTCCTTTTCATTGTGGGATGTTTAGAAGCATTCCTGGCCTCTACCCACTGGAAGCCGTTGGCAGCTTCCTCAGTTGTGACAACCAAAAATGTCTCCAAACATTGCCAAATGTCCCTCCTGGGGGGCAAAACTGCTCCTGTTTGAGAATCACTGACACACGCATGTGCTTCTCCCTTCCCATGGCAGTTTTTTTGACACTTTCCTCTCCCTTATCTTTTCTATCTAATTCATTACTATTTCTACCTGGAAATATATAAAATTGTTCATTTCTCTCCAAATCCACTCCTTCTGCCCTGGTCTGCTTCTATTTCTGATGCCCTCCAATCTGTCACTAGTCAGAGTGATGTTTTTAAAACGTAAATTGGGTGATTTCATTACCCTTCTTAAAAACCCCTTGTGGCATTCCATTACACTTAGGGTAAACTACAAAACTTTAATTTGACTGATAAAGCTCTGTATGAACTGTCCCCAGCTTATTTCTCTAGACTTACCTGGTGCCTCACCCTGTGTATCCCCCTTGCCCCATAACTTAAAGACAGAGTGGATAAATACCAACCTTATTACCTGATGTGCAAAATATTGAAGATACTTTCCTAATGTTTGCCTAAATTTTATATTTTTTTCAGGTGTTATGAGTGTGATGAAAAATTATCAACGCATTGTAATAAGAAGGTTTTGGCTCAGATAGTTGATTTCCTCCAGAAACATATTTCTAAAACACAAACAAGTAAGTAAAGCAGCTGCTAAAGAAATTTGTATTAAAGAACAATATTTTATATTTCATATAAAGAATTCATGAATTCATAAAGAGTATCTTATATTTTACTGTGACTGCTCAGGACGAGTGCCATGCATTCTTAGGTAGCAATCTTGTGATGTTATCCTGAGTGGTATTTACATAACCAGTAATGAGAAGCTGGAGAGGGTAGTGACTAGACTGTGGGGTTTGGAGTCAAACAGTGCTGAGTTTGAATTTAGGTTCCACCTAAATTACTTACTCTTCATGTGGCTTTTACTCCTTAGCTTCCTTACTTAAAAACTTAGGATGCTAATTCTATTGTATGGGGTTGTTGTGAGGCTTAGAAATGTTTTCTAAAGATTTATAAATAGCCTATGTAAAAATACTTGCATGGTGCTGGACACATATTTATGAAATGATATCTATTGCTTGTTACGTAGTTGTACCACAGTTCGGACACTAACTCCCTTGCCTTAGGCTAAGCTTGCAGATTAGGCTCAGTCCCGCACGAGATTGCCCTCACTTCAGGGGTGCTCAGGCCTCCCGCATTTCTGACCAACTGGCTGCTGTGTACTCAGGGGTTCCCACTACCCTCCCTACGTTCAATAATTTGCTAGAATGACTCACAGAACTCAGGAAAGTGCTATACTTAGAATTACAGTTTTATTATAGCAGAAAAAAAGATGCAAATCAGGACCAGCTAAAAGAAGAGTCACATAGGGCGAGATCTGGGAGGGTCCCAACAGTGAAGCTGCTGTGTCTTCTTCCCATGGAGTCAGGACGCAGCACCTTCCAGCACAGTGATGTGTGACAACACACACAGAGTGTTGTTAAATAGGCAAGCTCACTGGAGCTTTGATGGCCAGAGTTGTTTTGGGGTTTCGTTGCGTTGACATGATTGACTGAATCATTGGCCACACGTTTAACTCAGTCTCCAGCGCCCTAACCCTCTAATCACACAGTTGATCTTTCGGGCTCAGCTAGCTCCCGTCCTGAGTCATCTCATTAGCATAAACTGTCTAGGGGCCCACGATGAATAAAAAAGACACTTTGTTGTCTTTATTAACATAAACTATCAAGCGTGGTCTGAGGGGCCCACTGTGAATTAAAAAAGACACTCCTGTCACTCTGGAGATCCAAGGATTTAGAGGGTACTTCTCAGGAACTTGAGACAAAGGGCAGCCAAATCCTTTATTATGCAATAGTAATGTATTATATGTTATATACTTTTGTTAATTGTGTGTATTTTATGTTCTGTGCTTTTTTTAATTAACATATAAGCAATATGTAATACATGTTAATATAAATTAAGAGTACACTAGGGAAGCAGTTTCTTCATTCAGAAATATTAAGTGCCTGCCACGTGCCAGGTTTCACACTTTATTCTATATGTAGTGGTAAGACAAAAACAGTTTTATCTTGCCCCCTTGGGGTTTAGAGATTAATGGGAGAGACAGACAAAAAATAAGCAAATATATAAGAACTCTGATAAGTGTTACAAAGAAAAAGAGCAGATTGCAGTGGTAGGTGGTAATCTAGTGGTGGCAGTGATAAGAAAGGCCACTATGGCTGGAGTGTGGTTTGCTGGGAGGGAGTAGAATGAGATGAAGTCAAGAGGTAGGTGGGCAGGTCACAAAGGACACTGTAAGGAATTCCATGGTAAGGAATTTTTATTTTATTTGAAGTTAATGGAAGCTATTAAAGTATTTTAAGCAGGTGAGTAACAGTCATTTCATCTTTTTTTAATAGAGATTACTCTGATTGCTATATGGAGAATGACTCCTGGGGGTTAAGAGTGGAGGCGGGGAGGTCATTAAGAAGGTTAAAGGAGGTTATTGTGTTAGGGCAGGTGCGAGACTAGTAGAGGCACTGGTGGAAAGTGGGTGGATTAGATGTAATGAGTGAAGGAGAGTGGGAGGAATCAAATACAAACCTCAGGATTTTGATTAAGTAGGTGAATGGACATGATAATTTTGAAATGCCTGTGAAGCAGAATTGAACTGCTTAATCGGTGACCTGAGAAACCGAAAAATTACATAAAAATGTGGTTGTCAGTTGTGTTTTGTTTTTTTTTTTTTGAGGAAGATTAGCCCTGAGCTAACATCTGTGCCCATCTTCCTCGATTTTATGTGAGATGTCTGCCACAGCGTGGCTTGAAAGCCATGCTAGGTCTGCGCCCAGGATCTGAACCTGTGAACCCTGGGCTGCCAAAGTGGAGCACGTGAACTTAACCGCCAGGCCACCGGGCTGGCCCCAGTCAGTTGTATTGTCTATAGCCCAATATACCATTGTTTTTGTTACCTGTTGCTCTGAGGCAGTAATAGTGAAGAAATTGGAGGAGGAACTAGAAGAGGTAAACTCAGGTTCCTGGACAGCAGAAGAAATGATTAATTTCATCACTCATTCATTTATTTATTCAACAAATACTGAAATCTTACTCTGTCGCAAGCATAATAGTCACAGCTCCAGTTCTTCTCAAATGAACCAGGACAATATGGTGGTAATAGACATTAATACGTCAGGAACAGATGTTGTTCTTAATGCTGTCTCCTGAGAATTGTACATTAAATTTGTTTTGTTGGCCGTAATAAGAATATACATAGGGAAAATGCCAAGGGTGGCAAAAGTACAATTGTAGAAATTATTTTCTCTGGAATTTTTGCCTTAGAGGTTTCTTGAGGTTAAGAACAAAGCCAGTCTACCTCCATTCAGTGTTACATATTTCTTGAGTATTTGTCATCACTAAGGATGTAAGGTAGGGCACATGAGATGGTGTGGTAGAAAGAGCATGGATTTGAGGCAGGGGGGTCTGGCATTCGAATCTGACTCCTTCCATCACCAGCTCTGTGACCTGGGGCCAATTAGGGTTTGTCTGGGCCTCATTTTCCCCAGCACTTTCTCCCTCTTTCCATGGTGCTCCAGGCAGTAGAGATTGATAAGACAGTTCCTGCCCTAAAGAAGTTTAATATCTAAAAGAGGGTGTGAGATGAAAAAGTAATGATAAGGAAAGCGGAATAGAATTTGTAGTTTGGGCGATGTTCACACCAAGGCCTTCAGCTATTCAAAGAGGGATGTAATGTTCAGTTGAAAGGAAGCCAGAAGGAATCATGGCTGAGCTTTCCAGCCGACCCTTGAAGGGTGAGCTTTGGATGGGTAGAGGTGAGAGAGGAAATCGGTTCAGGTGGTGGGAGGCACCAGTGTGAGCTTTAATTGTGTTTATGGAACCATGGGTAGCACCTGGAATCATGGGAAACAGGTTCCTGAGGGAGTTTGAGGCTGTGTAGAGCCTTTTTAGGGAGAGACGGTTCCGAGGTCAAGGCTTCCAGAAGTTCTAGGGCAAAATGTCATCATCTTTGTGTTCCAGGCTACAGGATCTCTCAGGCAAGTTTGATTTAAAATAAGATCCCTTGGCATTCTAGCCGTACGTTTTTTGGGAAAGTAATCTGCCATGTTCCTTCTTGTATTAGGCTGTAGTATGTTTTTATAAAATAGTTTAAAAATCAAATATGAAAGTTGCTATTGAGGTTTGTAAGAATGCTTGATATGATTATGCAGCTATTTTAAATGATAATTGTGAAGACTGTAGAAATGTAAAAACAAGGGCTGGCCCGGTGGCACAGCAGTTAAGTGCGCGTGTCTGCTTTGGTGGCCCGGGGTTCACTGGTTCGGATCCCGAGTGCGGACATGGTACCGCTTGACAAGACATGCTGTGGTAGGCATCCCACATATAAAGTAGAGGAAGATGGGCACGGATGTTAGCTCAGGACCAGTCTTCCTCAGCAAAAAGAGGAGGATTGGCAGCAGATGTTAGCTCAGGGCTAATCTTCCTCAAAAAAAAAAAAAGTAAAAACGTATGTATGTATATGGTAATTCAAAAATAATATGAAACCGTATATATTGTGCTTTGGTGGGAAGATAAGAATGATTTAAAATATATATTAATAATTAATAATAATATATTTTACATTAAGTAAAAATAACTCCACTGAGAGGAAAGCTTGTATCTGTACCTTAAACATATTTTTAAGTTGTGCAGTGGGTGAGCTAATGTCATATCTAATACATCTAGTTCAGTTCTCTGCATAGAATCTGGGCTGCTGCCCCATCCATTCTACAAACAAGTAGTTCCGTGAATCTCAGCTTTTGGTCTCAGTAGCCCTTTAGGTTAGGTAGGTTGGGTAGGTTATAGCTATCAATATTTATCATATTAGAAATTAAAACTAGACAGATTAAAATATTTATTAACTCACTGAAAAAGAGCAATAATTCCATGGCATGTTAACATAAATAACCTATTTTTAGGAAAGATAGCAAAACAACACAAACTTAAGTGACGTTGTTTTACATTTTCACAAATCTCTGTAATGTCTGCTTAATAGAAACAGCTGGATTCTCATCTCTTCTTCTGCATTCAGTCTGTTGTGGTACCACATGGCGTGTAACTTCTGGAAAACTGCGTTGTATAATTGAGAATGAAGTAAAAAATACAAATAACGTCTTTGGCTTATTATAAAATACTTTTGACCTTCAGGACCCCTGAAAGGAGGAGGGGGTCTTCAGTTCCACTTTCAGAACTGCTGAGCCATCCAAGAATTTCTGTCTATTTTCTATTTTCAGCCTTACTTGCCCTAAGGCTCAGCTCAAGTCCTACTTCAAGGACACTTTCCCAGTCCTTTGTCTTATCTCTTTCTTCTATGCAGCCTACTTTAGAATTTAATAACACACGGCTTTGTGGTGTTTAGCTTTAGGATCTATATGAGTCTTATTTATAAAACTGTACCTTCCTTGAGGATTGTACCCTGGTTTATATTCTGTTTGATTCTCGTGTGGTCAGGCAGTAAATAATTGCTGAATTGAACTGAAATAGCATGTGACCAGTTTGTACTGAAGAAGTAGACAAGTTTTGCATTTTCACCAAAAAATCCTGAATATTAATGTCAAAATTATTTATTCATTCAGTTTCTAATATATTTGAGTTTCTGCTTTGTGCCAGATGCTGTGCTAGGTATTGGAGATAGAGTAGTGAATGAGACAGGTCTGTTCCTCAGTGCCTGCTATTATTGATGTTTTGGTCCTGTGAGGGATATTGACAAGTCACACTTAATTATAATTGCTTGTTTAAATAGTGCTGTGATGGAGCAAGTACAGGGGTCTATGAGAACACTTTGGAGCAGTGTCTAACCCACCCTGGAGGAGCCAGGACGTTTTATTTATCCTGGAGGAGAAGACATTTAGAGCTGAAGGATATCTAGAAATTAGCTAGGCAAAGAAGGAAGGGGCATGTGTTCCAGGCGGAGGAAATAGCTCATGGACGAGGGAGCTTGGTAAGTTCTGGGAGTTTTATAGGGCTGCAAGGTTGAGTTTTCTGATGTTGAGGGGATGGTGAGAGGTGGGACTCTAGAGGTAAGTAAGAACAGGTATTGAAGGGCCTTGTGAGATGAGAGTCTATCCTACAGGCAGTGAGGAACCACTAATAGATTTGAAGCAGAGAAGTGGGTGATCGGTTTTGTATTTTTGGAAAAATCACTTGACGGTAGTACAGAGTTAGATAGGAATGTCTTTGTGTGATAGCTGCCCATTCGTGTGGCATTATCAGTTTGTTACATGACCGAATAAAGATTTCTAAGGCATGTGGCATTTCTAACTCTAACGAGGAGTTAGTGGAGTTTTGAGAATAAACAGGGGAAGCATTTATTATTTGGTTCCAAGGTAGAGGAGTAGAGAAGCAGCAAGTTTTTCCTTTTTACTCACTCTTTAAAGATTAAACTTCTTTTCAGCTGTAGAAATGGGCAAATTACATTACTACTACATGACTGGTTTAGGTAATTGCATTAAACAGTTGAGGGGACCCCAGTGCAGGTTCCCAGAAGAATGCTTACAGCTGTGTAGATTTCACATCTGATGCTAGGATTTGCTTTAAAAAAAAAGAAACAACCCTCCACATCCTCCCCCTCAGACGCATACCAGAAAACTAAAAACAACAAACAAAATCCCCGTATTATGAAAAGGTCATCTATAACACAAGATTGAAAAAGAGCCAGAAAACTTTCTTATGAGACCCACCCAGAAATATGTAATATTAAAAAGTAGGCCAGTGTTCTCTGAAAGGCTTGTCACTCTGATAGTCCTGTAAATGTCGTGTAAGTATTCTATAAACACTTATAGAATACAGGAATTCCTGGTGAAATAATATCATTGAATATTGGTTTGCTTTTTGTGAACTAGATTGATGATTGACAAAACCACATTCTTTTCTAAATCAATAAATTTGTCCCATAATTTTAATAGTGGTGGGGTGCCATTTTCAAGGAGCTTAAAGAGAGCATAAAACATTATATTCTGTTAAATCCATTCTTGGTGTAAAAAGACATGAGTTATGTTGGTTCTTTTAGTTTTGTTAAGTCTAAGTTTGCTGTATCTTTTTTTGAAATAAAGTAAATGGTACTTGGGATCTGAGGATAAATAATATTGTGCCCCTTTACAGTAACAATTTGAATGTAATGTAATACTTTAACTTTTTTTTAGAGTAATACATTGTTCTGTTATAAAGTGACAGTTGTATGCCTAAGACATTTGCATTTTCAAAAATAGGTACTAGAAATAGTTATTTTCATGTACGAATGTGTTTAGGGACAAAAATATGTTGGACATTTTGAAAACAACTTACTGTTACCTATAGAGATTTAAATCCCAAGTTCCTTATGCAAACTACAGAACATAGAAAATTATTTGAGTGACTATTTTGTCAGTTCTCCCGAAGATGGCACTAACTAGTACCTTTCCAGAAGCATAGGGAGAAGTTAATTACATACAATGGGTGAGTAGGCAATTAGGTCTTAAGTCTTTTGAAAATCCTATGAGAAGGGCTCTTATAAACTATTTTAAAGCTACAAATTCATACACCAAAGACTTCTAGCAGTTGGTTACATCCAGCTTTTGCTTAAGAGTAGTGGCCTTTTCTTTCATATCACCACTAGCATTTCATTAGTGTCTTAAATTATCACACTTATTAACCTTATCCTCCATTATTATACAGACAGAGAGTAGATCATAATAGTTGTGTGTGGATTCTGAAGCCAAACTGCCTGGCTTTGAATCTACTCTCTCTGTCACCAGCTAGCTGTGTGCCTGGATTTCATAGTTGTCTCTACAATGGGGATAATTATCAGAGGAGAGAAAGCTCTCAAATTCTTTCTTTAAATCAGCAAACTGCGGAATACTTTCCCCATGCCTATGGAAAACTCAGGGAGTGCCAGTATTCCTCTTCTGGTTGAACTAAGGCAGTTCACAAATGTTTATACCTTTGAGAAAAGAGAGACATTTACTATTACTTCACAACAAGTCTGCTATGGATTGTTTTCAGTTTTTTCCAATGATAAACAAGACTGCATCTCTGTGTACTTGCTCTTTTATTTCCATAGGTTAAATTTTTTGGAATTTCTGGCCAATTTATAAACATATCTTAAATTTTGATAACTGTTCTTAAACTGCTCTCCAGAAAGATTATACAAAGGGTATAGTTGACAAGAGTACCCATTTTTTGGTGTTAATTTTATTTATAGTTTTTTGGGTATTTTTCTTTTTTTGGCAATAGTGAAGTTTTTAATGTCATTGTTGCAGGTCTGTCAATCTTTTCTGTAGTGGTTTTTTAGCCTTTGCGGTCATGCTTTGAAAGTCTTTTGTGCTCCAAGATTATAAAGATATTCACCTAAAGTTTTCTGGTACATTAAGTTTTTGTTTTTGAATATTTATGGTTTAATATCTTTAAACTTGTTTTAAAAAAGATAATTACAGGGGGCTGGCCCCGTGGCCGAGTGGTTAAGTCCGTGCGCTCCGCTGCAGGCGGCCCAGTGTTTCGTTAGTTCGAATCCTGGGCGCGGACATGGCACTGCTCATCAGACCACGCTGAGGCAGCGTCCCACATGCCACAACTAGAAGAATACACAACTATGTACCGGGGGGGCTTTGGGGAGAAAAAGGAAAAAAAATAAAATCTTTAAAAAAAAAAAAAGATAATTACAGGATCTTTGTATTGGAGTCATTTTTATGGTAGAAAAATTTGAGGTACTTAAGAATTACTTTTTAGATAGTGTTAGTCTTAGCCAAGTTGTTGAAAACAGTTCTTATTTTTATTTTTCCTTGTTTTTGCTTTGCTGGTGCAAGGCCTAAAGTATGTACAAAACCTATCAGGTCTATACAATTAACCAGCTGTTCTTCGAGTACTCAGATTATACTCTTAAAGGTAAACTACAGAGACATACAAACAGCTTTAAAAATTTTATCTAGAATGCCTGAAGTTTTCTCTCTTTGCATTCTGGGGTTTATGTTATTTTTTTTTACAAAAGTGCAATATCTGATGACAGTCTTGGTAATATAAAGGAGATAAATAAGGTGAGATAGAGCAAAAGCGTTTTAAAAAAATAACCGTCTAATCCAAAGATTCTATGATTATTCTAATTATGGGCATTTTTTTCATGGGTTTGGGGAAAACTTGGGGAGAGCAAAACAAATGATTGATAATCAAAATTGCGTATAGTTTATCTTTTTTTGTTGTTGTTGTTATTGCTGTATCAGCTTTGTCCTTTTAATTGTACCAGGCTTCAAAACATCTTGAAGTTGGGTCCTTCATGAATTTAGTTCTGTGTTTATGAAGGAAGAGTTCTTAAAGTGGATATGACCTAAAATTACTGCCAGATTGAGAAAGCCTTGTTGTCTCTTAAAACAAAATGATCAATAGTCATTCTTCATTAGAAGTAATAAATTGTTTTTTATTTAACACACATACTTGTTTATATGTCAGACACTCTTGTTTTAAACTAGAATCTTAAACTCAGCTGACAGTTTCTTAGTGAGCAAATGTATGTTTCTAAAAATTTTACTAAAATATGACCGTGAATTTAAGGTTTAATATCTCTATGCTGTTCACTGTGTATCAATTCCTTCTACTCTAGTCATAGATCATAAGCAATTAAGTATAAATAATTATAGTGGTTCATATAGTACCTGGCACACAATGGGCATTTGATAAATCAATTGAATTTGAATTGTTACATTTTATAAATGTGCTATTTAGTAAAATGAAAAACTTGCACTGCATTTTTTAAATAAAACACTTTTAAATAGTTTTTAGAAAATGTCATTCTATTTCCTAGTTAAATTATCTGATCAATTTAATATTCAAGTCTAATAGCTTAATTAATTTTGAATATATTCTCACAGACTTACATGTAAAAGTCAACAAACAGACCCTTGCCACTTGTGTGAAGTGGCTATTTAACCATGAAATAAGCTATTTTTATTGCCATTGCCCTGTGGATACGTTCTTTCTGGCAGTGCTGTCCATATTTGGTGGCTGTGCATGGAGAGCCAGGTGGTGCTGAAAAGCATCGCACAGTGAAGCGTGGATATATCTAGGTTCGACATTTGTCATCCCTTACTGCTGAAGGGAAGGGTAAAATCTGTTTTTCCATATGTTTATGCTTTTTTTTCGCCTGCAGTTTTGTCCAGATGGTCTTATGAACATTGTTTACTTTAGGATGCTATCCCAGATGTTTTGAAAACTGATGAGTAAATGTGGTACACAGATACATAAATCATTTCCATGTTATGGTTTAGAAAATGCTATTCTTATAAGATTGAAATATAATTTATTTCTGGAAGTGTTTTCCCAAATGAATAATAAACATGTATTTATACGTATGTTATATTTTTATATATAGTTTATTTCCCCACCCACTCTTGTTTCTATGTTAATAAGCTAAAAAATATGGCAACGTTTATTAAGAATGTTAACAAAAGGAAATACTTTTGAGGAGTCATATTGGTTCAGGGTTCCATATACCCAAATCTGTAAGAATCTTGCCCTACTCTCTTTTGTAATTCTTCTCATCCTATATAAATTACTAAAGAGAAGTTAGGTAGTAAAATGACAATGGATTTGTTATCAAAAGATTATCATTATGATCTTGGGCAAATCACTTAATCAGTTGGAGACTGAGTTTTGTAAATGTAAATTCACAGTAACAGCCTTGCCCAAAAAGATGGAGTAATGCTTGGATAGAATTACTCTTTCATCTTAAGTCTCATAAAAATCACTAGGAAACCATCTAGTGGCAACAGCTGTAATGAGAGCCTGAACCTGCCAACTCGAGGCTCTAGTTGGGATCTCAGGTATAATTAAGAGATGACTGCTGTCATTTGCACACCCAGCCAGGATCCGGGTGGGGCCTCCTCTTGTTTGTGCAGTGCTTCTCAAGCACTGACTGGCTTTTCAGCTTTGCTTTGCCATTCACTTGCAGGTTTGAATACTGTCTGGCCTTTTCCCACTTTTCCTTTTTTCCATGCCTGGCCTCTGCACTTCCAGGACCTTCTCCATTGATTTTTACCAACCTTTGCCCCCAAGCTCTAGTATGCAGTTTAATTCTTATCACTTATTTTAATATCGGAAGGACAAGAAAAGAGGTTTCTCTTGCTAGTTCTTATCTGTGTTTACTGGGAATTCTAGGGTTGGGAGTTAAAAACTACTCTTTAGTATCTGGACAATGGACATCCAGTAACAACAATAATGTTTAAAGAATAAAGCAGGAATAAAGGAAAAAAAAGGTAATAGGGTTTATGAAAAAATATTGCATCGCAGGATAAGAGAAAAGTTGTTAAGACTTGAAAGAGAAATCTTTTCCATGTGATAGGTTTGCTTAATGAAACATCTTAGAAACCACCATTTTTCTTTCTGAGGTAAAATGTTTCCACATGTTAAAAAGAAAAGCTAAGAAATTATGAAAACCGCAAAGTCAATATAAAAGGCAAAACTCATATTAGCAGTTCAGAAAATCCAATTCGAAACAAGAGATAAACTTGAGGAAAAAAACCGAGAAAGTACAGAAAATGAATAAAGAGAAGAAAAAAGTGAGAATAGATAAACAATGGACATGAAAGATAGCTCATGAAGATAGGGATTTTGGCACAAATAACAATTTTTGGAGGTCTCTCTGGGCTGTTTTTCACACACATACTGCTTACCATGCCAGGTGCTTTGCAAATAGTAGCTCGTTTAATCCTTATGAAAACCCCATGAGAAAATGTGTTAATTTGGTTGATACTGGAGCCCCATATCTAGATGGCTTTTCTTTGGCAAAAGTCACAGGTGCCAAGTCAAGCTGTATTTGAACCAACAGGGTGTGCATGACATCAGTCTGCCAGTACCCAAGACTAAAGTTTCTCTTTCTGGTGTTTGTATTCTGCTCCTGTCCCTGGGAACAGGGCCATCTCTATCCTGTTCATCTCCTCTGATGCCGTTGTGCACAAGGGGCAGTGGGGTGAGGAGGGCATGTTTTAACTTCTTTCCTCTTAAGAACTCATCAGAGACATAGAGGGCTAAAATTGTACTGTATTTGCTGTTTAATCTTGTAGGTTTTCATTTATATTGAATTTTTATTATGTGTGTTCTCCCCAACATCACACTCCTGTGGAAGAAGGAACAGACATAAGAGACATTCTCTGATCTCCATCAGTCTGATTGGAGAGAGAGACAGCCAAATGTTTAAAAGTTAATTAGCAATGCAAGGCAGCATATCAGTATTAGATGAATAAAACATACAATTCTGAAGAATTATAAAATGTGAATGTTGAAAGGAATTTTAAAAACATTCAGTTAAAACCAAAAGATTTGAGAACTTGGGAATTTCCTGTCAACTTCAAGTTATGATGATTCAGAAAGTAGTCTGCTGTTAAATAGATATAGTCAACCATGTCAGTTTATGAATGTTGGGAACTGTTCTTCATTTTCACATTGTCGTTAGACATGATGAACTGATATTTTAATTTGCAAGTCTGCATTAATTATGCAAGTTGTTAAGCCCAAAACATGCACTTATGTACCATACACTTAGGTATTTTACTTTTTATATTATAATATAATTCTGTTAATTTTTTTTTTTTTTAAAGGAAGATTTTTTTTTTTTTAAAGATTTTATTTTTCCTTTTTCTCCCCAAAGCCCCCTGGTACATAGTTTCATATTCTTCGTTGTGGGTCCTTCTAGTTGTGGCATGTGGGACGCTGCCTCAGCGTGGTTTGATGAGCAGTGCCATGTCCGCGCCCAGGATTCGAACCAACGAAACACTGGGCCGCCTGCAGCGGAGCGCGCGAACCCAACCACTCGGCCACGGGGCCAGCCCCTCTGTTAATTTTTTTTTAACTTTTTATTTTGACAGTTTCAAACCGAGTGAAAAGCTGTAAGAACATTACCAAAAAATTTGCCACTTTATGGTGATTTTCTAATTCCATCATTTCTTCTGTTCATTAGTTGGCATTCTCTTGTAAGGAAGAGTTTTCTCCCTTTTATTCTCATTTTAAAATCTATTTACTATTGATCCAGACATGTTCATTTTGTTGCGTGAGTAGTGATTTACTAGTGCCCTTCTCTATTTTGATATTGAGATTGGACCGGTGGGAACTTACTCGAAATGATGCCCCTGTATTTTGACATTTCACTTTTTTGAGCACTTATTTTCTGGCACAACAAAAATGTTATAGGCTCATTTGCCTCTTTGCTGCCCTAGGTTTAGAATCAGCCTTTCCTTCAAGGAATCTTCATTCCTTCTAATGGGGAATGGTATTTAGAAACCAAGATCTCGATCTTTTTCTACTTGTTTTTTTACTTTATCCTTTAATATTTTTAATTCATCTGAAATTTATTCTGCAATGTAGTGTGAGATACAGATGTGTATATTAAATGAATTAAAATTATTTGCTTTAGCAGTAAGATACAAAACCAGAGGCATTGTGTTTGTATTCTTGTCCTTCAGGAACACTGATTCACCAGAAAAATCTCATTTAATTTTAAATAAGATACTTAAATTATGTCAGATGATACATACTTAATTTTACATCTCATGTCAGTTATGTTTTCTCTAACTTAGGTGCATTTTCTAGAGTCATAAAACTTTGTGAAGAAAAATGTGAAATAGATGAAAAGATGAAAGCAAGGAAGGGTAGCAGTGGACCGTCTGTAAAAGGAATTACGAATTTAGGAAATACTTGCTTTTTTAATGCAGTCATGCAGGTAAGAGCCATCAGAAAGCTTTGTAAAATGTAAAAGATTATTTTAATTAATTTGTATTTATTGGCACATCTATAGACTGTCAGATGACTGCTAAATGATCATCTAGAAATTTCTCTGTTTTCTTTTTGTTTGTTTCAGGCTATTGTTAGCCACTGTCATACACATACATGTGCCTTTTTTCTACATTGCATCTGAAAGGTCTTCTCTGTATTTTTCCATGGTTATATCAGTAATAGTGACATTTATTAAATGTGAAATGTGTTCAATTAAATTTTTTAAAACTTTAAAACATTTTTTTGCTATGCTAGATGAAATTTGAAACTTTGAGAGAGTATTTATTCCATAAAATAAGAGGCATATTATAACTGAATCTGAACACTTTTGTTTTTGCTTAGAACTTGGCACAGTCTTACATTCTTACTGAACTGATGAATGAGAGCAAAGAAAATGGTACAAAACTGAAGATTTCTCCTTCCTCAGACTCTCAGCTGGTAAGAAGTGTAACTGTCTGGGTAATCACTCTTTTCAGATGGGCCACTGATGTTGCTGAACTCTCCCTCTCTTTCTCAGAACTATCAACTGTAGATATCAGCTATCTATCTCAGCACGAGAGATGGTAGTCAGAGGATTTGAAAAAAATTGTTCAAAAGCATTTAGTGAAAATAATCAGATTTAAAACTTCTAAAATCATAACTTTAAGATATGTTATTATTCAAACATGTTATGGGTCAAACAATGCAAAAGTTGTGAGGCTGCTTTCAAACAAACATACTAGAAAAAAACAAAAGGGGTTTGACTTTTGTTGAGCAAAATGACTAGGACCTGTTTTGTGGTTACTGGTGACATTTTCTTAAAATAGCATTTGCGTTTTTTAAAGAGAGATTTATTTTTAATAGTGAGCGTCTAAAGGTTTTTTGGAGCCTAGTCTGATAATGGGTTTTTAAGCTAGTGAGAAATTTAAAAAAGAAGGAAAACAGCCTCTAACATTCAGAAGCTGGCCTGGCACCCACAGTTAGGCCCTGTTTTTCAAACAATCTCACAGAATACCAACCTAGGCTAGGTTACCCTAAGACAGAAATGAGTCAAAGCAAGGCTACTTCATAATTTTGTCTAAACACAGACAAAAACAAGATTACCACTTAGAAAACCCCAAACACCCTCTCTCTTGGCCAAAATAAGTGACTGCTACTTCTTTACTAGTTATAGCTTTATCCTCATTCTAGCCTCCACCTGCTAAAGGTGAGATTTATCGAGATACCCTATCGGAGAATTACCCCCACTTTTTTCTGACAGCATTCAATCAAGAGCAGAGCTCCACTTCCTTAGACTCTTCCCCCAAATTACCTGATCCTATGTGCGTTCTTTCGAATACCCTCTTATTGAGACCGCCTGCCCCCATGTTCCCCATGGCGTGTGTTCTCCCTCAGTGCAACAAGTAATAAACCCACCTTGTTCAACTACAGGTGTGTTCCTGGTGGTCTTTGGCTGGAGGGCGTTGATACTAGTAATAATGATTTTAGTTAGAAATTAAAGTGTGTGTTTCAGAGGGAGAGAGAGAGTATTTATAGCTCGTGATCTAGCTTTTCAAAACATATAAGAAAGAGGCCTTCTAAAAATTCTTAGCCAATGTAGTAATTGATTTTTCTTCCAAGGAGGCAGTTTTGAAGGACAATATTGTTGTGTTTTTTTGTTGAAAAGGCGGCCTGTAAACTCAGTGCCTGTTCAGCCCCTTACAGGTTTTATGGTAGATCCCAGTGCTCTCTTCTAAAGTGTAGTGAGGTAGTGAAGACTACTTCGGTAAATGGAAGTTAATGCTTAGTCGTTTGAAAAGATTTCCTATTGAATATGATTGGGTGTTAAGTTTAAGTATTTCACACATGGAGCTGTGTCTCCAGATTACTGTATGGCATTTAGATGTAACTGATCACTTGAGGTTTGTGTCATTCTAAGAGGGAAGTTTTCAAACCCTAGGTCTTAGGTTTTAGGACATACAGTTGACGTAAGCTGTGGGACTGTTGGTGTAGATCACCACTCTTTCAATCTCCAGTTTTACTTTGTCCTTTGTAACCTGTATACCTTTTGTTTTTTTTCCTTACCTTCTTGTGCTGGCTCCAACCACCAGTAACTTGTTGAATAGAAGAGATGAGAGCAGACATTCTTTCCTTAATCCCCAAATTAGAGGAAAAAATTCAGTCTTTCTCTGTTAAGAATGAAGTTAACTAGGTTTTTCATAGATGTCCCTGATAAGGTTGAGGACATTCCCTTCTGTTCCTAGTTTTCTGAGAGTTTCATCATGAATGGATGTTGAATTTTGTCAAATGCTTTTCCTGCATCTGTTGAGATTATCATGTGGTTTTTCTTTTGTTCTCTGTTAATGTGGTAAATTTTTTCAAATGTTAAACCTGTCTTGTATTCCTGGGACAAACTCTCCTCAGTTATGATGTATTATTATTCTTATATGTTGCTGGATTCAGTTTGTTAGTATTTATATACATATCAGCAGTGTGCTTACTTTAAAAAACTTTTTCGTAAACTATTCATAAGAAAAGAGTACCTTGTAAGTGTATAGCTGATTGAATTTTCACGGACTGAACACAATGAACTGAAACTAGCCATCAGTTTGCTCAAGATACAGAACACTACCAGCAGCTGGAAGCCCCCCTCAGGCTCACTCCGTCCACTCCCTCCCGACCCCACAAGGATAGCCACTAACCTGGTTTCCAACAGGACAGATTAGTTTTGCCTGTTTTAATATTGCACATAAATGAAATCATACAATATCACTCTTGTATCTGGCTTCTTTCTGTCAACACGTGTGTATGAGTCATCCATAAAGCATTCTCATCAGCAAACTTACTTTTGTTTTCACAGTTTAAGTGTGTTTTTAAAAACTAGGGTTATTTACTCACTTAAATTCTGAAGTTTTTTATTTTGTCTAAAAATGCTTTAGTTGGGAGTAGAGGATAGTATACCTTAGTGCTTAGGCTTTGAAACTGCCTTAGATGTTATTTATTTATTTTTTTGGTGAGGGAGATTTGCCCTGAGGTAACATCCAAGGCCAATCCTCCTTTTTTTGCTTGAGGAAGAGTAGCCCTGAGCTAATGTCCGTGCCAGTTGTCCTCCACTTTATATGTGGGAGGCTGCCACAGTATAGCTGGTGAGTGGAGCAGGTCTGTGCCCAGGATCCGAACCTGCGAACCCAGGCCACTGAAGCGGGGCACACAGACCTTTAAGCCCTTGGCCATGGGGCCAGCCCCTTAGATTTTATTTTTGACCCTTGAGGTAACTTTCAATTTACTTAACATAGCAAAAAGCACTTTTGATGTTCAAAAACTATGGAAAATTATAACTTGTCCTTTCTGTGATTTTAGCCAGATGGTGGATTTTTAAGGATAGTTGGTATGTAATACATATGTAACAGGTATTTCATGAATACGTGAATTAGATAACATATTTGATAGTTACCTTAGAGGATAACATTTTGTAATGTCCGAGAATTATATTTGGGGTCTGTTTTTTATTTGTTTTCTGTAAGAAGAGGGGGTTACTGGTGAAGACAACATTTTAAAAAACAAAACTTTGTGGGGAAAAAAAATTCTAGAATAAAGTGTGTTGATCCTTCACACAATTTCAGCTGCTTTTGCCAAGCTTCATGTGACTCTCCTTTAATGATGGGAGACGATGTACAAATTTTGTGACGTAATATCCAATTCCTTATTTTTTTAGTGAAATATTCAGAGAAGAGAAGTGTTTGGAGTTTTGCTAATAAATATAATTTGTGATTATTTGTGGAGATGTACAAATAGCAAGTGGATGAGTAATTTTACTTTTAGGACCGCACATTAAGGGACAGTTACAAACAACTAAAGATTGGTAATTTCACTCTTCAGCTGATAGTTTCATTTAGTAAAAGGCAGAGGATATGAGAATACCTGTATTTTTCAAGGTAAGGCATTTGATTCTGTTTTCCATTTTTATATATTCATTTTGTATATGAGGGAATGAAGTTTCTTACTACACTCGAGGCGATTTGGTTGTCATTTAAACAAAGTATAACTCTTAGATTTTTAATAATATTTTAAAATTTTATATTTCTGACATAGAGTTGATCATGTTTTTAAAGGACCCATTAGTGGTGGAACTTTCAAGCCCCGGACCATTGACCTCAGCCTTGTTCCTGTTTCTTCACAGCATGAAGGAGACTGAAAAAGGACCGCTTTCTCCTAAAGTTCTTTTTAATCAGCTTTGTCAGAAGTGGGTGCATCTACTTTCTTAATATAAATAATCATGAGTTACAAAATCGAATGTATTTATCACTTAATATGAGTAGTTTCATTCTTTCTCTAACATTGCTGTTATTGCCTAGACTACCAAGAGAAAGAATTAACATTTGTTTAGTTGCAGCTCTGTGCTTTTTGTAAATTATATATCATAATACTCTGAAAAAGAGATTGTTTATCCCTATTTTATGTATAAGGAAACTGAGACTCACAGAAGTTGAGTAGCTTACCTAGCTTCATGGTGACAAAGCCAGGATTCAAACCGGGGTCTGTCCTGGCTCAGAAGCCCATGGGAATACATGAAGTAAGAAAAGTATAGAATTGTAAACTAAAGGTGCTATAATCACTAATCTAGTTTCCTTGTTTTTAAAGATGAGCTATGAGGCAAATAGAGTTTAAGTGAATTTGTCAAGATATTCCAGTATGTTTAAAAACAAAATCCCTGTGTGCCTGGAAATAAAACACATACCATAAAGGAGCTGACTTGACTTTAGTGCATTAATTTATTCTTTCATCTAGAAAATGGAGAGCTTACTTGGTGACAGGTACTTGCTAGAATCCAGGAGTACACAACATATAATGTGTTAAAAATGGACCCTGTCATGGAGTGCATAGACTTGCACAGTCCACAATTACCAAAATATATAGAAACAAAATTCTTTCAACATAAACTTGTGTTTTTCGGTATCTACAGGCTTTAAAATTCCATTTCAATTCAAGCTAGTTATCCTGTGCCATGTATCATGTCCAATGTAGTATTGTTGACTATAGATACAATGTTGAACAGCAGACCTCTAGAGCGTATTCATCTTGCTTGAATGAAACTTTATGCCCATTGATTAGCAACTCTTCATATCCTCCTCACCCCCACCCCCGGCAATTACCATTCCACTCTCTGATTCTATGAAGTTGATTCTTTTAGATTCCTTATATAAATGGAATCATGTAGTATTTGTCTTTCTGTGACTGGCTTATTTCACTTAGCATAACGTGCCATGGTATTTTAAATGTAGTCCAAAATATAGAGGGTTTATTATGTTTCACTGGGTTGGCAAATGCTATTTTTTCAAAGCCTGAGGAACAAAAAAGCCCTCAAAATAGTCTCAGACATGGATGCTTCATAGAGTTAAAAAATTTTTAGGACATTATGTGCTTTAGAAATTTGCTTGTGACTCTGCGAAAAATAATTTTGTTTTGTATCATTTCATTCTGGTTTTATAAAGATCTATAAAATTTTAAAAATTATTAAAATAAGTACTCATGGATAAAAATTCAAACTATTATCTGTTATTCTTTTCAAAAGTGATTATGCATACGCAGACATATGCAAATTATTTACAATTTGCTTGTCTTGCTTAATGTATTTTGTACATCTTTCTGTATTAGTACATGTGGATATAACTTATTTGATTTTACATATGTATATATGTGTGTGTATATATGCATGTGTGTATGTGTGTGTACATATTTATAGAATTGCACTTGTGAGAGTACATCTATAGGATAAATAGGATTACTGGATCAAACTATTTGAAAACATTCAAAAATTGCATTTTCTTTTGCTTTATTTTGTTTAAGAAGAGATATACATTTTAAAAAGTGATTTAAAAAAAAGTCAGGTGAAGATTTAAGCTCAGTTGGGTCTGTTTTGGTCTCTGTTCTATAGTGTTGATCTGTGTGTCTCTCCTTACCCCATTACTGCTCTGTCTTGATTACTGTGGTTTCATAGGAAGTCTTGGAATTGGATAGTGTGAGTTCTCGAATTTTCCTCTTTTTTTTTCTTTGAACTATTCTAGATTCTTTGCTTTTTTGTATGAATTTTAGAATCAGTTTGTCAACTGAGATTGCATTGAATGTGTAGATCAATTTGGAGAGAAATGGCAGCTTAACAATGTTGCATCTTCCTATGCGTGATTATGACATATCTTTTCAGTTATTTGATTTCTCTCATCAAAGTTTTGTGTGAACAAATCCTGCATATATTTTCTTAGATTTACCTTAAGAATTTCATGTTTTTTAATGCTGTTTATTGTAAATTGGTACTTTTAAAACAATTTCCAATTGTTCATTACTAATTTATGGAAATACAGTTGATTTTTGTATAGTGACCTTGTTTCTTGCTGCCTTGCTCAATTCACTTACTGGTTATAGCAGCTTTATGTAGAATCTTTTCCTATGTAGACAATAATGTCATTGGTAAATAAAGACCATTTTATTCCTTCCTTTCCAATCTGTATCCTTTTATATCTTTTTATTACCTTATATCACTGTCAAGGACCTCTAGTATAATGGTGAAGTGTGGAGTGGGCATCCTTGCTTTGTTCTTGATATCAGGGGCAGAGCATGTAGTCTTTCATTCTTAAGTACGATAATAGCTGTAGGTTTTTCATAGATGCCTTTTATCAGGTTGAGGAAATTCTCATTCCTAGTTTCTTCTGAGAGTTCCTATCAAGAATGGGTATTGGTGGGGCCAGCTCGGTGGCTCATTGGTTAAGTTTGCATGTTTCACTTTGGTGGCCCGGGGTTCGCTGGTTCAGATCCTGGGTGCAGACATGGCACCACTTGTCAAGCCATGCTGTGGTAGGCATCCCACATATAAAGTAGAGGAAGATGGGCATGGATGTTAGCTCAGGGCTAATCTTCCTAAAAAAAAAAAAAAAAGAATAGATATTGGTACACCTTGATTCCTTGCCCACAGAAACCATGAGATAATAAATGTTTGTTATTTTTTAAGAAAAAAGAATGGATATTGGATTTTATCAAATGTTTTTTCTGTATTTATTGAAATAATCATGGGTTTTAAAAAAATCTGTTGAAAACAGTGAATTGTGTTAATGGATGTTCTGAGTAGCTTTAATGAAGTATATTTGACATACAATAAACTGTACATATTTAAAGTGTACTAATGTTTAGTTTTGACATATATGTACAGTTGTGATTCCATGGCCACAATCAATATGATGAATCTATTCATTACCCCTAAAAGTTTTCTTGGGCCCCTCTCTGCACTCCCTCCCTTAAGCCTTGGCCCTGGGCTTCTGCCTACCTGTTTGTTGGGGTTTTTTTGTGTGAGGAAGATTGGCCCTGAGCTCACATCTATTGCCAGCCTTCCTCTTTTTGCTTGAGGAAGATTGTCCCTGAGCTGACATCTGTGCCAATCCTCATCTATTTTGTATGTGGGATGCTGCCATACAGGGTTTGATGAGTGCTGTGTAGGTCCATGCCCAGGATCCTAACCCGTGAACCCTAGGCTACTGAAGCAGAGTGTGCGAACCCAACCACTATGGCACCAGGCTGGCCCCTCCACCCACCTTCTTTTTTTTTTGTCACTATAGATTAGTTTCCATTTTTTAGAATTCTATATAAATGGAATCATACAACATGTACTCTGTTTTATCTGACTTTTTCACTTGGCCTAATTATTTGAGATTCATCTGTGTTGTGTATGCATTGATTGATTTTTCTAAGTTGAACCAATCTCTTGAAGTTTCTGTTATAGTCATATATTGCATAATAAAGTTTCAGTCAATGACAGACCTCATATATGACAGTAGCTCCATAAGATTAGTACCATATAGCCTAGGTGTGTAGTAGGCTATCCCATCTAGGCTTGTGAACGTACACTCTATGATGTTGGCACAATGACGAAATTGTCTAAAGATGCATTTCTCAGAAAGTCATTAAGTGATGCATGACGTAATGGTGATTGTCAGACACTTTGACCACTTGAGATGCTTGTTGGGAGCAAGTTCTTCAACTTTCTTCTGACCTTTTTTTTTTTAAATACCTTGTTGTTTTGCAGTCGATTCACAAGAAGTTGCAGGAAGAGTACAGAGTTCTTGCGTACCCTTCATCCAGCTTCCCCCAGTGATAGTACCTTACATAACAACAGTGTGTTGTCAAAATCAGGAAATTGACATTAACACAATACTCTCAGTGCTAGTACAGATCTTTTTTGGATTTCATCAGTTTTTACATGCACTTTTCCTTAAAAGGTTCAGAGATGCTGTAGAGTGAGTCTGTTTTTCCATTCTCATTCATGCCTGTCTTTTGCTTCCTTTACTCCTTCATGTTGCAAACTAATATTAATGTCCTGAGCTTTCTTTGGGTTTTCTCCATGAGGAAATACATATGTATTTCTAGTTTTGTGATATTCTGTGGTGTGTCATGTACCTTAAGGACTGCCACCAAATTCTCAAGATAGAATGAAAGTATAGTGTTATTCCAGTATTCTGGGTATGTTCTTCAGTATTATCTTCTAATTTACTAATTCACTCTTCAACTGGCTATTGTGTTTATCTCTCTTTTATATTTTTTATCTGTGGTTTTAGTTTATTTCTAATATTTTGAATTGGCTATCTTCTCAATATCTACATGTTCTTATTGATTTTTTTCCTATTTTTCTTAATATTTAGGCTTTTATTGGCAGTTATGCCTTTAGTTTAAGTTTTTAGATATTCTCAATATTTTTATTGTAACGTCTTTTGGACAGTTCTATAAAACTTATTTGGAGTGAAGGATATTCATTTCAGTTTTGATTTTTTTAACATTAGATTACTCTATGTGTTTTATAATATTAGTTTGTAGATGCCTTTGGAGTAGATTTGTTTGTTTGTCCTCCCCTGTCTTTACGGCCTTTGCTTTCTCCCGTTTCCTCCATCCCTCGTTGTTTCCCCTGCCACTCCCATCACCTCCTTTCCCATACCCAACTTCTCTCTGTCCCTAAAAATTTTAAATTTTGAGATAGCCTCACCCCAACTCTCCAGGCTGGCCTTGGAGATCCAGTTCTCTTAATGGTTTATGGTTACCGTGCTGCATGGTTTTGGGGATGTACAGAGTGTGTAGAAGGCTTGGCTCAGCTTCAGGTCCCTAGGCTGTGTCTGTCTTCTGTTGTAGCTTTAGGCAACATTTGCCTAAGGGCTTCCTTTCAGGCTCTTGGTAAGGTCAACCGTCCTTATTCAGTGAGCCTGGCTCAGGTTCCTGTCTGAGGTGAAGGACTTTGAGTTTTCTCTGCTCTTCAGGGCTAAGCTCTTTCAGACCCAGAGCCCATCAAGTTTGTTTTTTTGTTTCCTACTCTTTTATATTCTATTTTTGCTCTGTAGGATTTATTTTATATTGAGTCCCACTTATGCCTTTTGTTTTCTCTTTTTATATTTTGTTGGTATGTTTGGAGTAAACAAAATTTTTGGATTATCACTGGACGGATTCATCTTCACCCAGAAAACATCTCTACAAATTCTCTCATTTTAAATTTCTTTTCCTTGACATTCTATTCCTACTTTATGAACATGCATACATTTTCCTCTTACAACTTGAGTTTTTGTTTGTTTTTTGCTGAGGAATATTAGCCCTGAACTAACATCTGTGCCAATCCTCTGATATTTTTTTTGTGTGTGGGACACCTCCACAGTGTGGCTGGTGAGTGGAGTAGGTTCATGCCCAGGATCTGAACCCATGACCCTGGGCTGCAAAAGTGGAGCATGTGGAACTTTAACCACTCACCTACAGGGTCGGGCTCACAACTTGAGATTTTTTTAAAGTTTGCTCCTCTTTTCCACAGTAACACTTTTACTAAGGGACACTTCCTGTGAATGTTTAGTTTTCCCCTTATTTTGAATAGGGTGAGTCTTTTCATATATTTGCGGATTTTTTGCTTTTTATCTTTTAGGTTTGAAGGTCTCTTTTGGTATTGGTAGCTCAGATAGGCTCCTTTAGAGATTCTGTAAGTCGTGATACGATTTTTTCCCCCAGTCCTAGGTAAAAAGAAGCAAGTAAAAAAAAATTTAGGTTTATGAACTTTGCTTCAGTGGTTTAGAAGGTGGGAGGTGCTTTGCGCATGGTTGAGATGGGGCTGTAGGCAGAGACATGGTGGAGACAGTCTCTCCTTGGTTCAGGAATGATTTCCTTCCTGTGTGTCTGCTTGGAAAGCCATAAGCTGTCCCCTCCTACCTGCCACCTCGCTGGTAAGGGTCTCTGAAGGATTTCCATTTCCCCTTCCAGTCTTCTTCCACTTCACTGACCTTCCTTGATACCTACAGCACAGCACGAGTATAGTGTCATACAATTTCTGGGTTTCATGGACTCCAGCTGTGGAGGCCCAAATAGGGTTGGAATTTGTGTCCACCTTGGTTTCTGTCCTCACCTCTGATCTAGGAGGTGGGCACTATCCACCACATACAGAAAGGGAAGCCCACCATGGGAGTAAATGGAAGTGTTCTCAGTCTCAGGCTGCTTTTTGCTACTTCTTAGGAAGACTGAGTAACTGAAATGAGGGTTCCTGTTACAGGCTAGATTCAGTACTAGTTGAGATAGCTTTTTAGCACCAAGGACTCACAGTAGTGCGTTACTAGAATGACTGTTTGTCATGAGATAAGTAGGAATAATACTTAAAGTACTGGACTAAAGGATCAAAAGACCTGGGTTTATGTCAGTGGCATTTAGCCTGTTCTTCACTTTTGTCAAGTGTAAAATGGAGTTCATATTAGGTTTGAATTCCTTAATAGGAACTGTCGTGTATATCAAATGATGTGTTGCACTGTAAACTTGTCTTGTACTATCATAAGATATTTTTACTATTTTGGATTGTTTTGACAAAATTCTTTCTTCATCTTAGATCAGAGCACTTTATAAATTTAGTATTTATTGCACATAAGACAAAAATATTCATTGTAGCTTTGGAGTTTATTGCAGAAAATTTTACTTTTTAAAATTACTGAAATCAACTAAATATTTGCTATGTCATTGTCTTCATGAATAGCACTTGATCCTTTAATTAATGTGGAGGAAATCTAATTGTCAAATCCTTAAAATAAATACATTCACACAGATCTCAGTTCATAGTTCTTTATTTTAATAGAAGTAATCTCTTGCTTTTCTTTTGGTCATTTAAGGTAGGAAAGTAATAGATCACAGTGGTTTGGGTTTGAATACTGTGATTTTGCTTGCCATGTGGCCTTGCAAATTATTTAAATAACCCCTTTGAGCCCTAATTTATAAGCTGGAGAAAATAGTACATTCTAAGCTTGTTTGAGGATTATGTGACTTAACATGTAAAGCTTAACATATGTCCTGTGCTTGGCATGTAGCAGTTGTTTAATAAATGATAGTCATATTCTCAGTGCACTAAGAGCTCATCGTAATTGGAACAGTAATCACATTTTGTCTTTCTACTTAGTAGAAAAAGGACTAAACTGAATCTTTGACTGTATGTTATTTCAAAGTGATTTTAAATAATAGTAGTATATTTTTAATGGAATGATTGTTCTTTTTTTTTTTTCCTGTTTTGTTTTTAAATCACAGGGCCCCTCGATTTAAAAGTTTCCAACAACAGGACAGTCAGGAGCTTCTGCACTATCTGCTGGATGCAGTAAGGACAGAAGAAACGAAGGTCAGGTTTCTTTTTGTTTGTCCCTCATACTCTTTAAAAGGGGAGTTCAAAACTCAAGGAATTAATTCTACCATAATTTTAATGTACGGTTGAGAAATAATTTGATTTTTTTTCTAACTATTCTATTTATTCTTCCCTTATTTTTTTGCCTCTTCTACTATAAGATTATTTTTTTCACCCTTTTACAACCCCATTGTTCTTAATTAGTTAATACTCTTTGGCTATAAATAACATCAATTCAAACTAGCTTAAATAAAGAAAAGGGAATCTATGAATCCAGGTGAAGGGGGATGTAGCTGGGGATACAGAGACAGGAAGTTTCTCAGGAAGCTTTCTCTTTATTTGTCTGGTTTCTCTGGCTCTCATAGATTTTCTGTGTTCAGCTCTTTGCAGACTGAGTAGTTTCTCTGCTCCTCTGTGTGAATGGTGGCACCTGACCACCGTAGTTTGCACGTTGCAGTTCTGCATATATAAAAACAAAACTGACTGTTTGTGAATCCCAATGCTAAATTCCCAAGGGAGAGAAACTTCATTTTCCCATGGTGGATTAGGATCCACTCAGGGATCAGTCACTTGTGACTAGGGGAGTGGGGTCCCAGCCTCCTGGACCAGGGAATATTTCTGAGAAAACAAGGAATGGCTTATGGACGGGATAGATTCCCCAAACAATGTTTATTGTAATCCTATCCCTTAATTATTTGTTGACTTTAATATTAAATGCAACTTTTTTGGTTGGGTCCTATGTAAATAGGATACAATTTTTCAGAGAGAATGCAAGATATTAAAGATATCAAATATGTAGCACATACCCTCCGTTTTCCCCCTTTCTCAGTCATAGCAGATATTGCTAATCACTCATAACAGTTCTGCTGAGTCTGGATTCAGCCTCAGAATCATTCTCAACATAGTACTATGGACAGCACCTGTCAATCGTACTTGTCATAACAGGCGAAATCCTGTTTTCTGTTCAAAGTGACTACACTTCTCTCCTTTTTTTCTTCTTTTTTTTTTTTTTTTTGCTGAGGAAGATTAGTCCTGAGCTAACATCTGTTGCTAATCTTCCTCTTTTTTATTTTGCTTGAGGAAGATTAGCCCTGAGCTAACATCCATGCCAATCTTCCTCTATTTCATACGTGGGTCTCCGCCACAGCATGGCTGATGAGTCATGTAGGTCTGGGCCCAGCATCTGAACTTCTTAGTCTATATATTAATATGTAGTGAAGCAACCATGTGAAAATGATGTGTTCATATGCTTGTAGTAGGTGTTGCTGTGTTACTAGGCAGGGTGGACTCTCCCCTCTCTCCCCTTTTTTCTTTAATCCTACTTTGTTTGAACTGTAACATTGTAGTGTTTCTTTATTCCTAATGGCCAGTTTTCAGTGAAGAGAGTTAGAGTTCTAATTTTTTCTTATAAATTTTCTTAAAGAATGAGTTCATCACTCCCTCCTGCTATCAAACACTGTATATTAATAATCCCATCCTTAATTGGCTGTTTATTGATTTTCATATTAAATTAGTTGAATTCAACTTTTGAAAGTGTTGCTGCTTTTCTGCCATCTCTCTGCTTTTGTATATTTTGATTATGAACCCCACCACCTTCTCTTTAGGTTTATGTCTTTGTCACCTCTCTTAGATTGTGAGTTCCTCAGGGAATGGTGCTGTATCTCTGTATCCCATGGGCCTTGCACATAGCAGGTGCTCAGTGAATGCTTGTTGAATAAGTTGTCTGTGCTTAACCTTTAAATGGACAATTTCTGTTGAGAATTTCAGTTTGGAAGAAAAAAAAATAAAGTCTTTTAAATAAGTTATAACAACTAGTTTCTTGGGGATTTACAATTATTTTGAATATGTTATAATTTGAATAAAGTGATAAATTGACAGGATAATACTATATTATATTTTACCTATAATTTGTTTTAAAAAATCAATTAAGATTTATAATTGAGTTTTGGGGCCATTAGCACAATCCCCTTAAACTAATATTTAATCGCATTTTCTTAGATTTAGAAACTGATACTGAAAATTGAGATTCAAACTTAAGTCTTTATGACTCCCAAACTAGTAATCTTTTTAATTCTATACAATACTACTTATTAAAGTTTAGGTTTAATGCTTGGCCATCAGTGACTGGTAGAAATAATATTTTTTAAGCTTGCTATTTAAAATTTAACCATAATTATTTCACTGTTTGAAAAAGTATTAAATCTGATTCAATAACTGTGATACTCTTGCTGAGGGGGTCAATACAAGGTAGCGTGGTGGGGAGAGAGGCTCTGTCTTCGTGTTATGATTAGTAAATACATTTTGAGTCTTCTGAGCCTATGGATCATATCGGAGTTACTTTAAGATTAATTCAGACTATCCATTGCTTGAATGATTTTTTTTTCCCTATGATTTGCAAGAATATGTTTACTACATGGTGGTCATGTATCATTGTAAATGGAATTAAAAATTACCTCTTTACATTGTTTTTCTCTATTGATATTACAAATAAAACAATAAAATCTATCCCCGTCATTTTTTAAAATTTCACTTCTGTTATTTGATGGCATTCTTTGTTACAATTAAATTATTGTTTTGTCATAAGGGTGCTTTGGGATACACAGTATCTTAAAAACTCAGGCAGTATAGCAGGAGACATTGGCTTTTGAAAGCTCTTATCTGTCTCTATTTGAGGGTTTTAGATGGTGTGGCCAAATTAAATGTCAAGTCTGTGGATCTGTTCAGTCTCGTAGGCAAGGACAGTCGTCCCGGTCAGTTACAGTGAGTAGCCGAGCAGGAGCCGCATTGTCTGGCCTGGGAACTCCACAGCTGTTAATCGTGCTGCTCTTGTGGTTTGTCACTGCCATGTGTTTTTTGATTGAAGAAAGGCTAGAGCATGATGCCCGCCACCAGAGTCTTTTAGTAATGATTAAAAACTACTGACCTCCTTTTATATTGGTTCATTAAAGTCTTTTTCTTATGACTGTAAAGTTGAGGAATATAACATGTTCTTGCTGAATAGGACACTACAGGGATCATTTGTGCAAAAATTGTACATTTTTTATGTGCACAATAAGTAAAATCGAATTTACTGTATGACTTTCTTTCATAGCTAGTCTTTTCAACTTATAAATACGTGTCTCTTCACTTTTTTCTTTTAATTTGAGCTATCACTAAATTAATATTCCATTTTTATTGTGTTCTCAAAGATATATCACTTTAATACAATATTGGGTAGAATTATTTTAAAGGCAGAATATCTCAGCTAACTTAAACTGTGAGTTTTTTGCATCTTAGGTTTGCAAGAAGTTTAGGTTGGAGATTTGAAATAGTTGAACATTAATACTGCTCATTGATTAATGTGCTACCGTTGTTAGCAGCTCGCTAGCCAAAGTCTATCTTTTTTTTTAAACCTGAATGGTTCAAAGCATAGCTCTTGACAATGAGAGGGTTGTAGATGGACCTAAACCCTTTTTTTTTTTTTTTTTTACTTAACTTGATGAATTACCTATTAATTAACTCTTTTAACAGTTTAGAGCAGAGAATATAAATTTGTGGCTAGGATACAATAAAAAAGCAAAAGTCTAATAGTTTAAAAATTAATTTAAATGACTTCATTATTTTTGCTGTTTTTAAAGACTGATATCATAGCTTACATTTTAGAATATAGTAAAGGCTTATTAAATCATATGGAAAGTCATGTCTGAATTAGTAAAATGTTCAAATTGTAGAATAAGTTTACAGACTTCTGAGTTGAGTTAGAGGTCTTAATCTTTTGTAGCTAGAGAGGCTATTTTATAGTTATATTAAATGCTTACAGTGAACATTGGTATTTATTGGAATCTTTTGTTTAAGTCCATTAAATATTTCTCTTGTATGCAATTCACACCATTCTAACTTGCTTATTTTAGTTCAATAAATTCTTTTTTCAAGGTATTAAAGCCAATTTTAGCTAAGACAGTGTCTGAATTATATCAGTTTTCAAATTTTTTGAGTGTGAATTGGAGATTATTTCAATGTTTAATAGTTCCTGGGACACATTGTTTTATTTTGATTCCCTTCGCATGTAAGCATATTTCAGGACAGTGTGCCTGGTGGGGATTGCTGTCTGTTTACTTTTATACCACACTTTGTATGTATTTAAGTTTTTGAATCTGGCATTAGCTTTCAAAATAAACTTGAAGATAATAGTGAGTAGTTCTAGGAAATATAATGTGCTGATCATAGGCCAGTTAATACATGAAACTCAATTTCATAATTATTGGGGGAGGGTGTTAAACTTATAAAATGCATCATACATACCAAGAATGTGTACAAATATACATTCAGTTTAAAGCATAATATAAAGAAAAGTCTTTTACTGCTAGCACTCCTCCCTACCACCACCCCAGATTTAAAAAAGTAGAATGTTATTAAGACTGTAGAAGCTACTGTTCCTTTTTTTCCCAAACACTTCTTCCTCATCAGAGGTAACCACTACTTTGACTTTTACAGAAGTAATTTCATTGCTTTTTCTTATGGTTCTGAGAGCCACCTATGTATACTTAAACAATATATTGTTTAGTTTTGCAAAACTGGGTGGCAAGCACAAACCTATTGCCATTATTGGATGAAGGCTCTCAAAAGAAGATGAGTTGAGAGAACAGCTGAAACATAGTCTGGCTTTGGCTTCCCAGAGTTTACATTAGCTCTTTCTGGGAAGTTAGTAGGCAGGATCATGAATGTGTTCTGAGTTAGGCGTGTCAAAGTCAAAACAACTGGCAGAGGTATAGGAGAGACCGAGTACTAGCTCTGTGGTCCAAAAAGGTTAGAGGCTGCTGTATGTTTTCTGCTTCTGAGTTCATCGTGACCCACCTCATAGCTCTCAGGGTAGGTCAAAGCAGAACAGTTCTAGGGGATAATGTGTATCCCCTGCTGATCCAGACAGCAGGGTATGGGGGGAGAATAAGGACATTTGCAGGTTATTCTCCATACATTCTGTTCTCAGAATAAAATGGCAGTGGGGTTCTTGGTGTTGACCATATGTCTATCTCATAAGTCTCATTGCTCCAATCTCGGTTGGTTGTCTCCCACATTTGATGCACAGGCATCATTCTTGAATTCCTCCTAACTGTGCTCCTGGGAATTCCTTTGGCCTCTCTTATGTATTCGCCCTGCTATTGCCTGTAAACCATGTTGTTGTCTTTCTTGGTTTATGTTCTTTGATGGTGTGTATATTTATATGTATATATATTTTTCCTTTATTGAAAAGGTAGCATATACTATATATACACCTTACTGCACTTTTTTCACTTAACATATCATAGCAATCTTTCCATATCAGAAGATAGGAAACTTCCTTATTTTTTTTAGCTCAATGTTTTTAACCAGTCCCTTATTGATTATCCCTTATATGTTGTTTCTGGTATTTTTGCTTTTATAAACAATGCTATGATGAATAATATATGTATGTTATTTTGCATGTGTGTAAGTAGATCTGTATAAATACAGAAATGAGATTGCTGGATCAAATGATATATGCATTTGTAATTTTGATAGATATTACCAAGTTGTCCTCCATAGGCATGCAGCTTTCACTTCTATCAGCAACTTACTATAGCCTCACCAAAAAATTATTTTGTTAAACTTTCAAATTTTTCCCAATCTGATATGTAGACAAATGGTATCTCAAGGTAGTTTTAGTGTACATTCTCTCTTTTTGAATGAGGCTGATATCTTTTCGTCTCTTCTTATTCTTTGCCCATTTTTCTCCTGGATTTTGATCCTTTGCTGATTTATAAAGCTTTTTGTGTTCTAGGGAGAGAATACGTTTCCAAGTTTGTCATTTGTGCTTTGATTTTGCTTATAATATGGCAGTGGTTTTTATATAAATAAATTTTTAAACAAGTTTTGTTTCTGAACTTAATCCTTTTTTTTTATGGCTTCTGGATATTGAGTCATAAACAGGCATTCTCACTCAAGGTTATAAAAAAATTTCCCCATGTTTTCTTCTAGTACTTTTATGATTCATTTTTAGATTTAAATCTTGATCTATTGATATTTATCCTGTTCCCAGGATATTTCCTTTTTTCCTCTTTGGCTGTCCTACAGTTAGCCAAGCTGAATAGTATGCTTTTCCCACTAAATTGGTAGCACTCTAATTATTCTAGCTTTTCATTTGCATTTATTTCCCAACTTCCCCTTGGTTCTGTTTTCTTATCTGTTTGAGTACTAGGATCATACTTTAAATTATGAAGGTTTTGATGCATTTTAAGAAGTCTAATAGGACCAGCTGTCTCTCACTTCACTTTCCCCCAGAGTTTTCATTGCTATTCTTGTTTATTTTTCCATGTCTAGTTTAGAGCTGATCTTCCCTTCAACCTTTCACATTCAAAAAAGAACCTCAAAAAACCCCAAACTATTGCTATTTTTACTGGAATTATGTTAAATGCATACATTTGAGGGGGAAGATTGGTATGTTTCTAATGTTAGGACCTATCCAAGAACATGATGTGTCTTTCCATTTGATCAAGTTTTCTTTTCTGTCTTTACCAGCAGTATTTTAAAGTTTTCCTCAGTTAGATCTTACACATTTCTTAGATTTATTCCTAGTAATTTTATCTTTTTAGCTGTTATTATAAATGGGGTGTTTACTTCCATATCTTCTAAGTGGTTTTTGTTTGTGTGTATGAAGGCTATTGACTTCGTTATATTTATATACCCCATAATAAATTCTCTTATTATTTGTAGTAGTTTTTCATTTCAGTTGGTTTTTTTGGCTTTTCCAAGTAAGAAGTCATATCGTCTGCAAGTAGTTTTATTTCCTTTATAATTTTTATACCTCTGAGATTTATTTTTCTATTAAATACATTGGCTAAAACTTTAATAAAATGGTAAATAATAGTAGTGAATGGGGATATCAAGGGATTTGATATATCATATTAAATCTAGTAATGTGATGGCTTATATTGATAGATTTCCTAATATCTCTGCATTTCTAGAATAAAAAAACCCTCTTAGTCATACTGTTCTATTCTTTTAATGTGCTGCTGTATTCTGTTGCTGATCGTTTATTTAGAAATTTTCATAAGTGATATTGGTGTGTGTTGTGTGCACTCTCTGTCAGCTTCTGGTAGCAATATTATGCTTCAAGAAAATAGTTTGCAGGTGTCCCTTTTCCAATGCCCTGGAACATAGGTTTAGTGGCATTCCTCTGTGAAATTGTTAGGGCCCAGACGTTTTTGTAAGGAGTACTATTTAACAGCGTTCTCCCCCTCACCCCCCATGAAAGCTGGGAGATTTTCTGGGATTAATTTCCTGGAAAATTATCTATTTTTTTCTGAATTTTCAAATGTAATTACATGAGAGTTGAGCAAAGTGGCTGCTGATCACTTTAAATGTCTTTAATTTTGTCGGTTTCTCTTTTTTCTTAGATGTGATGTATCCTTTTCATCCGTATCTTGATTACGATTAGCTAGGGGTTTTATTCATACCCCACCTACAGTATCAGCTTTTGATTCCTCTATTAATTCTCTTCAGTTTCTACTTTATTAACTCTTTCCTTCTACTTTTGCTCAGTTTTGAGATCCTTTTTCTAAATTTATAAGTTGGCTGCTTAATTGATTTGTTTTTATTCTTTTCAATTGATTTAAATTTTTAAGGCTGTGAATTTTCTTCCGAAGAGTGGGAAGTATCCTGGATTCTGATGTAGTGTTTTTATTATTCTCTGGGAAGTCTGCAGTTTGGGTTTAGTTTCTCTTTGACATAATTTTTTAACAACAGAATTATGTATCATTTTCACACCAGAAAGTCCAAGTCAAACAGTGGTTTCACATATGAACTGGTGAATAAAACTTTACTTTTAAAAAAAATCTTTTGAAGGATAATCAACAAGCTTTCTCCTCACCCCACTGTTAAAATGTGAATTAGAGAAGATTAAATTCATCCACTAATTAGGGGCATAATTAGTGTTAAAGATAATTTATTAGCTTAAATAAGTCTTTGTTCTTAGAATATATAGTTTTATTTCATTCTGAAAGTTTTCTGTGAAGTTGTATCTTTCCTAAAATATACACAAGAGATGTGGAATTGTAAACCTTGTCATTTACTAAGAGCTGCTAAGACTTTAATATATGATCATTATTGACAACTAAATTCAAATAAAATGATAATTAAGATTTGGGGTATTCTTCTTGCTGCGGGCATTAAATGATGTTCTGGACTTTAGTCATATGTGTATATAAATAAAATAATCTACATGGAGGTCACAGTGACAGTTTAATAGCTTCTTGTATATTCAGATTTTCTTCATAGACAAGAAATTGTATATGGTCTATTTGTTGCTTTTTGTCCTGGTTCAGGAATGCATCATTTTAGGAGCAGAGTAGGGGAGAGGGAGGGAGCGAGGAGAGAGGAGAAGAGAAGGGAGGAGAAGGAGGACTTAGTCTAAAGCTGTAAGAACAATGAGCCTGGCTACTTGCCTTTTGTAGACTGAGGACAAGTCTTTAAACCCAAGAGAGAACCTAAGCATAGGAACTTTGATTCTTATTTGGGGGAGAATTTGGCATTAGAGAATTGTTTACTCATGAAATTTTAGAACTGGAAGAAGGCACGTATTTAATTCTTTAAAACTTTCAATCAATTTATTTTACAGCCTAGGGAACTGAGATCCGGAGTACCTTGCTGTTTGAAAGTCCTCCTGTTGTTAAGAGGATGAGGCTTGAGTTAAGTGTTACTAAACCGACTCTATTCAAAGGAACACAAAATACCGCTTTGAAAGAATCCATTCTGTATCGATTCTTATTAAATTCTTATTAACTTTGTTTTATAGAGAATACAAGCTAGCATTCTAAAAGCATTCAACAACCCAACTACTAAAACAGCTGATGATGAAACTAGA
The DNA here is from genome assembly GCF_041296235.1 of Equus asinus. Lineage (NCBI taxonomy): Eukaryota > Metazoa > Chordata > Mammalia > Perissodactyla > Equidae > Equus > Equus asinus. The sequence goes on along the minus strand of NC_091813.1, from coordinate 36,494,657 downwards.
AAAAAAGTCAAAGGTATGTTGAGTCTTTCACTGTTAGAACTTTCTTCTGCAAAAAGTGTTAAAAGTTTCTTTTCAGGGGAAAAAGAACTGAGCATTATGTGAACTTAATTCTCTAGAGTAGTGGCCGTAAAGGGAGGGTGTACTTAACTCCAATGGCTGCAAGATAGTCTAGTGGGTCATAGAAAGAAAACATTAGAATCTATGTGAATTTTTAACAGTAAAACTAAGGGAGACTCGAAGGGTTGTTGAAAGTAGCAGCCTCATCTGGAAGTTCATTTTCGTCATAGTGTATCATCTTGAAGTTGACGTGTGCTTGGATAAGTGGATTTATGGATATTATCTAGCTTTAACTGGATAAAATGCTTAAGTGCTCCAAAGATGCCTGCAAAGAAGCCATTTATTGAAGAGAGTGCTAGTGAGTCAAGCTACGTGTCTACTTTACTCTTGGTGTTGACTTTTCATCAGCCAAAATATGAGGCAAAAGCCATGATTATCTAATCAAAGCTGGTCATTTATAATTATCAATATGTAATTGTGGGTTTACATCCCATGTTACTAGCGATTTACCTTGTCCTAAATGTATATTCTGCCTTGAGGTATTAACTAATGATAGTATGAAGTCATCATTTTTAGAAGACATTTAAATATAATATTTGTATTTTATTTTTTCTCTTTTCTAACTTCTATTTTTTTGTAGTGTTATGTGTACATACTACATGTCTATAATTTATGAACAGTTATGCATCCATTGTGATTGTATCTGCCAAAACTTATGTACAGTTAAGTGTTCAAGATTTTAAAAAATGTAGATTCTCGACTCTCTCTGTTCTTTTGTTTTGAGATAGCGCCATCTAGTGCATACTTAGAATAACTGCCTGGGTTTTCTTTCACCTTTTTCCAGTTTTATCTTTTCTATTTTTAATTCCTTGTACGATTTTTCTTAATGAAACATCTTACTTTACCATAATTTATAAATATTTCTAATCACAATTAATAAATGTTTACTGATATATCCAGATGTAAGTCTGCCCTGTCATTCAGTGCTTCAAATAATGTTTTAAAATGATTGTATATGTTGTTTATATGAAATTTGAAGGTAGATACCCAAAAAAGATAGAAGTTTGAAGGAGGAGTGAGTAGGTTTGTTAATACATTTTTCCCCATGGTTTAATATGGAAAATTTCAAACTTCTATTAAAATAGAGAGAATCATACAATGAAGCCCCACGTACCCATTACCCCACCTAAACTACCTTCAGTTCATGCTGTATTATGTTTCGTCTGTCTCCTTCCAACCCTAGATTATTTTGAAGCAAATCATAGCCATAATTTCCTTTGATTTATAAATATTTTCCAAACAGAGTAATTTTAACCTTTTTAATATAACTGAGCAGTTATATATGTAACTATTATTTATTGCCATGTTAATTCTTTACACTAGGCTATGTTTACTTGTCTTTTACTGCTCTGTTGTTTCCATAGTTATGGTCCTGGCATCTGTAGCCCTTACAGCATAACCTCCTTTCCCATCCCTCTATCCACCTTTAGGTTGGGCCCAGGGGCTTTAAAGGGTTAATGGGAGCAGTCGACGTGTGGTATGAATAGTGGCTGTTGCTCTACTTATTTTACATCTTAAGTTTAAGAAGAGTTTGTTATTTCTTGGAGACTACTGTAGTTGATAGTCACATTTTCTCTGCAGCATTGTAAAGGAGAAAGACATTATAACATCAGATAGTAAAATGTATTAAACGTGATACTGAACGTCTGCCTTGTTCAGATTTCTTTTGAATCAACAGAAAAAAAGCATGTTACATTGTTAGGTTGATGGTTGACATGTTCTTTTGCATTTAAAAGTGTTATTTTTACAGCATATGGAAGAGAAGGTGTGAAAATGAACTTCATAGATCAGATCTTTGTTGGTGAATTAACTAGCACGGTCATGTGTGAAGAATGTGCAAATGTAGGTAACGTTAGAATTCACTTTAACGTGGAATAGATTACAATCACATTGTTTTTGTTTCCTTTCACATATAATCATCAGCAACTTTTATTTTTGTGACTGATCACAACATAATAGTTTTTGAAAGTCTTTTGAAAATAGATCCTTCAATCCTAGGAAGTAAATTTTTAAGTAAATATGTTACTTTGTTTTTCCTTTCAACATACCCGTGAAGTTCTTTTAGCCTATTTTAATATGCTTGAATGTGTTAGCTATTTGTTTGGATAGAAACGAAAGAGAAACTTCTGTGAAGAGAGTAACTATATTATGTAACTATATATTGCCCTGAAATGTAATTCCAATAGAACTAACTTAATATAGTAACATAATGTAGGGTGATCTACCACTTTTCATTTAAAGTTTACATTTATATGACTTGTTGAAGATTTTTTTTTAAGTAGACAACTCATCTTTGAATTTAATGATAATTTTTATTTTGAATGCTATCTTTAATAACAACTTAAAGTATATATAAATTTGTCTAGGTTTTCAATTGCTTTGTAAGGAATATTTCTGAAAGTGTATGGCTTAGAGTATGATGGGTTTAAACTTGTGTCAGATTTTAATCTGTGTCCATTTTCCTGTGCCAGATTGTGGAGTACCTTTCTATCCTCTCTAGTCCTATAAAGTCAGGATTATATATTATATCTTCTTCTAGCCTGTCATATTGAAGCACAGAATGTGTCAACATGTATGACTTAAATTTCTAGTATATTCAGCATGGACGATTTCTGTCTCACAAGCTAGAGAGCATCTTTTAAAACAGAATTATCCTAAAGAATCCACAAAATACAGTCAAGCTCTCTGACTTTTTTCATGGCTTTTTCTTAACATATCATATTTTATTTAATTTATGGCACTAATTTCACCAAAAATATTTATAAATGTTTGTCTTTAATCAATTGTATTAAACACAGTTTATTTTGAAGTTACTTTTAATATTACAGGTTAGTCATATTGACAATATTATAAAATTCAAGTGGGTTGCGTTTATTGAAGTTTTGGGATATCTTGTTTGGATGAACAATATGTGCTGCTATATCCAATTAAATCACTTTTTGTTCAGAAACATCTTTTGACTTAAAGTTTTAAGTTGCCTGGGAAGTTTGGTTTCTTTGAGACTTTACAAAACTACATTGTCTATATTATAATTCTAACTGAAGTTCTCAATGTTTTTTTTTTTAAGATCTCCATGGTGAAAGATCCTTTTATTGATATTTCACTTCCTATAATAGAAGAAAGGGTAAGGAGAAAAAAGCTTCATAATAAATCTTTTGTGAAGGGCATTTATTTATTCATATATTTAGATATTTGTTGAGCATATTATCAGATACCTGAGAGTCATTATTTTATATATATATAATTGAGTTTGTACAGTGTATTTGATATTGTGTTTGTGTATATGTACATAAAGTATGATATAGTTCTTATTCTTAAGGAATTTAAACTCTTATGCTTTATATTTTGAGAATTAATGGTAAGGAAATTATCTCTATATATTTCAGATGAGATAGAAATTTTAAAAAGTAGATGATATCCAGAATTTATTTCCTAAAAAAGTTTTGTGTTATGTACATGACATCCATATAGGTTTCAAAACCTGTACTTTTGGGAAGAGTGAGTAAATACAGAAGTTTACAGGAGACAGATAATGGTCAGTACAGTGGCACTGCTACTATAGAACATACTCATCATCCCAGAGCCAACAAGAAGCATCCTTCATCTAAAGAGAAGGTAAGATTATGTGCCTTTGTGAGCATCTGTTATTTTAAACTTTTTATTCAGAAAAATTTCAGAACTATATCAAAAGTAGAGAAGATGTTTAATAAACTCCTCTGTACCAATTTCTCAGCTTCATAATTAGCTCCTGGCTGATCATGTTTTATCTGTATCTATCCCACATTCTCCCTCTCCCCATCATGGATTATTTTGAAATAAATCCCAAACATATCATATACTTCACTGTGTATCTCTAAAAAGATAAATACTCTTTCTAAAGACATAACCACAGTACCATTATCATACCTAAAAATATTAATAACGTCTTAATAGCACCACCATCCAGTCATAATTTACATTTCTGCAGTTGTCTCATAAATATTTGGTTTTTGTTTTTGCTTTTTAAATTGTGTTTGAATTCAGGATCTAAAAAAGATCTATAGATTGCAGTTGATTGCCATGTCTCTTAAATCTTTTAATCTACAGATTCCCCCTCCCCCTTCTTTTTTCCTTTGCAATTTATTTGTTGAAGAAATTATTTTTTTTCAGCCATTTCTCAAATTGCCACATTCAATAGTAATTCATTTTGCTATTGCATCCACATGTTGTTAACAGGTGCCTCTGTCTGCTTTATTTTGTCTCTAAGTTAATTAGATCTAGAGGCCTAATTAGGTTTAAGTTTGATTATTTATTTAACTTTTGGCAAGAAACTTTTCAAGTAGTGGTGTATACTTCCATCAGGGAGGTGCGTGTCATATTGGGTCTCTCTCTTTCCGTGATGTTAGCAGCCATCGATGACCGTTGTCTAGACCCATTATTTCACTAGGGACATACATGGTTGTTGAATTATCCCATATAAATTTAGAGAAATCAATCTGAATTTGCACGTCATTTAAAAAACCTTTTACATGACATGATGTATGCTAACATGGTAAATTGATATAGTATTAGATTTAACTTATTCTGTTAGAAGGTTCTTTAAGTGGCAAGACTACAGAGAATGTGCAGAGGTTCACACTTGAAAAGCCTCCCGCACAGCGCTGTTCCACAAAAGTCCTTTTACCGTCTCCACAAATCGGTAACCACTATTGTTGGTTTCTTGTGTAAAGGTTTACTTTTAAATTAGGACTATTCGCTAGTTATCTTCTGATGATTGTAGTTCAGTTAGATTTAGGAAATGGATTTCAGAGGTACTAGAAATATATTTGTTTAATAATTGTGGAACATTTAAATAGGACATTGGCATTTATTTTCAGTAAGGTCACGAGATTCTTTTCTCTGAAAACACTGTCAACTTACAGAATCAACTAATTCATGGCAGAAAACATATAAGAAAATTGTCATCTGGAGAAGATAAAGCTGTTGACATCCACTGGAAAAATGAAAACCTTGAAATGGATGGGGATTCTTCAGTGCTGGCAAGCATCGCAAATACTGAATCAACTCTGACTGGAAGCCCTACCGATGGCAGTGAAAAGGAAGCCAGCCATTCTGAAAGTAGTGTTGATGCTGACAGTGAAGCTTCAGAATCTGAAAGTGCTACTAAGCAGACTGTGTTGTTGAGATCCACTGGTGGATACAGGGTGCACGCAATGGGACACCTTCACCATGTGTCCACAAGTGAACCACCCACCAGGGAGACTGACAGGGGTCATGAGGGAGTGGCGGAAGCTATGGCTGAACTTCGTTTGAGCAGCACTATAACTGGCGATAGAGATTTTGAAAAGGAAAATCAGCCACTAAATGTTTCAAATAATTTATGTTTTTCAGAGGGGAAGCATATGGTGTCTCACAGCCCCCAAAATGCTTTTCAGACCCTCTCACAGAGTTATATAACTACTTCTAAAGAATGTTCAGTTCAGTCCTGTCTCTACCAGTTTACGTCTATGGAATTACTAATGGGAAATAATAAGCTTCTATGTGAGAATTGCACTCTCACAAAGAAACAGAAGTATCAAAAGGAAAGCAGTTCTGCAGGTAAATATTAGCTTAATTTTTTTTCTTTTTTTTTAGTTTTCAATATTCATGGATTATCTAATAGTCAGTGACTAGTGCATTATAGATCCCAAGTAGAGGAACCTAAGAACCTTGTCTCCATGCTTGAGCTGTTTGGAGTTACAGATTGTCTCATTCATATTTGTACCTCAGCACTGAAGACACTGACTGGACAGAGTAAATTTTCAATAGATTTTTGCTGAAATAAATTGAATAACAGGAAGTATCCATCTCTGCCTTGAAAATGCAAATCCACATAATCTTATTTCAGGGGACTAACTCTCTGAGATCTTTTCAGAAGAAATTTCCCCAAAACTTAACAGTGGTATCAACTAGTGATATTAATGATGAAATTAATGTGCTTACAAATCTCACCAATTTAGTGTAAAGTCATATCATAAGTTATAAGTTTGAAGATTTTAAATAATTCTTTGCTGTAAAGCTAATATAGTAACTATATTTAGTTGACCAGAGAAAAGTGGAAAAAAGAGGGTTTGTCAAGTAAGAAATTTTCAGTGGACCACTAGTCTTGATTAAATCAAGAGAATACTCTGATTCTTAGTGCCTGATTGTTTCAAAATGTAGATTTTATTATTATTCAGGTATGGTGAGGCCAACAGATCAGCAGACAACTGCCACTGAAAAGATACTTTGTTACTCACAGTTCCTAGGAGGAGGGGGCCACTAAGCAATGCCATGCAGGGCCACATGGGGAAGCACCAGGGTTGGTCAAGAGGCAGAGGGAGCTGCAGGGGCGGGGGGCGGGGGGGCGGGGAGAACGTGGGCAAGAGCCTTTACTGTGGTTTCCAAGGGAAGGAATGGTCAAGGCAGGGTAAACAGGTTTAGGATTGACTAGTTTCGAATAATTTCAGTGGGCTCTGGGGTATAGGGGCAGTCTCTAGTTGTCTGGTACCTGGCCCTGGTGTGGTTAGGGCAGGTGGATAGTGGCCTAGAGTATAAGAGCCCAAGAAAGGAGGTGGCTGGGGTATGGGCTTTGAATTGGTTGGTTTGCATATGAAAGGCACACTTAAGTTGTTTACTGTCTCGGAATTAGCTAGCCCTGGGAGAGGCTGGCCCTCCAGTGTTAGCAGAGCCCCAGATGTCAAAGCATCAGACTAAAGACATGCTTAATACACTAGTAATTAAAGAAATGTCTAGATGGGAGAAGAAAGAAATACCAACTTACGTTAATCTAAGTTAAATATGCAATTGGCCATATTCAAATCCTATCACAAGTCCTTTGTAACAACTTTTTATTGAAATGCCCCATTATTTTCATAATATGTGATCTCCTTTCACTGCAGTGAGTAATGACCCAATTTTTTCAACTGCAAGTATGTTTCTGGTGGTCTTTGACTGGAGGGCATTGACATAAGTCACTACTAGTCCATCTGCTTTCCAGCTTCCAAAATTTACTTGCAAGTGTCACCTCCCCTGTTTTCTGTCCTTCTAAATGTGTGCCTTTTTTAAAAATCCCTTTCATTTCAGTGGGCTTTTGGAAAGGAGTAGAGGCACCCTGTAACCAGAAATCTGATTTCTTTAACTTTTCAAAAATGTGGTATGACACTTTTATGTAAATGTTTACTATATTTTATGGTAGATAATGTATAAAATGGAATTTTACAAGTAAATGTATTTTGTATTTTATGCAGAAAAGAAAGCAGAAGGGGTTTATACAAATGCCAGGAAGCAGTTGCTCATTTCTGCTGTTCCAGCTATCCTAATTCTCCACCTTAAAAGATTCCACCAGGTGAAAGTCCCTGTTGTAGCACTGTAGTAATTTTCATCATAGGTTTTGCAGAGCCCTAGATCTTGTAAAATTCTGTCAAGGATTAGATAGTAATTTATTGAATTTAAAAATTTATCATTTACTGCCTTTTCAGCTGTAACAGTTTACAAGACTTTTCTAATTAAATTGTTTAATTCACAATATTTGAAAATTAAGGTGGAAGGAACCCACGTAGGGGGTGTGTGTGTGTGTGTGTGTGTATGAATGGAAAATAAGACTTATTAAGAATCCTTATTTAGAAGCAGGGAAAGAGCAAAGTACACATAGCTTTCTGAGCTCTCAGGATCCTGATGAGAGGAGTGCATGGGCTGGGCATGGTTGGCTAGGATTAAATGCAGAAAGGGTTGCAAAGCAGGCCCCACCCCTATAGGACTCTACAATGGGAGGGAACCTAAATATTTTTAATGTGACAGGTTTTTCTACAATTATTTATAGGTTTTGTTTTTTTTAAGGTATGCGTTTTGGTGAGGAAGATTGGCCCTGAGCTAACATCTGTTGCCAGTCTTCCTCTTTTTCTTTCTCCCTAAAGCCCCAGTAGATAGCTGTATATCCTAATTGTAGGTAATTCTAGTTCTTCTATGTGGGATGCTGCCACAGCATGACTTGATAAGTGCTGTGTAGGTCCCTGCCCAAAATCCAAACCAGTGAACCCTGGGCCACCAAAGTGGAGCATCTGGGCTTAACCACTATGCCACCAGGCTGGCCCCATATTTATAGTTTTCTTTTTCTTTCTTTCTTTTTTTTTTTTTTTTGAGGAAGATTAGCCCTGAGCTAACATCTGCTGCCAATTATCCTCTTTTTGCTGAGGAAGACTGGCTCTGAGCTAACATCTATGCCCATCTTCCTCTATTTTATGTGGGACCTCTGCCACAGCAGCTTGACAAGTGGTATGTAGGTCTGCAGCTGGGATCTGAACCAGTGAACCCTGGGCTGCCAAAGTGAAACATGCAAACTTAACCGCTGTACCACTGGGCTAGACCCCTCCATATTTATAGTTTTAATCCAATGCCTTATCTCATCTTTTTCTTTTCTTCCCCAAAGCCCCAGCACATAGTTGTATATCCTAGTTGTAAGTCATTCTAGTTCTTCTATATGGGATGCCACCACAGCATGGCTTGATGAGCAGTGTGTAGGTCCACACCCAGCATCCGAACCGACGAACCCCAGGCTGCTGAAGCAGAGTGTGTGAACTTAACCACTGGGCAATAGGGCTGGCCCCTCCATTTTTTTTTTTTTTTTTTGCATTTGATAAAATGATTTTAAAGTTTCTCTTGGAATAATGAATAAGTGAAAATATCAAAACATTTTTGAAAAAGAAGTGGTGATTTTTTGATACCAGTTTTAAACTAAAACTATAATAATTAAAACAGTATGGTCAGAATTGTTTATAAATAAAATAGCGTAATTTAAAGCTCTTTATGGTAAAGGAAGAATCTCAAATCAGTTGGGAAGGGAGCTGGATTATTCAGTAAAGGACTTAGAAAAAATAGCTGTTTGAGGAAATAAAAATTTAGAGCTTCCCTTTATACTATGTATCAATACTATTTTCAGATAATTTTTTTAATTGTCTGAAACATTATCAAAAGACCAGAAGAAGACTTCAATGAATGTTAACCTGACCTCTGTGTGGAAAGTTTTCTAAATATAAAACCCGTGAAAGAAATCTTAAGGGAAGATTGAGAGCTTTGGTTATATATCTGCAATATTTCATGTGGGCCACAGATAGGCAGGAAGAGATTTTTCTCTACACCCCCATCCCTGTCCACAGAAAGATTAGATTAAGTTCTTGAGTTTCTATCACCACGGTTATAGAAACTCGGGAATGAAAAGGGCACGGAGAGTAGAAGCAGATGTATCCTGTCTCATTACATCAGAATGTCTAATGGAAGCTGTATGTCTGCAGTGACTCTGTGTGAACAAGATAGGGTCATGCCAGATCTGAGAAACTAATTCCATGATGTACCACAGTTATTTTGTATTTGGTACTTGCATCCCTATTTAGGAACAACTTACAGGAAGAATGAATGCCCTTAAAGGGAAATATTTACAGACATTTTGATCCCGTCTTGCTCTCAAGCTAATGTAATGTCAGCAAAGCCACATTCTCATTCCCAGGGACTTGGAATTATAGGGAGCAGAGTCTCTAAGCAATGTCTCTACTTCTAGTTTTTTAGTGTCCCTTATTTCTCTATAGTAACTTTGGAGCTGTATATCAGAAACATCTACAACACTGAAAAGCAAATCTCAAACAGGCTAGAGATCTTTGTCATGAGTACAGTAAATGATTAATATCCTAAATATGTAAAGAGCTCTCAAAGATCAATAATAAAAATATCAAGACCCTAATAGTAAAATCGTAAAGAACATGCATTGACAATTCATAGAAGAAGTAAAAATTCCAAGAAAGTATGAAAAAAAAGTCCATCCTTTCCAGCAAAACAAATGCAAAATAAAATGACAGTGAGATTCCTTTTCTAACCTGTCCAAATTGGCAGAGATCCAGTAGTGTTGATAAGGATGAAATGAAATATAGGCATTCTCATGTGCCAGCAGTGGGAGTGTAAGTTGGTAATGCCTAGGAAGTAATTTAATAATATATATCAAGAACATTAAGTGATGTTTTGAATAAAACATTTTTGAAGACAAGTAATTCCTTTTGGCTAATTCCACTTCTAAGAACCTATTGCAAGGAAATAGAGATATACACAAAAATGTGTATCCCAGTCATTGTAGATTATGTCAGATGTGAGGCCTAGTGTAAGTGTCCAATGTGCCGGACATCAGATTTATATTTTAATGACATGGGGAAAATACTTAGGATATATCATTCAGTTAAAAGAAAAAGAAAAAAAAGTCAGGAGACTGCACATGACCAAATATAAGGCAAGATATTTTCCAAAAATGATCGCCTAGAAAAAGAGATTCATCTTAAATTAAAGCCCATTATGAAGTCTCTACTGTTATGGCATAATTTCTCAACAGCAAAGTCCTGTTTGGGGAGAACGCATTGGCCTGAAATGACCTCACACAGTGCTGATGCTGGATGCTTATAGAGAAAAAAGGAGGCAGACTAATCAAATACAGATCAAATAACTATTCCAGGGAGATGACCTCATCATTTCATGTCAGATAGCCTTCTAAAGATCACTTGGAAAAACAAATCAGTGGTTGGGTATATTTTGGTCAAAAAATAAGGTTTTTTTCTTTAAAGAAAGATAAGAAATAGGCAACAGATCTACAGTAAAATTATGTGATTGGTAAGCAAATGAAAAGACTAGTCATTGAAGTAAGTCATGAAAGCCTCGCATGAAAGGTTGTATCTATTCGTTTTTGTATAGCGAACAGTTCAGATTTAAGTATCTTCTCATTCCAATAGAGTCCTTTTCTGTTTGTGGGTTTCCTATCCAATAACTTTATAGTCTGTCAGCTAGTTTTTATTATCATTACGTAGTGCAAAGTGTACATTTTTCAAGGTCTGCCTTTGGAAATTAAAAATAGAGAAAGAAGTAGAGCTTATTTAGAAGCATAATAGAACATGAGGTTTCATTTTGATTTATAATACATAGCATTTACTTTTATTGATAAAATGATTTGAGTGTTCAGGCTTTTTTCTTTTTAATGAATGAATATCATTGAATTTTAGAACTAAAAAGGACCTAATCTAATTCATGCAGCCCACTTTCTGCCTTGATCTAGATGAGTTTGCCTCGAGTTAACTGTTACTCAGTCATTGAGTCAGGCCTAGAACACCAGGTTCCTGACTCTTTAGTTGAATCTATTTTCATGATAATATGTGTGTCAGTAGCTTAGCTTTTATCACATTGACTTTATTTTTACCTAACTGTTGAAAAGCCACAGTGAAGGTGATTATTATCATATTGTTTGTGGTAAAAATGCCTGTGTAAATGAATGATCTTTGAAATAATAGTTTATGAAACCTAATTAAAAACTTAGTCATATATCAGTTTTGGACTATTCATTAGTCATGTTTTGATATCTATGAAAAAATTAACTTTTAGGATTCCTCTCTTGGTTTTAACTGACAAACATGATTTAAATTAATTGTTGCATTGAAAAATTTTGTTTTGGTCTTTTTAAGGCTGGCTTGAGTCTTCGCAAAGTAAACAGACATGTAGATTTTCCACTGATGCTTGATTTAGCACCATTCTGTTCTGCCACTTGTAAGGTACAGTATATTATTAAGATATTTGACCTGCAAATAATATGCTTAAAAGTATCCTGTGTATTGTTTATTAGCCATGCTTTTCTTTCTTTAAATAAGCTTCTCTTCTGAAAGGGAATTTTATAGTTAGTGAAGTTAAATCAGTAACGTGGAACATTTGACACACTGAATATGACTTTTGTCCTTTGGGAGACAGAGTAAAGAAAAGTTGAACAGATGTGTAAAGTATGAGGCATGGTGGTCATCAGAGCTGCTTGTAAATACTACTAGAAGCAGATAGTTGCTGAGAGAGGTAAGCAGATTTTGTGCCCTCTCCTGTTCCTTGTAAATGATGTTCCTAATTAGCAGTAGTTTTAGCATTTATAGAGTTATTTATCTTTTGCAAATCAATATGCTAGTGCATTGTTTTTCATGCCATTTCCTGTACACTACTGAGAACAGTGCATTTGTCAGCTGAGGATGATACTTTAAAATTGCTAATACTTTCATAATTAGGTATAGAAAGCAGACTGGTTTATAATTGCTTATACTTACATGTAAGAACTGTGTGGGTGAAATCAATGACCTTGTCCTTCTTGAGAGAACCAAACAGTTATGGGATAACATATTGTCCTGTTCATGATTCCTTGTTAGCAGTCTGGGTTTTGTGGTATTAATAGAATGCTTATTGAACTTAGTATTTTCAATCCATTGATCAGTCAAAACAAAAATATCTTAAATCCAGGGCTGACCCTGTGGCCTGGTGGTTAGATTACTGTGCTCCACTTTGGCATCCTAATTTGGGACCCAGGGCCTGGACCTTCACCCCTGGTTGGTGGCCATGCTGTGGTGGCAACCCACATACAAAATAGAGGAAGACTGGCACAGATGGTAGCTCAGGGCGAATCTTCCTCAAGCAGAAAGAGGAAGATTGGCAACAGATATTAGCTCAGAGTGGATCTGCCTCAGAAAAAAAAAAACCCAGAAAAACTTAAATGCAATTTGTCAGTGAATCCAGTTCATCTGCTGTGGAATACCAGCAATATCTGTCAATTGTTAATACTCAGTATTCATATAATTTGATATTGTGGTAAACAAAATGTAATTTAACAAGCTCTGTATTAAATTTATGAAAACATATTTTTTAAATTATGTATTATGGAGAATTTCCAACATACAGAAAAGTAGACCAGTGCAATGATACCCTTCACCCATCACCTAGCCCTAAAACCTTAGATACATGGCCAGTTCTGCGCCATCCACATGCTCATCTACTTCCTCCTCCCATATTACTTTGAAACAAATATCGGACATCGTTTCATTCATAAATATTTCTCTGTGAATCTCTAAAAGATAAGAATCGCTCCCCTCCTTTTTTTTAATATAACCACAATACCACTTTCACACTAAAAAAATTAAGAATTCCTTCATATCATCTAGTTTATGTATTTCCAATTGTCTCATAAATGAAGTTTTTAAAATGAATTAATATCCAAGTAAGGGCTATACATTATGATTGGACAATGTCTCCTTTAATATATGGTTCCCCTCTCCCATCTCTCCCCCTTTGCAGTTTATTTGTTGAAGAAACTGGGTCATCTTTCTGGTAGTTTCCCATAGTTTAGATTTTGGTGATTTTTCCTCTATCCTGTTTATTTCCTACAAATAGGTAGTTGGATCTAGAGAGGCTTGAAGAGATTCAGGTTTGGTATTCCTTTTTTTTTTTTTTTTTCTCCTGGTAAGGCTGTTTCATAGGGACTGTTCTGTTCTTTCATCAGGTGCCATATAATGCCAATTATCTTTTTGTGATATTAGCCACCAGTGGTACTCAATGCGAGATCTGTGAGTTCATTAAGAATTACAGGGTAATGATATTCTATCCCTGTCATTCCTTCTTCATTTTTTAGCTAGAATATTTCTACATAAAGAGAAATTCCTTTCATCTATTTAGTTATCTTATGGTATATAGTTCTTATAGAAAAGGTGGAATAAATGCTCTATGCTTTCCCTGCCTCCCTTTTAAACCAGTTTTAAGAATAATGAATTAATTCACTAGCATCCTCAAACTCTGATCAATTAATTTATCATTATGAATTCATGGATTTAAACACATTAGATATGTTTCAATTTATTACACTTTTCTTTTTATTCATGCTCTTAATATATCAGTCTAATGGGTCCATAGTTGGCAATTGAAAGCCTCATCAGTTGGGCTCCTGGGTTAAATTTTAAATGTAAATTTTTAAAATTTTGTTTAACACTTACATTTGAGTTTGGAACTACATATTTTATGTATCAAATGTACAATACAAGATAAATTCAGACAAGTGTAGCTTTTCTCCATATCCATTCTGTTTTTCTCTCTCCTTCTAAATAACCTTTTAAAAAAACTGGTTTCTTCTGTTATTTTTTAAAATATAAGCAGACAGGTATGTATATATACATCTCCCCTCTTAAATAATCATAGCTTCCAATGCCTACCCTTTTTTCTATCTTATTCTTAACATTATATCCTGGAGATTATTTCATAGCAGTATTTAGAAGCTCTCCATTTTTCAAGCAGTATAATACTCTGTTATATGGATGTTTCAGAGTTTATTCAACCAGTCCTCAGTTTATGAACATTTGGGTCTATTCCAGTTTTTTGATATTATAAATAATTCTACAATTAGTACTGTGTGGTGCATGTCTTTTTACATTTTGTTCATATACCTGTGAGATAGACTCCTAGAAACAGGATTGATAAATCTAAGGGTAATACATATATGACTTAGCTAGATAACATGAGATATCCCTCCACAGGGGCTACGCCCCTTTGCATTCCCACATGCAATGTATATGAGTACTCTTTTCCCCACAGCCCAGCCAAGAGAACACTGTGAAGCTTTTGCATTTTCCCAGTCCAATACATTGGAAGAGTATCTCAGTGTAGTTTGAATATGCATTTCTGTTATTTTAAGCAGGATGTACATTTGACTTAATTTTCCTTACAATAGTATTTCACTCAATGTTACTAATTTGGGTTTTTTCTTTGTCTCAAAGAATGTAAATGTGGGAGATAAAGTTCTCTATGGTCTCTATGGTGTAGTGGAACATAGCGGCTCGATGAGAGGAGGCCACTACACCGCTTACGTGAAAGTGAGGACACCCTCCAGGAGATTATTGGAACATATCACTGGGAAGAGAAATGTACCTGGTATGCCATCCTAATTTTGTTTTATTTTTAAAAACGAATTTATTCTTCCTTTTCTGGAAGAGGTAAATTATTTCATGGATACCTCAAGTGGATTCACTTGTTGATGTCAAGTGAGAAATACCTTTAAGAGTACTTAGGTCATCTCAGAGAATCTTAAATATCATAAGACTGTCCCTTCTAGGTGATGTGAAGTGACACACAGTTTTTCAAGATATTAAGTCCTTGTTTATTGCAGTGGAGTAGCATTTTATTTACCAATACCAAAAGTTTTTGAAGATATACCAGGTCCTCAGAATAGACTTGGAGTTGAAAATTTGCTGACTTTGCTTATAGACTAGCAAACTAACTTTATTTTTTCCTTTTCTTTTAGTGAAAATGATTCTTTTCCTTGAACAAATATTTACAAGGCTATCTAATTTTTCACTAGATATTTAAAGTAAAATGATACTAGTACTAATGCTTTGAAAGATTAGTTCATTTAGGTAGGTGTTTAACCCAAGAAGAAACAGACTTATACAATAACATCTGGCACTAGATAAATATAGTTTGTGATGAATATGTTGTTTAAGAACATACTTATAAAATTTTACTTCTTTCTGTTTTGTTAGGTTTGAAAGAACCTGATAGTGAGTCGGCAGGCCAGTGGGTCCATGTTAGTGATACTTATGTGCAGGTGGTTCCAGAATCAAGAGCACTTAGTGCACAAGCCTACCTTCTTTTTTATGAAAGAATATTATAATGATTTGTTAATTATTCATGGTAATGATTATTTAGATCACTTTTATTTAAATGCTGCAATGGTAACCATAATATGCAATGTGCCTTCGTAGTCTTTTCTCTTCTGTAGGAATAGCATGTCCCTCAAATGCTCCTGAACATTTTTACCATTTTGGTAAATGCTTTTAAAGTAAATTAAATTTACTGAGTGCTTTCAAATGTATATTCTTAAACTAAATGTAAACACATGTTTTTAAAAAATTATTTATCCCTGGGAAAACTAGAATTTACAGCAGTAGAGGAAATTCTTTTATGATGTGGCTTATTATTACAAGCATTCAGAAATGATGCTGACTAAATCAAATGGTTCCTTAAAACAGTGTTTCCCAAACGTGAGTCACATACCACCTTTCTGATCTCATATACATGTATGTATACCTCCTGTGCCATTGTTTACTTATTGTTTTTAACCTTATTTTTTAGCCTTATTTTTTTAACCATAGGCTTGTTTTGAGTATATTCCACATTTTATCTGCTAGTTATATTTTTTCTAATAAATATATAAGTATTAAAAATAAATTGTTCATCTATGTAGCACTCCACTTAAAAAATCATCTCAGGGCTATCCAGTGGTAGACGTGCACTGCTGTGTGGGAAACATTGCTATAACATGTATTTACACAATTGGCATAGTGACCTTGTCTTGTTTTGTATGATTCAACCATATAAAAAGACACCACTGTAACTTCAGTAATACAGGTTTACAAATATTATATTGATTAGCTTATTGCTTTGAGGTTTTGAGAACTAGAAAAATATTGAAATACTTCATCAACATATTATTTACAGCCTATTCTTGGTGGAGTTGAGGATAATTTGCAAATGATTAGCCAAGGTCAAAATATAGTGATAGAGAATTGTAACATGCAGAATTGGTAAGTAGAAGTTGTTCATCCCTATGGGACCATAGGGTATTTTGAGATATAAATTACCAAATTATATTTGTAAATGTTATAGAATTATATTCTAATTATACTTAACAGGGAAAGATAATACATTTTCTAGTTCAGTAGGTCAGTAAATGTTAATCATGTTTTCGGGGTTTTGAGATCACTTTTTCTTTGTCTTCATCAAGCAGTATTAATAAGTTCAAGTGAGTTTAGATTTTATTTTAGGGGCATAAAGTTGGCATTTCTGATTTTCTTTTTAAAGAATTAAATACTAGCAAAAATATGATATCTTTTACTGCTAGAATACAAATTATTAAGCTGCCAAAACTTGGCATGAAAATATTACTACTACTTAGGCTTAAATTTAAAAAAAATAATGGCTACTTCAGTGTCACATTATTGAATCAAAACATGTAACTGCAAGGTTCAAGCATCCTAATCATTAGTGCCAACTAAAGACACTAAAGGCAGATACTGGCTACGTGCCTAGTCCCAGTTCATTCTCTGGGGAAGGAAGGGTAAGAAGCGTGGCTGAAGACAATGTGTGGAAATATTTAACCTTCTTAACACACATGTATATACAACATTTTCAAGGTTACCAGTGCTGCCTTTTGATATGTGAATAAATGGAATTGTGATGAATGTTAAAAAAGGTAATAACATACAAAATGCAGAGCTTAAAAATATCATTGCACAAATTCTGTTTTTAAGCTGTTGAAATTTCAATAGTAGTATTTTTCTTGATTTTTAACAGTGAAATGATGGAGACACATATCTGTGTAAGTTAATCTGCAAACTCAGGTTTTGTCCTGTGAAAGGTAATTTAAAGTTTTAATTGTAATCTATTAACACTGAAATTTTCAGTACCAGAGCAGTGAATCTTTTTGAAAAATACTAGTTAAATCTCTTTATTCAAGTCAGACTTCTTGGTAATGACAATTACCGTCCCCTCTCACAACTGTAAATATTACGTCACCTCATTTCTCTCCTAGATAAGATACTATTAAAAGGCATGCACTTTCCACTGGATGGTCACCTGCTTCTTGTTTCATTAATAGATAGATGAAAGAAAGAAAGAGAGAAAGAGAAAGAGGGAAGGGAAGAAAAAAGGAAGGGAAAGAAACAAGAGCATTCTTTTCTGTTGCCTCTTGGCTTATGCTTTACACAGTTATAGTCAGAGACGGCGAGTGATAGTGAGGGCAAGAATCAAGGAAAGTGCCTAGGTCCTCTTTTCACTGATCAGATGCCAGGAAAGGCACCAGTGCTATAGTTATCAAATAGGACATCTTTTAAGCTTTATTCTGAGTACCAGTTAAGAGTGATTTTTTGTTGAGTGAGTGACACATTGTAGCTCCAGATCATTACCTCAGTGCTCAAGGACTGCAGTAGTTTTTATGCTCAACTTCACATTTTCTCATTAAGTCTATATTTATTGAATACCTGCTAAGGGTCAGGCACTATGCTGACATTATTTTAACATGTTTTAAAATGGAGAGGCCTATATAAGTTTTAGACATTATACCAGAAGTAACATGCAAATAAGATACTTTTATTTTCATTTCCACAATGTTAAATGAGCTAATTCTGAAATCTGGTTTTTTTATGGCCTAGAGTTTATGAATGCTTTTCCATGTCTTCTGGTAATGGAATAAATTTGATTTTTTGGATGCCTAAGAGTTTCCTAAGATAGCTTTCTCTATTACAATAGAGAAAGCATGTTAAGTTACACATGGTCTGCATTTAAATTTTTGTTTTTGACTATTTCCAAAGCACATTTGCAGGGGTACTAAATTGTGAAGCTACTGTAATAACAGTAGTTTCCAGATGACCTCAGGAAACAGGATGAACAGATGAGAATGTTTACAGATCCTCAAAACAACTACATAGTGTTTAGCCAAATGAATTTAAGAAGTAAAACAGAGAAGTTTCTCTAGCTTTATTTAGAAACTGGTTTACAGGGTATGTCTAACCCCAGTTTCCTAGTTTTTCCATATTTAAAATGGTAAAATTTTTATTATGTGCCAATTATGTGAATATTTTTGACATATCCAATGTATGTCTATGTTTAAGATTTTGTCATTTAATGTCTTTAAAACTGATGTGAATACCACCTTTTTGGGAGGCCAAGGAGAATGGTTCTTGCTGTCAGTTCTAAGAGCAGTTGATACTTGTTTTCTTGTTTTAAATGTGCCAACAGAACTATTTTACTATAATATATTTAAAAGCTCTTAGCTTGCATGTGTGATGATTTTAGCCAGTGATTTTATACAATAACTGAAAAAATTTTCTCAAAATTAAGCTGTGAAATGTTTCAACTTCATATAATTTTTGTAGTACAAAAGAATATCCTGCCTACTCTTCTTAAATTCATATTCATAATTTATTTGCATGTTAGCTGATCAAATAAGCCTAAACCAAATATGTTATGTGCAATAAAATAAAGCCTTTATATATATCTAGAATATTAAGAAAGACTATTTTTAGATATTTAAAATGTTTTGGTCCATGTAGAAATCATCAAATCTGTTTAAAAGATAGATGACTATATTTTTAATTTTGAGTAACATTGGTTATCATTCCTACTGTTTTATCTTTACTTTTTATTGCAGTGTTTTTAGAAAATAGCTATGTAACTTATTGAGCATTATTTTGATATTACTGTATAAACATGCATAATAAATATTAAATTCTTATTTATGTTTCAGCACTGGTCCTGGAGTTTTTGCAATGCACATTATTAACAGAATATTTCATCTATCAACACTGTATTTGTTTACTTAGCTATATTCAAAATATCCTTCATATTTTAGAAATTCATTATTTCAGAACAAAAATCTTATTATGGGCCACTTTCACTCAGATTTCAGTATCTACGAAGGATGTGTCTTCATCCTTTCAGATGTGTCTCAAAATGTTCTAGTTATTTAGGCAGGATAATTTATTAGGAAATATTTTGTTTACCTGTTTGTTTCTATTTACCCTCTTTTGGATCATGAAGCTCCTTGAGGTTATGATTAAAGTTATAGACCATGTTTCATTTGTTCAATAATGTGATAAGTATTTATTGAATACCTGCTGTGTAGGTAGGTAAGCATTGGGGATACAGCACTGAAGACAGAAATCTCTTTAAGAAGTGAGGAAATAGACATTCTAAGAAGTGAAGAGTAAGGAAAAGATGTATCAAATGGTAAATGATATGGAGAGAAATCAAGGAACATAACCCACAGAGCCATATAGGAATTAAGGTCCGGGGATGAGGGATGTTCTAGGGATAAAAGGTGTCATGATATTAATCCTGATAGTCCCAAAGGGAAGCTATGAGTGTTGGGGAAAGAGGAAAGTTTTAATTCTGGGGCCCTCTCTTCAACCTGCTAATGGCAATATAGAGGCTGGGAAGGGAAATCTTGACATTTGTATCTTCTCAGAAAAATATATGCCCCAGATTTTTGTATGTAAGTTCAGAGGTTCATGGACCCCCAAAGCCATTTTCACACCTTTTTAAAATTGCACTCAAGCAGAAATATCCAAAATGTGTGTATTCCCATATGTATTAGAATAGGCTGGGTCTTTCTGCAGTAACAAATAACTCCACATCCCAATGACTTAACAGTTTATTTCTTGCTCACCCAGAGTCCACTGTGAGTCCGGGTAGTCTGCAGAGGCAACTGTTTTCCAACTGGTGACTTTGTAATCCAGGCTGATTGTCTTGTGGCTCTATCATTTCAACACCAGGCCTCCTCACTGTGGCAGAGGAAGAGAGCAATAAAAGGTCTGCACCAACAATTAAATTCTTCATCTTGGATGTGTCACCCATGACCCATTGGCCAAAAGTAGTCATCTGGCCCTGCCTACTTGCAGTGAGGGATGGGTAGGATGGATAGGAAAGAGTAAGTGTCCCATGGGCTCAGAAGAAAAAAGAGAATGAGATATGTGAGTGCACTAGAAATTTCTCACAATCTACCCTCGGGTCAGCAAATACTCGGCTCTCTCTCTCTTCTACACATGGAACATAGTGACTCCCTTTTCAAGGGATTCGGCTCCAAAGTCCCATCCAGGCAAAGTTTTATTCTTTAAGACCAGGCTCTTTGGAAGTGCTATGTCAGGTCTGGATATTGCTCCCAGGAACCAAAAGGATGTGTTCTGTTTTCCACACACTTAACATACCATGGTGGAACCAGTGGAACCATAACCATGATAAACATTGTCCTCCAGAAAGCGGGAGAAAAATGGAGATATTGTCAGGGTCTCTTACCCTGGGCATGGGGAATGTGCCTAGTTTGACCTTTTTTCTCTTCTGTAAGAATTCCCTTCTCCACTGTTCTCTGTGACCCAGACTCCACCCTCTGGAAAGATCTTTTATTATTATTATCTTCCTTGTCTACATCTGAGTGGCTGTTGAGAAATATGCTATCCTTGGGAGTTGCACAGCTTCCCCCCCCACACCCCATCCCCCGAGAAAGATTAGCTCTGAGCTAACATCTGCCACCAATCCTCCGCCTCTTGCTGAGGAAGATTGGCCCTGAGCGAACATCCGTGCCCATCTTCCTCTGTTTTACACGTGGGAGGCCTGCCACAGAATGGCCTGATAAGCGATGCATAGGTCTGCGCCTGGGATCCAAACGGCGAACCCCAGGCAGCTGAAGCGAGTGCGCGAACTTAACTGCTACACCACTAGGCTGGGCCCTGCACAGCTTTTTTTTCCAGTCTGTTTCCTAGATAATTGGGCACTGAAGTTGATTCTTTTTAAAGTATGGAATAATTACAAGTTCCTTTAGGCAAGATTTATGGTTTCTTTTTCAGTACAACTCTTAAAAACTTAGTAGGCTTCTTATCTGTTTCAAGTCAAATTTACATGCTAGTAACCATACCACTTTTTTGAGATAGGTAGTTCTTGGGTTCGCTATATTTCTTTGATTTCCTACTTTCACACCTCTCTCCTGACTTTATGGCAGGTACTTTCTGTCTATAAGCTTTGATGATAGAGCAATCTTCTTAACCACATTTTTATTCTCAGGCATTTTTTTCCCAAGCGAGGAAATTAAAGGTTCCACATCCTTAATTTATCTATTGAAAAGTTTTCCAAAGTAAGTATGAAGTCTACTCCCTTAGTTATGATCTTTGCTGCAAGTCTGAGTTTTAATGATTCTTTGTCACTTAAAGGCTTTCTCAAGTTTATCTCCTATTGCTTGGATTTGAAAAACAGAACTATGTGAGTCTCAGACTTTCTGGTCACCTCTGTTCCCTCATTTCAGCTTTTACAAATCAACCGTTCCTTTCTGAGCTCCATTCTTTCTTGTAATATCTTGCCAAATGCATCCATTAGGCACACAACACGCAGTGTCTTATTTTTCAACCTCTTCTCCTAGTTCGAAATTCAAGGTACATTTTCTGCCTCCAGGTTTTCGTGGGTGATACATCAAATGTTTTGCCACTGCATAATGTGAAGTGCCATGTTTCTAGCCTCCAGTGTTAGTTTTCTATGTGTGTGAACCAACCTCTAAGCTAATACCACACATTTTAGGTTCTTTGAGCAGCACCCAACTCCCATTACCACTATCTGTATTTGTCAGGATAGGTTAGGCTTATGCTGTATTAACAAATGACTCTTGAATCTCAGCAGCTTACCTTGTGATCATTGCAATGTCTTTTGCTGATTTGGGGCTCTTTCTGGCCACTCTTTCCCATGAAACAACTCAGTGATCCAGGCTGACAGAGAATTTACCAGTCTGTAGCTGCATTATTGAAACATATGGCCTTCTTGGTCGATGGGACAGTGCATCAGGTCTTGTAAGTTTAGGTCCAGAAATGACAGTCATCACTTAACCCACAGCCCATTGGCTAGAACTAATTCACAAAGTCTTCCCTAACTTTAAGGGGGCTTACAAATACCATCTTCTGTGTGCTCTAAGTTGGTGGAGAATCAGATATTGGTGAACAGGAATCATGTCTGCTACATCACACACATGAATTAAGTACAGAAACAGTAGTTTGAATCATGAAAGACTTTAGGTAAGAATATGCTGGTAGTGAACACACTAGGTTTACCTTACTTTCTCCAATCTGGCCTAAATGGCCATTACCTGCATAAAGACTAGTTTGGTCCACTGTTCAATAACTGAAGTAATTGTTATTTTATATCCTTCTTATACTTCATTATATACTCTTGCTACCCACTAGGAGATGCTTAAGTAACAATATTACTTAAGAATTAAAAGAGTTGTAATTTATAATAACTTGTAGCATATTAGCTTTAAATAATTTTTTAGCCTCCATTGTATTTTGATTGTGGTAAAATATATAACATAAAATTTACCATTATAATCATTTTTAGGTGTACAAATTCCGTGGCATTAAGTACATTCACAATGTTGTACAAAGATCACCATTCATTTCTAGAACTCTTTCCTCATCCCAAACAGAAACTCTGTACCCATTAAATATTTCCCCATCCCCCTTTTTCCTCCAACCCCCAGCAACTGCATTCTATTTTCTGTCTTTATAAATTTGCCTATCCTAGGTACCTCATATAAGTGAAATTATACAGTATCGGTCCTTTTGTGTCTGTCTTTTTTTACTTAGCATAATCTTCTCAAGGTTCATGTTGTAGCATGTATCGGAATTTCATTTTTAAGGCTGAGTAATATTCTACTGTATATACCACAGTTTTAAATAATTTTTATTCTTAAATTTTAAGGCGATATGATATGGAACTTAATAACACTGTAAAGTTTCACATCTTGAGAAGCATACTTCCTAATTCAGTATCTTTTCCACATTTCATTTAACTTTTTTCCATTTTACCTTGAGGATAATGTTTCCATAATAATACAAAGTACTAACTTGAACAGATCCTCTCCATGAATTTTCTACTTCAAACACTCTGCAAACAGGGGAATTTAATAAAAAATTTAACTTACAGAGTCCCGATTGTTAGTTATAAGCAGCAGACTGCCAAGACTGGCAAGATGCTGGCTGCTACAGCACTTTCGGATCAAGGAGCAGGATGACCAGACTGTAGCAGATCATGTGCAGGACAGCTGCTCAAAAAGACACTCAGCCACAATGACACGTTCTATGAAAGTTTGTTGTTGAAATAGTATACATGCCTGTTGTCTCCTTCATGTCATAATGTTCAGGGAAATCCTAGACGACAGTGGTGATGGAAAGGGAAATGGGACTGTATAACTCGTTTCCTGGCCTGGCAAACAGTGATTGCTGAGATTGTCTCGTTAAACTGGCACAAGGAACAAAACGTGAGGCATTTAATAATTCTCTCCATTTGGCAACAGGGTTCCAAAATGACTGGCCTCTACTGGGGTCATTATTGTTCAAAATATTAACTCAATTGTTTGATGAACGCAAAAATTTCCGTGTGCTACGCAGTTTGCTGGCCAGTCGGAGAGCAGAGACCAGGAAAAAAAACCCTACCAAAAAATTGCTTCAACTTTACGGGGGGGAAAAAAGCAAATGATTACAAGATGATTATAGGAAGTAGGAACATATGCAAGTTTCACTGAGGTAATCAGGTTTCACAGAGAAAACAGAATGTTTCTCTGATCAGACTGTTGTTCAGAGAAATAAACTTGAAAATCAGGCCCTATGCAAAAAACTTGGAAAACGAAGAAAATCACGAAGCAAAATCCGAGATAACCACTGATAACATGTGGTATATATGTCCTTCTAATTTTTGTTCCATAAAGTGATCTAAAAAATCATATTACACTGTTGTGCAGTCTTTTTTGGTGCTGAATAGAAATGAGGGAAAGGGTCAAAGGAACGGAACTTTCCTCTGCCTCCAGTAGGTGCTTCATGCAATCACGTCATGGTGTTGCCGGGTGCAGTTGGTGAACATTTCTCCCAAGAGGAAGTTTTATTTCGAGGGCCACTTGGATTTGACGCCCCGCCGAACTTCAGCTATTGAGGACTTTCCTCTAATGCTGATGCAGAAGTATGTGTTTTAAGTGTTTTTTCAAGGAAGATTTAATTTCATGCAAACGGCATCTATCTTCTCACATCTATTTGTATTTATCTTCTTTATCCATCTAGCTATACTCTTACTGTTGTATTTCTACTATAACTTGCTACTTGCTTTGCACAATCCCCAAGTAAATAATTTAGATACTTGGTGTATTCTTTCTTCAGTCACGCAAAAGTTTCATGTTACTCTCTAGAAGGGCACTTTCCAAGATTTAGTTGAGAAATAAATAGTGTATCTTTGGAGCATTGTTGTTTTCCTTGTAACTTGTAGCTCTTAGCCTGGAAATCGATACTTTTAATACTTGAACCCGGTTCATATTAAAACACCGTGGAATCCAAGTATTCTACTCGAAGAATTGCATTGCCTAGATCCTTTCGGGAGGCCATCTTGCAGTTGAGAAAAGGAGCAGCCGGACGGGAACTGAACTTACCCGCCACTTTTCCCTAAAGGTCACGGGAAAGAACGAAATACCGGGACTGGCGGGGTGAGGTACAGCTGAGCAAGTGTTCCCTGAAGGGGGCGCGATGTTTTGAGGTTAACAAAGAGCGACAGCTGCCGGGTCAGCTAAGGTCTCCGCTATCACTGCCATCTAGACTTGCCGCCTGCCTGACGTCCGGTCTCCCGAAGCGGAGCCCAGCGCGGCGCTCAGGGAGACGCAGCCTGCAACCTTCCAGACCTTCCCACCAGAGACTCTAGTTTGCCTGAACTGCCGCTGCGGGCGCACCGAGCGCCCGCCAGAGTTGGTTCCGTTTGACCCATGGGCCCCTCCATAGTCTGAAAGTAGCGCCGCGAACTCAGCCCGCTTTTTCCGAAAGCATTCTTAGGGAAGAACATACCTCCCCTTGCAGGAGGATCACGCCTGGAGGGCGCTGGGTACAGAACACTTAAGCTCTTGGCTTTCTGCCCGCTGTAAAGATGAAACTGGGTCGGGCATAGCGCTGGCAGCAAGACGTAAAGTACAGGAATGTTCAGACACTCGCTTGGTGGTCACTACAAAGTGGAGGTGGGTTTGCCCATAACAAACATGGCGTGGAAAGACGTTAACCGGGTACAGTCACGTGCTCGAACACCAGGATGGGGGACAGTATGGCTTCAGATGACAAGCGGATGTTATTATTATTCACTTCCGGGTGAGACCACTCAGGCGCCATCTTGTCTTGTTCGTGAAGAAGTGGAAGCATCGGAAGGGTTGGAGAGGTATTACAGGAACGGTGGCGACAACGGTGTTCCGGAACCAGAGTGGGTAAGTGGTAGAGAACAATTACGCGCGGGGACTTGCCGGGCCACTACAGCCTTCTTGGTTTCCGTGGCGAAGGTAACATAACTGAAACACGTAGGCTGCGTACGCCGCTTGGCGCGACTGCTGAAACCTCGTTTCCTTAAAGCGGCGGCGTCCGCCGGACTTGGTGAATCTGAGCGGTGCTCTCGGTGAAAAGAAAATGTTCTTATTAAAGAGAGTGCTCGTGACCCCTTGCTCCAACTATGAGAGTTTCCTCTCGAATGAGAAGGGACTAATTGTTGGGCTCCTGACCGGCCGTTAAGCACTGCGCGTGCGCAGTGGGAACCCCCGTATGGGGTGGGGGTGCAGGGGGCCGGAGGAGGTGGGGGCCGGGACCTGGGCCTTATGCGCCGTACGCCTCCTACTACGCAGGCGCAGCTAAGGGCCAATGCATCCTGTTAACCACAGTTAGGTTCCTAGTTTGTATTTTTGTTGTGTTTTTATCCAGTGATGAATATTATGTGTTAAGTTTCACGAAGGAACGAGGTAGCATCCAGTATTTAGGTTGTATTATCCTGTGGTGGATATTGTCATGTGAATATTTTGGGCGCTTGACAAATTTTGATTCTCGGTGGTTAATTCAAGGAAGAGTAAAATAAACTTGGAGTTTCTGATTGGAGTGCAGCAAGGCAAAAGCAACGAAAACAAACCAGGACACTAAAGACTCACCTGTGGGACTGCTCTGTAAGGTGTCGTGGTGCTATAGGGAAAGTAACAGTAAGTCAGTTTCCTTAAGATGTTCTTGAGACTGTATTTAAAAACTTTTTATTAATAGACTATTTTTTTAGAAGAGTTTGATTTACAGCAAAATTGAGCAGATAGTACAGAGTTGTCGGATAAACCTCACACACACACCTTACACACACGCAGTTTCTCCTGTTATTAACATAAAGTTAGTATGGTATATTTGTTACAATTTATGGACCAGTATTGACATATTATTATTAAATAGAGTCCATAGTTTACTCACATTTCCTAAGTTTTAACCTAATGTCCTTTTCCCCTTCCAGGATCCCATTTAGGGTACCATATGACATTTAGTTGTCATGTGTCCTTAGTCTTCTCGTAGTTGGTGACAAATTCTCAGGCTTTCCTTGATTTTGATGACTGTGACAGGCTGAATTATGTCCCTCCAAAATTCCCATGTTGAAGCCCTAACTTCAGTACTTCAGAATGTGACTGTATTTGGACATTGGGTCGTTAGGGTAGGTCCTAATCCATTATGACTGGTGCCTTTATACGAGGAGAAATCAGGACACAGAGGGGACACCATGGAAAGGCAAGGAGGAGACAGCTGTCTACAAGCCAGGGAGAGAGGCCTCAGAATGAAACCAACGCTCCTGACATTTTGATCTTGGATTTCTAGCCTTTAGAACTATGAGGAAATAAATTTCTGTTGTTTAAGCTACCCAGTCTGTGGGACTTTGTCGTGGCAGCCCTAGCAAACTGCTACAGTGACCTTGATAGTTCTGAGCACTGGTCAGGTATATTGTAGGGTGTCCTGCTATTGGAAGTTCTCTACTATTTTTCTCATTATAAAACTGGTTTTAAGGGTTTTAGGGAGGAAGATCACAGAGGTAAAGTGCCTTTTTCATCACATCCTATTAAGGGTACATGCTGTGAATGTGACTTATCACGTTGATACTGACGTCGATCACCTGCTTGAGCTATTTTCAGGTTTCTCTACTGTAAAGTTACTCTGCCCTACCCACCCCCTCCTTTCCATACTGCGCTCATTGGAAGGAAGTCCCTTTGCACAGTCCACACTTCAGGAGTGGAGAGTTCTGCTCTCCCTCCTTTAGGGTGGAGTATCTGCATAATTTATTTGGAAGTCTTCTGCATGGGAGATTTGTCTCTTCCCTCCCTTTTATTTAATCATTTATATTAGTATGAACTCATAGATGTTTATGGCATAATTTATGTGATAATCCAATATAGTCATCCCTTGGTATCCGAGGGGGATTGGTTCCAGGACCCCCATAGATAATATAATCTGCAGATGCTCAAGTCCATTAGTCCAACCGTCCATATCTCCCAGATTTATCCAACAGCAGATGGTAAATATTAGTATGTCCATGATCCGCAGTTGCTTCAGTTTGCAGATGTGGAACCCGAGGGGAGGGAGGGCTGGCTGTACTACTTTTTGTTGCTCAAGTTGTTCCAGCTTTGGATGTTAGGACCCCTTTCCAGTTGTCTGCTGTGCCCCTTTGACTTGCCCCCATCCTTTTTTTTTAAAAGATTTTTTTATTTTTTCCTTTTTCTCCCCAAAGCCCCCCGGTACACAGTTGTGTATTCTTCGTTGTGGGTTCTTCTAGTTGTGGCATGTGGGACGCTGCCTCAACGTGGTCTGATGAGCAGTGCCATGTCCGCGCCCAGGATTCGAACCAACGAAACACTGGGCCGCCTGCAGCGGAGCGCGCCAACCCAACCACTTGGCCACGGGGCCAGCCCCTGCCCCCATCCTTTTTTGAGCACTTTTTTTACTTCCTGGTACTGCAAGATGCTCCAGGCTCATATTGTATATTTCTTACCTCAGTTCTAAGAATCAGCTATTTCTCTAAAGATTCCTTTTTTGGGTGAATGGTATTAGAACCAAAGTATGTGTGCTTGGGGTGTCATTTCCTTTAGACTCTCTCTCTACATTTATTTTTCAGTTATCACCTTTTTTGATGTCTATAACCAACGTATCCAATTCTCCAGTATTTTTTTAATACCTCTCTTGAGCTACAAGCTGCAGAGTATTTCATTATACACTAAAATGCATGTCACATCAAGTAGTAAAGTTTTTTACCATATTTCAAATGAGTATAAGACTCACTTTTACTAGTGCCATTTAGGTGCCATTTCCACCTAACCTGAAGTGAGCAAATGAATTGTTTTTGACGTTGAAGTCAGTCCCCTGGTGTATGGGACTGAAATGGCAGGGGAGAAGAGGATTATTGCATTTTGTGGTTTCTAAACTGTTTGATGTGAGAAACATTTCACTACGTGCATCAAAGAATGGGTGTATTTCTTTCTCTTTGATTTTGCAATTGATCCTTCAGGACTTTAAAACAAACACTGCATTCTCATCCTCATTCATCTCTTTGCCACACAGTCTATGAGATGACTTTTACAAATGTTAATGATTGTCATTTAAGCAAGTAATTTTAAGACCCTCAAAGCAAGGAATGTTCTAATATAGAGTTGTCTAAGAAATGGATAAGATAAACGATGGTCTATGGTCATTACTGGTTGTGTTAGTTTCTTAGGGATACTGTAACAAATTACCACAGAGTGGCCTAAAACAACAGAAATTTATTCTTTCACAGTTCTCCAGGCTAGAAGTCTGAAATAAAGTTTTCAGCAGGGCCATGCTCTGCTGTGCTCCCGCTCTCGGGTTCTCTCTCTCTGCTCTAGGGGAGGATGCTTCCTTGCTGTTTCCCAGCTCCTGGTGGTTCCCAGCA
Source organism: Equus asinus (assembly GCF_041296235.1). Lineage (NCBI taxonomy): Eukaryota > Metazoa > Chordata > Mammalia > Perissodactyla > Equidae > Equus > Equus asinus. The sequence continues at coordinate 36,465,428 of NC_091813.1, read as the reverse complement.
ATCTTTGGCTTTCCTTGGCTGTAGACACATCACTCCAGTTTCTGCTTCTGTGGTCACGTGGCCTTGTCTCTGTGTGTGTGTGTGTGTGTGTGTGTGTGTGTGTGTGTGTGTGTGTGTCTTCTTATAAGGACACCAGTTGTATTGGATTAGGACCCACCATAATCGAGTATGACCACAGTTTAACTTGAATACATGTTTAACTTGAGTACATCTGCAGAGATCCTATTTCCAAAGCCTTGGTGGTGATATTAACCACTATTTATTGAAGCTTCCTGTGCTGAGTTTTCATATGTTTCTCATTTAATTTTCACAATAACTCTATGATGTAGACACTGATTATATCCTCCATTTTACAGATGAGAAAACAAAGGATTAGAAAATAGTTATTTTGCCCACATTCACACAGCTAGTGAGTGGTATAGGTAGGCATCATGAACCAAAGCTTGTGCTCTGAAGTCTAGGTGACAAGTGAGGGTCAGAAAACTTAAAAGGAGAACTGAAAAAGTTGTCCTTGACAGCCAGTAAATGTGAGTAAGTAAAAGAAACTTTGTTTAGAGTTATTTCTAGAAAAGGAAGTCCATGTATTGGAAATGATGGTAGGGAGTCAGTACACATGATTTTGATCATTAAAGTGGTTTTACTAAGTGCACATCTACTTGCAGCTCCAGTAGGCACTGCATAGAGCTAATTATAATGCCTACATTGTATCAGTTTACAACCTACAACAGAAAAATCTATACATTGTACTCTGATATGCCATTAGAGCTTTAGAAAGCAGCAAGCTGTGCTTATGCCAGCTTTTTGGTTCTCATAAATATAGGTCAGCAGCTTCCTTATCATTAACCTTTAAAAGTAAACAGAAAGAACGAGCTACAGACCATTCATTTATTCATTTGGTGTTTAGTGAGTGCTGTGTGCAAGAAGCTGTCCTGTACTTTGTGCAAGGTAGAAAGACAAACATATTCATGTTTTTATCAACAGCTCTTGATCTAATAGGAAGAAAATGAAACCGTTTGAGGGGCAAACTGTTCTCACCTTGCTCATGTTAATTTTTAAACTTAGAATTCCATAGAAAAATCTGAATTAATGCATTTTATTACTTTATTTGTACCGTTTAAGTTAATACCAGGTGGATGAGATCTTCTTTTCAAATGTTTGTTGTTCCTTTTTTTCTCAGCATATATGACAATCCCTAAATTGTTTGACATTGTTTTGTATTAACGAACTGTTCAAGTAAATAAAAAAGATATTTTGAAAGAAAAAAATGTTGAAAAGCTTTGCTTTCTCATTTCCGATGTACCTGTTTCCCTTAACTTTATAATGGTAAATACTTTCTCATTTTAAAGTTAGTGGAAGAAAAAGTTCCAGATTAATTTTGAGATGACCACACTTTCATGTTGCATCTCTAGAATTTATTTTTAGTATTTCTAATAACTTCATAAACTAAGAGCAAACACATACTCTTTTTTTTTTTCAGGGCGTAAGTAATCTTGCTGCTATGCTTCCGAGCTGCAGTCTGAGTCAACCGAAATTTTAAACAGAAGGTGAACCTCTGAGGTCAGTCAAAATGCAGTTAGTGTTTCTTCTTTATTTATTTATCTTTTAATTAAAGTTGTAAGTGAAGTTACTTTTCAAGGGCTCTAAATAGTCATTTAGCTTTTAAAGGGCTTTAAAGGTATAGTTGGAAAAGAGAGAAAAAGGGGGAGGAGAAAGTAAGTCTGGAGAAAGTACAAAGGTATTAGACTTGTCGGAATTTTTTTTTTTTTAAGATTTTTTTTTTTCCTTTTTCTCCCCAAATCCCCCTGGTACATAGTTGTATTTTCTCCGTTGTGGATCCTTCTAGTTGTGGCATGTGGGACGCTGCCTCAGCGTGGTTTGATGAGCAGTTCCATGTCCGCGCCCAGGATTCGAACCAACGAAACACTGGGCCGCCTGCAGCGGAGCGCACGAACTTAACCACTCGGCCACGGGGCCAGCCCCACTTGTAGGAATTTTTAACTTTTTATTGTGAAAGTTTTCACACTAGTTTACAGGAAGGTAAACTAGTTTGGTGAACCCCCCATACCCATCACCTGGGTTTAATAGTTATTAACAAATGTTCTCTCCCTTCTGCTTTTCTGCACTGTTTACATGTTAAGAAACCTGGTCTTGTAGACCATCTCACCTTTTGGATTTGTCTGATTGTTTCTTTTGATACTGTGTACCTCGTTCCTTTGTCCCCTATAATACCTTTGCACTGGAAATGAGATCCAAAAGCTCAGTTGGATTCTAAACATTTTTGGTGAAAATCTTCATGGTGATTCTGGGAACATAATATTGTCTATCTTGAGAAGACACCTAATAATCTGTAGACGTAATATTTGAGCAATCTTTGAATTTGTGATTTCCCACCAATTTTTCTTCTGAGATTGCCTGAATAAATTGTTTTCTTAGGTTTGGCAATGTGGCAGCTTTCTAAATCTGTTTGACCATGTGCATTCATTAACTAATTATTTGTAAGGAAGAGTTTTTCATCATGAGCTAGAGCTATTTGGTTACCCTCTTCTTTGGTTCGGGGAGATTAAGTCACTTTTTTTCTTATGGTCTTTAAAATAATTACATTTCTAGAGATTTATATTTGGAAAAATTAGATTTCCCCCCCATTTCTGAGCTAAATTGATTAGAGTATGGTTGCCACCACACTCTGACACCAGCGTTGTCCACTTGCCTCTGGCAACCTATTAACCAGAATTTTAGAGCTCTGGTTGCATAAGTGTATCATCATATAACAATTTCTGATGTGTGAGCCTTTAGAATTAAAAAACACTCATTCTTATTTTTAAACTATGTTTGTTTTGTTGAGGATAGAAAATTAAATATATTTTTAAAGTCAAGATGTGGGATCAAGGAGGACAGCCTTGGCAGCAGTGGCCCCTGAACCAGCAACAGTGGATGCAGTCGTTCCAGCATCAGCAGGATCCAAGTAAGGAGACAGATTGAACTGGGAGGTGGGGGAGGGGAGATGTAGAGAGATGAATGGGAGATAGGTGATGGGATTAGGGAGATGGAATCGGGATTGGTTTATTGGATCATTTTTATGGTCAGAATTTAGTCTTTTCTCCTAAATAGTCTTGCCATAGCACACATGTTAGGGAATGAATTTCCCTTTGGTAGACTTCCTCACAGAGTAGAAAGCTTTATGAAGATTTTACATATTTAAAACTGATTTAGTTCTTGTTTTTCTAAAGAAAGAGGAAAGTCTTTCTTAAATGTGTTGCTTAAATAAAACGTACTTCTATTGTTAATTTTGAATCTTACAGTTCTCTGTAGATCATAGTCAACTGATAATATGCTATATCATTTAAAAATTTCTCTTTATTATGGAATATTTCAAGCATATACAGAGGAAAAAAAGAGTTTAGGGAGCTCCCATTTATTACTTAGCTTTAATAGTTACTGACCCATGGCCAGTTTGGTATTTCATTGATATGACCCCTTCCATTGCCCTGCCGTTATTGGGTTAATCTGATCTTATTTCCTTTTTTAATAGCTACATAGTATTCTGTTATATCACTGTACTGTAATTTAATCCACCTTTGGATGACTGTTTATAGCTTTTTACTTTTTGAAATATAATTTTGTATACATATCATTATTCACTTGTCCAGTTATTTTCATAGGAAAAAAATCTGAGAACTAGGTTTGTTAGATGACAGTTGCATGTTTGAAAAGTTTTAGATACACATTGCCAAGTTTAACTTTGTGTGGGTTATGCCAATTTATCTTTCTACAAAAATGTGTGAGAATACCTATTTAATCTTTACTAAACTGAGATGTGAAAAACTGTACCTTATTCTACTTTGTTTCCTTTATTAATAATATTAGATCTTCAAAATGTTAACTGCAGATATTTAAGGAGAACCTTTAAGATAGCGGAGACAATGAATTTTGAGTAAAGAATGGCTAAGAAGGTGTTGAGGAGATATATTTTGACAAGAGAAAGGAGGCTTAGCTCAGGAAGAGTGACTGTGAAGAGGAACAGGGATAGCTAGCTATATTCATGCCAAGTCTACTAGATCCGCTGTGGGCCTGCGTAGGACCTGTTTGAGGAAGAAATGAGTGATTTTGATCATTTGTTGTTATGGTGGTTAAAAAAAGACGAATAAGACTTTGAAAACTCAGTTAACTAACGTGCAGGGGGTAAATTTCCTTTGAGCTTAATAGAAATTAGTGAAGAGTGTTTTTGTGGAGTCTTTCTGAAAGTCTTAAGTAGTTCATATTATTTTGTAGCCTGAAAATGGGTTATTTTCTAAGCGTCTTTTCAGCCACAACATTCTCTGTAATATTTAAAGTCTCTAGTGAGGAATAACTGAGATGCTTCTTTTACATAGAAGCACTATTCTTTTAGCTCCTGTGTTCTGAATGCTAAATTCTGCTATGTTAAATTATTTTAGGTCAGATTGACTGGGCTGCATTGGCTCAAGCTTGGATTGCCCAAAGAGAAGCTTCAGGACAGCAAAGCATGGTGGAACAACCACCAGGAATGATGCCAAATGGACAAGATATGTCTACAATGGAATCTGGTCCAAACAATCATGGGAATTTTCAAGGAGATTCAAACTTTAACAGAATGTGGCAACCAGGTTTGTTGTTTATATTTTTTAAATTTTAGGGCTGCTTTTAAAATAAAATGAGGATTAAAATTAAATTGTTTAATTTGCTTATTAGTTTTATGACTTCTTGAAATTAATGCTCCTTAAAGAATAGGCGGTTTCAATTAGATTTGACCTTGAAATTTTGTGGTTAAAATTATTCTGTACTCAGTCTGCTAGCATTGTGGCACTCAGTTTGATTTTTTTCTTGGTTCTTCATTCCTAGGCTGACAGGGGCTGGGAACACTGGAAACTTCACTTGGCATCTAGGGAGGAGAGCATTCTATGTCTCTCTGTTGCAACCTCTGGCCTTTTCAGAAGCAGCACTGGCAGAGCAAAACATGTCTAGTCTCTAATTAAAGAAAAATTGTGTCACTATGTGACAAATTAGTCTGTCAAATATACTCTGCCCCTACCATCCGCCCATCTTTTTCTCCCCTCTTTCTTCACATAGTGAAGATCTTCCATCAGTTTTTCTGTTTTATTTTTTGTTTGTTTGCTTTTTTACTTCACAGTATAATTTAGATTCCTTGATGCTAGTTCAGTTTTCTATGACTTGTGTTATTATTTTTAATAGTCATTTCAAATTATTTATAGAGGAATCTTACATTTGAGTATGCTGATGGTGAAGTCATATCTGCCTTTCCCTTTTAATACTTACTATTGTTTCTCAATGTAAGAATGGAAAACTCAGGAAATAATCCTCTAACATCGCTTTTAAAAGAATAACAAACATTCTAATCTTTGATACTGTGAGGTAGTTCATTTCTAGTTTTCTTGAAGCTACGCCAAATTTCCCCAAGTTTGAAAATGTTTTGGTTCCCAAGTTCAAGTTTATACATGACTCACGTTGGCATCCCCACTCCCCCAACTTTATTCTACTGGCTTTCTTTGTGACCCTGGCAAGTGACTTAACCTCTGTGTGCCTCAATTTCCTCTCCTGAAATTGGCAAAAATAATACCTGATTTCTCCCTACCTCACAGGGATGTTGTGAGGATAAATGTGTTCATGGAAGCAAGAAATTATATAAAATGGTCAAGGTATTATTTTTATGGTGTTGTTACTGAACAGAAATAGAAAATTCAACAAAAAATTGCTCTGGATTTTGTTACATTCATTAAAAATAATTTTGGGCATTTGGTTTCCATTTCTTTAGCATATGAATTAGACTGGACTTAGCTCATTTGAATTATTTATTGGATTCTTTACTTATTTTTAAGATATAGAAAAGGAATTTGACCAAGAAGTCATAAATTTTTAAATCTATTTCTTTACTGAAGAATCTAGCTTTCTTGAGATCTGAAAAAATTTGTGTTGATTTTGTTATAACGCCCTGTTGAATGTTTTTATGCCTAAATCCTAAATAGAATGGGGAATGCATCAGCAACCCCCACACCCCCCTCCAGATCAGCCATGGATGCCACCAACACCAGGCCCAATGGACATTGTTCCTCCTTCCGAAGACAGCAACAGTCAGGACAGTGGGGAATTTGCCCCTGACAACAGGCATATATTTAACCAGAACAATCACAACTTTGGTGGACCACCCGATAATTTTGCAGTGGGGCCAGTGAACCAGTTTGACTATCAGGTGAAAGATATTTTGTTGCTTTAATATTGTAGATGTGCACGTAATCCATTCTTTGGAAGTGTCTCATCAAGAGTACCTAAGATATGTGTTTCACTTTTCAGTCTTGTACAGATAAGCGCATATTATGTCTCAGAAAAGTTATCAATTTTTGAGTATTAAGATTAGTAGATTTTTATTTTCTGGTTTTTGATTTGTTTAGGAAAATGGTATAAAGGATTGTTAGGGAAAACTTTGGATAAAATGAAAAATGTGTAAATGCAATAGCTATATGATGTTTTGTTTTCTAATTTCAAAATGGCACATTTAAATATTAAATAAAGTTTAGAAAATGCACAGTAGTTGAATACATTATTTATCAATAGTAGATTATGGTTAAGACAAGAATAAAATACATGAAGATCAATGCACGGTAGTTGAATACCTTATTTATCAATAGTAGATGATGGTTAAGACAAGAATAAAATACATGAAGATCATAGATCATCTTCCTAAATGCAATTCCTTCTGCTGTGTAGAGTTAGGACTCTGTCTAGTGTTGTCATTTTTTTCCCATTCTGATGTGACATGTTAATGGACTTGTACATATTTCCTTTGTAGCATCTAATTCATTCCTAGGGACATAGAACTCTATGGGGAATAATGTCATCATGTGGGGCTTTATTTTCTCTGAGCACTCTGGTAGGGTCTACCGTTAAATTATAGTGCTAGGAGTAATTTTGAAATAACTGATTGCAGTTGTTACCTTATAAACTGAGCTATCACAATTTAAAATTTTGAAAAAACCCATACATTTCACTGGTTATATGGATAATGGACATAAATGTAAATAATATTTACCCTGAGACAGTGATCCTCTTCTTCATACATATTCAGATACTTGTATCCTCATACTTGGTATACAGATATGACAGTTTTTGTTTGGTTTTGAACAAATGTGGTGTCAGGGAGCCTCTCTTTATACCACGTTGGCATAGATCCCCATGCTAACAAGACCAAGAGCTCTGTTGGCAACTGGCTTGGAAAAGCCTCTGAAAATGGCAAAGTTGCAAAAAATATTTAAAATGATTTGGTAACTTTTATCTTTGCTTAAAATAGATATTTTTTGCAAGATTAGAGAAAACTTAAGTTCACTAGAATTAGGAAGTTGGAGTTGATAAAAATTTTTCCTGTTTTTTCTAGTTACAGAAAAATTGGCATTTATTTGATTTCTTGGTAGCGGAAGGATTAGTTTTTAAAGAGATTCAGAATGAAAAAGTTCATATATATATCCTTTTCTATACTTCGTGAAAATATTGTATCAGCTGGGTTTTAGATGGCTCTTTGCATTTGCGTAGGCAGAAAATCTTTATCTTTCTTAAGAAAAGTAAGCCTAGGTGCTTGGGGCTACAGAAATATCAGTGGATATTAGAACCATGGAATTCTTGGATTTGCTGCACACATGGATTTCTACTGTCCCAGTTCATAACACACGTGTGTCCCAGAGAGTTTATTGTATTAACGTGAAGAAAAATAAACTGCCATACTCTTTCAGCATGGGGCTGCTTTTGGTCCACCGCAAGGTGGATTTCATCCTCCTTATTGGCAACCAGGACCTCCAGGACCTCCAGCACCTCCCCAGAATCGAAGAGAAAGGCCATCATCATTCAGGGATCGGCAGCGTTCACCTATTGCACTTCCTGTGAAGCAGGAGCCTCCACAAATTGGTAGCTATTTAAGTTTAGTAAACTTACATAATTATGCTACTTTATATCTGGAAATCCAAATCCAGCACTTAATGGACCAGAGTCTTTCCTTTTTACCACAAAGTAGACATTTAAGAGTCTTTTAACTTACGGAATAATACTTGTTTAAATGAATTCTCAGTGTGAAAATGGACTGTGCTTTGGTTTGACTTTGTTGTGTTTTCCTATTTTAGGAAGCAGCATAGTGTAAGAGTTTGCCTCCGAGTTAGTCCACATCACTGCTTAGTGGCTTTATAACGTTGAGCACATCACTTCGTCTCTTTGAGTCTGTTTCCTCACTTGTAAAAGAGATTGAGTAACAGTAGTGATCCTTTAGGGCTTCTTTAGGATTCAGTGAGATAATGGTTTAACATACTTTCATAGTGTGCTGGCACGCTGGAAGCATTAAGACAGTCTTCACTGTTGCTGTTAAAAGTGATGATTTTAAAGAAAAGCCTGTGTTTAACAGGTTCTTTTTATTACCACTGCCTTGCTGGAGAAAGAAAATATTTGTTAGAAGCTCTCATATGGCACCAGAGTTCTTTTTTTTAATTCACTCTCAAAGTTTATAGAAATTCAACAGTAAGGAACTCATGCATTTATGATTTTTACTTAACTGACTGGTAAATATTTTTTCCCATGTGAAACAGATGCAGTAAAACGCAGAACTCTTCCAGCTTGGATCCGAGAAGGTCTTGAAAAAATGGAACGTGAAAAGCAGAAGAAGTTGGAGAAAGAAAGAATGGAACAACAACGTTCACAATTGTCCAAAAAAGAAAAGAAGGCCACAGAAGATGCTGAAGGAGGAGATGGCCCTCGTTTACCTCAGAGAAGTAAATTTGTAAGTAGAATCCCCTGACGTAAAACTCCGTGTGATATCTATATGGAAAGTTTATTGAAATAAATAGGTATTTTAGCCTGTAGAAAAATATTAATGTTCCTGAGATTACTTTCACTGAATATATTATGGACTATGTTTTTACATATGTGTTACTGAGGGTAGAGTAAGGAGAAAGGGGGCAGCAAGTTCATAAAACATTTCATTCCAGAGAGAAATTATTTAGTGGGATGGTGGATAGGTATTACCATGACTAACAAATGTGTGTTCTTTTGCTGTGGTCCAGCTAACTCTCTAGAGTGGATTATAAAACAAAACTAAGTTAAAATGGCAGTAGAGAAACACATCTGCCCTTTTTGAACATTGAAATATATACTTATAACAGAGGATGTAATAACTTTCCTAATTTTTGACAGCAGTGAAAGTACATAGTTTTAAATATATAAATCTTCATCACTTGGATGGCATGAGTGGCTTACTAGTTTTTTAATTTAGCCACAATGTGCTCCTGGCTGGTATGACAGCCACAGCACGGGCCAGTGTGTGACTCAGGAAATGGATCTTGCTCTCAAGGCCATTTTCTGCTTCAGAAATAAGTCTCAACAACAGCAAGGTAGTAGATTTAAGCAGACATTGGTTTTATTTAAATTCCGTAAATTAATTTTTAACAAAAGAACCATGTCAAAGAGTATTTTTGTTCTGAGTGTTAGGAACATAAGAAAAAACAGACTACCACTGTTAAAATTGACCTTTTTCCCCCCAATTTTTAAGTTATTATGTGAAATATTGAATTTCCAGATTTGATATTTTTTTGAGTGTCAGAAAAATTGTTTGGAGATTATCCTCTATTTCCTCCCATATGCGTTTGTGTTACGTGTGTTCTTCCCCTGGTTCAAATAGCCTTTCTAGGGGCTGGCCCAGTGGCACAGCAGTTAAGTTTGCACGTTCTGCATTGGTGGCCCAGGGTTTGCTGGTTCGAATCCCACGTGCTGACCTACGTACAGCTTGTCAAGCTGTCCTGTGGCAGGTGTCCCACATAAAATAGAAGAAGATGGGCATGGATGTTAACCCAGGGCCAGGGTTCCTCAGCAAAAAGAGGATGATTGGCAACAGATGTTAGCTCAGGGCCATTCTTCCTCACCAGAAAAAAACGAAAAAAAGCAAATTTCAGTAACTTTCAGGGCCAGCTGAGATTTAGAAACTGACTGTAGATTTTTGATGTTATGTCACAAGATTTTAGGTAACTAGCTTAAATTTATAGCTGTAAAAGTTAGACTTAATAATATGACTGTGGTCCATTTATCCAAAGTTCTACAAGCCACTCATTTCAGGACCATCATATAAATAATAGGTAGTGATTAAATCAGTCTCTGGGTGTGATGTGTTTCTGGTTATTTATAAAATAAGGTCATAATTGACTAAGAAGACAAGAACATTGAAGAATAATGAAAATAGTTGATTCTCATATGCTATTTTGTAGTCATACATTTCCTCTCAGGTAGCACTTTAAATTACCAAATAAGATTTAGAGAGAAATTCCATCTTTATATATCAGTTTCATAGATTTTTTAATTTGAGATTTTAAAGTAGAATATGTAAGGAGCCAGCCCCATGGCCTAGTGGTTTTCAGCATGTTCTGCTTTGGCGGCCCAGGTTAGTGAGTTTGAATCCCGGGTGTGGACCTACACCACTCCTCAGCCATGCTGTGGTAGTGACCCATGTACAAAATAGAGGAAGATCAGCACAGGTGTTAGCTCAGGGCTAATCTTCCTCAAGCAAAAGAAGAGGAAGATGAGCAGCAGATGTTAGCTCAGAGCGAGTCTTCCTCAGCAAAAAAAAAAAAAAGAAAGAATATTTAAGATAATGATTTTACATTATAAGCATGAATTTGGACTACCTGTACTGTTAACTTTTTTTAGGATAGTGATGAGGAAGATGAAGACACTGAAAATGTTGAGGCTGCAAGCAGTGGAAAAGTCACCAGAAGTCCATCTCCAGTTCCTCAAGAAGAGCAGAGTGAACCTGAGATGACTGAAGAAGAGAAAGAGTACCAAATGGTAGAATATTCAATTTCTTAACGTGTACAGGATTTTTAAAAAAATTTTTGTTGAGGTGTAATTGACATGCAACATTTTATTATAGGATTTATTTTGTTTATATATATTTTTAAACTATTGGTTGGCTGTCTTAACACATTTAAACTGAGAACTCATGAAATAATTATAAAATGGATGTTAATATGTAGGTTTGCTGGGCAACAATGTCTGCAAAATCCAGGTAACTCTTATAATACAAAATCACAGCTTATAAAAGTTAGAAAGCACATTTCCTAATACCATGGTTGTAATTAAACAATGTTTTACTATATGAGACCCAAGGGAACATTTGTTGATCTGTTATTTTCCAAAGTGTTTTCTCAATACTGAGAAAGATTAAAAGACGTCATAGAAAAATAAGTCTAGGAAGCACTGAGTTAAGCACAAATAGAATTCTTTACTGCAAGACCTCTTAAAGCCTTTCATTTCTGTAATGTTTATTGTCATTTTCTAAGATTGGGAATGTAATATGCTGCATTTCTCATATTGAAAGACTAATGATCTTTGGAATGTATTTGGAAGGGCTGATTCATTATAATAGATGAGGAATCTGGAGTCCACAGAGGCTAAGGGACTAGTAGTCCACATTTGAAACAGCTCTGGGTAGCCAAACCAGTGCTGGAATCCAGCTCTTACTTCAGGTCTATTGTACTCTGTATTACACTAGTCAAGAAAAAGAGGACTTCATCTCACAGAATGGAATAACTGCTTTTTCCTTGTTGTTTTCCCCCTCAACTTTTACCTTCAGCTGAGGGTTAATGTAAGTTCCTAAGTGACTTAGGAAACTGCTGTTGTGCTGCTTAATAATATTATTAAATGAAGGGATACTCCTTTGAACTGGAAACATCTGTGGGAATTTTTCTTAGGGACTTTTTAAAAATGTTTGTCTCTAGAAGTAGAATTCAATGTCTCTACAGATAAATTCATATTTTTTCTTTAATCTATATGATTTTGAAATTTGTTAAAGTTTTGATACTTTAGAATAATTTCAAGATATTTTATGCCTTAGAATGGTTGATCTGATCTCTAAAAATGTTTTATAAAATGGGCTTGCCTTTTAATTTTTTTGAAAATGTCAAACTATATTAGTAACTATTATAATTAAATTAGAAACACCATATAAAATATCCTTCTATAGATGTTGCTGACAAAAATGCTTCTGACTGAAATTCTACTGGATGTCACAGATGAAGAAATTTATTACGTAGCCAAAGATGCACATCGGAAAGCAACAAAAGGTATATATTGTGGGTGTTCTTGGTTTTGTTTTTCTGGGGGTGTTTTGGTTTTGGTGGCTATTCTGGACTTTTTATTGTCCTTGTTGAATTACTAGCAGATATTTGAATATTCTCTTCTTGCATGTTTTAACTCTTTGGGAAAAGTTAGATTTGTAGACACCATATTAAAACTATAAAAATATTTTTGTTTTATCCAACATACCTGAGTACAAATGAGCAGTTATTGCTGTTGTTCTATAAACTGTATGATGGAAACTTCTTGATGTTCAATTTATTTCACCTGATTTTTTTTTTTATAGATACCACGGTATTGGTGTATGACTTCTAATACAATTTAGTTTGACTAATGAATTATAAGCCTTCAGTTTTCACACTTTATCACTTATAATTCTTACAGAAGCAAGTGATTCTTCCCCACACCCTCCCTATTTTTAGTACCTCTTAAATTTATTGAAAGCAAAATTTAAGTTATGGGCCATACTTCAAAAATTAAAATGCTGATGTACTGGTTGACAGTTTTCCTCATTATAAACCAATTTCAGCTCACATCAGAATTAGAATTTCAAGGCCAGACATGCTACTGGTTTAAAGTGAATGTTGTGTTTTTAATGTTTCTTCTCTCCCCAAAAAGCAGCAATAGTAGTAGATTTAACAATACCATAGACTCTCATGACTATGAAATCGTGGCTATTTGTGTTAACATGTTGTTCCTGTTGTTGATGTGATACAAAGCTCCTGCAAAACAGCTGGCACAGTCCAGTGCACTGGCTTCCCTCACTGGACTCGGTAAGTGTTCTCCTTATTTGTGAGAGGGCCTTAAAGGGAAACTCACACTTACCTTGTCTCTCTACATGTTCTGTTTTGAAACTGTACTATTCCTACTCAGTTTATAAAACCTAGGTCTTAGGGTTATATCAGTCTCTGGTAGGTTTGCCTATTTTTTTGACTAAAGCATTCACAGTGGAATTATAATAAATATGGTGACTAATTCATAGTTTATTGGAGCAAGTTGTAATAATTTGTAACTTAGCCACGATAGTATTTAAGCTGGCTTTCAAAATTATTGCATACACGCCTTCGGGAAGAACTATCCACTGATGCTTTTAAGGATCTTTATTTAGATTGTATTGCAGCAAATCAAGTTTTAACATAGAGGAAAGGGTTTATCTTACCATACTATAATAGTAGTGATGTGTTCCTAATTTGCTATTTGCATGATATATTATCAAATATATGAAAGCTTGAATTTGTCTTTTTCACATCTTCATTTCCAATTAATCTTTGTGAGGATCAACAGAAATGGGTATAACCAAATGCCCATGTGATTTTGTTATGACTACTATTTAGATCACTTCAGGGTGGGGAGTAGTTTTAGCGCCATACTGTTTCTGTACCAGAGAGAATTACAGTATTCTGATTTTTTTTAGGGAAAAAATACTTAGCATACTAACTGGGATTTCTAAGCTTTGGGCAATGAAAGAGTTAATTCTAGAAATATTTTCAGGATCAGCATAAATGTTTTAGAGGTAGTTGATGTGATTGTGCTTTAGTGAGGCTTTCCTGTCCTGTTAAAAGATTTGTTGGACAGGAAAGCAAAACCATTATCGTGATTCCTTTATGGCGGGAAATATGAAATAGTCCAGAAAGAGTAAGATACTAGGTATCAATTTTCATGAGGGTTCTATGAACTCAGTAAGTGTTGGAATTTATACTCCTCCCCACCCCGAATAAACATGTTCTTCCCAGAAAAGGCAGTGAAAAAAGAAATGAGCTTTCTTCTCGGACCTTAAAAAGTTTTTAGGGCATAGAATAATTTTTCCATATGATAGACTGGGCTTTATGCACACAGGTGGACTGGGTGGTTATGGATCAGGAGACAGTGAAGATGAGAGGAGTGACAGGGGCTCTGAGTCATCTGACACTGATGATGAGGAATTACGGCACCGAATCCGGCAAAAACAGGAAGCTTTTTGGAGAAAAGAAAAAGAACAGCAGCTGTTACATGATAAACAGATGGAAGGTATATCTTTTACTCACTTAATTTTTGTTCAGTTTCGTTTGTATTTCTTTTTCTATTTCAACCAACATAAAAATAGCAAAGGATAGAATTGAGGGTAGATTATAAATAATATGTGATATGACTGAAACTAAGGTTTTGGGCTCATTTGCAATTTTTATCAAACTTAAAATCAAAATTATTTGTAGTATTCAAGATATCTGGTTTATAAAAGGTAAACTGTTTTGTTTTCTTTGGGGAGACATTAATTTCAGTGGCTCTAAGCTGTTTAGTGTAGTTTTATTTCTTATTAAAGTTAAAATGAAAGACGACTTTTGAAATTGGGGAAGTAATTTGTAAAACTGTTGAAAAGTGATTTGCAGCTAGGATATTTAGTTTGGAGCTAGCGTATTTAATAGAAGGAGGACTTTTTTAGAAGTTTTTTATGTAAAATAGTGTACATGAGTACAGTTCTTAACAGTTTATTTACATAATGATACTGGAATAATGAAGGAGAATATTCAGTATTTCTTTCTTGAAAAAATCTTATTTGGAATATTTGAAAGGTAATTATGAAAAGTTAGCAGTTGAAAACTCCCTGTAAGTTCCTTATTTATCTTTAAGTTGCCTTATTGGCCAAAAGGGAAATCTTTCTTACTTGCTTCACATGTACCTCTATGATTTGATGCTCTTGCTGTGCTGTCCAGGAGGGTAGCTAACTAGAGTAGCTATTGAGCACCTAATGTGTAGCTAGCCCAAATTGAGATGTGCTATAGGTGTAAAATACACACTATGTTTCAAAGACCTTACATGGGGGAAAAAAGCAGAATTTTTGATATATTGGGTTAATAAAATATTAAAGTTAATTTCACCTGTTTCTTTTTACTTTTTTAAGGTAGCTACTAGAAAATTTTAAGTTGCTTATGTGGTTTGCATTCTATTTCTATTGAACAGTGCTGCTCTATTGTTACAGTCTGATAGCTTGAAATTTGGTAGGATGGGAATTTTTGCATCGTACATTTGACTCTTCTTAGTATTTTTGTCTTTTTCTGTTTCAGAAGAAAAGCAACAAACAGAAAGGGTTACAAAAGAGATGAATGAATTTATCCATAAAGAGCAAAATAGTTTATCACTGCTAGAAGCAAGAGAAGCAGACGGTGATGTGGTTAATGAAAAGAAAAGAACTCCAAATGAAACTACATCAGTTTTAGAACCAAAAAAAGAGCATAAAGAAAAAGAGAAACAAGGAAGGAGTAGATCCGGAAGTTCTAGTAGTGGCAGTTCCAGTAGCAATAGCAGAACTAGTAGCACAAGTAGTACTGTCTCTAGCTCTTCATACAGCTCTAGCTCAGGGAGTAGTCGCACTTCTTCTCGATCTTCTTCTCCTAAAAGGAAAAAGAGGCATAGTAGGAGTAGATCTCCAACAATTAAAGCTAGACGTAGTAGGAGTAGAAGTTACTCTCGTAGAATTAAAATAGAGAGTAATAGGGCTAGAGTAAAGATTAGAGATAGGAGGAGATCTAATAGAAATAGCATTGAAAGAGAAAGACGAAGAAATCGGAGTCCTTCCCGAGAGAGACGTAGAAGTAGAAGTCGCTCAAGGGATAGGCGAACCAATCGGTCCAGTCGCAGTAGGAGTCGAGATAGGCGTAAAATTGATGATCAACGTGGAAATCTTAGTGGGAGCAGTCATAAGCACAAAGGTGAGGCTAAAGAACAAGAGAGGAAAAAGGAGAGGAGTCGAAGTATAGATAAAGATAGGAAAAAGAAAGACAAAGAAAGGGAGCGTGAACAGGATAAGAGAAAAGAGAAACAAAAAAGGGAAGAAAAAGATTTTAAGTTCAGTAGTCAGGATGATAGGTTAAAAAGGAAACGAGAAAGTGAAAGAACATTCTCTAGGAGTGGTTCTATATCTGTTAAAATCATCAGACATGATTCTAGACAAGATAGTAAGAAGAGTACTACCAAAGATAGTAAAAAACATTCAGGCTCTGATTCTAGTGGAAGGAGCAGTTCTGAATCTCCAGGAAGTAGCAAAGAAAAGAAGGCTAAGAAGCCTAAACATAGTCGATCGCGATCCATGGAGAAATCTCAAAGGTCTGGTAAGAAGGCAAGCCGCAAACACAAGTCTAAGTCCCGATCAAGGTAGTATACTTTTTAAAGTATTTTGTCTGATTTTTTAAAAAATTTGACTGAATTATTCAAAGTTGAAAGTGTCCTTTCTCTCTCTCTCTCTTTAATAAACTCAGTTTGGTACTTGATAAATGATCATAGTCTTAAGTAATTTTAGAAATCCTATATAATATTATTTATTTAAAAATTGCAGATTCTTGAGTTTAAAATACATTTTTATTTTTAAATTTTGTCTTTTCCCTTTTTTTTCAGATCAACAACCCCTCCCCGTCGTAAACGCTGAGGAATGATGTGGCAAGAATGCCATGATGTTTAAAAAATTCCATGAGTTTTAAGGGCTTGTCTCATTATAGAGGCACATTGTGGCTGTGTAGGTGAAACCAGAATCTTTTTTTTTTTAATCTGTAAATAGGTGTACTTTTTCCAAATGCTGCTCCAAGTTACTTAATAGGATTTCTTTGTATTACATTTTTTCAAAAAATAGTGCATAAGACTATAAACACGCCATTCTCTTTCAGCTGTAATGTTCTTAAAATTATTCTTGAATGTACTGTGATGTCAATAAAGCTCTTTAGTTCATTTTTGTTAACCTCTTGCACCTTAATTTTATGATTTTAATCTAAGGAACGTACTTTTATAAAAAGGCAGCTGGAGTTTTGTATTACAGGTTTTAAAGGTATTTCCTCTCATCTCCCCCAAAGAAAATAGTTTTAACTTCATAGTTTGTCAAAGTTTGTAAATTGTACCCATGGATTTTTGTCAAATTCCAACTTTAAGGGTGTGGAAGAGGGCCAAGAAATTTAGAAGCATTTGACAGCTTTCTAAACATTTCTTCCTATTTCGGGGATTTTCAAGTAATCTATTCTCTGTGTGTATAAAGCATAGTTCACTCCTGTAAAATGAAATTGCTGGAATCAATCAAGCCAGTGCACCATTAGCTATTTATAAGGAACAATTGTGTTTGACACTAATAGTCAAGTCTGGAACTATATTCTGCAGTTACCCACTTCTGTTTTCGAAGCATATTTTAAACACTTTGAGGTTATAGAAGTAAGACTCACAATTCAATGTATTTATTTATATTTTTAAAGTATAATATGACCTCAGCTCAGTGGAGGAATGCTGTGTTATGCAGGTTTGTGTCAATTTCATAACATTAAAATGGTCTGGTTTTGTCACTTTCTTAAAATTATGATCAGTGAGTGGTCTAGCAATTT
Source organism: Equus asinus (assembly GCF_041296235.1). Lineage (NCBI taxonomy): Eukaryota > Metazoa > Chordata > Mammalia > Perissodactyla > Equidae > Equus > Equus asinus. The sequence goes on along the minus strand of NC_091813.1, from coordinate 36,447,966 downwards.
AAGGCAGTTATAATGAGTGAAATGAGGCTCTGCGGGCATTTTAATGCTCAACTGCTTTTGGGGTCCGCTTTTATATGATTATTCACTTATACTGCGATGGTCAGATAAATCTCTAAAATAAATGCTTTTAAATTTTAATTTAAAAGGAAAAGAGCAGGTGCAGGTCACAGAAAAGTTTTAAAGTATGCCTTCTTACCAGCAATAGTTCATTTTAAAATAAGCCAGATTTTTGCCAAGATCAGTGTTTCCTAAAAATGAAGGTAGAAATAGATTTGTATAGTGTACTCTCGTACCTCTACATGGGTTCTTAAATAATTTTGAGCAGTTATGCATTTATCTAGAGGAAATCAACTGTGAATAAATGCATGTTTACCAAAATGGTTGTTTTACAGTGCATTTAGTTCTGATATTTATAAAGTTGACATTTCACAGAATAACTTTTAAGTAGTTTGGAATTCTATATAGTTTAGACATCAGTCACATCTGGAGACAAAATAAAGGAAAATGTGCAATATTTTTTATGTAGGTGAGCTAACACAGTGTACCTAATTACAGAATTAATTATCTGGTTGATTTGTAATAGATAAGTTGTATAACATTTTCATATCTTAAAATGTTTTTTAGATCAATCTTCAAGTGAAATAATATTTTCAAAATAAAATTCTACAGAAAAGTTCTGCTGGCTATGTTATGCACATTTTTGGGCAAGATAAAACTAGAGCCAAAAGTAGTAGTTGACAGTTTTATTTACTCGGCCATAATATGCAAGCTTCTTATTTAAATCTATAGATATTTTTTAAAACACCATCATAATGTACATGATCATTAGTAGATACATCAGTGTTATAATTAGATATTTGGGTTTTTCAGGTTTTGGTGGATAATTTAGAGAATTCATCATTTCATTGACATGTAATGAACTATGTTTACCTTGAGTGGTAAAGTTTTATAAAATAAGGCTTCCATGATTTGAGATGTGAATGCTAAAACTTAGACATAAATTAGTTAGATGTCTAATTTGGTTATAAAATTTTTTCTAAAATGACTCCACCAGAAAATTAATAGATTCAATTTCTGAGACAATCATTGGTCTGAACTGGTCAGTAAAAATTGTCTTAAGAGGTTCTCTTTTAAGATATTTCTAGTGTATTAATCATACTTGTTTTTGTGGAATTGGGGGTAAACCACACCATTAAATAAAATGTAATTTGGAAGAGGTAATTATAAAGATTTGTTCAGGCCCCAAAATACAAATAAAGATTGGTGTGGAATCTCGGTGTATATGTTTTTTGCCATTGTAAAATGTCTTTTTAAGAATGTTTTTAATGGTATAATACACACTAGATGAACTTCCCAAACGTCTATTTTTAGTGTCTGAGTTATTGTTTCTTCAAAGAAACAGTTGAAATGTAATAAGTTAGTAGATGAGATTTTTTATTTTATGTGGGAATTTTTACATAGGAATTGTATAAGGTCCAAAGTCCGTGGATACTGTCCCATGGAAACCTTTACATTTAAGCTGTTTCTTTATATTAAAATCTATTTTAATTTATGGAAGTTTCTAAAATGTGCTAAGCATGCTTTAATGGAAATAGTATTAGATTCATTGGATCATCCTGGCTCTGCTACTTGATTATTTTGGGCAAATCACTGGGCCTCAGTTTCTTCAATTGTTTAAGGGTGGAATTAGATTATCCCTGAGGTCTTGAACACTTCTAGGCCTTAAGTTCTTCAGTTTTAAGTGAAATTTGATTGTAATGTATGAACCTAAATGAGAATATGGGCTTTGTATTAGCCCTTAAAATAGCTCATGTGTGAGGAGTTACATTTATACATAAAGGTTGATCAAGTGTCATCCATAGTTTTCTCCTATTAACACATAGAGGTTAAATCTGCCACATTCTGATTGTGGTGTTATAAGTTAAGATAAAATTATCCTAAGTTACCAGTTTATGTGGAATTTTGTAAACATGAAAACTTACCAGTTAAACTCTGACTGGATAGTAGTACATTATTTCAAAGGGATAAAACTGTTAGCTTGAATAGAAAAAGTGTGTATAAAATTTTAAAATTGCATTTCAAAATATTAAATTGGTTTTTAGTTTTATAGTAAAATAAATTGTAGACTCTAGTTTAGAACACATTTATGGGTGAGACCATAGCAATCGTCTGGGAAATAACTCCAACAGTGGCCGTATACAACATTACAACTGCTAGTCCTTCCAACACAACTCAGCTTTAAGTATCATTGGCAAAACCTTTCGTTGATATTTGTAGAGAAAAATACTATGAGCTAGTTTTGCTTACCTGGGCCAAACCAGTGGGTAATCAAGAGGCTTTTTTTCCTGTTGGTATTGAGGCAAATCACTGATTGCCTTTGTTGTTGAATTGAAAATGTAGTGGAAAGACTGAAGCCTAGTGAGGTCGTATATTCGAAGGAAGTACGTTTAAATAAAAAACTTACAACTTTAATCATACTTGCACTTTGCTTTTTCCTTGGGTCTCTCAGTCCAACAAATATTTGTAATGCATGCCAAATGTTCTTTTGTGCAGAGCTTTCTGCCTTCAGTTGGAGAGATGGTCATGTATCTTGAGAGGAGCTCTGAAGAGGACGTAACTGAAAAGCCGCAGCCCTTAGGAGGAGGCCAGTGTTTTACTAAGAAGCCATAAGTCAGAGACCAGTCCTAAGCAGTAAATTTGACTAATTCAAGGAACCCTTTATGAATTTGACCCGGCCTGTTGAAAATGTACAGTGATTTTTTTGTCTTTAATGTTAGAAATTTATCATTGTGCTTACCCAAGGAAAGGCTTTTTATACATCTAGAAGTAAAATGTTACTGATCACCATTCTAGCTCGAAATGCCCAGCCTGAGTGATTAACAGTCTCCTACTACATCCTTGTCCAGAGTATTATCAGGTCACTTGTAAATAAATTTTCAATTTAGACTTCAGGCCCTCTGTGACATTTGAGTGCCTTGAAGGGGGAAACAATTTTACCCTTCGGGAAGAGGTGCTTCCATGCTTTTGTGATTCTAAGTTAGGGTCAGTGTCTCACGAGTATAAATGTCCTTGGGAGACATGTTAAATATGAAGTAATCAGAGTAACGGGAATAAAAGCTAGATCACGTAGTGCGAAGTATTAGCATGACTGATGGCTACTTTGGCCACGACGTTTGAGGTGGTCGCATAGGAACAGGCATAATAGAGGACCCTGAAGTTCGTTTATAATAGGAACGTTCTGTAGGTTAGCTGCATGCAGTGTGACAGATACTAAGCGTGAAGAGTGACTATAGCCGCACAATATAACACCCGTTATTAATACAACCGTGATCAGGCTGGCTCCAGATGGTGCAAGAGCGATCTCGGAACCTGTGTGTCGGGGGATCTTTTGCGGGAGGGACCGGAAAAGGGGTGGGTCCTTTCTGTCGCAATGTGGGGAAGCCGCAAGCTGATCTCCTCCGGGAGTCGTTTTTTAGGAGTGCGAAGGTCTGGGTGCCGGGTCGCACAGGGTGACTGTCCGCGCTCCACCGCGTCGGCAGGTGAGTGTGTGTAGGGGGAGGTCCCTCGCACGCTGCCCGCCGTGCGGACCCGCTGTTCTGCGCAGGCGCAGGCTGCCGCTGAGCTCCTCGGGGTCTGCGCCAGTCCTGTGCTTTCGGTCTGGCCTCGGTGTCGTCGGTTGAGCGCCGGGCCTGGGTTCCCGCCCTCGCCTTCCCAGAGGCGGGGACAAATAGCTGAGGGCGAGCGGTCCTGGACGCAGGCCGCCGCCGCCGTGTCTGCAGCGACCGTCGTCTGAGGAGCTGGGCGGAGTCTCAAGGTCGCGGGCTGTCTTGGTCTGCGCGGCGGGAAGGACCCCACCGCGGCCTCCCGGCGGCGGGGAGCCTTGTGTTTATGTTTAGTGTACACACGGCTTGCCTCTTTCCAGAAAGCATCTAGGGCAGCTATACTACTTTTTGATTAATAGGCTAATTCAGGAGACAGTATGGGCAAATACGATCGAGAAAATAACGCACTGAACCTGACACAGACGACAGTTTGATGACTTCACTCCCAACATTAACCAGAAAGATAAGTTCATCCTTTATGTGAAACTCACTTAACGAATGCTGTATGTCAGGCCCTGGGAATTTTTAAATCAATGACGCCTCAAAGGTCTTTTTCAGGGCCGGCCGCTGGCCGAGTGGTTGAGTTCGCACACTCCCCTTGGGGGCCGGGATTTCGCGGGTTGGGATCCTCGGCGGGGACGTGGCGCCGCTCGTGAGGCGGTGCTGAGGGGGCGTCCACACAGCAGAACCAGACGGACCTGCGTCTGGAATATACAACCATGTACTGGGCGGCTTTGGGGAGGAGGAGGAGAAGAAGAAAAAAGATTGGCAGCTGTTGTTAGCTCAGGTGCCAGTGTTAGGACAGAACTATGATCAAGATATAATAAGCAAAAAAAAAAGAGGAAAACTTAAAGGCCCACCTATAGAGGTGATAAGCTTGGTACTCTCTTACTGTGCAGCCAGTAAAAATTATTTCAATCAACATGTGTCCACATGGAAAAATTATTAGGATATAGTGTAAGGAAAGTACGTTACAAATCAGTATGTGTTATGAACTAAAAGGTATAGATATGGATGGAGATATAGAGAATAGAGATGCATCAAAATTTTAGCAGTGAATATGTGATGGAGTAGGCGATCTGTCATTTAATCATTCTCGGAATTTTTTTTCAGTAAACATGTCTTTTAGAATCAGAAATTTAGGAAAAATACAATGTGAATATTTGCACATTTGAGGACTGAACATAGAAGGAGCACCTAATACATATTTGAGATCAGGGAGATTTCTTAAACAAGGTGTTTGGGGAGCTGTCTTGAAGGCGTTGGCCAGTTTTAGCAGCTGTCCGAGTGGCCGGGGGACAAGCTTGACTATCTGTGATGAGGTTTCTTTCTGGGAAATTGCACAGCGTTCCTTGAAAAGTAGGGTGTGCGTAGAGAGCTGGAGATGAGGGCGGGTGGTGGCAGGGAATGAGACAGGAGACATTTTAGGCCATTACAAGTCCACAAAAGGCCACATACACCTCCTGAGATTGACTTTATCTTGAGGGTAGTGGGAAATTCTGAAGGAGCAACATAATCAGACTGGTGTTTAAGAAGTAATACTTGGCAGCTGTGTAGAAAGTGGGACGGAAGCAGGCACAACTATGCTCAGGGAGGGTAGAGTAAACCAGACAGTCAGTGATTGCTGGGACTCAGGTGTGGGCAGGGCAGAGGGCCTGTTCACCGTCAGCCTGGTACTTGATAGGTACTGGATAAATGACTTTTGAACAAATAAGGTGAAATTTCCCCCATTCCTTTGAAATCTCAAATACTGGAATGATCACAGATCCAAGGTAGAGAAGGAACTAGTAAGATCCTATTTATTAATACAAACTCAATTAGTTTCTCTCAGTTGTAATGAAGTGATTTTTAAAGCTCTTGAGAATTCTGGCAATACTAATGACTAGTGGACTAATTTTCCAGAAACAGGAGCAGTCAGAGGGCGATAGTGGTCATCACTGAGTAGGGAGCAGGGACTGTGTTAAAATCTGAGGCTCAGTTTCATAATAATACCTTATATATCCTTAGCTATGTATCACAGTTTACATAATTCTCTAATATATATAATTTACCTACCTAAAGTCATAAAGGAGGTGATATTTGAACTGGGTCTTAAAAGGTAGTACAGATAGAAATAGTGGAAGAGAGAATAACATGAGCAAAAGCCTAGAAGCACAAACTTTTTTCTTTTGAGAACTTTGAAATGGATTTGGGGCAGACTGGGAAGAACCTATTAAAAAGTAAAACAAAATTTTAAAAAGCAAAAAGCTTGGGAGACAAATGTTCAGAGACTATGACAAGACAAGGCATGAAATATGAATGACTTAGTCCATTTGAACTACTATGTAACAAAATACCACAGACTGGGTGGCTTATAAACAACAGAAATTTATTTCTCCCAGGTCTAGAAATTGGGAAGTCCAAGATTCTGTGTCTGGTGAGAGCCCACTTCCGGGTTCGTAGATGGAACTTTGTTGCTGTGCCCTCACATGGTAGAAGGGGTGAGCTAGCTCTTTGATGTCTCTTTTATAAGGGCACTAAACCCAAACATGAGGGCTCCACCTTCATAACCTAGTCACTTCCCAAAGGCCCCACCTCCTAATAGCATCACCTTGGGATTTAGGATTTTAACATGAATTTGAGGGGGGACACAAATATTCAGACCATAGCACCATTAAATTTAAGAAAGGACACTTAACCTCACTCATGATAAATTAAAATTATAGAGATACCATTTGATATCACTTGTACCTTTTGGACTAGCAAAGATAAAAATGTTTGAAAATACATCGCATCGGTGACTATCAATGTATTATCAGTGTGGGGAAACCAGCACTAGAAACTATTGTAATTTCCCAAGGAATTGCAAATTAGTTCAAAATCCATGAGTGGCGATGACAAATTTATAAGTGCACGTGTCCGTTGGCATGACAGTTCTTGGGATTTTACCTCAGGTGCTCTCAAAGGTGTATGAAATTACCTATGTAATTCAATGTTGTATGTTTGGAATAGCAAAAAATTAGAAATAAATGTCCACTAATAGGAGACTGCTTAAATAACTTATGAGATAGCCATACAATGGATTATCATGCAACCCTAAAAGAAAAGTAAGTTCTTTATACTCTGTTATGAAAAAATCTCCAAGACACCTTGATGGGTGGAAAAAGCAAAGTATGGAAGAATGTATATATTGTGATACATTTTGTATAAAATAAGAGAAATTGATACCCCAAAATGATGTATGTATAAAATATCTCTCTAGCAGCTTACATACCAATCTAGTAACAATAGTTGCCTCCAGTGAGGGAAACAAGATAGCTGGAGTCAGGGGTAGGAGAGGTACTTTCTAGTGCTTTAAAAAACTCTTATTTTGAAATAATTTAAGACTCACAAGAAGTTGTAAAGATAGTACAGAGAATTTCCATATGCCCTGCACCCAACTCAGTGATATCTTGCCTAACCATAATACTTTGTAAAAGCCAGGAAACTGACGTTTGTATTATACTGTTAACTAAACTAGGGAGCTTATTTGGATTTCACCCCGTTTGCATGCACACGTGTTGTGTGTGTATGTTACCACATGTAGAGATTTGTGTAATAACCATCACAATCAAGATGTGGAACTGTTCCATGATCGTAAAGAAATTTCCTGATACTATTCCTTTATACTCAGACCCTACCCCCAACCTTGGCAATCACTGGATCTGTTCTCCATTACTATAGTTTTGCCATTTCAAGAGTGTTAATTAAATGGAATTGTATGAACCTTTTGAATTTTTTTTTCCCACTCATCATAAATACCCTTGAAATTCATCCAAATTGTTGCATATATCCATAGTTCATTCCTTTTGAATGAGTGTTTCAGCAGTATTTCATGATATAGATATACCACAGTTTGCTTAACCATTCGCCTATTGTAGGATATTTTGGTTGTTTCCAGTTTTTAGCTATTATGAATAAAGCTGCTATGAACATTTATATGCAGGTTTTAGTGTGGACATAAGTTTTCATTTCTCTGGGATAAGTGCCCAGGAATGTAATTGCTGGGTTGTATGATAAGTATATGTGTACCTTTATTGGAAACTGATAAACTGCTTTCCATAGTATCTGTGCCATTTTATATTCCCACTAGCAATATGTAAGAGATTTGGTTGCTTCATATCCTGGTCCACACTTGGTAATGTTAGGATGGTTAAATTTTGGCCAGTTTGATAGATATGTAGTGGCTTTTATTTGCATTTCTCTAATGGCTATTGATATTTAACATCTCGCATGCTTATTTACGTCTGTATATCCTCTTTGATGAAATGTCTGTTCATGTCTTTTTATATCCATTTTATAATACCCACACTCATTTTATAATTGGATTAGGATTGCTTGTTTTTTGTGTGTGGGAGTTGATGTTTTGTTTGTTTTTTACTGTTGAGTTTAAAGAATATCCTTATATATATTCCAGTTATAAGTTCTCTGTGGGATATATGTTTTGCAAATATTTCCTCCCAGTCTGTGACTTGTCTTTTCTTTTTCTTAACAGGATCTTCTGCAGAGCAAAAATTTTTAATTTTAAGTCCAATGTAATCATTATTTCCTTTTATGGATTGTGCTTTTGGTGTCCGATGTAAGAACTCTGTGCCTAACTATAAGTCGTGAAGATCATCTCCTATGTTTTCTTCTAAAAGTTTTATAGTTTTGCATTTAAATCAGTGGTCCATTTTGAGTTCATTTTTGTGTAAGTTATCAGATTTAGATCGAAGTTTTCTTTGTTATCTGTGACATCCAGTTGTTTCAACACCATTTATTGAAAAGACTGTTCTTCCGACATTGAACTGCTTTGCACCATTGTCAAAAAATCAGTTGGGTGAACTGTTTTTTTAATCTCTAGACTCTCTTCTGTTGTGTTGATATTTGTATCTGTCCCTCTTCCAATACCACACTGTCTTGATTACTATAGCTCTATGGTAAGTCTTAAAATTAGCTATTGTGATTCCTGTAACTTTATTCTTCTTTTTCAATATTGTTTTAGCTATTCTATTTCTTTTGCCTTTTCATATAAATTTTGGAATCAGCTCATCTGTATCTACAAGAAAAAGCTATTGGGATTTTGCTAGAAATTGTATTAAACTTATAGATCAATTTGGGGAGAATTGATGTTGAGTCTTCCAATCCATTAATACGGTATGTCTCACCATTTATTAGGCTGCCTTTCATTTCTTGTATCAGTGTTTTATACAAATTTTTAACATACAGACACTGTACATGTTTTGTTAGATTTACTCAACACTGAAAGTATTTCATTCTTTTTTAGACTGATTTTGCATGATATATATAGCATTTTAAATTGTGCCTTCCAATTTTTCATTGTTTGTATGTAGGAACAATTGACTTTTGTGTGTGTTGACCTTATAATCTGTGACCTTGCTTAACTCATTTATTAGTTCCAGGGGCTTTTTTTTTTAAGATTCCTTGGAATTTTCTGCATAGACAATCATGTCATCTGCAAAGAAGGACAGTTTAATTTCTTCCTTTCCATTGGTATGCCTTTTATTTCCTTTTCTTACCATATTGCATTAGCTAAAATTTTTAGTAGTATCTTGAATAGATGTCATGAGACTACATTCTTGCCATGTTCCTGATTTTAGAGATAAAGCAAGTGAGTTGTTGATTTGAGACCTTTCCTCTTTTCTGATATGAATATTTAGTGCTATAAATTTCCCTTTAAGTACTGCTTTAGCTATGTCCACAGATTTATATATATAGTATATTTAAATTTATTTCAATTTTATTTCCCTGAGACTATCTTTGACTTGTGGATTTTTTACAAGTGTGTTGTTTAATTTCCAAGTGTTTTCTTCTTTTCATGTTATTTTTCTGTTATTTATTTCTAGAGTCCATTGTAGCAGAGAAAATACTTTATGATGTCACTTCTCTTAAAGTTGTGAAAGTTTGTTTTTTATTCCAGGATATGGTCTATCATTATGAATGCTCCATACGTTCTTGAAAGAATGTATATTCTGTTTTTGTTTTAGTGGAGTGTTTTATAAATTTTAATTAGATCTTATTGATTGATGGTGTTGTTTAGTTCTTCTGTGTCCTTACTGATTTTTGTCTCGTTGTTCTATCAATTACTGAGAGAGGGGTGTTGAAGCTCCCAACTATAGTTGTAGATTTGTTAATTTCTCCTCTCAGTTCTGTCAATTTTTGCTTTATGTGTTTTGAAATTTTGTTGTTTGGTGAATACACATTTAGAATTGCTTTGTCTTCTTGGTGCATTGTCCCTTTTATCATAATGTAATATCCCTGGTAATTTTCTTTCCTCTAAGGTCTAATTTGTCTAAATGTTTATTGAAAAACTAAATGTTCTACAGCAGAGTAACTAGTTTATAAAAGCAGGTCCCTATGTAAGTTGGTACATATAGACTGGATGAGTGTTTATTTTAGTATGTTTTACATATGTATGTGTATATTTTTTCCTCTGTAAAGGGCTGTGAGCATATGTATAAATCCACTTCATGTAGCTAACATGGAAGTGACAGAATTTGACCTAGTTGTGACAAATAATCTCAGAATTAATATTACCCTAGTTTAAAAGGTAATGTTTTAATTTGAATTCCTTTTTTTATGATTTTGTGTGGCATAATGTGGATGCAAACACTAATGGCATGGAAAACTTTTACATATTCATTACTTGTTTTTGCTAATTATAATTTCAGAAATGTTTGATTAGAGTTAGATGGCAGAATGCAAGACCTTTATTTTATTCTAAAATATAAAATAAAGAAAAAAATATTTTGTTTATCAATTTTAATAAAAGTTGCTATATAAAATAGTTTCTTCAGTTACATGCATATCAGGGATTCATACTGTGCAATGCTTTCTCTAAATATTTAATTTTTTTTTTCAGTTTATTCAGAGAACCAGCTCAGATGGACTCTACCAATTAAACCGTGGATTTTCAGTGAATATAGAATCATGTGGTTTAAATCCTGTAAAATGACTTTTGTCTGTTTTAATAGAATGAAAAGTTACAGGTAAGTTTATTCATTACTGTGACAAAAATTTACATAATTATGTGCAATAATAGTTTAGTATTGATTGTGTTTAATAAACCCTGTCAGTATGTAATAGCTCATGTGGTTTGATTAGGGTAGTTTTTATTTATTTAAATTTCTTATTTTTTTCACAACTTTTAAATTTGGAAAATTTAAAACCCACAGGAAACTTGTAATACACTGTACATCCAGTGCATATCTGTCTTCCATATTCAGAGAGAGTTTTTATTTTAATAAAAGACTATGTTACTTGGAGAAGTACTTTTTACTTCCTCATAATATCCTTATGACAGGACACAAATAATACCATGCTTAAAATAATAAATGATTTGAGTGCAACATAAATACGGTAAGGTGGATAAGTATACATTCTAGGTAGTAAGACTGAATCAAAGTAATGTCGTTCTGTATTTGTATTTTATAAATTAATTTTTACCCTTCTGAGAAATATTGCATAAAGTATGAGCTCTGTTTTCCAAGTGCATGCTTTTACTTCTTGTAAATGGGTTAGCTCCTTTAAGATTGAGTCTATGTGAAATCGTTCTTAGCCAACTGAGCAACTACCTACTGTTATCTACTGTAAGTTAATCCTTGATTACTGAGGCTTTGCATGAAGCATGGAAATGGAGGGTAATGTTCACAAGATAATATTAAAGAAGAGTGACGTGTAACTCCTGAAAGGATAAGTAATCAATATAGAGTGTACTCTATGTAGCTAAAAAAAATGGTAAATATTTGAATGGTATTACCTATTCTAATGTAACAACCTTATTCTCTTTTACCCAAGAACCTTTAGAGGATTTTCTTACCAAGTACTTTGACCTGGAACTCAGTGTAGTGTCTCTCTGATCCCTGTTTAGTCCCTGTTTGATCCCATTTGATTAAAAAAAATTTTTTTTAGATGAATTATGTACTTTTCTGGGCCTTCTCCTTCAGGTTATTCATTTGACAAATATTTCCTAAGCACCAGCTGTGTTCCAGGAACTGTGCTAGTCACTAGGAATAAAATGGTAAGCGAGACAGTGCAGGCCTTGCCCTCACAGTGCTGTTGTGCTAGTAGGGAGACATGATCAAATAATCACAGAGCCCATGAAGAAGCACAAAGTTGTGTAGGAGTTAAAATAGGGAAATATGTCTCAGTTTTGAGAGTCAGGGAAGACTTTTTAGATGACGTTCCATTTAAACCTAAGACCTGAAGAAGGAAAAGGAATTAATTAGGTGTATAGAGGAGGGAAGGGAGAATGAGAGAAGAATGTTCCAGGCAGGGGGAGCAACATACACAAAGTACCTGAGGAAGGAGCAAGCCTGGTCAGTTCAAAGCATGGAAAGAACGCCCTTGTGGAGGGGGAGGCGAGTAGTGGAAAATGAATTTGGAGAGGGAAGAAATTAGGGACCAAATAATTCAGAGCATTGTAGGCCATGCTGAGGATTTTGGTCTTTTTCCTGATGTCACTGGGAAGCCATGGAAGCATTTTAAGTGGCAAATAGCATGATCATATTTATATTTCAGAACAGTCACTCTGGGTGCATTGTGGAGAACAGATTGGATGGGAACGAGGTTGGAAGCAGGCAGACTAATTAAAAGGCTAGGACATGGTTCAAGCAAGAGATGATGGGAGCTTGGATAGGCTGATAGCCGTAGAAATGGAGAGAAGAAGATGGAGGCACCTGGGTTCAAATCCTGGCTCCACTGCTTACTTAATGTCTCTGAGCCTACTTTTTCTTAAGTGTGTAATAGGAACAATAATAATACCTACCTTCTGGAGTTACCGGGAGGATTAAATGAGATGACTTATGACACGTGGAGTTCTTAAACAGTACCTGCCATTTAGTAAATGCTCAATAAATGGTTACTGCTACTACTGCAGCTATCAATATTAGATGTGACCCACAAGGCCAAGTTTTATAAAGCTCGTTTTTTGTTGTAACTTACTTTAAAAGCAAATTAATTTTGTTTCAACTGTAAATAGGTACATATATATTTATATGCAGTGTGGTTATAAGAAAACTTGGTTTTAAAGCATCAAAAATGAACAATACATGTATTTAGAATCTAATAAATTGTAAATTAGAATATCTTTCTGCATAATGTATCCCATATTACATTTTTTAAAGTGGCAGTTTTTGCCTGGTTCTTCATTTGACCTTGTAGGTACCCTTGGACAAGACTGTACAGCACTTCTGGAACCACTGTAGACAGCAGTGAGGTGAAAACCTTCCTGGCCCTGGCTCACAGGTGGTGGGATGAGCAAGGAGTGTATGCGCCTCTTCATTCTATGAACGACCTGAGGGTGCCATTCATTAGGTAACCTTTAGAGAGTCTAAGTCTTTTAAAATGCAGCTATTTTCAATATTCATCTTTTTAGGAGTTGATTTTTCCTCTTGGTTTATACCTAGGTTCAAAATGCTGCATTTTAAGTTTGCTTTAGAAATTGGGAAGATTCTTTTAGATGTCCATTGTTTGAAACCATTAATTTTTTAAATAATATTGCCTAATTTCTAGGCTGCTTTCCTAAATTAACTTGAAATATTCCAGTCAGCTTAACTGGAATTAAATCCTTACAAAAAGGAACTAGGGTCCTATGGCATCAAGGTCAATTTATAGCGACTTTGACCTTTAGGCAGTTCTGATAAAGGGAATACTACTGAGACAGTTCAATTCAATAAATATTTATGAGAACTTAGCTTGTACAGAACTTGGAGGCTAGATTCTGTGAAAACTACTATGATATTCGTCATTCGAAACACAGTCCACGTACTACAGGGACTTGTGGTTTGCTGTAGAAGAGAAAGGCAAGGGTTCATCAGACTTCATTTATCAAGAAATTGTTCATTCGTTCTTCTGTCCGTTTATTTATTTATTCACTAAACATTTTTCAGCAGCTGATATGGGCAAGGCACTGTAATAGACACAGAAAATCAGACTCAGATGCCCTCAAGAAACTTTCTGATTGGTTTCAGCTGGTTCATCCAGAATCAGCACAGCAAAAGTAAATATTGGTACCTTTTGATTACCACTGAAACACTATGGCAGAGAAAAGCAGAAATATCATTCTATTAAGCTAGATCAGTGGTTCTCAAGGTGTAGGCCCTGGACTAGCAACATCAGTATCACCTGGGAATCACTGGAAATGCAAAATTCTCAGGTCTCACCCTGGTGCTCCTACTTTGGGGAGTCAGCAGTCTGGTTTAGCAAACCTTCCAGGTAATTCAGATTCACCCTCAGCTTGAGAACTACTCAGTTCAAACTACTGTGACACCATTATTTAGACATCACACTAAAACAGATCACCCAGGGCAATGCAAGTTATGGCTAGAAGTTTAGATTTTCTTCTGAGCATAATTGGAAGCTATGAAAGGGAAGTGGTATGATCTAAATTATGATTTAAAGGAATCATTTTGGCCGATCTGTGAAGAATGGATTGGACTTCATTTGAAATGGGCCCTTTCTGTATATTATAACATTTTAAAGTTATCTACTTAACCACTATCTAGGTTATTCTTAGAAATCAATTAATTTTAACAGCAATAAAAGATATCCTTATTGTATGGAACATTTATTTTAATATAAGGTATAATTAAAATTCATATACTCTAGCTTAAAATTTAATTTACAATGCCATTAGGTATATATCAGTGTGTGTATATGTGTGCTTATATTTGCATATGTGGTAAATTATTGCTATGATTATCTTAGAATTAAGTTTACTTGATTTGAATGCCTGTTTACATGATCTTGGAAACATCACTAACTTAGAAGATTAAAAGAGGCTTAATTTAGAAAGGAACATAGGTAAATTCTGAATGTATGGATCTCCAATCTGCTTCTTCTAAGCCCTGCAGAATAACCTATTTGTTGCTGACATGAAATGGTCTAGCAAGTTCTGACAAAGTAGCTAATAGATGTCTCAGGTATATGATATCTCAAGCCAATAAAATTAGGTTAATCTAAGATAGATTATCTTTAAAGTTTTTCTTTAGATTATTACTGAAGTAATAATTGTCATAATTATTACTAGATTATTTCAAGAGCTTTACTTTAAGCCTTCTGCTTTGGACTACTTAAAATATCTTATAAATTATACATAGTATAGTAAGTTATTAATGCTGAAAATACCCCCAAATCAATAATCCATTTAAAATGAGTTTAATATTTCCTTGAAAATTATATACTTTTAAAACTTTATTGATAAAATTAATAATTTGTTCTTATATGCTTTGAATTTTTTTAAGAGACAATCTTTTGAAAACAGTTGCTAATCACCAGCCAGGAAAACCTTTGTCTGGGATGAAGATTCTTGATGTTGGCTGTGGTGGTGGATTGTTAACTGAAGTAAGTCATTTACAACTTTCCTGCCATTTTTAACTGGGAAGAAAAATTGATAAGAAGTGAGCTTATGCTTATTTATCCTTTAACAAATAGTATTGTTCATTAGAAAAAAGAAATGTATGGGGCCAGCCCGGTGGCGCAGCAGTTAAGCGCACACGTTCTGCTTCTCAGCAGCCTGGGGTTTGCCAGTATGGTTCCTGGGTGCGGACATGGCACCGCTTGGCAAAAGCCATGCTGTGGTAGGCGTCCCACGTATAAAGTAGAGGAAGATGGGCATGGATGTTAGCTCAGGGCCAGTCTTCCTCAGCAAAAAGAGGAGGATTGGCAGTAGTTAGCTCAGGGCTAATCTTCCTAAAAAAAAGAAATGTATAATATTTTTCTGATTATAAAAGTAATCCATGCTTTTTACTTTCTTAAAAATGTATATATAAAAATTTCAGAAAATTATAGTGAAGGATTTTTTTCTTTAACAGAAAAATGGGGCACTGGTTATTCGAATAGCTTTGAAAATTTTGTTGTCTTTTCTATGCCAAGAGATTAGGCAGTTTCCACTGGTTTAAATGCAGTGATGAGCCATCCTTTTGCATTTGCTTCAATATCAAAACTTAACAGAGTTTTGCCTACTTGTGGGGCTTTCCCCTTCTTAAGTACTTTAGAGTACTTGGAAGAATACTCATTCTCCCTGTGAAGAATATTTGCTTGAGTTTATGGTAAATTTATGCCCTGCAGCTCTATTTTGTATTCTTCTATCAACACAATAACTTTTTGTTTCAACGCTGCATTATAATCTGATCTTTGAAAGATATTTTAAGCAACAGTATAGGAAACAAGTGTAAGCTAATGTTCACTGGGATGTGGTACTGTCAAGGTCCGTAACAGCCACCTTGACAGTGAGGCTACCGGAGGTCTTTGATGCAAAGCTAAGTTTCCACATGCACAGAAAACGTGTCCTTCATATGGCGGTGGGCTGGTTGCTTTTGACATCAATTATAAAATTTTAAGAAATATAAAATATGTGAAAATGCATCACTTGGAATCAAGAATATGGAGTGTATCAAATTATAAATGAGCACAGTTTTACTATGCGTGTTCTACAGTCTTCTCAGTGTATTATTACAGGTCTCATGTCATTAAAGTTAAAATAATTTGATTTATACTTTTAACTTATTGACTAAGAGTTATAAAATAAATGCTATGCAAGTTTTGATCAAAATTAAGGCTGTGTTAAAAACTTGGGCATGTCATGGGAAACGATTGAATATAAAAGCTGAAAGAAGAGTTAGCTATGAAGAGTCATTTCTAATCACAGAACTATCAAGAAAAAATCATTCTTTAGAAAATTTGAATGTCAGCAATTTTTGCTATTTTTATAATGACATGTTACATTTATTACACTTTAAATATGTTAATACTATACTATGTGCATGTAAATGTATCCAGAGAATGTAGACAAAATTTTTTTCAAGTGGTTCTTGATACATTTTTTGTAGTTGTGATTATCGTTATTTTAGGTTTTTTATTATGGAAATTTTCAAACGTGAACAAACTAGAGAAAATGGTATAATGAACTTCCATGTACCCATAAATGATCTCTGATAATCATCCCCTGGTGGTTAATCTTGGTTCGTTTTTGATAAGCTTTTTATTGCTAACGTGTGTTCTGTTTTCTTCCTGAGGGTAACGGTTTTTTATGCCATTAGCCTCTAGGGCGGCTTGGGGCTTCAGTTATTGGAATTGATCCTGTGGCTGAGAACATTGAAACAGCGCAGCGCCATAAATCATTTGATCCGGTTCTGGATAAGAGGATAGAGTACAGAGCCTGTGCCCTGGAAGAGATTGTGGAAGAAACTGCAGAAACGTTTGATGCTGTCATAGCTTCTGAAGTTGTAGAGCATGTGACTGATCTAGAAACATTTATACAGTGCTGCTGGCAAGTGTTGAAAGTAAGACTTATGGACTTAACTTGTTTGTTTTTTCTTTTAAGTGTGTGTTTGTATCTATAGCAATAAATCTTTCATAATACTGGAAACCAGGAACCCAGGATTAGGGGACAGCATCTCTGCTGGAGGTTACTTCTGCCTCTCAGCTTGCCCTCAGTACTGGGGTTTTCCAGCTCCAGTATCTTGATATCCAGGGATCTTGAAAGATGTTGGTGCTGAACGTTATAATACAAACAATAGATTTATAGCGATATTTTTCCATTGGTATAGTCTGGATTAAATACCTAATACACATTGAATGACAATTGCTAAGAAATTGATTTGGATTCATACCTAAAAATCAACACTTAACATTTGTTAAGTAACTGTGATAAGTATAACAGTTTTCAGCTGATAAAAGATTGCTTCATACATATGATCTCACCTACAACCAGTGAGGAAAGTAAGGCAGGCATTGTTGTGACCTCCTTTGACCCAATGAAAATTAGAATTTGAGAGATGTCAAAGGTCACTTGGTCTTTAAGTCAAAGGTCAGTAGGCACTTAAGTGGTGCTTAATGCTACATCTTTTGATTCCAAGTCTGGTTCTTCCCAGACTTCACTATTGTGCTTATATAATTTGCCATATGTAGTCCTCTGAAGGTGGTTCCAAACTTGCTTTTAATAAATATCCTTAAAGTATTATTATTATTGTCACTATATGGATGCTGCTGTTTATGTATTCAAGAGATAACACCCTCAAGTCAAGAGCTAAAAGAATGAAATGCTTAGCCTTACCTAAATAGAGCTTTTTAAAAATACTCCTTTTTAAAAAATAATTTTAGATTGATAGAAGAGTTGCAAAGATAGTATAGCATGTTCCCAAATATATACTCTTCACCCAATTTCCCCTACTGTTAACGTTTTATAGAACAAGGGTAGGAGCTAGGGTGAGGCAAGTGAGGCACGTAGGGCACGAAATTGAAGGAGGCACGCAATCTGCGGAGCCCTCTCCATTTGCACGTGGTGGAGGGTACGTGCATGCGTCCTTCAGATACAAGCCCTCCGTGCCTCACTTGCCTCACCGTAGTCTCAGCCCTGTACATGACCCATAGTACAGTCCTCAAAACGAAGAAATTAACCTTGACATTATGCTGTTAACTACACTGCAGAGCTCGTTAAATTCCATTAGTTTTTCCACTAGTGTCATGTTTCTGTTGCAGGATCCAATCCAGGATCCCACACTGCATCTAGTTGCCATGTCTCCTTACTCTCTTTCAGTTTGTAGCAGTTTCATGGTGTTTCCCCTTAAATGAGTTTTGTTGGGCTTATCTCCTATTTTCCAGGCAAAACGCCTTAATTATTACTTTCGTGTTGTGTGTCCGTCAGTATGTATGAATGAGGTTCTTTCACACATATGGCAAATGCTGGCATTATGGAATTTAAAACTAACTTTTGCTTTAATGGAAAGCCTATTTTTAAAACACAAATGACCATTGCTCACCAATATTTTATAGAGTAAGATTTTGCAGAACACAGATTAGATATTCATAAGTGGTTTTCTCCCCTAGTTCTTTTTTCTTTTCTTTTTTTTTTTTTAAGATTTTATTTTTCCTCTTTCTCCCTAAAGCCTTCCGGTACATAGTTGTATATTTTTGGTTGTGGGTCCTTCTAGTTGTGACATGTGGGACGCCGCCTCAGCATGGCTCGTTGAGCAGTGCCATGTCCACACCCAGGATCCAAACCTGCGAAACCCTGGGCCGCCAAAGCAGAGTGTGTGAACTTAACCACTTGGCCACAGGGCAGCTCCTTTTCTCCTAGTACTATTGAGATATAATTGACACATAAGTGATTCTTAATAAGATATTTTAGAATACTAGAGGTTTATAGAGAAAAGTTACAATGTGTGATGAAACAGTGTCTGATATTTTAGTTTTTAATTTAAGGATACATTCCAATATTTCAGGGCCCCTCTTATCTTTTTTATTTTTGATTTGGGTGGTACTTGA
This sequence comes from Equus asinus, assembly GCF_041296235.1. Taxonomy (NCBI): domain Eukaryota; kingdom Metazoa; phylum Chordata; class Mammalia; order Perissodactyla; family Equidae; genus Equus; species Equus asinus. The sequence continues at coordinate 36,429,079 of NC_091813.1, read as the reverse complement.
TGTATTCTCTCTCTCTTTATATATATATATATATGATTATTTTGGGGGGAATCTTTGGCATGTTATCCCCTTCAGGCTAATGAGAACATGTAAAAGAGGGAGGAGACATTAACATCCTTGCCATTTGTGGAAGTAAATATAGGAAACACCATAATAGTCGCTAAAAAATGGCAGAATAAACAGTCCCATAAATGGTTTGCATTCATCTAAGTGCTTATCTTGAGCTCTTCATATTTTTTATACTAATGAGATGAAAACAAAACAAAAAACTTTCAAACTTTAATCATTAATGTTTTTGTCAGAGAACTTACTGGCACTGCTCGCCTGCACAAGATGGGAGCAGTGTGCTGGACCAAACAAGTCAGACAGGTCTAGCCCCCAAAGAGAAAACAGCATTGACATGTGGGAACATCAGTGTGACATGGAGCAAGGAAGAGCAGCCTGATCTCATTTCTGTATTTTTATTATAAAGTATTTGATATGTACAGAAGAATGTATAATATAAATGTGAAGTAGTATATGATTTACAAGTTGTAAGCACTGTTGCATAAACTCAGTGAGTGCATCTGTAGTAGACTACCTTTAACAATGAATTTTCCAAGAGAAAAAATACTATTTTGGCCAATTATATTTTATTCATACTTATGTATCTTAATTGCACTGAGACTATTGAAGGAAGGAGGAGGGTGGGGGAAGCCAAGCCTTTACCTGACTGACATTCCTGACGTTTAATATTTTACTTCTATACATATTTTTTTTAGCCCGGTGCTTCTTTATTCATTACTACAATCAACAAGACACAGCTGTCCTATGCCTTGGGAATTGTTTTTGCAGAGCAAATTGCAGGTATTGTACCAAAAGGTACTCATACATGGGAGAAGTTTGTTTCACCGGAAATGCTCGAGAGCATTCTGGAATCAAGTAAGTATTAAGAATTTTTCCAACTTTCAAGGCCTAACTGAACTTTTAATGGACCTATGATTATTAATCACACAACCTAGCACTTCACTAATAGGCCACTATTCTTTGGATGTTGGTTTCCTCTCCTTAGCTAGATCATAAACTCCTTGAAGGTAGGTGTACGTGTTAGACACCACTTCCCTCTCAGCTGTGGCACCTAACCCTCGGCCACGCAAATCACAGGCGATCAGTGAATACTTTTTGGCTGTTTAGTCCCCACTTGTTTAAGGATGAAGAACAAACATCTATTATTCACACATCCTGTTTGTCCTATTGAAAGCCTGCTTGTGTCAGCTTATCTTACATATTATTTTTCCTGATCCCTCTATTTTTGGACGTATTTTGAACTTCAGTGTCACTTTTTAAGCATTTTATGCTAGTTATAGCATGCCTTATATTATGGTTATTTTGGTATTTTTAACCTCCTTTCCGGCTTGAAGGCAAGCCCATGTCTCCTTTTTGTACTCCCTGTAAAGCCTAGCTCTGCCTTACACATCATGAGCACTTGATTTATGTGTTGAGTTCCTGCTGAATAATAACATCTGTCAGATTGTTTGGCATTTGGTATTCCTGTTGAGTACTTAGACTCATGGATATCTCAAGCTTTTTGTTCATCTAACAGTGTATCAATAAACTTGATTTTACTTGGAATATCATCAGTCTGATGCAATATAGTAAGTTCTAAAAATTTCTGCAAGTAACCTTGTTGAAAATAGAGTAGAAAAAATATTTTAAAGATGCTTTATAGGAACAATCACTTGTTGGCAGGTATATCCTAATACATCTAAGATTTATTGAATACTTGCCAAATTTCAAACACTGCTGCTTTACACACATACCTCATCTAATCCTAACACCTCTATGATATATGTTCTGTAGATGTGAGAAAGCTGAGAGGTTCAGAAAGATTAAGTGATGCCCAGGGTCACCATCTGTTAGGTGCCAGGGCTGGGATCTGACCCCGGAAGTCCACCTTAGAGTTTAGGTTCTACGCTGCAGCAAAGAATGATCTGTACGTGGTGACAGAGTAATTTTGCCTACTGAGTTAGGAATCCTTTTTTAATATGGAGAGCTGCATGAGACTTTTGGCACTTGAACTATTTATTAAATCTACTCTTTCTGATTTTCATTTTCAGATGGTCTGTCTGTTCAAACGGTGGCAGGAATGTTCTACAACCCCTTCTCCCGGTACTGGCATTGGAGTGAGAACACCAGCCTTAACTATGCAGCTCATGCTGTGAAATCCGGGGCTCAGGAACACCAGGTGCCTGCGGAGTCTGTTCTAAAGGAGGAAACCGAAGAGCTCCAAGCTACAGCCTCCACCAACGCAGGTGTGCGCGAAGAGGTGAAGAAATGAATTGTTTCTAAGGACTGTAGTAATATGACTTGAATGTCTGATGTTTACAAATATGAAAAATAGGTAATTTATCTTTTGAGAGAGGATCATGAAGAAAAGAAAGTCAATAAAAAGAGCTAAAACCTTGGATAAAAGTTTTTGTTATTTCATCTAATAGCTACTTTCAGGGGATTATTCTACAGATAAGAAAGTTTTGTCAAGGGGGCCAGCCTGGTTGCATAGTGGTTGGGTTCACGTGCTGCACTTTGGCAGTCTTGGGGTTTGCAGGTTTGGATCCCAGGTGTGGACCTATGTACTGCTCATCAAGCCATGGTGTGGCAGCATCCCACATACAAAATGGAGGAGGATTGGCACAAGTGTTGGCTCGGAGACAATCTTCCTCAAGTGGAAAGAGGAAGATTGGCTACAAATGTTAGCTCAAGCCAATATTCCTCACCAAAAAAAAAACGTTTTGTCAAGGTGTTGTGTGATCTAGGAATTTAAGTTCCTCAGCCTTAGTTATATAAATAGGGTGCTCATATTTCACTTCATCTTACATATGTGTGTGTGTGTGTGTGTGTGTATATATATATATATGTATGTGTGGTATAATATGATTTAATTTAAAGGAATCTGTATTGTCCTTTATTTAGTTTTAGTTAAAGGCAGTTATGCTTCTGACTGATGAAAACTAAATATAGTTTTATACCGCTTTTATTTGGGAAGATAAAAAACATTTTTTCTTTTAAATTTTAGTTTCCTGGAAAGCAAATGGAATGTTAAATATATATTAGATTTGAATTCAAACATTAAAATCAAGAATTTCAGATTATGTTGGACATACTTCTCTATATAGTCCCATAATGTTGTATGGTGCCTTTTTTTTAAGTAGAAAGGATTTTTTTAAACTCAATTTAAAAGTTCAGTTATAGAAATTTCCTTTCTAGATAGCAGTTTTATAATTAAAGAGACTGACTTGAAGTATATTTTTATGCCTCTTGAAGTACATGAGTCTCTGGCTTTTTCTGAAAGCCCAGATGCTGTATAAGGACAAACACAGAGGATGTTGACCACACGTGACACATGTGACTTGAATGCACATGACCACGTAGGATCCGAGTTGCTTTCTGGCTTTTTCACTACAAGCTCATGTGTTTTCTGTCTTCCTTTGTCAGTGTCTATCAGCTTGGGCTCCTCAGGCAAACGCTTCCATCTTAGTTTATCATTTGCTTGTTCTCAGTGGCATTGCAGGGAGGAAACAAATTTAAAGAATTAAAAGAGAAATTTTAACAACAGTTGCTAATCTCTAGGGGGATAAAGATTAGGAGCTCCTACTGGCTTCCATTTGAAAGTTTGATTCTTAGTGTAAATTCTAATAGTTTTTTTTTTTTTTGAGGACGTTTAGCCCTGAGTTAACATCTGTTGTCAATCCTCCTGCTTTTTTTTTTTTTTTTCTTTGCTGAGGAAGACTAGCCCTGAGCTAACATCCTTGCCCATCTTCCTCTACTTTATATGTGGGTCGCCTGCCACAGCATGGCTTGCCAAGCGGTGCCATGTCCGCACCCAGGATCCCAACCAGCGAACCCCAGGCCACCGAAGTGGAACGTGCGAACTTAACTGCTGTGCCACCGGGCTGGCCCCATATTTGGTATTCAAATTGTCCCAGATTTGGCCACTAGGAACCCCTCTTGTGTCCTTTCAGGTCCCTGTAATTTTTTGAGCACTTCTTACTTTCTAATACCACAAGGTGCTCCAGGCTCAATTCTTACTTGTCCTGATCCAGTCCTGGAATTCAAGGCGCCTTAATTTCTCTTACTGGAGAACGGTATTTAGAAACCAAGATCTGAGCACTAAGTCCCCTCATAACTACTTCTAGGCCCTCTCAGCAGACATAGCTAGGAAATATATGAATGCACACACATACACACATCTATATTTACTTCTCTGTGTGTGTGTGTGTCTGTGCACAGGTAACCATGAATTCATACTGATACCTCTGATTCCAATCCAACGTTAAGGAAGGAGTTTATTCCAACATTCCTCCTTTCTTTGTAACTCCTTTCCCTGATGGTGAGAAACCTGGCTCTCATTATCCACACTGTTTACTTATTTGCTCAATCCTAGAATACTCACAAAGGAGCTTCACAATTGCTAACCCATACCCCACTGAGGAACAAATTTACTTTAGTCTTAGCATATCTAGTTAAAATATTGTTTTCCAAGGTTACGTTAGGTTAGTTCTTTTCTTCCCCATCCTCTTCAGTCTGGTTATGTTCTTCATTTGTAATACAGTCGGGCTCATATTTCTGCTTGTATTTTTTCTGTTTGTATTTCTTTTGGGGTTCTCCCTTCCCCACATCCTGGCTAATTTAAATTATTTACTTTTAAAATATGTGCTACTCACATGGTTCTAAAAGTCAGAACTATACAAAAAGTTATACTCAGACATGTCACGCCCACATATCCCTTCTGCTCTCTTCCCGTATCCCCCGTTCTCTTCACTCCACTCCTACTCACTCACCGTGCGTAACCAATCTCATTATTTTTCTAGTTTATCATGTATGTATGTGCACATGTGTTTTGCTCAAATGGACAGACGTGCATATTTTCTTATTTCCTCCCTTGCTTACATGAAAGGTAGCAAACTGGAGGTAGTGTTTTGCATTTTGTCTCAAGTCTCACATTCTTACGTTCTGCTGTTGGAGCCCTTGCTCAGGTCTCCCTCCAGTCAAGGCATTCACCCTCTCACCACTAGCCGGCTTCCCTCCTCCCCCTACTTAGTTCAGCCTACTTTGCCTTTAGCCCTCAGCCCAAGCCTTGCCTCCTCTGGGAAGGTTTTTTTGACAGAAAGAGAGATGGAGAGAGAATATCAACTTGTTCAAGCTACCACTGTTTGGATTTTCTATCACAGCCAAATCAAATCTTAATTTGTTGTAGTTTGCCTTACCTAACATCTAGGCCTAGAGCCAACATTACCACTCAGTGAGTAGGGATAAATGACCTGAACAGACACTTATTGAATGGTAGATCCCACACCCTGGAGCGCAGTGACTTAGGGATCCCTGCATGAGGGGCCCACTTCAGGTCTAGGGAGTCAGAACTACAGGGGAAGAGGGAACAAGCTAATAGAAACTTTCCCCAAGGGAAAAGTCAGACAAATCCAAAATATGAGACATTCTATGAGGTAACTGACCTAAACTGGGGAGTAGGTTAGGAGTGGCCAATGCAATGAGAGAACCTTGACTGGATTCTGGGTAGAACATCAAAGCAACGACAAAACAGCTTAAAATATTTTTGAGACAATTGCATAAATTTGAACATGCTTTGAATATGTACTGGATATCAGATAACTTTATGGAATTATTATGAACTTTCTTGAGTGTGATGACATTATGTTTATGAAAGAAAATGTCCACATTCTTAGAAAGTGCATATAGTTGGGAATTTAGGAACTGAAGAGTAAGATGTCTGCAACTTACATTCAAAGAGTTTAGAAAAATGAAAACAGGCCATATCGTTAGAAAAGGATGAAGGGAAAATGAGAAGAGTTAGATAAAGACAGATTAAATACTTTTCAGAACTTCAAGAAAAGCTGTATTTAGTTAGATGTCTGGGAGTGTGTGTATACTTGTGTATAAACAGAGAAAGTAAATGTAGCAACATATCAATAATTGGCAAATTTAGATGAAGGGCATACACAGATCTTCATTGTACTGTTTGTTCAACTTTTCTGTAAGTTTGAAAATTTTCAAAATAAAAAGTTAGCAGAAAATGTTAGTGAAATTGTGATACTGAATTGGTCTAGAAAAGAAAATCTGCATCAATTAATGTACAATTCTGTCCCATTTTGCTTTTTAAAAATAATGCATAAGTAATATTGGCCACTTAACTGGTAATCCTTTGCACTTATGAATTGCAGGCCCTGTGCTAAGTGCTATGCATGCACTATCTCCTCTAAGCCTCATGACAGCCCGGGGAGGTGGGGACCACTGTCCACGCCATTTCACAGAGATGCTAAATGTGTTCAGCATCACACAACGAGTAAGACACAGCCAGGATCTGAACCCAGGAAGTCTGACACCTGAGCCGATGTGCATCACCACTTTTATATTTGTCCCTAGTGTCTGTGCCATCACGTGGTCATAGTAGTAGCATAACCACACACAACTGGATTATTATCACACATTTAAATTGTCTGTGTACAGGGTAGCATCTTGAAAAGCATTTAAATCAGACTGAGCTTCACAAAGTCTAGAGTCAGGGCTATTAGACGTGGTTCTCTTAGAGTTTTCTTGCCCTTCTATGATGAAAACAACTGCGTAGTACTAATTTCAACTTAATAAAATGCTTTAAAGACCCTGAGTAAAATTGTATACCTACTTTCTGTATTATAGTTACAGGCTTTACTATTGTATTAATGATAAATTGAAGAAAAGTACTGAATTAAAATACTACACATCAAAAATATCTCAGTCAAGCAAAAAAGTCAAAATTTTGACATTATTTGGAATGTCTTTTTGATGTTTGCTAGGGATACTCACATGGGCTTCTGTGCTACTGGTGACCTGAAGCACTCACAAGAGGCATCGAGTAGAGATTTAGAGAGACTGCTCGGTAACCAGGCACAGGGTCAAGTCATGCTCACTGGAAATATTATTTAACTCGGGCTGGTGAGATCCCTGCAATTCCATAAAATATATTTGCATCATTGTAGGCTT